>NW_027423213.1:383062-983062 GCF_048934315.1 Petromyzon marinus
CTCTATTTTAGTTCTCCTATTTTCTATTCTTCTTAGTTGAGTTCTACTATGTTCTATTCTTCTATTGTATTCGCTCCTTCTTCTATTTAATCTCTATTCTCTATTCTATTTATTCTCTCTTCCCTCTTCTCCTCTCTCACTCCCCATCTCCACTCTCCCCACTCCACCCACTCCACTCTCCACACCCACTCCTCCACCTCCACCTCCCCACTCCCCCCACCTCCACCCACCCCTCACCCCCCCACTCCCCACTCCCACTCTCCATCTCTCCACCCACTCTCCCTCCCACCACCCCTCCCCCCCTCCACCCCACCTCCCTCTCCCTCCCACCCACTCCTCCACTCCTCCACTCTCCCCCCCTCCTCCACTCTCCCACTCTCCACCCACTCCTCCACTCTCCACTCTCCACCCACTCCTCCACTCTCCACTCTCCACCCCCATCCTCCCCTCCCACACTCCACCCCACTCCACTCTCCACCCACTCCTCCACTCTCCACTCTCCACCCACTCCTCCACTCTCCACTCTCCACCCACTCCTCCACTCTCCACTCTCCACCCACTCCTCCACTCTCCACTCTCCACCCACTCCTCCACTCTCCACTCTCCACCCACTCCTCCACTCTCCACTCTCCACCCACTCCTCCACTCTCCACTCTCCACCCACTCCTCCACTCTCCACTCTCCACCCACTCCTCCACTCTCCACCCACTCCTCCACTCTCCACTCTCCACCCACTCCTCCACTCTCCACTCTCCACCCACTCCTCCACTCTCCACTCTCCACCCACTCCTCCACTCTCCACTCTCCACCCACTCCTCCACTCTCCACTCTCCACCCACTCCTCCACTCTCCACTCTCCACCCACTCCTCCACTCTCCACTCTCCACCCACTCCTCCACCTCCATCTCCACCCACTCCTCCACTCTCCTCTCCACTCTCCACCCACTCCTCCACTCTCCACTCTCCACCCACTCCTCCACTCTCCACTCTCCACCCACTCCTCCACTCTCCACTCTCCACCCACTCCTCCACTCTCCACTCTCCACCCACTCCTGCACTCTCCACTCTCCATCCACTCCTCCACTCTCCACTCTCCACCCACTCCTCCACTCTCTACTCTCCACCCACTCCTCCACTCTCCACCCACTCCTCCACTCTCCACCCCCTCCTCCACTCTCCACTCTCCACCCACTCCTCCACTCTCCACTCTCCACCCACTCCTCCACTCTCCACCCACTCCTCCACTCTCCACTCTCCTCCCACTCCTCCACTCTCAACTCTCCACCCACTCCTCCACTCTCCACTCTCCACCCACTCCTCCACTCTCCACTCTCCACCCACTCCTCCACTCTCCACTCTCCACCCACTCCTCCACTCTCCACTCTCCACCCACTCCTCCACTCTCCACTCTCCACCCACTCCTCCACTCTCCACTCTCCACCCACTCCTCCACTCTCCACTCTCCACCCACTCCTCCACTCTCCACTCTCCACCCACTCCTCCACTCTACACTCTCCACCCACTCCTCCACTCTCCACTTTCCACCCACTCCTCCACTCTCCACCCACTCCTCCACTCTCCACTCTCCACCCACTCCTCCACTCTCCACTCTCCACCCACATCTCCCCTCTCCACTCTCCACCCACTCCTCCACTCTCCAATCTCCACCCACTCCTCCACTCTCCACTCTCCACCCACTCCTCCACTCTGCACTCTCCACCCACTCCTCCACTCTCCACTCTCCACCCAATCCTCCACTCTCCACTCTCCACCCACTCCTCCACTCTCCACTCTCCACCCACTCCTCCACTCTCCACTCTCCTTCCACTCCTCCACTCTCCACTCTCCACCCACTCCTCCACTCTCCACTCTCCACCAACTCCTCCACTCTCCACTCTCCACCCACTCCTCCACTCTCCACTCTCCACCCACTCTTCCATTCTCCACTATCCACCCACTCCTCCACTCTCCACTCTCCACCCACTTCTCCACTCTCCACCCACTCCTCCACTCTCCACTCTCCACCAACTTCTCCACTCTCCACTCTCCACCCACTCCTCCACTCTCCACTCTCCACCCACTCCTCCACTCTCCACTCTCCACCCACTCCTCCACTCTCCACTCTCCACCCACTCCTCCACTCTCCACTCTCCACCCACTCCTCCACTCTCCACTCTCCACCCACTCCTCCACTCTCCACCCACTCCTCCACTCTCCACCCACTCCTCCACTCTCCACTCTCCACCCACTCCTCCACTCTCCACTCTCCACCCACTCCTCCACTCCCCACTCTCCACCCACTCCTCCACTCCCCACTCTCCACCGACTCCTCCACTCCCCACTCTCCACCCATTCCTCCACTCTCCACTCTCCACCCACTCCTCCACTCTCCACTCTCCACCCACTCCTCCACTCTCCACTCTCCACCCACTCCTCCACTCTGTTGTATACGGCCCTTTTTCCACAATTAATATCCATAAGAATATTCACGGATGCATACACGTAGATTTCTTTTTCCTTTCTTTCGTGACAAACAATATATATTTTTTAATAATGAATAAAACCC
Organism: Petromyzon marinus; assembly: GCF_048934315.1. Lineage (NCBI taxonomy): Eukaryota > Metazoa > Chordata > Hyperoartia > Petromyzontiformes > Petromyzontidae > Petromyzon > Petromyzon marinus. The sequence goes on from NW_027423213.1 coordinate 385,629, forward strand.
GTAAGCCAGAAACACGAAAAACCAGATGTCGGTCATAAACAGACCATTAAAAAAATAAAGAAATAATAAAACTCTCGAGGCGAGGATGTTAGCAGCTATCTGCGAAGATCTCCAGATGAACAAGAGTTTGATGTGCCCTAAGGGAGGTCACGCAGAGGGAAGCCCTCCGCAAGCCAGAAATGAGGACGCCCACGGGTTAAACTATTTTTTTTAAAACAACGGTTCAAAATTAAAATGCAATAACAAGAATAAGCTAAAGTTAGCGGTCCTCGCGCTCACTCCAATTAAGACCAGGCCACCAGATACATCAGTGAATTATTATCCAATGATTAATTCGCTATCAAATGATTTTCACCTTTAATACTTTTACTGTTAAAACAAAGCTTGGAGCAGGAATACCGATTCACATCAAAGGTTATCGAGAAGGAACGAGACAATGGGCAAACTTGCGAAAGAGTTTAAACAATATCCCAAGCAACCCCGACCACCTTTGTCTCTCTCACAGCGCGGAGAAGCAGGAATCACACCTTATCACAAGGGGCCATCTGGAAAAGCCAGCCGGGTTTGATGAGGAGACACACCCACCCCACACACGGCAACCAGGAAAAGAAAGTTTTAAAGAAAATTGCAAAATAATATTAATAATAACAACGTGTTAACCTTACACGACATTCCATTATAGAACCTTACAGAACCAAGGGATATGGATTCCAACAATCAAGAAATGGACCTTTTAAACTCAGGATGATAATTATTTTTCTTTTTAATAATTCCATCATAACAATTCGAACCTCAGTAAAACCGAGAGGTGTCGGGAGGACGTAGTTACAAACACGAGTCTTGGCGAACATGGGACCAAATGGTATTTGAGAAATATAAGTCGAAAGAATAAAGAGGTGTTCCCGACCACCTTTGTCTCTCCCGAAGAGCGCGAGAGAGGAATTTCACGCCAAGACAACCAGAACGTTATCGCGGGGACCATCTGCCACACACGGAACTTAGTAATAGCCCCCACCCCACCCTGCACACGGGCAGCAAAAGAGCGAGCGAGCTTTAAGTTAAACTATCACACATTTATAAACGCACAAAGTGACGAAAATTAATAAACTAAGTAAGAGCCAAGGCAACGGGGTGGATTAGGCTGGTAGAATGTGGAGTCGAAATGATATTTGCAAAGTATAGAGAGATGGGAAGATCCCGGCCACCTTTGTCTTTCCCTGCAGCACGTGATAAAATGCATACGCTCGGAAGAGCATCTTCACTTGGAAATAAATCAAATACTATGAATCACAAGCAGGATCATAACTGTGTATGATAAGATACCAACTGTGATGTGAAATGTTAAACTTAAAAAAATCTTAACCATTTCTTTGTGCGTCGGAACGCGTACAGAAAAGGGGGGGGGGGGGAACCCGCCTCTCTCTCTGGGTGGAGGGATTAGACAACCAGACGCCACCAAGATGAATCGAGGTGTCTGTTGTCTTGATGTTTATGGCTTGAGGAAAGACCCGAACAGGACCGTGTCATAAATGACACACACACAAACATACACACTGACACACGAACCCCCCCACTACCGACACACGAACCCCCCCCCCCCCCACCGACATACGATCAGATCAAAGATAGCTCCGCCTCGTGAGGGGGAGCCGAGAGGGAGAGAGATTTTTGGCATAAAAAGGAGCCGTTTCAGCATTGAAATCAACTAATCAGCCCTCGGGGCCAACTCATCAGCCCTCGGGGGCAGCTCAACAGAAGAAGACTCATCTCAACTCAGCTCAACAGAAGAAGACTCATCTCTACTCATCTCAGCAGAAGACCCGCTCAACTCATCTCAGCAGAAGAACAGCCATCACCGACGCCGGAGACGTCTCTACAACTCGCCGAATTGGCGAGTGTCGCCGATTGGCGACCCGCTGCCGCTGTTAGTGGCCAGCGCCACCACGAGCGAATCGTGAGCCTGCAATCTACAACCGCCGACGACGGAGCACCAGCGCGCCGCTGCGGGCGTGCTTCTAACGCCGTCTACCAGACGGTCATCTCAGCTACAACAACGCATCTACTCGTTCACCAACGTCCGTCGAGTCCGAACCAACTACTGAAAGAAGAATCAACTGATACGTATGATACACTGCCCCCCACTACACGACAAACCAGACGTCTGCTTGACGCAAAGAATCGATTCCGAACATTGGCCTACTCTTTCACCATTCATACCATTCAACACACACTCACGGGTCATTAACAAAGCCTAAAAACCTCAAGCCATTGAACCATCCGTGATTGTGGAAACATCGCAACGACCGAGTGAATAATCTATCGTTTTTAAGAGTGTTCATAATTTTCTCTGTAATGTTGTGCTGGGGCTGTACTTCTAACCGCATAAATTACCAACTGACCCATTAACAAGGATTCATTCTTGACACCTCACCACGGAGCGCCGCTCGCGGGGATAGAGAGCGTGTTCAACCGGTTCCCTGTCAGGGGTCTGGCCACAATTAATTAAAAGATTGGCCCGAGATAAGGATATCAAAAGAAAACATCGCCACCCATTGAGTCGCGTTGAGAAGTTGATTAGAAATACTTGAGTCGTTCGTTAATATTTGTCTTTCTGCATAATCTTGCTGGTATCCACAAATGAAATAACGAATTGAAACGCATATTTGTGCCTCCAAGAATAATACTGGTTGGAGTGCCCTGTCAACGAGTAGCGTTGCATAATAATCAGTCATCCTATTGTGAACAACGTGACAATAATTGCATTAAGGGCCGCGCATGATCAATGACCGAATGCTGTGTTGTGTGACAATTCAAGTAACGAAGCATGGTGGCCATCGAGTGGTGTTGATAAGGCAATTCGAAGTATTTCAGTCGAACGCTTTAAATTCATAATCGTTATGAATCAATGAACGAACATCAACGTGGTACTGTGCTGACGATTTCAAGCATAATAACTTCGCATATCAGGATGTATTAAGGATTGGATACGAATCAAAGACCAAGTGCCGTGTTGTGTAACAATTCAAGCATACGGGTTTGCATATTATAAAGTTAAGGTTTGATAGAATAGTTCGCATGTTTTTAATCTCTCTCTCAACAACCGATCGATTGTGTTACGCGTCGGGAATTAACCACAGGTGCCGCTATCGAGGTGAAACAACGCAATCGTGATGGTATCATGTTAACGCTGTGTTGAAATTCCAAAATCCCGACATTGAGTTTTTATATTATCCAAAAATTAAAGTTAGCTAGAAATAAAATTGATTAAAGCAGAAGGTTTGTGTGTGATTCTTCCTGAAATTCTGCATAATATTGTTCTGCGTTTGAGATCTGAATCCTGGGGACCTATCATAAGCACACTATCACCACACATAATCCATAACACACATAATCCGTAATGTTCAATCGAGAGTAATCGTATTCTTATCGATAATACGGAATTAAAGAGCAGAGTCGAATCGACTCTCTCTCATTCACGCTCACAACGCCTGCGTCACTGCATACGATTAATTGCGTTATTCCAATTCATAACACAATCCTCGTCACCGAGGCTCGACCTGATAATCCATAACGACCTGCATTATCATAACCACGCCCACTCGCATAAATTAATACAATTATCTCTCGAATCCGCATAATTTATGCGCATAATTACACTGATTAACATAATTTCGGATAAATTATGCAAATCTCAAATTTCATTTAATTTTCATTATTTTCATCAATTTTCATAACACCTATATATACAACACACCCACTCGTGCGACATTCCAGCCTTCATAGGCGCTGCTGGCTAACAGCACTTGCCCCAACATTCTGGTTAGGCTATTCGGGGGATGACTGTCGCTGTTTGTGTGTGTGTGTGCTTGCGGGCATTCACCCCCAAACCCCCCCCGTGTGCAGTTATGGGGACTCATTATGCCCCCTCCCGACAAACGGGCCCACATCCAGACTCAAGGTAAGTGACAATAAAAACATATTTTTTTTCTATTTATGTAACTTTATTTTTTGTTTACCATACAGTATTTATTACAGTATTATTTGCAAATGTATAATATTCCATGTTATGACTTTAACAATGCTTCCAATTTTTTGTTAAACCGTAATACATTTTACAACACTTCCAGTATGTGAATTTAAATACAGTACACTATTTTATTCAGACTTATGAACTGTTCGACTTACTAACGATTCTCTGTAATGGAATCCAAAAGTTGTACTATTCATTAACAACACCTCCCATTGGTATGGTTGACTACATGTGATGCAAAATAAGTTAAACATAGATAAATATATATTGTACAACACTTTCCCCAACAGTGTGTTGAGGCTACATGGGGGACCTTTGTGTTTGTGCTTGTGATTGTATTGTGGAGGCCTTCTTAGGTGCTGCTCCTTGCTAATAGCACTTGCCCCAATAGTCTCTTGATTCTATACGGGGAACGTTTGTCTTTGTGAATAATGTTTTAATTGGGACGGTGTCATTTTCAAAATTGCCCCAATGTTTTTAAATGGTCGACTTGCGTTTCAGCCATTTTCGGACCCAATTAATACATCTCTTCATTTCTTGAGCTTGGTGGCGGTGGTGGCAGCTGTGGCAGCGGCGGTGGCAGTGGCGTTGGTGGTGGTGGCATCTTTGTAAATTTGAGAATTGGCGCATTTCAGCTCTTTCAGCTGTCTACTGAGATGCCGGCACTCTTTGCGCATCTTCTCTTCGCCGTGCCACTTTTCCTCGTGACGCGCCAGCTTCCCGCGCAGCCTAAACTGCTTCTGCCCTCTCTGTGGATTCAGGAAGTTCAACTCCCTCAGGTGGATGCGCAGCGACCTACGGAGACCTTCCTTTTTACAGCGCAGCGACATTTGCCGCTGTGCTGCATTGCAGTCTCGGAGAAAATCCGCACGGAGAGACGCACGCTCGCAGCAAGGCACTCTCGTCGACTCCAGCTCCAACTGGTGCTCTTTAAGCTGTTGAACCAGGCCCCTGTTCTCTCTCTGGAGAGTCTCTCGGTTATCCATCAACTCCTCCTGCTGCTGCTGTAGCTTCAGATGGGGCGTCTTGTTCTTCTGACAGAGCTCCACATTCTGCTGGCCCATCATCTCCCTTTGCAGCGTCGTGGTCTCGCGGTGAAAGTCTGAGATGGAAAGCGTAAAACGAAGATAAATGAAGATCCCCATCCCAAGCAGGGCCAAGAGCAGAACGCCAACGATCAGCAGCACCATGCTCAGCTCGTGTTGACGGCACGCGGGACAGAGGCAAGTGTGATGCACGTCACGAAGGGGCGTGTTATTAATACCAACGTCATTACCGGATGTGACGTACACCTTGACGGAACAGTCATCCCTGCCCACTTATTGTCAATCATTGCCAACCACGTGACTCCACGGCCCCGCCCCTAACCGCGCAGCTCCTCCCCCATACTCTTCTTCCGCCTGCCCCACGTGACGCGAAGCGAGCCAATCACGCGAGAGGCGGCGCACGGTCGGCCCCGCGACCGCTTCCCGCCATTCTTGCAATGGGCGGTGGGGGGGCGAGATCACTCCACGTCGCGAGCGGGAGGAGGAGGTACTAGGGGGAGGGGCCAGCAGGGACGAGGGGGAGGGGCCAGGAGGAACGAGGGGGAGGGGCCAGGAGGGACGAGGGGGAGGGGCCAGGAGGGACGAGGGGGAGGGGCCAGGAGGAACGAGGGGGAGGGGCCAGGAGAGACGAGGGGGAGGGGCCAGGAGGGACGAGGGGGAGGGGCCAGGAGGGACGAGGGGCCAGGAGGGACGAGGGGGAGGGGCCAGGAGCGGGAGGGGGGTGCCGTGGCGCCGCTCTTGGGCCGCGAGGCCTCCCCCTGGGCCCGCGGCGCCACGCGGAGACCGCGACAGCAGCAGCAGCAGGAGGTGGTGGTGGTGTTTGTGGTTGTAGGCACGGGAGAGGTGGTGGTGGTGTTTGTGTTTGTAGGCACGGGAGAGGTGGTGGTGGTGTTTGTGGTTGTAGGCACGGGAGAGGTGGTGGTGGTGTTTGTGGTTGTAGGCACGGGAGAGGTGGTGGTGGTGGTGTTTGTGGTTGTAGGCACGGGAGAGGTGGTGGTGGTGTTTGTGGTTGTAGGCACGGGAGAGGTGGTGGTGGTGTTTGTGGTTGTAGGCACGGGAGAGGTGGTCACGGACAGGCGGTGAGTGCCGGGTGATGGAGGGGGGGGGGATTGCAGGGTGAGTGAGTTAATGAGGAGAATTAATAGGTGAGGAGGGTGAGTGAGTTGAAGGGTGAGGTGAGTGAGTGGGTGAGTGGTGAGTTCACGACAGGGAGATTGGGGCTGAGTGAGTGAACGCAGCGCACGGTAAAGATCCCCTGAGAGCATTCGCAAGAGTTGGACATTGAGTGCCGCTGTCAGGGTCCACACGCAAATTACTCACTTGGCATGATATACAAATTAACCATTGTAAACGATAACTTTAAAAAAGTCCGCTATTTGTCAGAGCTAATGCGATGTGCGTTTACCATATTTGTAGCACGTTATAACCAACGTCAACATCGTCATTTAGAGTAACCATTAGTCCATACGTGTCACTTGCTAATAGTCCCCGGGTCAATCACAACTTTGCCGTGCGTGCAGGCTTTGTCTCTGGCTGCTCGCTAGGGCTGCGATGCCTTTCCATGCCACAAGATGACGTTCATTGCTCCTTCCACACCGCGACAATATTTACTGCAGTGTTCTATAACGCGGTAGTTGCGTTGCTGAATAACACCGCGTTGTGTAAACTCCCTCGTTACAATGACTAATACAGGGTAAAGCACAGTCCGTGATAACAGCGTGAGATGCGTGTGTCGGCTGAACAAAGACTGAGGCGCGTGGGGAGCATCAGGAAGCATCCAGCAGCATCCCAATGCCTCGTGTGACGCTGTGCCCAGGCATCCGTACAACCGCACATTCCTACTCGCGCGACGTGGTTCTGTTGACTCAATCGCGTTATATCCACTTAGCATCCTTGTCATAAAACGTGTTCCCTAATACATTCATCGTGCTATATCCAAATGGCGTTATGAAAACACGCGTTAAGGCAGAACGAACTCTATAAACTATTTTTATTTTACCAGGTGAGACCCACTGAGCTATGTGGCTGTTTTCCAGAAGCGACCTTTCCACAAATGATAGATCAGCTAAATGGCTAATCACGTTAGAAATGTGTAGCACCACCCACAAATACTCTAGACATGGGATCCCCTTTGACAGGGTCAGTGTCTCCTTAGATTCACTCACTCCGCCTATTGTCATGCGGCGTGCGCAGCTGCGTCGTGACACTTGGTAGAGTGCTGTCTTTGAGGCAGAGAACTTTAAAACCGTGTGCAGTGGTTAATTTGCTTAACAGCTTTACACCGAACTCCTTGCTTGTGGTAAGACATGTTTGCCACTTTGCTGATCGAGAACTATGCGGATTTAGATTTATAGTAACATGTACTTGGTGTGAGATGAACTTCCAAACAATTTCCTTTGCTCAACATCTTGGAATTAATGTCTTTTTAAATGGTCAGCTTAAGTGATTCCGTGATGTTTATGTAACTTGACCATTAAGATTATCTATGGTGCATAATTATTTCAGGATTATTCTTCATGAGTAAACTTTAAACTGAACCCATATGTGATATTATATAGCCTGATTATTTTAATTTTTAATGTAGTCTACATGCTCTTCTGGGGATATTACCCCACATTTACCATTCATTGATGTTCCCTTTGACATTGGTAATTGGCATTGTCACACCATAGTAATTCATGGGCAATTATGTAATTCTCTCTGTGTCTATCTCTCTCTGCATCTACCTGTGTGGGTGTCTCTCTCTGCCGGTGTGTTTTTCTCTATATGCGTCTCTCGTGTGTCTCTTTGTGTGTGCCTCTCTCTGTGTGTGGATGTCTCTCGGTGTCTGTCTCTCTCTTTCCTTTTCCACGATGTGGTGTTGTATTTACATGCAAATTCTACCTCTAGCCCCACCCACTTACCCTTGGGCTGAGCTTATCTCAAGCCAATATAACTTCGTGTTTCAGCAGCTTTCTCGCTATATTTTTTCACCTGATGATGGTTGCTTGTGTTGCAATCGAAACGTCGTGATCTATTATTTTTTTCTACCTACGTGACTTTACCGAAAGAACCAAAGAGTATTGTGATTGTGATTTTGATAGTGATCGTTGTGGTGGAGGTGGTGATATTGATGGTGGTGTTAACGATAGCGGTGATTTTGGTGGTTGTAATGGTGGTATTGATGGTGGTAATGGTGGTTGACTATTACCCCTCTCGTGTCCTTACTTCCACCACCAGGTTTAAGAAATCTGCCGGTGTCTGTGCTGGAGGTGGACGTCTGGATATCTGCGCGGTCTGGAGCGGTGGACAATAGACTCCTGCAGCTCAACCAGGTGGACGCACTGGGCAGGGAGCAAGATGGTGGTGGCCTTAGAGACCCACTTACTCCCACAGAGAGCCATAGACTCACTCAGAGAGAGCACTCACACAGAGAGCCAAAGTCTCACTGACACAGAGCCATAGACTCACTCACATGGAGACACATAGACTCTCTCAAACAGAGAACCATTGATTAACCCACACAGAGAACCACAGAGTCACTCGCACAGACTCACACAGAGAGACATAGACTCACTGACGTAGAGGACTATATGCAGTACATCCTCGTCTTTTATGTAATGTGTTTCGCTTAGCGCACACCACACCCACTATAACTCGAGTAGCACATGACGGACTGCTCTTATGAGTGGTGTGGGTGTTGGCAGCGTTGTTCTGTATTGCTGGGAGCTGTTGCTGTACCGGTGCGCACTGTGTTACGTGGCGTGTCATCCTCTTCCTCAGCCTTTGTTCCAACATCTGTGTGTAGTGTCATCTCACTCACTCCCTTATAGTTTTCACTCATCATATCTCCATTTCATGTCCTTTGTATGTATATTGATGAATGTAACATTTTTTTATTATTATTTGGCTGCTATAAATTGCCACGTCATAAGCTACTTCATTCATCTATAATTTGTGGCCAGTTCGCTTCTGAAATAGAAGCTAATAGCTTAGAGGGCTTTACTAGGTAAGATAAAAATAGTTTATTTTCATTTTTTTGTGATTTGCTTACCTTTCCTATACTTTTCACTTCGATTGTGTTTTTGCATCGTTTGTTCTTGTAACTTTCTGTACCACCCCAACTGGAAATCTGTGAAAAAGGGCTTTTTAGATTCCTCCAGTATAAATAAAGATTATAATATAGATCTTCTACATATACACAACACATTTAAAATAAACATAGAAAACAGTGTACTGTACTCTCAATTAAAAATAATAATAAAAGTTATATTGTGCTAAAACGGAGCCTCCCCCTTTACCGTTTTTCCTTGTAGAAAAGTTTTCTGCTTGACGTAAAATAGCTTTAAGCAGCAATTTTCGACAACGCAACCCCCGCGTTAAGCAAGGATATGTTGTACTCACTTACACAGAGAGACATAGACTCAAACTTGATTTGGCACTTTCGTGACTGCAGGAATTACTCTTTGGTTATTTCGGTAAAGTCACGTAGACATAGACTCGCACAGAAAGCCATAAACTCACTCGAACAGAGAGACTTGGAGTCAATCACACAGAGCCATCGACTCATTCAAACACAGATGATGATAACAGATACCCATGAACTCACATTGAGACCCATGGACTCACACAGAGACCAGTAAACTTACCAGACCCGTAGACTCACAGAGACACATAGACTTACAGAGAGGTATAGACTTACACAGAGACCCATAGACTTACAGAGAGGTAAAGACTTACACAGAGACCCATAGACTGGTGAGCGAGATTTGAACTCGGATCACCAGATTTGTAGCACAGCACATTCGCCGATACACTACCGTTCACCTTACACACTCACACACGCACTCACATGCTCACTCATTCACGCAACCAGACGCTCACTTACACATTCAATCAATCACTCAATCACTCACACATTCGCGTTTTATTACATGTAGCAATATCTTCAGGAGCTAAATGTCAATTATTGAGGTCTGTTAAGATAAGCGAGTGTGTGGGTGTGTGGATGACATAGCAATAGTGGGTGAGTAGGTGAGTGAAGAGGTGAGCTCAGTAGCATGTTGCAGGTCTTCCCCAGGACAAGGTGGGTCATATTTAGGGTGTGTAACATGTTGATTGACTGGGTTGAGTGTTGTGTGTTTGTGAGCGAGTAGGTGAGCTCACTCGAATGTCGCAGGTCTCGCCCAGCGTTTTCCAATCAAAGATTAAACAGATGAATGAGTGGTGGGATTTTTGTTATTGTTTTCAGGTGAGCAGCACCACCTTAACACAAATATCTGTATTACACCTTCATCCATGTAATAGCTGTGTCCGTCTTACACCTCAATTTTCTTAGAAGCCTCTGGATTTGACATAGGGCATCATTTCTGTGTGTGTGTGTCTGTGTGACCCAGTCCTGGACCTTCCCTCGGTCGACTCACCCTCTAAAGAGTACCTGGTGCAGTGTCTATAATAAACATCAGCAATTGGGAGAGACAAAGGTGGCCGCGTGCATGGTGTTGGCCACATCACATCCCCACAGCGGATTTTGGTGAACCATCAAACAAAGACGGTCGCTGCATCGCGCTTTCAGAAGAGCTTCTGCGGCCGTCTCGAACGCTCTTCCTTCTGATATCAGGAAGCCACTGGAGCTGTGCACCTTTACATCTTGATTGAAAACTAATTTCTTTAGAACTACTTTTTGTGCTGAGTTTGATGTCCTTCCCCTGCACCTCCGATTAGCACAGTTGGCTACGTTCCGTGCCAAAGAAGTTCAGCATACAAAATACATACCACCCCCTCGTGTGTTCCACAGCACAAGGATCCACAACTTGCCTTAACACGTCTATTGAGGCTACTTTGGTGACCTGTGTGGGTGCATAATTAATTCTCATTATTTAATGAAATGGCCTTCATCAACAAAGGACACGAGTCCATTGAGGGACGGGGACAGCGTGGGGCCCTTCGTGGAGCTGATTCTCACAACGGCGGAGGAAGAGTTGGAGGGATGCAGCAGAGGAGGGGGTGGCACCGCACGATGTTCATGCTGAGAGTGAACGTGGCACTAGGAGAGGCTCCGGAGTTGGGCCTCCTCAGGGCGACTGGCGATAGAGTGGAGAAGTCGAGGTGAGAGTGACTCGGGGAATGGGGGTGAGGTGAGTCGAGGGGTGACTCGGGGAGTGAGATTAGTGGAGGGGTGACTAGGGGAGTGGGCGTGCACCTGATTATGCACGAATGTGAGTGGACTACCCATGCATTCATCATCATTATCTGCATCATCACCAGTGGTAAATCCACCTTCTGTGGCCAGACCACCAAGATTATATGGCCTTCCAAATATACATAAAGATACACCCTTCGTCCCATCGTCTCCCCTATCAACTCCCCCACCTACAAACTGGCTCGTTTTCTGTCTGATATCCTGCGACCTTTCACTGGAAAAACCACCTCTGCAGTACTAAACTCTACTCACCTGGTATCGACAATCAAGGGTATTTCCCTATCCCCAGACGACCTGCTTGCCAGTTTTGATGTGGCTTCCTTATTCACCAAAGTTCCTGTACTTGACACCATCACAATCATTGAAGACTTGGTTCATCAAGGACTGTATACTGATGTACCACCCCTGGTGAGACACTGCTTAACCAACACATACTTCACCTGGAATGGAACTTTCTACAAACAAACTGAGGGCACCCCAATGGGCTCCCCCCTATCTCCGGTTGTAGCCAACGTGTTCATGGAAAAAATTGAAACTGACGCCATCCAGACTGCCACTCTACGCCCGACCTTATGGAAGAGGTACGTGGATGACACTTTTGTCATCTGCCCACATGGCCTGCCTGCTCTAGGCCAATTCCTCGACCACATCAATTCCATACACCCAGCCATCAGATTTACCATGGAAGTCGAAAAAGAAGGCAAGCTACCCTTTTTGGATGTCCTAATTAAAAAGAGACCTGATGGTTCAATGAGCCACTCTGTCTACAGGAAACCTACCCATGCGGATGCTACCTTAAAACCGGATTCCCACCACCATCCATCCTAGAAGAACTCCCTCATCAAGACTCTATACCATAGAGCCCAATGCATTTCCGACCAGGAACACATTGCCAGTGAACTCAAGCACGTACACCAAGCTCTCAAAGGTAATGGTTACTCCGACTACACAATCCGCAAAGTCATCACTCCAGTCATGAAGAAGGATCCGCTTGAGGAGCCATTCAAAACCATCACCTTACCTTACATTGCGGGGGTCACAAAAAAGATCTCCAAAATCCTGAATAAAAACAAGATCCAGGTCCGATTCAACACAGTACATAAAATCCGTGATCTGGTTCCTTCTGTAAAAGATGCGATTCCAGACATACAGTACCCGGGTGTTTACAAACTAAGTTGCCTCTCAGTTTAACACGTAGGCTTTCGCGACCAATATTATTCATAATAAAGGTTTTTGGGTTAGATCGCGTTATTTTTAAATGTGTCGTAACCCTCCACCACCCGACATGGCCAATCAGCAAAAAAAGTGTCACATTGACAAAAGACAAATAATTCACTACTTTAGCCCACCGGTGTGTTGAAGAGTGAATCCACAACATTTACAGTTTGGGTACTACGTTTCGCTGGTAATTATGGTTTTTAAAATTTTATTCAGTATCTCAGCGGAGACAACAAAAACAAAACAAAGCAAAAACCGAGGGGCCGCCCCTTCGCTCGCACCATAAAGGCCCCGCTCGGCCACCGACCCATCCTCTGGACCGGAGTCAACCCTGCCCCCCCCCGACCGCCCTAGCCCACCCTGGGTAGCGGCCACTTCCATCGTTCCCTTGCGGCATCGCGCCCCATTTTCACCCGGTCCACCTCCACCACCCTTTCCAACAATCTCCTCGCAACATAACATGTCTCCAACGGGGACATCGGGGACCCCTCCAGCTCCTTCTTTCGCGCGTTCCACAGTGCCTCCTTCGTCGCTCCTATTACAGCCCACACCTGGTCCCTGTCCTCCCTCCCCACCCCCCGCAGCTCTCCCCACATGACGTCCCATGCCGTCACCCTCGACAGCGCGAAACGGGCCAGCAACGGCTTACTCCTCCTCCAGACCTCCTGGGCAAAAGGGCACGCCACCATCACATGCGCTGCAGTTTCGTCCACGTTGCAGCCCCTCAGGCACTTGGGGGTATGCGCCATTTGGCGGCTGTACAAGTTACCCCGCGTCTCCAACCTGTCCCGGACAGCCAGCCATGACAGGTCCCTCTGCTCCTTCGTGAGCGCTGCCGACAACACATTCCTCCAAATCTTCCCGTGCATCTCCCTCCTCGCACCGGCCACCTCGTCACAGGCCTCCTCCTTCTCCGCCGCAGCCCGCACCTCCCTGGGAGCCCACCGGCCCCCCCACCAGTTCAGGCCGTGCTGCCCGACGTAGCTCCCCACCACGTCGCTGACCCAGCGCCCCCGCCAGTCCAAAGGAGTGCTCCTTCCTATCCCAGTCATCCCGAGCCCCCGCAACCCGTAATTCAGTCGATACCTCATATAACACGCTGCCTTGCCCCGCGGCTCCGTAGAGAAGAACAGCTGCAGCGCATTGCAGACAAAAGTCGATTGCAGGGTATACCCCACATTTGGGGCACCCCTCCCCCCATTCCAGACCTGCAGACACACCACGGCCCTCCTCACCCTCTCCATCCCTCCCCCCCAGATAAACCTGAAAATCGCCGAGGTCAAGGCCTTAGCCTCCCTCCCACCTGGCGGGAAAACCTGCGCCAAGTAGTTTAGGGATGGTAATATATCTGTCTTTACCACCATAATCCTACCGGCCATCGTGAGCCGCCTCCCAGCCCACTTACCGAGACAGAATCTGCTGGTGTGTGTGCTGGAGGTGGACGTCGGATATCTGTGCGGTCTGGAGCGGTGGACAATAGACTTCTGCAGCTCAACCAGGTGGACGCACTGGGCAGGGGGCAAGATGGTGGTGGCCTTAGAGACCCAATTAATCCGACAGAGAGCCATAGACTCACTCACAGAGTACACTCACACAGAGAGCCAAAGTCTCAACGTTTCGACCGCAACACAAGCGATCTTGCAACACAAGATCTTGCAAGACAAGATCGCTTGTGTTGCGGTAGAAACGTCGTGATCGATTTATTTTAATATAATTTTATGGTATTTCTACATACGTGACTTTACCGAAAAAAACAATGAGTAATTTATGCAGTCACGAAAGCTTTAATTCTTTATTAACACACTTATACGGACCAGTTACCTTTACAATTCTGTACTAAACTAATTGCGCCCCCTTACATTTTCCTGCCCCTCCCTCTTCTGCTGCTGCCGTGCCCCTTGCTTTCTTCGGCCCCTCCCCCTCCCCCCACCTCTGCTACTTATTTTAAGCCTCTGTCTGTTCATCCCTCTGGCCCCTTTTTTCTTGCTTCTCTGTCCGTCTTTCCTCTTCTTACCTCTTGTGTCCCTGTATATGTATTTCTGCTATCTTGTACCTCGTATTTGTTCACTCTGTCTATGCTGGTATGTTCAACCCAGAGGATGAACACGAAATTTAGCACTCTTCTGAAATTCGTGGTCTGCCAGGCAAGTGTCTAACTGTGTCGTTGGCCGACTGGTATTGCATCACGTAAATTTTTCTTAGGTTTGTTGAATTCTCGTCTCTCATCTTGTTGTATTTACCTCCGTGCAGTTTAACGCTCTCTATGTGTTGCGTTGATGTCACCCTATGTGCTATTTGTTTTTACACCTGATGAAGATTGATTTATTGATTTCTTTTAATATTTTATGGTATTTCTACATACGTGACTTTACCGAAAAAAACAATGAGTTAATCAATGGTTCTCTGTGTGAGTGAGTCTATGTGTCTCCATGTGAGTGAGCCTATGGCTCTGTGTCAGTGAGACTTTGGCTCTCTGTGTGAGTGTACTCTGTGAGTGAGTCTATGGCTCTCTGTGGGAGTAAGTGGGTCTCTAAGGCCACCACCATCTTGCCGCCTGCCCAGTGCGTCCACCTGGTTGAGCTGCAGAAGTCTATTGTCCACCGCTCCAGACCGCACAGATATCCGACGTCCACCTCCAGCACAGACACCAGCAGATTCTTAAACCTGGTGGTGGAAGTAAGGACACGAGAGGGGTAATAGTCAACCACCATTACAACCACCAAAATCACCGCTATCGTTAACACCACCATCAATATCACCACCTCCACCACAACGATCACTATCAAAATTACAATCACAATACTCTTTGGTTCTTTCGGTAAAGTCACGTAGGTAGAAAAAAATAATAGATCACGACGTTTCTATCGCAACACAAGCAACCATCATCAGGTGAAAAAATATAGCGAGAAAGCTGCTGAAACACGAAGTTATATTGGCTTGAGATAAGCTCAGCCCAAGGGTAAGTGGGCGGGGCTAGAGGTAGAATTTGCATGTAAATACAACACCACATCGTGGAAAAGGAAAGAGAGACACAGACACCGAGAGGCATCCACACACAGAGAGAGGCACACACAAAGAGACACACGAGAGATGCATATAGAGAAGAACACACCGGCAGAGAGATACCCACACAGACAGATGCAGAGAGAGATATACACAGAGAGAATTACATAATTGCCCATGAATTACTATGGTGTGACAATGCCAATTACCAATGTCAAAGGGAACATCAATGAATGGTAAATGTGGGGTAATATCCCCAGAAGAGCATGTAGACTACATAAAAAAAAAAATCAGGCAATATAATATCACATATGGGTTCAGTTTAAAGTTTACTTATGACAAATAATACTGAAATAATTGTGCTCCATAGATATTCTTAATGGCCAAGTTACATAAACATCACGGAATCACTTAAGCTGACCATTTAAAAATACATTAATTCCAAGATGTTGAGCAAAGGAAATTGTTTGGAAGTTCATCTCACACCAAGTACATGTTACTATAAATCTAAATCTGCATAGTTCTCGACCAGCAAAGTCGCAAACATGTTTTAACACAAGCAAGGAGTTCGGTGTAAAGCTGTTAAGCAAATTAACCACTGCACACGGTTGTAAAGCTCTCTGGCTCAAAGACAGCACTCTACCAAGAGTCACGACGCAGCTGCGCACGCCGCATGACAATAGGCAGAGTGAGTGAATCTAAGGAGACACTGACCCTGTCAAAGGGGATCCCATGTCTAGAGTATTTGTGGCTGGTGCTACACATTTCTAACGTGATTAGCCATTTAGCTGATCTATCATTTGTGGAAAGGTCGCTTCTGGAAAACAGCCACATAGCTCAGTGGGTCTCACCTGGTAAAATAAAAATAGTTTATAGAGTTCGTTCTGCCTCAACGCGTGTTTTCATAACGCCATTTGGATATGGCACGATGGATGTATTAGGGAACACGTTTTATAACGCGGATGCTAAGTGGATATAACGCGATTGAGTTAACAGAACCACGTCGCGCGAGTAGGAATGTGCGGTTGTACGGCTGCCTGGGCACAGCGTCACACGAGGCATTGGGATGCTGCTGGATGCTTCCTGATGCTCCCCACGCGCCTCAGTCTTTGTTCAGCCGACACACGCATCTCACGCTGTTATCACGGACTGTGGTTTACCCTGTATTAGTCATTGTAACGAGGGAATTTACACAACGCGGTGTTATTCAGCAACGCAACTACCGCGTTATAGAACACTGCAGTAAATATTGTCGCGGTGTGGAAGGAGCAATGAACGTCATCTTGTGGCATGGAAAGGCATCGCAGCCCTAGCGAGCAGCCAGAGACAAAGCCTGCACGCACGGCAAAGTTGTGATTGACCCGGGGACTATTAGCAAGTGACACGTGTGGACTAATGGTTCCTCTAAATTACGATGTTGACGTTGGTTATAACGTGCTACAAATATGCTGAACGCACATCGCATTAGCTCTGACTAATAGCGGACTTTTTTTAAAGTTATCGTTTACAATGGTTAATTTGTATATCATGCCAAGTGAGTAATTTGCGTGTGGACCCTGACAGCGGCACTCAATGTCCAACTCTTGCGAATGCTCTCAGGGGATCTTTACCGTGCGCTGCGTTCACTCACTCAGCCCCAATCTCCCTGTCGTGAACTCATCACTCACCCACTCACTCACCTCACCCTTCAACTCACTCACCCTCCTCACCTATTAATTCTCCTCATTAACTCACTCACCCTGAAATCCACTCCCTCACCCCCCCCTCCATCACCCGGCACTCACCGCCTGTCCGTGACCACCTCTCCCGTGCCTACAACCACAAACACCACCACCACCTCTCCCGTGCCTACAACCACAAACACCACCACCACCTCTCCCGTGCCTACAACCACAAACACCACCACCACCTCTCCCGTGCCTACAACCACAAACACCACCACCACCTCTCCCGTGCCTACAACCACAAACACCACCACCACCTCTCCCGTGCCTACAACCACAAACACCACCACCACCTCTCCCGTGCCTACAACCACAAACACCACCACCACCTCTCCCGTGCCTACAACCACAAACACCACCACCACCTCTCCCGTGCCTACAACCACAAACACCACCACCACCACCTCCTGCTGCTGCTGCTGCTGTCGCGGTCTCCGCATAGCGCCGCGCGCCCAGGCGGAGGCCTCGCGGCCCAAGAGCGGCGCCACGGCTCCCCCCCTCCCGCTCCTGACCCCTCCCCCTCGTCCCTCCTGGCCCCTCCCCCTCGTCCCTCCTGGCCCCTCCCCCTCGTCCCTCCTGGCCCCTCCCCCTCGTCTCTCCTGGCCCCTCCCCCTCGTCCCTCCTGGCCCCTCCCCCTCGTCCCTCCTGGCCCCTCCCCTTCGTCTCTCCTCCCGCTCGCGACGTGGAGTGAACTCGGCCCCGCCCCCACCGCCCCCCCCACCCTGCGCGCCCCCGCCGCCCATTGCAAGAATGGCGGGAAGCGGTCGCGGGGCCGACCGCGCGCCGCCTCTCGCGTGATTGGCTCGCTTCGCGTCACGTGGGGCAGGCGGAAGAAGAGTATGGGGGAGGAGCTGCGCGATTAGGGGCGGGGCCGTGGAGTCACGTGGTTGGCAATGATTGACAATAAGTGGGCAGGGATGACTTACGTCAAAGTGTACGTCACATCCGGTAATTACGTTAATATAAATAACGCTCCTTCGTCACGTGTCTCACACTTGCTTCTGTCCCGCGTGCCGTCAACACTAGCTGAGCATGGCGCTGCTGATCGTTGGCGTTCTGCTCTTGGCCCTGCTTGGGATGGGGATCTTCATTTATCTTCGTTTTACGCTTTCCATCTCAGACTTTCACCGCGAGACCACGACGCTGCAAAGGGAGATGATGGGCCAGCAGAATGTGGAGCTCTGTCAGAAGAACAAGACGCCCCATCTGAAGCTACAGCAGCAGCAGGAGGAGTTGATGGATAACCGAGAGACTCTCCAGAGAGAGAACAGGGGCCTGGTTCAACAGCTTAAAGAGCACCAGTTGGAGCTGGAGTCCACGAGAGTGCCTTGCTGCGAGCGTGCGTCTCTCCGTGCGGATTTTCTCCGAGACTGCAATGCAGCACAGCGGCAAATGTCGCTGCGCTGTAAAAAGGAAGGTCTCCGTAGGTCGCTGCGCATCCACCTGAGGGAGTTGAACTTCCTGAATCCACAGAGAGGGCAGAAGCAGTTTAGGCTGCGCGGGAAGCTGGCGCGTCACGAGGAAAAGTGGCACGGCGAAGAGAAGATGCGCAAAGAGTGCCGGCATCTCAGTAGACAGCTGAAAGAGCTGAAATGCGCCAGGTCTCAAATTTATAAAGATGCCACCACCACCAACGCCACTGCCACCGCCGCTGCCACAGCTGCCACCACCGCCACCAAGCTCAAGAAATGAAGAGATGTATTAATTGGGTCCGAAAATGGCTGAAACGCAAGTCGACCATTTAAAAACATTGGGGCAATTTTGAAAATGACACCGCCCCAATTAAAACATTATTCACAAAGACAAACGTTCCCCGTATAGAATCAAGAGACTATTGGGGCAAGTGCTATTAGCAAGGAGCAGCACCTAAGAAGGCCTCCACAATACAATCACAAGCACAAACACAAAGGTCCCCCATGTAGCCTCAACACACTGTTGGGGAAAGTTGTACAATATATATTTATCTATGTTTAACTTATTTTGCATCACATGTAGTCAACCATACCAATGGGAGGTGTTGTTAATGAATAGTACAACTTTTGGATTCCATTACAGAGAATCGTTAGTAAGTCGAACAGTTCATAAGTCTGAATAAAATAGTGTACTGTATTTAAATTCACATACTGGAAGTGTTGTAAAATGTATTACGGTTTAACAAAAAATTGGAAGCATTGTTAAAGTCATAACACGGAATATTATACATTTGCAAATAATACTGTAATAAATACTGTATGGTAAACAAAAAATAAAGTTACGTAAATAGAAAAAAATATGTTTTTTTGTCACTTACCTTGAGTCTGGATGTGGGCCCGTTTGTCGAGAGGGGGCATAATGAGTCCCCATAACGGCACACGGGGGGGTTGGGGGTGAACGCCCGCAAGCACACACACACACAACAGCGGCAGTCATCCCCCGAATAGCCTAACCAGAATATTGGGGCAAGTGCTGTTAGTCAGCAGCGCCTATGAAGGCTGGAATGTCGCACGAGGGGGTGCGTGGACAGCACCACGCCCGGCTGCCTTTGTCTCCCCAGTGGTGATATTTACACACCACACCAGGCACTTATTTGAGGCTGAGTTGATCGACGGAAAGCCCAGCAACCATTAATATAATCGTTAAAGGTGTTGGTCGTGAGTGGGAATCGAACTGGGATCGGTGGGATGGTAGACAGTGTTCACCATTGCACTATCTCTCTCCACACACACACTCACAGGGGTATATGCGTCCGTGCACACACGCACAACAAAAAGACAATAATCGCCGTTTGCCCCTAAGTGGCAGTAACATCACCACAGCGCTTGTGCGGTGCTTGGTGCATTTTGAGGTCACTTGAAGTGTCGAAGGCTTGCTGGCAGGAAGTCATGAATAGACACAGGTACCATGGGTTGACTTAAGGTGATGACGGGCAGATGCCAAAGCCGTGCTCCCCACTGTGCCAACTTTCAATGTTTCAGTCGTATAACGCTCTGCTCATTGTTATGAGTGTCGCTCCGCTGCACTACGCTATTGCTGGAGGGCAACTGCCTCCACCTCCCCAGTAGAGTCTTTGATGAACCTCCTCCACATAGGCCTATCGCGACACTGCTGCTACCAGTCATCAGCAAGTTCAATCAGCTCCACATCCTTCTGTACCACATCAGTCCATCTCTTCTGTAGCCCATGCCGCGCCTGTTTAGCATGATCTATCTGCCCAAATTGAAGCTGCTTGGGGATGCGGTGACAGTGCATATAGACTTCATGACCCAGCCAATGGAGCCTGACTTGTCGGAAGGGCCCGCTGATGAGCCTTTGTCCAGATATTTCAGGATATTTTGGCCTCCTCACACAGTCCAGTCTGGTTAAACCCTGGATAGATCGTAGGCAGGCTAGACCGAATGTTTCAAACCATTGCAGATAATCCTATAGAGAGAAATAAGGGAAGGCATAACTGTGGTCCAGAAGACATGAAGGTTTGTATGGAGTAACAGATCAGGTAGCTTCCATACAATGTTACGCAGCTGATGAAAATATAATGCCGCTCGAATGAATCGAAGTGAGACCTCGGCTCCCAAAACAGAGTTGGTCATCAGCACACTGCCCAAGTATGGAAATATCTCCACTGTCTCCACAACTCCCTCAAAATACATGGGGAATTGAGGGAGGGGAACATTTTGATGATGTAAATACCCAGGGAGGTGATTTGTTTTGGTGGGGCTTATGGTAACGGCCCATATTTTAGTAGCATGTTCCGTGTTTAGATGGAGTGTCTCCAACTCCTCCTTAGAGTGGGCAGTAATCACCAGATCATCCACATTCATAATATGGTTTAACAATAGAGAGCCATACCATGACCGGACTCGTGCATCGATCAGCCTCCCATTATATCTATACCAGATATAAATTCTCCTGGTACATCCATGGAAATCGTCTCATTACTAAGTAGTCAAAGAAATATGTTAAGTCGTGTTGGGGCCAGAGGACATCCATGTCGCACATTACTCACATATTCTATCATCCCTTAACTCCATTATATCGATTTCCCATGAGACACAGCAGTTGTTTTTCTATTGTTTATATATGCTTTTCATTACAGTAACTCTGTGTTTTTATTTAGCTTTTGTTATTTTGGTGATCCAGGTCTCTCTTGCAAATGAGAATCATCCTAGTCTCTTTAGTTTTCGCCTGTTTTAACTAAATAAATTACTACTTACTCACTCCATTATGAACTCACCCACTTCCCTTACTTTATGACTCACATAAATACGTCCTCTCCTTCCTCACGAGTCATATATTGACCTGATAACCCAGGCAATCACCTGATCATTCACTGTGCCAACATCACTCATGCACTATTTCACAATCTCACCAATGACCTACTCATCCCATCACTCACTACCTTACTCACCATCCGCTTTCCTCATTGACCCACTGGTAAAATGGAAATATGCAGTCTAACACTCACGTGTTTAAAGAAGCTCCTTCGCAGGTTAGATTTTCTAGATGATTTATTTGACGATAACGTATTTACAACGCAAAAGTACGACTCACATGAACCTTCCCTCGTACAGTACCCTGCACCTGTTTCCACCCATCAACACTGACACCACTATAACCTTTGCCATCTAAGAGAAAGGAAGTAGAAGACAGTTGAGTCTGCTGGAAGAATGTACCAGGGAAAACTGCTGGAAGCTGCCAGGGCGAGGCTGAGTAGGTAGAAAAGGGGGAGCGAGGCCCACAATTGGGGCGCTAGCTCGGAGAATGAAGGACGACTGCAGGTGGCTGACATCGGGGCTGACTGTTGGATATCTACATGGTGGAAACCATTAAGAAAGACTGTTCGAGATGAATGTAGTGGAAAACACTGGGGCTGCAGATAGCCATACCCTTGTGAAGCGTGTGAGTTGCACTCTCTTCTCAAAAATGGAACCTGCAAAGAAGCTTCTGGTTGCAGTGGTGGGATACAGTCTACAAGTTCAAGAAGGAAGACCCGCCGAAGAGCTCCTGCAGAGGACGAGTCATCAACCCTAAGCGCTCCGGGTTTTTGAGACTCGGCAAATGGCGGGAGTGAGAGCCGGACCCCGTTGGCAGTTCCCGATGGAAGTGGATGCTCCACCAAAGACCCAAGAACCAGCATCGCCGAACAAAGAAAATTGGCGGCAGCTGTTGGACAGGTTGGACCACCTTACCTCAGTGGTGGATCGACTGATAATTTCGATGATGAAGAAAAGAGAAAAGGAAGGAACAGGTAGTGCACGGCTTAAGCCAGATCCATCTCCACCATGGACCGCAATGGCGAGGAGAAAGCGCCATAGGGCAGCAGCCATCGCTTCCCCCCGTCGAGCAGCAGGCGGGAACCAATCAAATGACTCAACCACAACTAGAAGCTGTTCAACAGACCTTAACCACCATGCAGAAAAATACGGGAGGCGATTGGATTGCATTCATCAAAAGATTTGAAGCAGCTGTCAGAGTCAGCCGATTGATTGACGACTAAGTGCTACGATTGCTGCCTACGGTGTTGGATGACAGAGCACTATTGGCCTTCTTTATGATCCCGGAAAATCAACCTGCCACAACCCAACACGGTTGTCAAGGGATGGCCGATGTTTTCTGTCCTGCGTCCAGCACAAGGCAGCAATGTTCGGCCTGGAGAAGAGGAGAGAGCGAGCCACTGATGGCTTATAGAAGTACCTTGCAAGCGGTTGCAGATGTGGCATTTTCAACGATGGACATGACGACCTGAAACGTGCTAGTGGTGGAGCGGCTACAAACTCTTCTCTATCAAAGTGGCATTACATTGCCGATTGTGCCAGAGAGGGAGCAAACTTCAATGTAGTTTGCTAAATGCCTCTGGGCACACACAGATCCCAGGGCACCATGTGAAGTAGCAGCCCATGTGACAAGGGTGATGGAGAATGGAGGAGCAGGAGGACCAACGGAGCCAACAGGGACAGCAACAACAGGGACCGCCGCAATACCCAGCATGGAGGGTGATCTGCAGGCGACCTTGGAAGAGATGGCTGTTGCCATCTAGGGGTTCAACGATTCAAGGTGTCAACTACAGCATCAGCGACCATGGCACAACCACGGAGGAATCCAGGACCATGCGGTGATATACTGCTACCACTGCGGGAGGCCGGGCCACATCGCGAGAGGTTGCCGAGGGGAAGTCATCCCGAGACAACCAAGAAACACCCAGGCGTGTCGCCTGTACACCCAGCCAGATCACACGTGCACCTCATTTCCAAAACCCTCATCACCAACATCACTAGCACACCACTCGATCACATCGACCTGGAGTGAAACAACAGGGAAAATTGGGCCAACATCTCGGGCTAAGTGGAAAAAGTTAGTGAGATCGGTCGTAGCAGCAGCGACAGGAGCAGCATGGTGTAAACCGACCCTCCCTGACTCGCCGAGACAGGTGATGTAAATAAACACAGCAACGATAGAAAATGATGTATCACCCGCAGATCATGATCTTGGGCTGATAAGGACCGAATGAATCCGATTGCAAAAATAGGATGAAATTCTAGTCATTGGCTGCACAGGCAGCTGAATGTGCTCAAACTGGTCAAAAGGGGGAGCCATTCATCCCATGGCGAGGACTCCTGATGAGGTGGGACATGAAGATGCAGCGTTGTTGCCTTTTGGTGCAAAAACCCTTGCAAAAACAGTTGCTACTAGAAGTGCACGCCAAACAACAAATGCACTTGGGCCACCGAAACACATTGCTCACACTGCAGGCTCGATATTTTTGGCCAGTGATGTCAAAAGATGTACGCGAGCGGGTAATCATTGTCAGGAGTGTGCAAAAAGGAAACCTGCTCCCCATCCTATACAGCCTCCACTGCAGTCGATCGCAGTGGTGAGGGTAAACGAACTAGTAACGTTGGATATCCTGGGTGCATTTCCTAAAACAGCAAGGATAAAAAATATTTGCTCGAGGGGATAGAGTATTGCACACACTGGCTCGTTGCATGGCCAATACATGACCAAACGGCTGCAATAATAGCAGAAGCCTTTCTCCATGGCTATGTATTGGACAAGGGCCCCACTGAGAAACGTCTAACAGGCCAGGGTCAGAATTTTTCTACTAATCTGTTGCGAGAGGTTTGTAATATCGTGGGTACTAAGAAAATTCGAACGCCACCGTACCACCTGCAGTGTGATGGACAAGTAGATAGGCTTAACCGCACGCTGTCCGCAATGTTGTGCCATGTTGTAAATGGTGATCAGATGGACTGAGACTTGCACATCCCAGGGGTCCTAGGGGCATATTGTAGAGTGCCACATTCATCGGCCGGTCTCTTCCCCTTCTTTTTGATGTATGGGAGAGACCCTGAGCCACCTATTGAGGACCAATTGGTGGCTTTCCCTGCTAAAGTTGTGTCGTCGCCAACCTCCCTCAGACTGTCACTAAAAAAGCTCTGTGAAGCTCGTGAAGCCGCGATAGCAGAGTCAGGCAGATCGCAAATAGCAAACAAACGGTTGCGGAAAAGAACGGAGACGCCTGTACCCTTTGAACAGGTTGATCGGGCCTGGTTACACTGTCCTGAGGTCCGGGTTAGAAAATCCGCCAAACTACACCATCCTTTGCAAAGCCCAGTGGAATTGTTAAAATCCTCTGCCCGCAAAGTGTTCGCATCCAAATGGGACGCCAGAGATGGGTGGTTAATCCGAGTCGGCCTAAACCATATAGAGAACTGACGTCACAAGGGATCGTTCAGGCTCAAAAAGGCCGTGTCCAGGGGCGTCGTGACGAATGCCAGGGAGGGGAGCATCCTCCTCACAGAAATAGTGCCCCCGCACTCTCCTCTCAGGATCGACCGGAATGAAGATGGCCACGATGAGGGAGGCCGACGGACTAATTTAGAGAGGTGCCGAGAAGGAGTGTCACCGGGTCGAATGTGCTGCTCGACCACACCTACAGTACATATTGATGGCTTGTTGTAAATGTAGGGCTAATGATGTTGCGTATTGTTTGCCTAAGAATGTACACCTTCAATAGGGCAGCCCACGTAAGAGTTTGGTGATGATACTGAATGGTCAAGTTGGGTTGTAATGTCTTCCCCCCCTTGATTCAAGCGGCTATGTTAAGCATTAACCCAGAGGTTAAATGTTTTGTACTCCATGCCCACATCATTGAATCCCGTGTGCGATCCCATTGATGTCCACATAGAGTTCCCTATTACTGGTAGGAACGAAGTTGTAAACTGAGTGTACCAGCCTGCAATAGATGAGTGTACCAGCTTGCAATAGATTAATGCGTCCGTCCGTCCGTCCCCTTTCAATACTTTAACGAAGTGAAATCTCGTGCTATTGGGGTGTAAAAATAAAATTGCGCAAAAGTCCAATGTTCCTACCAGCCCACCCTGCAGGGACCTGTTAAATTAGAGTTTTAGCCGGGACAGATATTTTATGGGCAGAAGAGGGTGATGTAGGGTACTGTACATGGCAAAAGTTATAGTGGTGTCAGTGGAGATGGGTGGAAACAGGTGCATGGTACCGTACGAGGGAAGGTTCGAGGTACAAGACGGTAAAGTCTGCTAGAATAATCTTAAATTAAAGCTTTCATGAATGCAGGGATTCATACTCTTTGGTGGAGGCGATAGCACAGAGTGGTGTACCTTCTTTATGATTCTGATATTTCCATCCTACCTGCCTATATCAGCTGTTATTTCCGACTCTTTGTGTCTCTCTCTATGCCTCTCTCTTAGATCTCTCATGCTCACATGTCCTTTGGATTGCACTCTCATGCCTTTGGATTCCACCACTCTTCGATATTACTTTAACATGCTAATCTCTCACATTAACATAGCCACTTTGATGCCCTCTACGAGGAGGCCGCTCTCCGTTCTTACATTTACATGCTAATTTCTCACATTAACATCACTGGCCCCGCCCACTTATTTATGGCCCTTTGGCTACACCCATTTCAAACTCTTTTAAACATTCTGCCTCAACAGCAGATCATGCTTTGCCATCTCATGACGGACGCTTGTGTTGCACCCGAAACGTCGTGATTTATTTTATTTTATACCTACGTGACTTTACCGAAAGAACCAAAGAGTATGGAAGATACCAAGTCAGCTTCATCCCAATGGTGGTGTTTAGGCGAAAGTTTATCTATGAGTATATATAGGCTGGCTAACAGGTATGAAGTTACTCCTTTGGTGGTAATATACAACAAAAACAATAATAAATGTATAACCATTGTCATGGGTGAAGTCTTCCCATACTGGATCAGTCATGGAGATTGTTTCACCATACGCCATCATGCTTCTCAACGTGGGTTGATAACGAAAAGGCTCATGGCCAGTTTGTTTGATGTTAACTATAACCGAGAATCAAACTCAAGTGGCCTGATTCATAGTGCAATGCACAAACCATTGTGCCACCGTTCCACTCGTATGTACAAGTTAACAGGGAAATTAAAAACTATGCCATGTTTTTTGTTTACTGTCAATAAAATGAGAAAATAACATTGCCACGTTGGTCAAGTTTTAGGTATAATGCAGACAAGGGTTTTGGTAGTTGGACGATTTCAGAATGGGTTGAAGGTGACAATCCTAATCAAATGCCATTTTCAAGATCGTGTGCATAGGTCTGTTGTAGACAAAAACAACAGCCTGCTGATAAAGCATGTCCTGCATTCTTACTTGTGTAAAGAAGCTCCTTCGCAGGTTTAATTTTCTAGATTATTTATTCCCGACGATAACATATTTACAAGGTGAGAGTATGACTCATACGTTGCACAAGGCTATGACTATCTGCAGTCCCGGTGGTTTCTAATAGAGTAGATTAATCTCGAACAGTCTTTCTTGATGGTTTCCACCATGTTGATTTCCAACAGTCGGCCCCGATGTCGTCCACCTGCAGTTGTTCTTCAGTCCCCAAGGCATCACCCCATTTGTGGGCCACGCTCCCCCTTATATACCCGCACGGCCACGCCCTGGTAACTTCCAGCAGTTTTCCCCGGTAGATTCTCTCAGCAGACTCTATTGTCTTCTACTTCACTTCTCTTGGATGGCAAAGTTTATAGTGGGGGCAGTGGAGATGGGTTGAAACAGGTACAGGTTACTGTACGGGGGAAGGTTCGTGTGAGTCGTACTCTTGCGTTGTAAATACGTTATCTTGAAATAAATCATCTATCAAATGGAACCTGCAAAGGAGCTTCTTTACACATGTGAGTGTAAGCCTGAGTACAATCTCACGTGTTGTTGCTGTCGAGTATTTTAATTTTACCAGTGGGTCAATGAGGGAAGGGGATGGTGATTAATGTAGTGATAGAATGGGTGGGTCATTCTTGAGAGCATGAAAAAGTGCGTGAGTGAGGTTGACACAGTGAATGATCGGGTGATTGTGTGATCAGGTAAATATATGACTCATGAGGAGAGAGAGGGAGTATTTACGTGAGTCATAGATTTAAGGAAGTGGGTGAGTTCATAATGGAGTGAGTGAGTACCAGTTTATTGAGTTGAGCAAGGCGAGAACTAAAGCGA
The DNA here is from genome assembly GCF_048934315.1 of Petromyzon marinus. NCBI lineage: Eukaryota > Metazoa > Chordata > Hyperoartia > Petromyzontiformes > Petromyzontidae > Petromyzon > Petromyzon marinus. The sequence goes on from NW_027423213.1 coordinate 413,315, forward strand.
CCATGATGAGTCTCATTTGCAAGAGAGACCTGGATCACCCAAATTACCAAAGCTAAATAAAACACAGAGTTACAGTAATTAAAGCAAATATACTATTTTCTTCTTTCGATAAAGCATATATAAACAATATAAAGACAACTGCTGTTTCATGGGAAATCGACGTAATGGAGCTAAGGGATGATAGAATGTGTGAGTAATGTGCGACATGGATGTCCTCTGGCCCCTACACGACTGAACATTTTCTTTGACTACGTTGTTTGAGACGATTTCCATGGATGTACCAGTAGAATTTATCTGGTATAGATATAATGGGAGGCTGATCGATGCCTGAGCCGGTCATGGTATGGCTCTCTATTGTTAAACCATATTATGAATGCGGATGATCTGGTGATTACTGCCCACTCTGAGGAGAAGTTGGAGACACTACAGCTAAACATGAAGCATGCTACTAAAATATGGGCCGTTACCATCAGCCCCACGAAAACAAATCACCTCCCTGGGTATTTGACATCATAAAAATGCTCCCTTCCTCAATTCCTCATGTATTTGGGGCACCTGAGGAGAGAGTGGAGTGGGCAGTGTGCTGATGATCAACTCCGTTTTGGGAGCCGAGGTCTCATTTAAAATAATTCGAGCAGCATTATATTTTCATCAGCTGCTCAACACAGTGTGGAAGCTACCTGGCATGTCACTCCATAAAAATCTCCATGTCTTCTCGGCCACAGTTATACTCTCCTTTATCTCTCTCGAAAGGAACATTAAGGTTAGCTTGCCCACGATCTATTCAGGGTTTAACCAGACTGGACTTTGTAAGCTCACAGATTCCTAGAATATCTGGACAAATGCCCATCTGTGGGCTCCTCCAGCAAGCGAGGCTGCGTTGTGTCATGCAGTCCGTATGCAGTCACGGCATCCCCAAGCAGCTTCAATTTGGCTGGATAGATGGTGCTAAATGGGCGTGGTACAGAATAGAGAAGAGATGGACTGATGTGGTGCGGAAGGATGTGGAGCTGATTGGACTTATTGATGACTGGTATCAGCAGTGTCATGATCGGCTTCTGTGGAGGAGGTTCATGAAAGGTGCTGCTGGGGAAGTGGAGGCAGTTGCCCTCCAGCAACAGCATAGGGCAGAGGAGCGAGGCTCAAAACAACGAGCAGAGCGCCAAACAACTGACACAAATAAAGTTGGCACAGTGGGGAGCACGGCTGTTGCATCTGCCCATCATCTTCCTAAGTCAATCCATGGCACCTGCGTCTATTACATGACCTCCTGCCAGCCAGCCTTCGACACTTCACGTGGCCTCAAAATGCACCGAGCATGGCACAAGTGCTGTGGTGATGTCACCGCCACTTAGGGGTGAACGACGGTTGTTGCGTTGTTGTTGTGCGTGTGTGCACGGACGCATGCACGCCTGTGAGTCTCGTGTATGGAGAGATAAAGAGAGGCAGCCGGGCAGGGTGCTGGCCATTCACCCCGTGTGCCATTCAGAGCTTCATAGGCGCTTGCCCCAACATTCTGGTAAGGCTATACAGCGGATGATTGTCGCTGTTGTGTGTGTGTATGGACGTTCACCCCCCTCCCACCGCCCCCGTGTGTGCAGGGACTCATTACGCCCCCTCCCGACAAGCAGACCGGCATCCGGACTAAAGGTAAGTGACAATAACAGATTTTTTTTTCCATTTAAGTAACTTTATGTTTTGCTCACAATACAGTATTTATTAGAGTGTTGCATGCAAATGTACGATATTTTGTCTTATATATGACTTTGTTGATGTTCAATGGGGTATGTTTGTCTTTCTGAGTAATGTTTTAATTAGGGTGGTGTCATTTTCACAATTTCCCCAATATTTTTAAATGGCCGACTTGCGCTTCAGCAATTTTCGGAACCAATGGCTAAATCTCTTCATCTTCTTGGGCTTGGTGGTGGTGGCAGAAGTGGTGGTGGAAACGGTTGCGGTGGTGGAAGCTGTGGCAGCGGCGGTGGAAGTGGCGTCGGTGGTGGTGGCATCATTGTACATTTGAGACACGGTCCATATTAGCTCTTTCAGCTGGCTACGGAGATGCAGGTTCTCTTCTTGCAGCCTCTTTTCCCCATGCCACATGTCCTCGTGACGCACCAGCTTCCCGCGCAGCCTAAACTGTTCCTGCCCTCTCTGCGGATTCAGGAAGTTCAACTTCCTCAGGTGGGCGTGCAGCGACCTCCGGAGATCTTCGTTTTCACAGCGCAGCGACATTTGCCGCTGTGCTGCATTGCAGTCTCGGAGAAAATCCGCATGCAGAGACTTGCTCTCCCTGCAAGGCACTCTCGTGGGCTCCAGCTCCAACTGGCGCTCTTTAAGCTGTTGAACCAGGCTCCTGATCTCTCTCTGGAGAGTCTCTCGGTTCTCCATGAACTCCTCCAGCTGATGCTGTAGCTCCAGACGGAGCATCTTGCTCTTCTGACAGAGCTCCACATTCTGCAGGCCCATCCTCTCCGTAGACAGCGTCGTGGTCTCATGGTCAAAGTCTGAAATGGAAAGCGTAAAAAGAAGATATATGAAGATCCCCATCCCAAGCATGGCCAAGACCAGAATGCCAACGATCAGCAGCACCATGCTCAGTTCGAGTTGACGGCACGCGGGACAGAAGCAAGTGTGAGACACGTCACGAAGGGGCGTGTTATTTATCGTGACGTCATTACCGGATGTGACGTACACTATGACGTAACAGCCATCTCTGCCCACTTATTGTCAATCATTGCCCACCACGTGACTCCACGGCCCTGCCCCTAACCACACAGCTCCTCCCCCATACTCTTCTTCCGCCTTCCCCACGTGACGCGAGCCAATCACGCGAGAGGCGGCGCGCGGTCGGCCCCGCGTCCGCTTCCCGCCATTCTTGCAATGGGCGGCGGGGCCGCTCAGGGTGGGGCGCGGGGGGCGGGGGCGAGTTCACTCCACGTCGCGAGTCGGGAGGAGGGACGAGGGGGAGGGGCCAGGAGGGACGAGGGGGAGGGGCCAGGAGGGACGAGGGGGAGGGGCCAGGAGCGGGAGGGGGGGGGAGCTGAGAGCTGCGAAAGTTTGGGGTACCACTACTTGAAAAATATACTGTACCACAGAAATTAGTTTATGTTTAGTTCGATTTAGAACATCTTTCCAATGGTTGCTTAATTTGAAACCAACTTCTCGGTTGAAATTGTGTCTGTGTTTGTAGATCTGAATTGCCTCGTGAACAAATCTCTGATAAAAACCCGTGGGTTTGCAAAGAACCTTGGTATCGGATAAAATTATATCGTGATCACCCACATGGTTGTAACAGTGATCAGCAAAGAATTCGTTTTGCTGTGTTTCAAATCTGATTTGTGCTCGCGAATTCGGTCAGAGACATGTCGCTTTGTCTCCCCGATATAGCAATCACCGCAGGTACAACTCAATTTGTAAACCCCGGGGTACTGTAAGTCAGGAATGCCATCCTTCACGGATGGGATCAGATCACGAATTTTGTGTACTGTATTGAACCGGACCTGGATCTTGTGTTTGTTTAGAATTTTTGAAATCTTTTTAGTAACGCCTGCTATATATGGTAGTGTGATGGTTTTGGCCGGAGTATCAAGTGGTTGTTTCTGTATGGAGGGAGAAACAGCTTGGCAGATGGTACGGTCAGAGTAACCATTCCTTTTGAGGGCCAGGTGCACATGTTTTAATTCACTGGTCAGGTGGTGTTGGTCCGAAATGCAATGAGCCCTATGGTATGAAGTTTTGATGAGAGAATTATTTTGGGCTGGGTGGTGGTGGGAATCAGGTTTCAAGTAGGAATCTGTGTGGGTGGGTTTCCTGTAGACAGAATGCCCCAATGAGCCATCAGGTCTCCTCTCAAACAGAACATCTAAGAATGGTAGCTTAAATTTCGATTTAAAGTTTTCGTGACTGCAAGGATTCATCTTCTTTGGTTCTTTCGGTAAAGTCACGTAGAATGAGAATAAAATAATAAATTGATAAAATAAAATAACACAATAATATTCTCACGACGTTTCGGCCACAACACAAGCGGCCTTCATCAGGTGAAGGGGACGAGACTGTCTGGAGGACAGCGCTGGAGTGAGAAAGCCACGCTGAGATCACGACCTTTAAGCTGTGTGAGAAGAAACAAAGCGCCTGACAAAGGAATTAGCATTTAATTTAGCATTGAAATGGCTGAGTGATTAGCTTGTGACTGGTCACAGAAAAGGCTATATTAAAGTTAAAGCATACACATCCGCAAAGGCACCCCTTGACAAAGGAATTAGCATAGAATTTAGCATTGAAATAGCTAAGTTAAAGTATACACATCCGCAGAGGCACTCCTTGACAAAGGAATTAGCATAGAATTTAGCATTGAAATAGCTGAATGATTAGCTTGTAACTGGTCACAGAAATAGCTATGTTAAAGTCAGAGCATATACATTCACCGAGGCACCTAGTACAAATCAAACAGGAGAATTTAGCATTGAACTAGGCGAATTTAGCATTGAAATAACTGAGTGATTAGCTTGTGACTGGTCACAGAAATGGCTGTTGAAGTTAAGGCCTACACATCTGAGCTATTCACTGTAACTGGGTATACAATACAATATATAATGAATACTATATCATGAACCAAAAAAAATACTAAAATATAAATTACCTCAATGTTATCAATAAACTCTATATTCTCCAATCAGCTAAGCTACCAACAATAAGTCGTTATATATCACAATGCTATATGGCGAAAAATGGGTGGATTCTTACCCTCAACTTTAGCAACACGGATAGCTTAACCGTGGTTAATGGTATGGTTTACAACATGGAGTATAACAGCGCCTCGCAGCTGTCTCTCTCCCCCTCCTCTGTTCCGACCATCGATGAACTCGTCCGTCTGAACGGGACCCGTAGCTATCCGTGGTGCTAAAGTTGAGGGTAAGAATCCACCCATTTTTCGCCATATAGCATTGTGATATATAACGACTTATTGTTGGTAGCTTAGCTGATTGGAGAATATAGAGTTTATTGAAAACATTGAGGTAATTTAAATTTTTGTATTTTTTATTGGTTCAGTATATAGTATTCATTATATATTGTATTGTATACCCAGTTACTGTGATTAGCTCAGATGTGTAGGCCTTAACTTCAACATAGCCATTTCTGTGACCAGTCACAAGCTAATCACTCAGTTATTTCAATGCTAAATTCGCCTAGTTATTTCAATGCTACATTCTCTTGTTTGATTTGTACTAGGTGCCTCGGTGAATGTATATGCTCTGACTTTAACATAGCTATTTCTGTGACCAGTTACAAGCTAATCACTCAGCTATTTCAATGCTAAATTCTATGCTAATTCCTTTGTCAAGGGGTGCCTTTGCGGATGTGTATGCTTTAACTGTAACATAGCCTTTTCTGTGACCAGTCACAAGCTAATCACTCAGCCATTTCAATGCTAAATTATGTTAATTCCTTTGTCAAGGCGCTTTGTTTCTTCTCACACAGCTTAAAGATCGCGATCTCAGCGTGGCTTTCTCACTCCAGCGCTGTCCTCCAGACAGTCTCGTCCCCTTCACCTGATGAAGGCCGCTTGTATTGTGGCCGAAACGTCGTGAGAATATTATTGTGTTATTTTATTTCATCAATTTATTATTTTATTCTCATTCTACGTGACTTTACCGAAAGAACCAAAGAAAATGGTAGCTTACCATCTTTCTCCACTTCCATGGTCTTGTTCTTCTGACAGAGCTCCACATTCTGCAGGCCCATCCTCTCCGTTTGCAGCGTCGTGGTCTCGCGGTAAAAGTATGAGATGGAAAGCTTAAAACGAAGATAAATGAAGATCTCCATCCCAAGCATGGCCAACAGCGGAACGCCAACGGTCAACAGCGCCATGCTGAGCTCGTGTTGACGGCACGCGGGACGGAAGGAAGTGTGAGGCACGTCACGAAGGGGCGTGTCCTATATCACCGGATGTGACGTACAGCCATCCCTGCCCACTTATTGGCAATCATTGCCCACCACGTGACTCCACGGCCCCGCCCCTTACCGCGCAGCTCCTCCCCCATACTCTTCTTCCGCCTTCCCCACGTGACGCGAAGCGAGCCAATCACGCGAGAGGCGGCGCGCGGTAGGCCCCGCGACCGCTTCCCGCCATTCTTGCAATGGGCAGCGGGGCCGCGCAGGGGGGGGGGCGGTGGGGGCGGGGGGGGCGGGGCTGAGTTCACTCCACGTCGCGAACGGGAGGAGGATTGACGAGGGGGAGGGGCCAGGAGGGACGAGGGGGAGGGGCCAGGAAGGACGAGGGGGAGGGGCCAGGAGGGACGAGGGGGAGGGGCCAGGAGCGGGAGGGGGGGGAGCCGTGGCGCCGCTCTTGGGCCGCGAGGCCTCCCCCTGGACCCGCGGCGCCACGCGGAGACCACGACAGCAGCAGCAGCAGGAGGTGGTGGTGGTGTTTGTGGTTGTAGGCACGGGAGAGGTGGTGGTGTTTGTGTTTGTAGGCACGGGAGAGGTGGTGGTGGTGTTTGTGGTTGTAGGCACGGGAGAGGTGGTGGTGGTGTTTGTGGTTGTAGGCACGGGAGAGGTGGTGGTGGTGTTTGTGGTTGTAGGCACGGGAGAGGTGGTGGTGGTGTTTGTGGTTGTAGGCACGGGAGAGGTGGTGGTGGTGTTTGTGGTTGTAGGCACGGGAGAGGTGGTCACGGACAGGCGGTGAATGCCGGGTGATGGAGGGGGGGGGGATTGCAGGGTGAGTGAGTTAATGAGGAGAATTAATAGGTGAGGAGGGTGAGTGAGTTGAAGGGTGAGGTGAGTGAGTGGGTGAGTGGTGAGTTCACGACAGGGAGATTGGGGCTGAGTGAGTGAACGCAGCGCACGGTAAAGATCCCCTGAGAGCATTCGCAAGAGTTGGACATTGAGTGCCGCTGTCAGGGTCCACACGCAAATTACTCACTTGGCATGATATACAAATTAACCATTGTAAACGATAACTTTAAAAAAGTCCGCTATTTGTCAGAGCTAATGCGATGTGCGTTTTGCATATTTGTAGCACGTTATAACCATCGTCAACATCGTCATTTAGAGTAACCATTAGTCCATACGTGTCACTTGCTAATAGTCCCCGGGTCAATCACAACTTTGCCGTGCGTGCAGGCTTTGTCTCTGGCTGCTCGCTAGGGCTGCGATGCCTTTCCATGCCACAAGATGACGTTCATTGCTCCTTCCACACCGCGACAATATTTACTGCAGTGTTCTATAACGCGGCAGTTGCGTTGCTGAATAACACCGCGTTGTGTAAACTCCCTCGTTACAATGACTAATACAGGGTAAAGCACAGTCCGTGATAACAGCGTGAGATGCGTGTGCCGGCTGAACAAAGACTGAGGCGCGTGGGGAGCATCAGGAAGCATCCAGCAGCATCCCAATGCCTCGTGTGACGCTGTGCCCAGGCAGCCGTACAACCGCACATTCCTACTCGCGCGACGTGGTTCTGTTGACTCAATCGCGTTATATCCACTTAGCATCCGTGTTATAAAACGTGTTCCCTAATACATCCATCGTGCTATATCCAAATGGCGTTATGAAAACACGCGTTGAGGCAGAACGAACTCTATAAACTATTTTTATTTTACCAGGTGAGACCCACTGAGCTATGTGGCTGTTTTCCAGAAGCGACCTGTCCACAAATGATAGATCAGCGAAATGGCTAATCACATAGAAATGTGTAGCACCAGCCACAAATACTCTAGACATGGGATCCCCTTTGACAGGGTCAGTGTCTACTTAGATTCACTCACTCCGCCTATTGTCATGCGGCGTGTGCAGCTGCGTCGTGACACTTGGTAGAGTGCTGTCTTTGAGGCAGAGAGCTTTACAACCGTGTGCAGTGGTTAATTTGCTTAACAGCTTTACACCGAACTCCTTGCTTGTGGTAAAACATGTTTGCGACTTTGCTGATCGAGAACTATGCAGATTTAGATTTATAGTAACATGTACTTAGTGTGAGATGAACTTCCAAACAATTTCCTTTGCTCAACATCTTGCAATTAATGTCTTTTAAAATGGTCAGCTTAAGTGATTCCGTGATGGTTATGTAACTTGGCCATTAAGATAATCTATGGAGCACAATTATTTCAGTATTATTTGTCATAAGTAAACTTTAAACTGAACCCATATGTGATATTATATTGCCTGATTATTTTTTTTTTAATGTAGTCTACATGCTCTTCTGGGGATATTACCCCACATTTACCATTCATTGATGTTCCCTTTGATATTGGTAATTGGCATTGTCACACCATAGTAATTGATGGGCAATTATGTAATTCCCTTTGTGTCTATCTCTCTCTGCATCTGTCTGTGTGGGTGTCTCTCTCTGCCGGTGTGTTTTTCTCTATATGCGTCTCTCGTGTGTCTCTTTGTGTGTGCCTCTCTCTGTGTGTGGATGTCTCTCGGTGTCTGTGTCTCTCTTTCCTTTTCCACGATGTGGTGTTGTATTTACATGCAAATTCTACCTCTAGCTCCTTCCCACTTACCCTTGGGCTGAGCTTATCTCAAGCCAAAATAACTTCGTGTTTCAGCAGCTTTCTCGCTATATTTTTTCACCTGATGATGGTTGCTTGTGTTGCGATCGAAACGTCGTGATCTATTATTTTTTCTACCTACATGACTTTACCGAAATAACCAAAGAGTATTGTGATTGTAATTTTGATTGTGATCGTTGTGGTGGAGGTGGTGATATTGATGGTGGTGTTAACGATAGCGGTGATTTTGGTGGTTGTAATGGTGGTATTAATGGTGGTAATGGTGGTTGACTATTACCCCTCCCGTGTCCTTACTTCCACCACAAGGTTTAAGAATCTGCCGGTGTTTGTGCTGTAGGTGGACGTCGGATATCTGTGCGGTCTGGAGCGGTGGACAATAGACTTCTGCAGCTCAACCAGGTGGACGCACTGGGCAGGGAGCAAGATGGTGGTGGCCTTAGAGACCCACTTACTCCCACAGAGAGCCATAGACTCACTCAGAGAGAGCACTCACACAGAGAGCCAACGTCTCACTGACACAGAGCCATAGACTCACTCACATGGAGACACATAGACTCACTCAAACAGAGAACCATTGATTAACCCACACAGAGAACCACAGAGTCACTCGCACAGATTCACACAGAGAGACATAGACTCACTCACGTAGAGGACTATATGCAGTACATCCTCGTCTTTTATGTAATGTGTTTCGCTTAGCGCACACCACACCCACTATAACTCGATTAGCACATGACGGACTGCTCTTATGAGTGCTGTGGGTTTTGGCAGCATTGTTCTGTATTGCTGGGAGCTGTTGCTGTACCGGTGCGCACTGTGTTACGTGGCGTGTCATCCTCTTCCTCAGCCTTTGTTCCAGCATCTGTGTGTAGTGTCATCTCACTCACTCCCTTATAGTTTTCACTCATCATATCTCCCTTTCACGTCCTTTGTATGTATATTGATGAATGTAACACAATTTTTTTATTATTATTTGGCTGCTATAAATGTCCACGTCATAAGCTACTTCATTCATCTATCATTTGTGGCCAGTTCGCTTCTGAAATAGAAGCTAATAGCTTAGAGGGCTTTACTAGGTAAGATAAAAAATAGTTTATTTTTATTTTTTTGTGATTGCTTACCTTTCCTATACTTTTCACTTCGATTGTGTTTTTGCATCGTTTGTTCTTGTAACTTTCTGTACCACCCCAACTGGAAATCTGTGAAAAAGGGCTTTTTAGATTCCTCCAGTATAAATAAAGATTATAAGATAGATCTTCTACATATACACAACACATTTAAAATAAACATAGAAAACAGTGTACTGTACTCTCAATTAAAAATAATAATAAAAGTTACATTGTGCTAAAACGGAGCCTCCCCCTTTACCGTTTTTCCTTGTAGAAAAGTTTTCTGCTTGACGTAAAATAGCTTTAAGCAGCAATTTTTGACAACGCAACCCCCTCGTTAAGCAAGGATATGTTGTACTCACTTACACAGAGAGACATAGACTCAAACTTGATTTGGCACTTTCGTGACTGCAGGAATTACTCTTTGGTTATTTCGGTAAAGTCACGTAGACATAGACTCGCACAGAAAGCCATAAACTCACTCGAACAGAGAGACTTGGAGTCAATCACACAGAGCCATCGACTCATTCAAACACAGATGATGATAACAGATACCCATGAACTCACATTGAGACCCATGGACTCACACAGAGACCAGTAAACTTACCAGACCCGTAGACTCACAGAGACGCATAGACTTACAGAGAGGTATAGACTTACACAGAGACCCATAGACTTACAGAGAGGTAAAAACTTACACAGAGACCCAAAGACTGGTGAGCGAGATTTGAACTCGGATCACCAGATTTGTAGCACAGCACATTCGCCGATACACTACCGTTCACCTTACACACTCACACGCACTCACATGCTCACTCATTCATGCAACCAGACGCTCACTTACACATTCAATCAATCACTCAATTACTCACACACTCGCGTTTTATTGCATGTAGCAATATCTTCAGGAGCTAAATGTCAATTATTGAGGTCTGTTAAGATAAGCGAGTGTGTGGGTGTGTGGATGACATAGCAATAGTGGGTGAGTAGGTGAGTGAAGAGGTGAGCTCAGTAGCATGTTGCAGGTCTTCCCCAGGACAAGGCGGGTCATATTTAGGGTGTGTAACATGTTGATTGACTGGGTTGAGTGTTGTGTGTTTGTGAGCGAGTAGGTGAGCTCACTCGAATGTCGCAGGTCTCGCCCAGCGTTTTCCAATCAAAGATTAAACAGATGAATGAGTGGTGGGATTTTTGTTATTGTTTTCAGGTGAGCAGCACCACCTTAACACAAATATCTGTATTACACCTTCATCCATGTAATAGCTGTGTCTGTCTTACACCTCCATTTTCTTAGAAGCCTCTGGATTTGACATAGGGCATCTTTTTCTGTGTGTGTCTGTATGACCCAGTCCTGGACCTTCCCTCGGTCGACTCACCCTCTAAAGAGTACTTGGTGCAGTCTATAATAAACATCAGCAATTTGGAGAGACAAAGGTGGCCGCGTGCATGGTGTTGGCCACATCACATCCCCACAGCAGATTTTGGCGAACCATCGAACAAAGACGGTCGCTGCATCGCACTTTCAGAAGCGCTTCTGCGGCCGTCTCGAACGCTCTTCCTTCTGATATTAGAAGCCACTGGAGCTGTGCACTTTTACATCTAGATTGAAAACTCATTTCTTTAGAACTACTTTTTATGCTTACTTTGTTGCCCTTCCCCTGCACCTCCGATTAGCACGGTTGGCTACGTACCGTGCAAAAGAAGTTCAACATACAAAATACATACCACCCCCTCGTGTGTTCCACAGCACAAGGCTCCACAACTTGCCCTAACATGTCTATTGAGGCTACTTTGGTGACCTGTGTGTGTGCATAATTAATTATCATTATTTTATTAAATGGCCTTCATCAACAAAGGACACGAGTCTATTGAGGGACGGGGACAGCGTGGGACCCTTCGTGGAGCCGATTCTCGCAATGGCGGAGGAAGAGTTGGAGGGATGCAGCAGAGGAGGGGGTGGCACCGCACGATGTTCGTGCTGAGAGTGAACGTGGCACTGGGGGAGGCTCCGGAGTTGGGCCTCTTCAGGGCGACTGGCGATAGAGTGGAGAAGTCGAGGTGAGAGTGACTCGGGGAATGGGGGTGAGGTGAGTGGAGGGGTGACTCGGGGAGTGAGATTAGTGGAGGGGTGACTAGGGGAGTGGACGTGCACCTGATTATGCACGAATGTGAGTGGACTGCCCATGCATTCATCATCATTATGGGCATCATCACCAGTGGTAAATCCACTGTTTCATGAAGGCCTCCCCAAACCAACGTCACTTCTCGTGACGCCTGCGCTGTGACAATCGGCCCCAGCACCTCCTGTGCATGAGCTTCCCACCTCCTCCCCTCCAAGTTACTCTTGATCATCAGCCATCGTCACTTCCAGAAACGTTTTCATCTGCGTGTTGCTTTTTCCTTCTCATCATGGTCAACATGAGGAGGGATCTTACCTCTGTGTATGTTCTCTCATCTGCACGTTCCTCTGTCTTGGTGTGATTTCGAGCACGCGTCTCTGCATGCTTCTCTGCGCAGGGTTTGTTCTGTACGTGTTTTTTGAGCTGGTGGCCGCGTCTGAACCGTGTTGTGCCCGTCAGGATGCCACTCAATACAAAACAAATGGAAGGAGTGAAATTATCTTGGGACCACAGCCTTGTCTCAATTCTTCACCCCTGGTGTACAAGTCAGCAGCTGGGACCATCACTGCTATCCATTAATATGTACGGGCTGCTAAGGATTCTCTTCATCTCTGGGTCTCTACCTCTAAATGATGACTCTGAGTATTGACCGCAGTGCATTTCTCAGCTCTATCGAGTACCCGGTAAGATCGAGAAACTCTCAGCTCACACGGTGGCTTCGGGTGATCATCCAATGAATACATCAGGATGTGCACCCTCATGAATAACAAACGTGCATTGCGGAAGGTGCCGACTGACTGCCATGCTGCATACTGCTGTATAAATAACCCACCCACACATGCACAAGCCTGTGTGGGTATGCTTATTATCCCGTAATTGTATAGTGTTTCGCGTATTGCGCTATGAACTTGGCAACACCAGTACCGATGAACTAAAGTGGTTTTGGGCTAACCCGAGGTCGACTCAGCCTCCAATGAGTACCTGGTGCGGTGTGTAAACATCACTACTCAGGAGATAAAGGCGGCCAGGCATGGTGCTGGCCACCCTCCCCATTGTGTACCATGCTGGCTTTCATAGTTGCTCGCTAAAAGCACTTGCCTCAAGAGTCCGTTGAGGTTATAAAGACAACCTTTGTGTTTGTGTTTAATGTTTTAATTGGTAGCGGTGTAATTTTAAATGTAAAATTTTTTCATGGCCGACTTGCACTTTGGCCACTTCCAGACCCAACAAATAAATCTGTTCCTTTTCTTGGTGGCGGTGGTGACGGTGGTGGCTTTGGTGTATATTTATAGAGTGCCTTCTCTCTTGACATAACAAGCACAAGGCAGTGACAGAATGGAATGATTTAGATGGCATGGGTGTACAAAGTTTGAGGAATAAGTGACAGCGATAGACAGTAATGGGATCGGAGAAGAGTAGGGACGAGAAGGAGTGGAGGCTTAAGGGGAGAGAAGAGGTAGAGAATGGGCAATGGAGAAGAGGTGGGGCTTTAAGGGAGGAATGGAGGAAGATTAAGTAGAGGGACCATAAATGAGATTTGGCACAAAGAGGAGGGACAGAGACAGAAAATTGGGAACAAAGAGGACGAGAGAGGACATGGAAGTCCATGGAGAGGTTTAAAGACCAGCGACAGGTATTTTAAAAGACAGCGGTAGTGAATGAGAAGCCATTGGAGTTGAAGGAGGAGAGGCAAAGTGTGAGAATTAAAGGGGAGATTGAAAATAACTCGTGCAGAAGAATTTTTTATTTGGTGGAGGGGAATGAGGGCAGATGCAGGGAATTCAAGAAGAAAATTACATTTGTAATTAGAGGTAGCTCTGTTATATCCACTTCTGTGGGTGACTGTCTAATACATATGTGGTTCATAAAGCAGTGCGCCAACCACAAATAACTCTGTCCGCGTGTGATTTTTTCTCACAATTTAAAGGATTTCAACTGCACGGCAGTGCGTACAGCTGTAGACCCCTAAGTCGTATGCGCTGTGCAACTTTTAGGCCTTGTAAATATTCCCACACACAGATCTTCTTAATGCGATGTTTTTTTCAATTGTAGAGGATTATCATCGTTAAAATGTTTACTCAGGCACGTGTATATGCATAAACACGATTTGATCAAGACTTTTCACACTAGACTTTCGCGACTACAAAGTAGAGAAGTAATGCATGGTGCTGTTTTTGTTTTATTTTAATTACTTAGATTCGCTCGGGGAGGGTTCATGCGGAGTGTTTTTGTATCTGAACGTGTAAACGTGACTTTACCGTAAAAAAAACAAGTATACTATTTTCACTGATACCATTGTGAAATCGATTGTTTCCAGCCTGCATAATTTATATTTGTTGTGATTGGTTTTCTCATCATTTACAGATTTGATTACTGTTACCTTTAGACAACTGTCTATGGGGTCACCATAGTGTAAAGGTCATCTCCATATATGGGGCTGCCAGAGGCATATGGCAAGAGAAAGTATTGATTACCGTCCTGCACTAATGAGTCCTAATTAGACGAAACCGGTCCACAGTTGTCTTTGTCTCACTGCTGCCTGTTGCTGGGACGGCCACGTGTTCTCAACGCTTTGAGTCTGTGGTCTAAACCAGGGGTCGCCAACCCCCGGGCCGCGGACCGGTACCGGTCCGTGGCCTGTTAGGAACCGGGCCGCACAGCAGGAGGCGAGCGGTGGGTGAGCGAGTGAAGCTTCATCTGTATTTACAGCCGCTCCCCATCGCTTGCATTACCGTCTGAGATCCGCCTCCTGTCAGATCAGCGGCGGCATTAGATTCTCATAGGCGCGCGAACCCTACTGTCAACTGCGCATGCCAGGGATCTAGGTTGCGCGCTCCTTATGAGAAGTCGGAATCCGTAACTTATTATAGTCTGCGCGTGGCCTGCCCATTATTGTATTTACCACTTCCGTCCGCGCCTCTCTCCCGCACTGCGCACTTGTCTCAGTCACAGTTTTGGTATAAATCCCACAAGCTAACCCTCGCCAAAATGAGCAAAAAACAAACGTCGCTGGAGAGTTTCTTTGAAAAGGGGGAAAGGCCCAATGATGACCCCCCCTCCAGTCCGTAAAAAAATGTCTTCCACGAAACCGTCCCTGGTGCCAAAAAGGTTGGGGACCGCCGGTCTAAACGACAACTTGGTCACAAATTCAGTTTTTCTGAGCTGTTGGTCTAGATAAGTTGGAGAGCCTGGGTGCATGCATGCTGCACACCTATGTATGATTTTTCATCTAATATTACTCCCCGTCCCTTCAAATTCCGTGAATCCTACACGTGGAGGGTGATGGTGGTAACGATGGTGTGGGTGGTGACGTTGGTGACGGTGGTAACGATGCTGAAAGTGGTGACGGTGGTAACAATGGTGTGGGTGGTGATGATAGTGACGGTGGTGACGATGGTGATGGTGGTGACGGTGGTGACAGCGCTGACACTGGGACGCCTGCATGGCGCGACTGCCTCTCAAGGGCAAAGCTGGGCCACGTGGTTTGCGAGGAATGCAATCCCCTTTGCACTTCTAAAGGGCACCCCCAGTGGCAACTTTTTTTTTTGCACAATAAGAAGGCGACTCAGCATTTCACCTGCAAGCGGCTTTGCTCTGCACGTAGGGGTGCTGATTGCTCGATGTAAAATACAATTGAGTAATGTCCGATTATCACGGTTGGCTAAGCACGGTGCAACAGAAGGTCGACATACATACAAGGATCTTATTGCAGCCTCGTAATTTAATAACACACTGATCCACATTCTCGCATTTAGCCACAAACACGCGCAGTTGAGCACACCCACAGCTAGACGATAACGCGTGCTTCTCTCGAGTTATCTGCTGTCATCTGGCTCTCGTGATCGCCGGCCTTGCCTCGCCACAGCTGCTGTGGAGTCGCCTTTGTGCAGAATATAAATTACAACGTAGAAACGCATACAGCCCCTGTCTACTGATCTATTTTATCATCTGTAAAACAAGTAATCCTGATTTGTTTACAGATGTTTTACTAACTAAAAGTCTATCCTCCCAAGAGCGGGTGAGTGAGCGGGTGAATGTGTATGGATGGGTGGGTGAGCAGGTGGGTGGTGAGTGGGTGGGTGGTGAGTGGTTGGGTGGGTGTGTGAGTGAGTGGGTGAGCGAATGGGTGGTTGAGCGGGTGGCAGATGTGTGAGTGGGTGGGTGAGT
This sequence comes from Petromyzon marinus, assembly GCF_048934315.1. Lineage (NCBI taxonomy): Eukaryota > Metazoa > Chordata > Hyperoartia > Petromyzontiformes > Petromyzontidae > Petromyzon > Petromyzon marinus. Next base: position 429,227 of record NW_027423213.1, read on the forward strand.
GAGCAGGTGAGTGGTTGAGCACTTGGGTTGGTAAGCGGGTATGGTTGGTGGGCGGGTGGGCAGGCGGGTGGGTGAGAGTGTGAGTGAGTGGGTGAGCGGGTGGGTAAGCAGATGGTGAGTGTGTGAGTAGGTGGGTGAGTGAGCGAGTGAGCGGGTGGGTGAGCAGGTGGGTGGATAAGCAGATGGCAGGTGTGTGAGAGGGTGGGTGAGTGAGCGGGTGAGTGGGCGAGTGAGCGGGTGGGTGGGTGAGCGGGTGGGTGGGTGAGCAGTTGGGTAGGTGAGCAGATGGGTTGGTGAGTGGGTGGGTGGTGAGTGTGTGAATGAATGAAGGAATGGGTGGATGGTGAGTGGGTGAGTGGTTGAGAGCGTGGGTGAGCGAGTGAATGGGTGAACGAGTGAGTGGTGAGCAAATCGGCGAGCGAGTTGGTGAGCCAGTGGTGAGTGGGTGAGCGGGTAGGTGGATGAGTGGTGGGTGGGTTAGGGGGTGAGCGGTTAGGTAGTGAGTGGCTGGGTGAGCGAGTGGATGAGCGGCTGGGTGAGCGAGTGGGTGAGCGGGCGGTTGAGTGGGTGGGTGGTGAAGGGGTAGGTGAATGGCTGGGTGGTGAATGGGTAACTGGCTGGTGGGTGAGTGTGAGGGTGAGTGGGTGAGCGGGTGGGCGAGTTGTGAGCGAATGGCAGCGCTGCTCGTGAAGCTGAGTCTCTGTGAGTCTCTGTGTAAGCCTCCGTGTGTCTCCGTGTCTCTGTGCGAGTCTGTGAATCATGAGGTGAGTTTATTTGCGAGTCTTTGCGTGCGTCTCTGTGCGAGTCCCCGAGTCTCCGTGTCTCTCTCAGGACCCCCTGGATGCGTTGAGGCAGCTCTGATCGCGTAACTGTGAATCTCTCAAGGCGGAGTTCTCCAGCGGAGAGTCTCGCGTCTTGTCCTGGACTCGCACCCAGGAGTCTTTCGCCCAAGAGCTCCTGGATCTGCCCCACTGCCAGGACCACTGCGTGCATCTCCACGGCAACCGCCGTAGCAATCGCGGCAACCAACATCACCGCGATGGTCACCATAGAGACCGCCATGATTATAGCAACTTCCATCGCCATAGCAGCAACCACCATCACCACAGTAATCACCGTAGTTACCACCATCACTGTCAGCAACCATAGCGTAGCAACCACAATCAGTCTAGCAACAACCACCATCACCACAGCCACCAATATGGCAACTACAATACAGCAATCAACATAGTTGCAATCACAGCATAGAAACCACATTCACTCTAGCAGCAAACCACCATCACCACAGCAATCATCGTAGTAACCACCGTCACCAAAGCAACCACCATAACTGGAATCCAATAGGAATGAGTCATTATGTTGACGATGATGTTTTTGTTGCTGCAAGTTGCAAATCAACTTTTTTCTAAACTCAAATGAAGAAACACCATCTCTACCCCCCCCCTTTCCTCGCGCTCGGTTGCCTAGCGACGCCGTGTGTGCTGTAAGTACCAATAATAAGTTCATAGTTCATTTATTTGGTATAGCCCTGTGAGCCATTCGGCTCTTGAATCGGGTGCAACCGCAACAAACAAAAAACATGAACAAGAAAACGTCTTAAAGTGATTATGTGACTGTGCAAACAAAAAATACAGGAAAAAAATATCAAAATATTCCTGAAATAGCACCGTACACCAACGCTGTGCGCAAAAATCCCAGTGGGATGCAAGTCAAAATAACAACAACCACAAGACAACTAAGATTAAGGCCATCAGTCAACTCCGTACTACAATAAACAAAAACATGGCCAAAACAAAAAAAAACCTTTTCGAAATCACCAAAATAAAACCCATAAATCCAATGTAACAGTGATCATAGGGACTGTGACCGAATTTTTTACAATAAACTACATAAATTAATTATAACACCAAAATCTAGAGCCATATTTTAGGCCACTGAATAGCAGTGGCAGCTAGGGTTGTACAACTCCTCTAGAGCAGTTTTGAGTGAAGATCTCATAGGTAGTGATTCAAGTTGCAGTTTATTGGCAATAGCATTCCAGACCCTATGGGCATCAATAGCAAAGGCCCTTCAGTTTTAGTATGGCAATAGGGAATGTGAAGCTGGTAAATAAACACCGAGTTGTCTCCAAAGTCCGTGTCTCCGCAATCTCTCTCCCTGCTATACTAAGGTTTTTAAATTTTTCCCCCCTGATTCTGCTGAAGATTTCCTCTTCATACTTCCTCGTCTCCTTGTTCTCGAGTGCCTCTTCTCATTTGCGTTCTGGATGTCCATTTTAGTCGTAGGTTGCATAGTACCAACCACTGAGGCATGGACAGTCCTAAACATGGGATTGGAAACTGCAAAACAGGGAGTGGCTCTTCTTTTGAATAAAACAATGAATGCGGTGTGGGAAGCTGCGAATCTCAAGTAACGGTGGGCTCACCTCCCATTATCGGGAGTCAGGTAATGGTGGCTTGGTCACAGGAAGATGCGCTTGAGAGTCTTCCACTCTGGTGGTGGGTGTCCATCTCGGACCCCATTAAAACCGACAGTGGCCTGGTTTCAGCCAGCTGATGAAAGTTGTAATAAATAATTTCATCATCGCTTGCAGTTGGGGTTGGCATCGTCCCCCTCTCCTACTTATGCCCATCCATCCTGGGTTTAACCAGGCTGGATTGTGAGCTCACATCACGTGAGCTCTTCCAACGGGCAATGCTTGAGTTGACTGGGTCATCTAGCCAACATACGCAGCCTCCACATGCTCAAGTAGCTTATGTTGGGGCAGATAGAGGGTTATAAACGGACATCACACAGGCTGGAAAAGAGATGGATTGATGCAGTAAAGGAGAATGTGGAGCCGAGTGTATTTGCTAAAGACGGCGCTCAAGGGAGAGCTGCATTTTGGGGACATGGGTGTTACGAGATAAGAAATAGGCTGAGCCATTTTCCCAAAGAGCACTTGACTCTAGAGCCTGTATGGCTATTAGGGGTTCTTTGTCTCAGCTTTTTGTGTGGAGGAGAGGGAAAGAGTGCTCTTAGCAGAGAGAGAGAATTTCAAATATGATAATAACAATGTTGTCCATCTATCTGCGATAACATCACTGGCATCCCAAGACTAATTTTTTTAAGCCTGCCCTGGGACGGCTGACTATTTCCATGAAACAGGTGTTTGGCTTTGTGTGGGAGGGAACCGGAGTACCGGGAGAAACTCCACCTTGCACATGAGAGAATAACACTCACAGTTCTGCAACCAGATGGAATTCACAGACCCACTTGCTGTACTGCTAGATAAAGGCCTTCCTATGTATTATCTGTAGTAATGCTTTTTTTTCTAGATTTGAAGCTTTCGTGACTGCAAGGATCCATACTCTTTGGTTCAATTCGGTAAAGTCACGTAGGTAAAAAAGAAAATAACAAAAATCACGACGTTTCGACCACAACACAAGTTGCCTTCATCAGGTGAAGGGACCGAGCTGTCATTAGGACAGCGTTGGAGTGAAAACAGCCAAGCCCAGGTCGCGTCATTTAAGCTGTGTGGAAGCAAAACGCTTGGCCAAGGAATTAGCATAAAAATGAGCATGATGTACGTAGGAGGTGCATGGGCCATGATGGACCAGCAGCGGGGGGGGGGGGGGGGGAGTAGAGTGAGTGAGTGGAGTGAGTGAGTGGAGTGGAGTGAGTGAGTGGAGTGAGTGAGTGGAGTGAGTGGATGGAGTGAGTGAGTGGATGGAGTGAGTGAGTGGAGTGAGTGAGTGGAGTGAGTGAGTGGAGTGAGTGAGTGGAGTGAGTGTTTTAGAACATCTTTCCAATGATTGCTTAATTTGAAACCATCCTCTTGGTTGAAATTGTGTCTGTGTTTGTAAATCTGAATTGCCTCGTGGACAAATCTCTGATAAAAACCCGTGGGTTTGCAGAGAACCTTGGTATCGGAGAAAACTACATCGTGATCACCCACAGCATTGTAACAGTGGTCAGCTACGGCAGAATAATTCGTTCTGCCGTGTTTCAAATCTGATTTGTGCTCGCGAATTCTGTCAGACATGTCGCTTCGTCTCCCCGATATAGCAATCACCACAAGTGCAGCTCAATTTGTAAACCGCGGGGTACTGTAAGTCAGGAACGACATCCTTCACGGATGGGATCAGGTCACGGATTTTGTGCACTGTATTGAACCGGACCAGGATCTTGTGTTTGTTTGGAATTTTGGAGATCTTTTTAGTAACGCCTGCTATATATGGTAGAGTGATGGTTTTGACCGGAGTATCAAGTGGTTGTTTCTGTATGGAGGGAGAAACAGCTTGGCGGATGGTATGGTCAGAGTATCCGTTTCTCTTGAGGGCCAGGTGTACATGTTTTAATTCACTGGTCAGGTGGTGTTGGTCCGAAATGCAATGTGCCCTGTGGTATAACGTTTTGATGAGATAATTATTTTGAGCTGGGTGGTGGTGGGAATCAGGTTTCAAGTAGGAATCTGTGTGGGTGGGTTTCCTGTAGACCGAATGCCCCAGTGAGCCATCAGGTCTCCTCTCAAACAGAACATCCAAGAATGGTAGCTTGCCATCTTTCTCCACTTCCATGGTGAATTTGATGGCGGGATGTCTAGAATTGATGTGGTGTAGGAAAAGGTTCAAAGCTGGGAGGCCATGTGGCCAAATGACGAAAGTGTCATCCACATATCTCTTCCACAGGGAAGGTCTGAGGGTGGAAGTCTGGATGGCGTCTGATTCAAATTTCTCCATGAAAACATTGGCTATCACTGGTGATAATGGAGAACCCATGGGGATACCCTCATTTTGTTTGTAGAAGCTGCCATTCCAAGTAAAGTAGGTAGGTATTGGTGAGGCAGTGTCTAATCAGCGCAGGTGTATCGGGGTCTAGTCCATGTTGGACCAAATTTTCAATTATTTCAATGGTATCAGGTACCGGGACCTTGGTGAACAGGGAGACCACATCGAAGCTTGACAAGGATATCGTCAGGGGACAGTACAACGTCTTTGACCATAGAGACCAAATGAGCTGAGTTAAGTACTGCTGAGGTCTTGCCAGTGAAAGGTAGCAAGGTATCTGACAGAAAACATGCTAGCTTATAGGTAGGGGAGTTGATCGTGGATACGATGGGTTGTAGTGGAGTGCCTTCTTTATGAATCTTGGGGAGACCATAGAATCTAGGGGGTCTTGCAGCAGAAGGTTTTAAGGAGGGACGTTTAGTTGGTTCGATTAGGGAGGTCGAACTTGTGATGATCTTGTTGGTTTTTATAGTTAGGCTATTAGTAGGGTCATTTTTAATGTTTGAGTAACTTCCATCGTTGAGTAGGTTCTGGATTTTGTTGTTGTACGAATCTTTATCCATAATTACAGTAGCGTTGCCTTTGTCGGCTGAGAGGATGACTATATCACTTCTGGTTTTTAAATTCGCGAGTTCAGAGCGTTCATTTTTGCTTGTGTTCCTAATGGGTTTCTTAGCATTATTCTTAGCTCTTTCGGTAAAGTCACGTTGAAGGGAAACAATAAAGTAATAAAATATATATAAAACAATAAAAAAAATTCTCACGTTTCGACCATAACACAAACGGTCGTCATCAGGGTGTGTCGGTTTGCATAAATTTATTTATTTTTAAACGGTGCATTTATATATTTATAAAAAACGTCAGCGCCACGTGCAGTGATTTGGCAGTTTATTTAGAAGAACTAGTCCATCTATGTTCTGAAAAGAGGAGGGGGGAGACGAAAAATTAATGTATGCTGTCTGAAAGCCACTGTAAGCGTGAACAATCAATTAAGACCTGAAATGGTTTATCAAATCTTTCCAATGATTGCTAAGCCAGAATCCATTTTCTCGGTTGAAATTGTCTCTGTGCTTGTATATGTGGATAGCCTCATGAACGAATCTCTCATGGTAGCCAGATGGCTTACAAAGAACACCGTTTAAAATACACCGTTTAAAAATAAATAAATGTATGCAAACCGACACACCTGATGACGATGCTTTGTGTTATGGTCGAAACGTCGTGAGAATTTTTTTCTTGTTTTATATATATTTTATTATTTTATTGTTTCCCTTCAATGTGACTTTACCGAAAGAGCTAAGAATATGAATTACTGCAGTCACGAAAGCTTTAAATCAACATTTCTTAGCATTCTTAGGAATAGTGGATATTTCAGCTCTCGCAACGTCTGCTTGGATGTGTCCTATGCCTTTAAGGGCCGCATCGACCTGAAAGATGATATCTACAGGAATGTTTCGGGGTGACAGCAAAATTTAGCCCTCTAGCCAGTACTGTTTTCAGATTGTCCGAAATCGGGGTGCTACTCTGATTAATGACGATTTTGTTAACGTCTAGTTTTGTTATATGTGGGACTGGGTTCTTCTTCGATAGGTGGTTGAATTTAGAAATCAAGTTAGCTTTGTATTTGACTGAAAGTGAATCGGCAGAAGAAGCAGTCATGTTGTCTACGTGGTTCCAATCAGCAGGTGACATTTTTGTGTTAGCGTTAAATGAGCTTGTAGGAGAGTCTTGTCTAAAGTATCGAGTCAAAACGGAGTAGTCTTATCCTCTCTGAGATAAAAGATAGGCTGGCCTTAAACAGAATCTGTTTAGAATTCGGTGAGGATACAGCAGCAGATGTTAGTGTGAAAGCGATGGGTATTACCTTGTTGTCGCGGCATCTTTTGAGGAAGGTCAGCGTCTCGATGAGCTTTGACTTATTGTCCCGTTGTCTGTTGAAAGCGCTAACAGATAGGTGAAAGCCCTCCCCGTAGAGGTTATCAATTCTAGATTTGAAGCTTTCGTGACTGCAAGGATCCATACTCTTTGGTTCTATTCGGTAAAGTCACGTAGGTAAAAAAGAAAATAACAAAAATCGCGACGTTTCGGCCACAACACAAGTGGCCTTCATCAGGTGAAGGGACCGTGCTGTCATGAGGACAGCGTTGGAGTGAAAACAGCCAAGCCCAGGTCGTGTCCTTTAAGCTATGTGGGAGGAAGCAAAACGCTTGACAAAGGAATTAGCATAAAAATGAGCATGATGTACGTAGGAGGTGCATGGGCCATGATGGACCAGGAGCGGGTGGGGACCATGACAGACCAGCAGCGGGGGGGGGGGGGGGGGGGGGGGAGTAGAGTGAGTGAGTGGAGTTAGTGAGTGGAGTGAGTGGAGTGAGTGAGTGGAGTGAGTGAGTGGAGTGAGTGAGTGGAGTGAGTGGAGTGAGTGGAGTGAGTGAGTGGAGTGAGTGGAGTGAGTGAGTGGAGTGAGTGGAGTGAGTGAGTGGAGTGAGTGAGTGGAGTGAGTGAGTGAGCGGAGTGAGTGAGTGAGTGGAGTGAGTGTGTGGAGTGAAATATGCAGCTGTGAAAGTTTGGAATACCACTACTTGAAGAAAAAATTACTGTACCATTGAAAATTTGTTTAATGTGTGGTTTGATTTAGAACATCTTTCCAATGATTGCTTAATTTGAAATCATCCTCTCGGTTGAAATTGTGTCTGTGTTTGTAAATCTGAATTGCCTCGTGGACAAATCTCTGATAAAAACCCGTGGGTTTGCAGAGAACCTTGGTATCGGAGAAAACTATATCGATGATCACCCACAGCGTTGTAACAGTGGTCAGCTACGGCAGAATTCGTTCTGCCGTGTTTCAAATCTGATTTGTGCTCGCGAATTCGGTCGCTGCTGGTCCGTCATGGTCCCCACCCGCTCCTGGTCCATCATGGCCCATGCACCTCCTACGTACATCATACTCATTTTTATGCGAATTCCTTTGTCAAGCGTTTTGCTTCCTCCCACATAGCTTAAAGGACGCGACCTGGGCTTGGCTGTCTTCACTCCAACGCTGTCCTCATGACAGCACGGTCCCTTCACCTGAAAGGCCACTTGTGTTGTGGCCGAAACGTCGTGATTTTTGTTATTTTCTTTTTTACCTACGTGACTTTACCGAATAGAACCAACGAGTAAATGCTTTTTTTCTATATTTCACCATTACGCCCTGTATGGGTTGGTGAAGCGAGGGGGGGCAGGACTGATTCTTCTTCACTCGACTGCTTTCAGGCCATGGGTTTGTCGTGTGGTGCATCTAAGCACTGCAACTGCTCCACCTGATATTCCTTTGCACCGTTGCACGTAAGATATTCTATCGCAATGGATTTTACAGATTAAATATTTTCTAAAATAAAAAATGCAATGCAGGAAAAACAGAAAAACTGCCACGACACGGTGGGCAGGTGTGAGATAGAATGGATTAAAATTATCACGACTGAACACCCATCCCGAGCACACCGTAGTGGTGTTCACTTCATCTGGTGGCGAGATGTTAACGAACACCTTGTGAAAGGCCCAAGGCAGATCCCTGGGTTTGATCTTCCAAGAAGCTCATGGTCCACCCTAAACCGCATCCACTGCACAAACCATGGCAGATGCAGATAGCTGATGCACAAATGGAAAATTAAAAACTCTCCAGTGTTCAACTGTGGTCATCCAGAACAGACCAATCAACATACAATGAAGCAATGTCCGATCCACATGACAATGACACACTGCGCTACTCTTGACGTGGTTAGCTGGCTTGACCACCTGAATGTGAAATTGTAGTTGTTACTCTGCATCTACATCAGCCATCTGAAAACAGAAGACAAAATGATAGGGGAGGGAGGGGTAGAGAATGGGAAATGGAGAAGCGGTGAGGCTTTAAGAGAGGAACAGAATGAGGTTAAGGAGGGGGACTGCTTAATGTGCTGGGGAAAGTTATTCCAGTGGAGGTGTCCAGAGAGAAGGATTGGGCGTAGGGAGATGGAGGGACAGGGAAGATTGGGAACGGAGAGGACGAGAGGGCACATGGAAGGAGATGAGGGGCAAGATGAGGTAGGGCAAGGCCCTAGAAAGATTTGAAGATGAGCATCAGGCATTTTAAAAGGCAGCGGTAGTGAACGGGAAGCCAGTGAAGTTGAAGTAGGAGAGGCAAAATGTAAAAAAATAAATGGCAGATTGAAAATAACTTGTGCGGAAGAATGTTGTATTTGTGGAGGAGAGTGAGGGTTGATTCAGGGAGACCAAGACGACGAGAATAACAGTGGTCCAGACGGTTAAAGATCAGAAAATTAACTAGGAGTGGGATAATAGTGGGAGGGATTAGTGGTATAGTGGGCATGGCAAGCTGTGAAATTGGCAGATCTTAATGGTAGTGGGCTGGGTTAGTGATGAAGTGGGTTGGGCTAAGTGAGGGAGTAGGCGGGCCTCGTTGGGGAGTGTGCGGGTCTCATGATGGAATGGGCATCCCTAGTGGTAGAGTGGGCGGTGCTAGTTGGGGGGGGGGGGCTCTCTGTATGATTCTCTGGACGTTTTCGTGAGTCTGTAGCTTTGAGTTGATATGAGTCTCTTTGTGAGTGTGTTTGTCGAAGCGAGACTGTGTGCCTTGTGTGAGTCTATGCATCCCTGTAAGTCTCTAGCTCAGTGTGAGTACATTTCTCTGTCTTTTTGTGTCTATATGAGTCTTTATATCTAAATGTGAGTCTGCGGATATCTCAGTTTATGGGTCTGTCTGAAACCGAGTGTTAGTGGAATGCATTTGACTGGTAGCTCTGTGATATCCACTTTTGTGGGCCGCTATCGAACACAAATGCTTGCACTGCACCGTGAGATATCCAAACATTATGTTATTAGTCTCGTGACACCATTAGTACGGTCGATGATAGCATTGCGCACAATATCAAAACTATTCAATAACATTGAAATATTTAAATGGCAACGCCGCATGAGTAACCAGGAGAGTCCTCTTGTGAGTTACACCGAGTTTGTATTCTCCAGCACGTAGTCCATGCGAGAAGTTAGAATGCTTGACAAGCAAGAGAAGCAAGTGGAGTCAGACAAATGGACATTTCCTAAACCTCCTGCATCAAAAGCTCAACGCGCTGACACTGGGAGCGGAGGAGTGGAGTCGCTGGGAGTCTCTTCTCTGTTCCCGTGTTTCATCATCACCATCTAAACCACGGCTACCCCCACACACAAGTACAACACAGATCCCCCATATACAGTACACACACACACACGAGGAAACATACACAGATTCCCCATGTAGCCTCCACAAGCTGTATGGGAAAGTCCAGTTAGTTAGCACCTATTCAGGCTGACATGGCACACGAGGGTGTGGTGTGGCCAGTGCCACGCTCGGCCACCTTTGTCTCCCCAGTGCTGATGTTTACACACTGCGATGGATACTCAGTTAAGGCTGAGTATATAAATATAAATCTACACTTAATAGCAGAATCTGAACATGTATACTGGAGTAATGCAATGAGTGCAGTAGAGACAGGACAAAAGTTACAACAACCAATACAATACAACACGATAAGAGTGCACAGTAAAGTAAAGGTGAACAAATCACTTAAAATATACAAATGAAACTAAACTCTTTTTTTTATCTTACCAGGAAAGGCCCAGAGCTATTATCTAATTTTTCAGAAGCAAGCCACTAATAATAGCTCGAGGAAGTGGATTATCACGTGAAAATTTATAGCAGCAAATACATGTAAACGGATGTTTCTAAATATGGAGAGAAAAACTGGAGAACCCAGAGGAAAAAAAAAACAAGTGACCACGGAGAGAACATGCAGACTCCAACTATACAGCAGGTGTCAGGGTCGAAATCCAACCCCTGAACTCTTGCATACCAGGCGAGGAAGATGACATCACACCACCATGGCGTTACTTAAACAAATACCTAAAAGTATGCAAGTTCAAATTGCATCAGTTCCCAAGCTTGGGAAAGGCAGTAAAACAACAGCAATAAACATTCCCAGACCACATCCAGACAATGACAGTCTGCCAATAAATGTATACATTAAAATTGAATTATTGATACGTTGTTAAGCATTTCGAGGCTGAAGTGCTGTTATTTGGTATACAGATGTGTATAATCAAAGATAAGAAATATCAAGTGTATTTGTTTAGCCAGGTTTTTAACCTGGATAGTTTCAATTGCAAGTGTGATCCGAGGCACCAAAATCGAAAACTAATCAATTAGAGCAATGAAAGAGAATTCAGAGTAAAACAACTTTATAACAATCGTTAGTACATTTCTTATATCTGAAGTCGGCTTGGAAGATTATTTTTAGACCGATCATAGCGCAACTGAAAGTTAAAATGCATGAATATAAAAAAGATAGAGGGTGAATATTGAAGTCATACATAAATAGACGAGGATATCTGCATGAGTGTGATACACACCCCTATGTACGCACATTCATGACAAACATTCCTACTCAGTGAAACAATGGTGAGCTGCCAGACCATTTAAAAGCCACCGACACCCCTTCCACATGCCACCAACATCGCTTCCCTATACCACATATTCATAAATACACTTACACATTATTACACATTATTGGAATCACCACACTCATCAGCATCTTGGAGTCGCTCCATGTGGAGCTCACAGAGAAAGCTCCCAGCTCATTGTCGTCTCAGAGTCAGGGTCGACGATCGGAGCGATGGAGGTAAAATGAGCCGGGCTGCTGTTCAAGTCGTGCGTGGACCAGCTCCATCTGCTGCAGGGCCAGCACGGCCTCTCAGCTTATATCTAAATATCCAGGCCTCCTCGGTGAGTCCATCTGCTCCTCAACTCCTGCTTCCCTTCCTCACTGAAGCGAGTGCCATCCACCCTGCAGCAAGAGAGAGGTTCACGCTGACGCGGGTTCACACAAAGACCCACGCAGCCCCCACAACAACCATGCTGGATGAAGGTCTCCCCATGCCATGAGAGCTGTTTCACCATACTTCACCACGCGGGTCAGTGCAGGCCTGTGATGGCAAGGACTGCAGATCTAGGATCGTAGTGAAGTACAACGGTGGATTGTGCTGCACACTGCAGTCTGTTGTCTGCAACTTAGCTCTGCTGCCTATAACTCCTGTGGTTATGTGCGGTGGTCACCCGTCTCAGCACTCCAGGCTAAAGCCTGCTTATCTTGCAGATTTAAGATCAGGCGCATTTCCAGTCGTTTGGTCATGTTCATTGGTCTGATAATGAATATTGTCATTATTTGGAGGAGCGGGGTCAACCAGGTGGGGTGTTGGCTGTTGTGCTGTTCGGTTCTGTGTTGTGTTGCATTGTGTTTCTAAGTTTGCCATTTTTTTCATTCTTACCTGATGATGGTTGCTTGTGTTGCAATCGGAACGTCTATTCTATTATTATTATTTGATTTGATTTTCTACGTGACTTTACCGAAAGAACCAAAGAGAATATTAAATGCACTGGAATACACTCCACTACTCACTCCACTTCTGGCAATGGCTCTCTTAGCACACAAACATGGTGTGAAGGTCAATTTCCAAAACGTTGCCTTTTCCATATTTTCTCCTGCTAAGGCCACAGTGTTACTGACGAATCTCAGTTGTTTTGTTTGTAGCAACAATCAGAGCGCGTATGAGACACAAGCTGCATAACTTACCCGAGCTTCCTCAATGCTTTGTTGGTGATCATGATGTCATGGAGAGCTGGGATCGATTTGTCCGTCAGTGAGCACTCTATCAGACTACAGGGAGAGAAGAGGCACTGAGTGGGGTGAAACTGGAAAATAAAAGTGTACACACTCACAAGAAATGGAGAGCAACTCAACACCTTTTAGTACAATAAGGGTGGAAATCTCGTAGAATCAGCTAAACAGAGGGAGTAATCATTTCGGACCCAGGAACGCAATCCTATTTGTCTATTAATTGTTTAATGTGGCTTTGTCCAACACGGCATTTTACAGGAACGTAACCCACCGCATTTGGCGAGGTCTGCAATATTTTGTATTAAAAATCGCGTTTGTCCATGCAAGGCCACTAGATACAGGCAGAGGAGCCAGAATATAAATCTGAATATTTATTTATATTAGAGAATCTGAAAAGCTAAAAAGCTCTTTTTCACAGATGTCCACGTAACCCATCACGAGGCAAAGGCTAGTTTAAACTGTATATTGGGTAAGGATCAAATAATGTTCAAATGTATCGGGTTGGCGAATAAGAGCCATTGGTGATTTATGGCTTTAATAAGAGTCAGGTTGTGGTGTTATTAATGTAAACGTATGGGTGGGCAATTAATGTCAAGATTGCAGCCGTTCATTATATAAAATTCTTAATTGTAATCTATGACATTAAATACAGATGATCATTGATTATATCCAGAGCGTGCCTATCTGGGTTCCAACATCCGATGAAACCGGTAAAACCGCTCCAAAGGCTGAACCAGTCCGGCGATCGGCACAAAGTGCGTGACAAAACAAGCAGCTATGCTTTATTTCAGTGTCAAATAATATATACAGTTCATTACACACTACATACAACAACTTAAACAATGAAAATACTCCACGTATATACATGTTTCATGACTAATAACTAGTCATAGAAACAGAAAATATAAAGTGCGATCTGGCGAAAATTGAGTGGAATTCGGCATTCACCAGAGCACCGGTCTGAAGGCTGCATCAGTCCAACTATTGACAAACACAAGTTGTTGTTGTCAAGCACAAGTTGTTTAACAAGAGCATAGTACACCCCATGCAGAGTCTTTGATATTGGAGTGGTGAGTGCGGTTAGTAAATGTTGTGGCCGAAACGTCGTGATAATTTTATAATGTTTTATTTTTATTATTTTATTATTTCCATCCTACGTGACTTTACCGAAAGAACCAATAAGAGTAAATAGTCACTTTTTACAGCAGAATATTCATTTTGTCTTTGTATATTTACTTTTAGCGATTTTTAGATCGCAAACTATTTAATAACACTAAATATATATACAGAACACCTAAAAATCTAATCGTATTTTTAGCTCTTTCGGTAAAGTCACGTTGAAGGGAAACAATAAATAATAAAATATATAAAACAATAAAAAATACATTATATATATTTTATTATTTTATTGTTTCCCTTCAACGTGACTTTACTGAAAGAGCTAAAAATATGAATTACTGCAGTCACGAAAGCTTTAAATCAAAATGTAATCGTATTTAAGAATATGCAAAAATAAGATATTTTAAATAATTATGCGATTATCTGGTTGTGTTTGAAAATCTGGCTGCCGGATAATCGATGATCTAATATATTAACATAATATAATTTAAAACAATATCATTGGTTAGAGTTGGTTATGTGACAATTGTAATTGTATTGTTATTTAATAGTGGTTAACAGTGCTGTAATAAGTGTGGCAAATAACTTAATTGATAAGTGCATAAAAATTATGTTAAAATCGACGTTAAAATACAACATTATTATGCTACTGAATATCTTTGTGTTTTGTGTCTGTATATGTGTATATATTTGTTTAGGCGTACTTATATAAGTGTGTGTGCATCAGGACATTACTCACACTAACGTCTCCAACCTCCCTTCTCTCTCCAACATCCCGTCTGCTAAAAGTCGGAGGCCGCTGTCTCCGATCTCGTTGCGACGCAGCCTAAACCCGGGTGGACGGGAGAAGAGACAGCGCTGACTCACTGAGCCCACGGGAACCGCGGAGTGAAACACGCGGTGAGTGAGGGACACTCACAATGGCGGTGCACGTGATCACAGCACACACCGTCATGAGCAAAGCTGCTCATTGTTTAATGCTTCTGTTAGACATTTTATATATAATAGGTGGCATTCACAAATATCAGTTTACTCACGATCATCCATTCAATTATACTGCACTGTACCTTTATAATATGAAGTGTTTGTGTTTATATAAACACAAAGTTACAAGAGAGGATCACACACAAGTGAAGTACATTTTCATCGAGAACACAGGGAGATGTTTTCAATTAATGTATCTGCTAACAATGTTGTGAATATTGCTTTAACCTATGTGTTAAACTAAACAAATGTGTTAAGATTACAGTAAAACATTTTTAAAGTGGACTCGATTAAGCAGGACAGCAAGATTAAATGTGTTCACATTCAAATGTTTACTTGACAACGCGTTGCACCAATAATTAGCAGTTAGTGCACAGAGCACAAGTGAGAAACGAACAGCAGAGCTTACCTGAGAATCTTCAAACCTGTGTTGGCCTTGAGGATGACACTGAGAGAGGAACCCGACTTGTCCGTCAGTGAACAAAGATACAGACTGCAGGAAGAGAAGAGGTGGTTAGTCGGGGCAGAGGGGATGGGTGGAGGGTCTGGGCACAGAGTGGGGGATGGTGAGGGGTGGTGGTGGTTGATGGGACAGTGGTTGAGGGTCGTGTTTGTGGCTACTGTGCACAAATGAACCTCGTGTCAACTTTAATAGGAGCTTGCAAATAGCAACTGCTGTTTAGATTTTTGGGTTGAATGTGATGTGTGTGTGAATGTCTACTATGTGTGCATTTGTGTAAGTCCATCTCTATACGTGTTTGGTACATGTGTATCTTAGTGCATGCATATTTGTGTGCATGCACGTGGGAAGTAGTGGTGCAGTGGTTAGCACAGTGAGCCACAAACCTGGTTCGATTGCCGCTCACGGCGAACTTCATTGATGAATATCTAAAACGGCCATGGACCTCACCTAGGTCGACTCAGCCTTAAATTACTACCTGGTGTAGTAAGTAAACATCAGTTGGCTGAGTGTGGTGCTGGCCTCCCAACCCCTCATGTGTCGTTCTGGTCTTCATTAGGTGTTCCCGAACAGTACATGACCCAAAAGTCTGCTAAAAGTTATCTGTAGAATCTCTGTGTATGTATATATAGATCAAATAATCATGATTTATCTTCGATATTGCATCATTCTGTAAGCGGTCACATCTGAAAGCGTTTCATGTAACATCTCATCACAATGTAATTAAAGGAAACCCCCAGTGACAACTGTCTGGCACAAGGTAACTTAGCACCTGGCCTGCATATCGGCATTTCCACAACAGCTCTTCCAGTAGCCTCTCATTCCTAATTTCCTCAGAACATCCTCCCATTTCCGCATCAAAAAATATATACAGTACATTATACACTACATACAACTTAAACAATGAAAATACTGCACTTATATACATTTTCATGACTAACAACTACAGTAATAGAAAGAGTAAATATACAGCTTGATCCGGCGAAAATTGCGTGCAGTTCGGCGTTCGCCAGAGCACCGGTCTGAAGGCTGCATCAGTCCGGCGATTGTCAAACACAAGTTGTTGTTGTCAACCACAAGTTGTTGTTGTCAAAAACATGTTGTTGTCAAACACATGTTGTTGTTGTTGTCAAACACAAGTTGTCAAACACAAGTTGCCAAACACAAGTCGATGTCTAACACAAGTTGTTGAACAAGAGCGTTGTACGCACATCACCCCATGCAGAGTCTTCGATATTGGAGTGCTGAGTGCGGTACAGTAAATAGTCACTATTTACAGCAAGATATTTATTTTGTCTTTGTATATTTAGTTAAGCGATTTTTATATCGTAAACTATTTGAAACAGTCAATATATATGCAGAACACCTACAAACATAATCTTATTCAAGAATGTGCAAAAACAAGCTATTTTAAATAATGATGTGATCATCTGGTGTTTTTTGAAAATCCAGTACCCCTCCCCTCCGATGCTGCTGGATAATCGATGATCTACTGTATTAACACAATATAGTTGAAACAATATCATTGGTTATAGTAGGTAATGTGACAATGGTAATTGCATTGTTATTCTTTGGGTCTTTCGGTAAAGTCACGTAGATAGAAAAATAATCAAATATTATTTTCTATCTACATGACTTTACCGAAAGACCTAAAGAGTATGAATTCCTGCAGTCACGAAAGCTTTAAGTCAATATGTAATTGTATTGTTATTTAAGTGGTTAACAGTGCTGTAATAAGTGTGGCTAATAACTTAATTGATGAGTGCATATAAATTAAGTTGTAATCGACGTTTAAATACATTATTATGGTATAGTGAGTATATTTGTGTTTTGTGTCCGTATATGTGTATATATTTGTTTAGGTGTACCTATATTAGTGTGTGTGCATCAGGAAATTACTCAACACTAACGTCTCCAAACTCCCTTCTCTCTCCAACATCCCGTCGGCTAAAAGTTGGAGTCCCCTGTCTCTAATCTCGTTCTCACTCAGCCTAAACCCGGGTGGACAGGGGAAGGGACAGCGCTGACTCACTGAGCCCACGGGAACCGCGGAGTCAAACACGCGGTGAGTGAGGGACACTCACAATGGCGGTGCACGTGACCAGAGCACACACGTTCATGAGCAAAGCTGCTCATTGTTCAATGCTTCTGTGTTAGACATTTTATATATCATAGGTGGCATTCACAAAAAGGAGTTTACTCACAATCATCCATTCATTTATACTGCACTGTACCTTTATAATCTGAAACGTGTTTGTGTTCATAAGGGTGTTGTTTTGCAAGACCTCATCTTACAAAAAAGACAAAGATCCCCCGTGTAGCCTTAACAGACTGTAGGGGCAAGTGCTGTTAGCGAGCACCTATGAAGGCCGGAACGGCACACGAGGGGGTGGGTGGTGTTGTATATGGCCCTTTTTCCACAATTAAAATCAATAATAATATTTGCCGATATTTTTAAAATAGTAACTGAAATAAATAAATAAACACCGCTACGACAAGGACCAGCAAACAGCAACGGGAGATCGTAAAAAGGTCGTTTAAATAAATAAATAATAACCTCCGGGGCAAAGAGAGGTTAGCGACTATCTGCAAAATCTCCAGATTGCCAAAGGACAATTCACAAACAAACCTGTTTGATGTAACACAGCCGCCCGGGGTCACCAAGAGGGGAGGGGGGCAATCACGCGCGCGACCGCGGTGAGACAGCGGACGGGGAGGGCATCTGTTTTTTCTCTCTCTCGCAAGAGACGCGGAGAGAGGAGAGGGAATTTCACATTTAAGCTCCGCAAAGGACAGCGAGACAGCGTTCGGAAGAAGACATCAAGCCAGCTCCGAGGCATGGCCTCGAGACATTAGCTATGGGTGCTGTGTCCCGCAGAGAAGAGGGGCGAGGGGACGTTAGGTGCTGAGTTCGGCATGGGCAGACAGAGTATCGCTGAAAGTTATTATACATTCATCCTGATGTTTTGAGTCGCTTGCAGAATCGAGGATTGCGATAAGCTGTATCATACTAAGCTATCAGAGTTGTGTAAGAGGTGTGCAAATACAATTTTCAAGTTTTGAGAGTGAGCGACAATAGCACACTCGACAGTTCAACAAGACAACAGCTCAGCAAGCGCCAGAAGAGGGTGGCGAGCGGCAGGCTCCAAGGGGGCCCCGCGATCAACCGAGGATGTGAGGCTGGCAGAGTAGCGATGTGCCACCGAGTGTGAGTTCAGAGCTGAAAGAAATATCGCTAAAAGACTTTTATTCTACATTGAGTGCCAGCTGCCAGCAGCCAAGCGTGTGCTGACTTGGCTCATCCAGCAATGGAAAGAGCCTGACCAGCCGCCCATGAGCAAAAGAGTCAGCGAACCAGCAAAGAGCGCGTTCGAGCATCTCCACAGAGAGCACGTGCGGCGCAGCTACTACATCAGTGGAAAGAGACCGTATCTGCCAGCACGAGCAGCCAAGCCGACGCCCCGAGCAAGAGAACAAAGCAGTTCGTATAACCCTCCCCCCACACTCTCACCCTCACGACGCATCACCCTGCGTCTGTTTCACGAAGACACACAACACGCATATCGGGACAATCAAGAAGAGTGACATTCCAAGGTGCTGATCGTGAAGAACATTGCTGCCTATTGAGTTACGTGGATACGGTCATTTAGAAGTATCTCAGTCGTTCGTTTTCTTTTAATGGCATAATCTTGCCGATGAATCCATTGACGTATACTTTTGCCTTTGAGAATAATAATTGTTTTGACTGCCTTTTCGCATGAATATCGTCGGATGAACTACTAAGGACTTTTTATTCGTATTTTCCATATGCTCGTGGTACCCAGAGGAAGCAATCAATTGTTCCGTTACCCAATTAACAACGTGATTATTGAGGGTTGAAGAGATGGATCAATGAAATGAACATTGCCTGTAGTACTATGCTGACAATTTCAAGTACAAAAATTTCCATATTAGAGTGTTAAGGTTTTTGTGTAGAATAGCGTGCCTGCATGTTTTAACGACTCTCCCTATCACCAATTAAGCTCGCGTTACGCAGTGGAATTAATGATATGTGCAGTTGTCAAAGTGAAACAACGCAATCGTTGATGTTTACTGTGTTGATGCTGTGTTGAAAATTCCGAGCTTGAGAGTTCGCATATCCTTATGTTAAAGTTTTGTTTAGAATAAAATTGATTAATGCAGAAGTGGTTGCGTGTGTCCTTCCTGATTTCGTGCGTAATAATCTTATTTATAAGAACTGTATTCTGCGTTGAGATCTCAATTTGGAGACCTGACATAAACACACTAATACACTCAGTAAATGTTAAAACGAGAATAATTGTATTATACCGATCGATAATACGAAGTTAAACAAGGAAGCCGAGCTGACTCTGGCATGCTCACAGCACCTGTATAACTTCATACGAAGAATTGTATTATTCCGATTGATAATCCGACCCTCGTCAGCGAGGCGGGGCCTAATCATAATAACGGATTGCAATAGCATAATCACACACACGAGCATTAATGAATATGATTATATCTCGAATTAGCATAATTTATGCGCATAATTGCATCACCTAACATAATTGCGGATAATTACGCAAATTCCAAATTTCATTTAATTTTTATTATTTTCATCAAAATTTTCACAACCAACATATACAACAGTGACCTACACCACCCCGACCGCCTTTGTATCCTTAGTGGCAATGTTTACACACCGCACCAGGTCCTCATTTGAGGCTGAGTCGACCTAGAGGGAGGCCCAGGTCCGGTTCAGATAATCGTCACCGGTGTTGGTCGTGAGCGGGAATCGAACCCGGGACGCCGGGTTCATAGCGTAGCGTAGCGCTAATCACGACACTACTACTCCTCGTCTACACACCTACATACACACACAGTAACGAAAGTAAATAACGCACATACATGCGTATATTCACTAATTTGTCCATGGCGCACTCATATCACTGGATGAATTGCGCCTCATGAATGTGAATCCTTATTATATGAAGATTCATTGCATTCATTTTCATGTAAAAAAATACTGTCACATTAAAACTGCAGACTCAAACAGGGGTGTGTAAAGTGTGTACATGTGAGTGAGTGTGTGTATATTCATATATGAGAGTGTGTATATTAGTGTACATGTGTAGTGGAGTAGGAAGGTGCATAGTGGAAACAGCGTGATTACATAACACAGACAGTACGGGTTATGTTGGGTCAGCCTGTAGCGAAGGCAAATACAGTGCAGGTTATATTAGGGCAATTAAGCTGGGTGAGCCAAGGACGGCTGTGATTGGCTGGAGCTGTTGCCAAGTCTAGAGTCGCGCCTAAAGGTCTGGAGGAGAAGCAGGTGCGAACGACGAGGAGCGTGGTTGGGATGCGGACTAATTAATTGGGGAGTAATGAGAGCGGGGATAAATTGGGGGGTCGGCAATTGGAGCGAGGTTGTTGAAGTTGGAGAGCTTGGAGTGAACAGCGGGGAATTGAAGTTGGAGTCAACAGCAGGGAATTGAAGTGTGGAGAGCTTGGAGACAGAGAGTGGAGAGACAGAGTTTGAGAGACAGAGTTGGAGATGGAGCATGGAAACAGCATAGCGATAGCAGAGCTGAAGAAGAGAAGCAGCCAGCAGTGGAGAGAGCGTAGCGATGGCGGAGCTGAAGAAGAGAAGCAGCCAGCAGTGGAGAGAGCATAGCGATAGCGAAGCTGAACAGAGACGAAGCAGTTAGCAGTGGAGAGAGCATAGTGATGGTGATAGCGGTGAACAGAGACAAAGCAATTAGCAGTGGAGTGAGCATAGCGACGGTGATAGCGGAGAGCGGAGACAAAGAAGTTAGCGACGGAGTAAGCGAAGTAATCATGGGGAGTGGAGAGACAAAGGTGGCGAGCGAGTCGAGTGAAGCACGGTGAGCGAGCCGTGACGACATGGATACTGTAAAATATTGAGGACATGCTGAAAGTTGTAAATAAAGCGGTGTTCGAAGAAAGACAAAAGTTGTCCGAGTGAAATCGAACACTACATTTCGTGTCAGAGTGACTACGAACCATGCCGAGATGTCAAGGAAGGCGGCCAAGAAGAAGAACGTGCCGGTGGACTCATCCGACGACAGCAACGACGAGGACGTGCTTGCCCGTGTCCTGCCAAGTGGCCGATACTCCTCCGGAGGGCCTGGTTGAACGAGAGTCTAGAGAATGAGACAGCGGTTCGAGCGAGGCCGAGACCCCCGCACCGTCGAGTGATTGGAGAGTCCTCATGGCCCAGTGGGAGGCCAGGATGGCGACATTGACGGAGGCGTTTAACTGCTTTGTGACATCGGACCAGATGCAACCGACGGTGTCAAGTCGACCAGCAGATGTTGCCGCGGGGTCGGAGCGATTGGAGAAATCCGACGACGATGAAGCACCACCATCGGGAACAGCACGGCGACTTCATGTGCAGCGGTTCGAGGCCAAAGTTGGGGATTGGACGGCATTTACAAGACGGTTCCGAGCAGCTTATCAATCTCTGGAGTGGACTGAGGGTGCCGCTCTGCGGGCACTGCCGACGGCCCTCGATGATGATACCTTGGCGACATTTAATGGATTCCCTGCCACCGTCAGGTCAACACTGGATGGGGCATTCGCGGCAATGAGCAAGGTGTACGAGCCGCGGTCGGTCGCCAAACGTAGATTCCAGCAAAGGAAGCGGGAGGACACGGAATCCCCTCTTGCATTCCGCAGCGCGCTGTTGGCCCTCGCTCAAGTAGCATACCTGGCGATGGACCAGGAGGCCCTGGATTCCTTGCTGCAGGAGAAGCTTTTGCAGTTGGCCAAGGAGCTACGAGTCGTCCTTTCGCTTCCTGACAGCAACAACGACGATGACATGTCTCTACAGATCGCCAGGAACATCAAAGTCAACCTGGACCTCCGCGATGAGCCAGCGGTGGTGGGTGCGCAGCTGCTGTTGCTGAGCGCTGCCGCGTCCGAGAGCACGGTGGCGGTGGGCGAGGCACCGCCGATTGCAGCGGCGGCCGGGGTGCCACCCGCGGGCATGCTGCGTCGCCCCGCGGTGTATGGATGTACTACGAGTGCGGACGGAGAGGACATGTTGCCCGCGACTGCTGGTGGCGCAGGGGCGGCCTTCCAAGGGCGCCGACCAGCTACAACCGAGGATTCTCCCAGGACCGAGGATTCCGGGTGAGTCGCGATACATTCAATACACGGCCGCTCTTTCCACATCACCAATCTGCGTCATCTCACCCATTCACATCTCATTCGTATGTTGCGCACGGTCAGGACGTGTGGGGCGCGTTGGTGCATCGTGTTTTGGGAGCTGCGCCGGGGTCGTCGGATGTGATGGCACTTATTCAAGGGGTGATGGTCAGAGTTATTGTTGACACGGGGGCTTCTGCGACCCTTATCTCGTTACAAACTTTTTGCTTATTGCCAACTTTGCCCCAGGCCCTAGAACCGGTTGATGGGCCGTGCATAGTAGCAAATGGTGGCAGTCTCGGTATTATGGGTTGTATGGTCGCGACGAATCAAATTGGCGAAGTGAGCGTTACGGGGAATATTTTGGTTTCCAAGGCCTTGGCGGTACCGTGTTTGTTGGGAACGGATTATTTGCAAAGGATGCCACTTAGAATTTCTATAGAGAAAGGGGTGTTTGGAATTGCCATCGGGAAAATGTCTAAAATTTTTGGGAACGTCTTTTAAGCTTGCGGTTGCGAATGCCGTGGTGCAGGCCGTGGTGAGCCGCACCGTTCGCGTTCCGCCTGGCACGCAGATGCTTGTGCCGCTGCGCTTTAAAAAACAGTTGCCTTTCGGCGAGCAACAGGAGGGTATATTGCTGACGCCCTCAAATGCTGTATCACGGATGCCCACTTTGGTAGGGGCTTTGACTATTGTACCGGCAAATTGCGACCCTTTAATACAAATTGTAAACGTGGGACACGAATCGGTCGTCATTCTGGAGGGTACAACGTTGGCGCATGCAACGGCAGCGCCGGGTCCGGAAGGGGAGGCGTGTTTGGCAACGGGACAGAGTGAGATGTTGCCGGGTGATGGAGATGATCCGGACTGGTTGCGAGATCTATATATGCAAAACCCTGAACTAACGCCTGTGCAGCGGTCGCGTCTCCATGGGTTTCCCTTTGAATTCAAAGATGTGTTCAGCGTGATTACATGATAACACAGACACTACGGGTTATGTTGGGTCAGCCTGTAGCGAAGGCAAATACAGTGCAGGTTATATTAGGGCAATTAAGCTGGGTGAACCAAGGACGGCTGTGATTGGCTGGAGCTGTTGCCAAGGCTAGAGTGGCACCTAAAGGTCTGGAGGAGAAACAGGTTCGAACGATGCGGAGCGTCGTTGGGACACGGACTAATTAATTGGGGAGTAATGAGAGCGGGGATAAATTGGGGGGTCGGCAATTGGAGCAAGGTTGTTGAAGTTGGAGAGCTTGGAGTGAACAGCGGGGAATTGAAGTGTGGAGAGCTTGGAGACAGAGAGTTGGAGAGACAGAGTTTGGGAGACAGAGTTGGAGACGGAGCTTGGAAACAGCGTAGCGATAGCGGAGCTGAAGAAGAGAAGCAGCCAGCAGTGGAGAGAGCGTAGCGATAGCGGAGCTGAAGAAGAGAAGCAGCCAGCAGTGGAGAGAGCGTAGCGATAGCGAAGCTGAACAGAGACGAAGCAGTTAGCAGTGGAGAGAGCATAGTGACGGTGATATAGGAGAGCAGAGATGAAGAAGTTAGCGGCTGAGTAAGCGAAGTAATCGTGGGGGAGTGGAGAGACCAAGGTGGCGAGCGAGTCGAGTGAAGCACAACGAGCGAGCCGTGGCGACATGGATACTGTAAAATATTGAGGACATGCTGAGAGTTGTAAATAAAACGGTGTTCAAAGAAAGACAAAAGTTGTCCGAGTGAAATCGAACACTACACATGTAAGGTCTAATAAATCTGAAAATCTAAATAGGCTCGAGGCTGGATGGTGCTTCTACCCAAGACTAACATGTATAACAACAGTTGTTGTAGCCTGCGGAGCTGCGTTATGGCAATGGAACAACATTCATCTCTATGCTCTACACCAACCCACACTGACAAGATTGGTGATGTCTGGTCAAATAACCCCCAAGACCTGCATGGTGTGGGAGTGCCTTATCCAGCAGTAGACTGACCAAAGGCTGTACTTGTACATGTGTAGGAGTGTGTGAGTTTATATGTACACTATGTGTACGTTTGTGTGTGTACATGTCTGTGTGTATATACGAGTGTTTTTGATTGTGTATTTATATGCGTTTAGGGGAATGGTGGGAAAGTCGTTGGCACATTACATTACAAACGAAGTGACCTGGGTTCAATATCCGTAAACAGCATCAGTGGTGAGTGATGAAAAAAATTCTGGTCCTGGAACTCCCGTAGGGTGACTCTGCCTTAAATGAGTACCTGGTGGTGTGTCAACATCAGCAATGGGGAGAGAAAGACAGCCAAGGACGGTGCTGGTCAGGGAAGTGCGATCAGCACTTGCCTCAAAAGTGTATGCAGGCTCCACGGGGAGATTGTCTTTGTGCTCTAAAGTGCAGTGTAATAGTGTGTGCTTGTTCCCTGTCACTGGCTTCACTTTCCCCACCAGTTTATATGGGCTACTTGGGGGATCATTGTCTCTTTAATGCTTTACAACTAAGATTAACACCCATTACCAATTAGCTGTCTCTGTAGTGGTGAGCACAATCACTGACCATGATCCACTGTGAACCAGGGGCTTGAATCGGACACGTGGATCAAACCGTTACCCTCACTCTCCACCGCAGTCGCAATCAGGGCTACATTTTCTCAGTATGGCCTAAGGTCACCTCACTCCCTGCATATAGTGTGAGGGCTATCATTATCGCTAATTAAATGTTGCTGAAGATGATGGAAAACTTTACAGCATCCATGAATATGCATAACTTTTTTTTCCTTTTGTACTTTAACGTACAGTGAGTGCAGCATTCACTGTGGACCCACCTACTCACTGTACATTTACTTACCCACTCACACTAATTCACTCATTCACCAACCCACTCACACACTAATTCACTCATTCACCAACCCACTTACACGCCACTCACATCCTCACTTAACTCCACATATTCACTCATCGATCCACCCACCAAGTCACCCACCAACTCAAGCAGGCACGCACTCACTCACCGAACCTCATCCCTCAGTGGATGAGTGGGAGTGGGTATGCGGCTGGAGAGTGAAGGTATGGGCAAGGGTGGGGGATGGGTTATGGAAAAAGTGAAGGCAGGAGCAGATTGGGGGTTAATGGGAGGTATCAAGGGAGGGGTGAGCGTGGCGTGCGGGGAGAGGAGTGAAGTGAGTGAGGACAATGATGGCAGTGGCAAGGGGAAGAATTTGTCAAAATTTGTGTTCATGCTTGGGCTACGCAAGACCGAGTGTTTACGTGAGAATGGAGTTACATTGTACTGTATGCACAGTTAATAAGTGAGGATTCTTATAGACAAAGATCTGCCGTATAGCCTTAACAGACTGCTGGGGAAAGTGCCGTTAGGGAGCACCTATGAAAGCCGGCATGGCATATGATGGAGTGGGTGGCCAGTATCACGCCCGGCTGCTTTTGTCTCCCGAGTAGCGATGTTTTACACACTGCACCTGGTGCTCAATTGAAACTGAGTTGATATCACGCACAATTATGCACACACAATTTGTGAAGTAGTGAATGCAAGGTGTGCCAGTCTTACACTAGATGTTTACATCTGTGCAGTCCACGCTGAAGCCTCTTCATTTCCTCGGTGCCGATGCCACAGCCGAACAGGTTGAGTGTCTCCACAGGTTCTTCTCGCTGCAGCAGGATCCAGGAGATGGCAGCGCAGTCTGGCAGGGACAGCCTTGTGAATGACAGGTCTATCTCAGTCATGGACCGAGTGACATCACTCAGGGACTTGCGGTCGTGCAGCTCGTGCACGCAGTGCAGGAGACTGTTGAGCCTGTGTTTGTCAACCATCCGATTCTTCATGCTGCGATTGAGCCACTCGATTATTTCCTTTTGATAATCTGCAGATGGAGGATCCAAGATACCCTCAAAGAACTTCCATGGAGTGCTTGATGCCAGTCCACAAAAAAACCTCTGAAACACATCAAACCTCCCATCTTTGCTGTCCTTAATAGCCTTGATGACGTCATTCACTGGCCATGTTGAATGTGACAGATGCAGAGCTATCGCTGCAAATAATTCCTGCATTGTCAAGTGTGAAAATGAATAACAACTCCCTTGTTTAATGCCCTCACATGTGAACACTTTGTTGATGAATGTACTTCCTAGTTCAGAAGAACTAACAACAAACTCTTCTAGATCTTTTTGGCTGAACATCTGGATGTTTTGCTGAACCCCCTTCAGAGCCATATTGCCAAGAGACGATACAATTTCCTTGGCACAGCAGCTGCCACGTCCATGGTGTACTATGAGCCCAAACACGTATTGTGTGAAGAGGTCGGTCATTGATTTGAGGATAATCTCAGAATGTTCAGACTTTTGTAAATGTTCCTTCAGTGTAATGGCTGCTATATGGCAGAATGAAGGGTTCTGGGACAATGTATTCACTGTTTCATTTTCCTGCAGGAGCTTGAGTGCCCTTTCTGCTAGACTCCTATCTTGGTAAAATTTGTTAAAAAATGCTATTTTATCTTTGTTGGAAAACCCAGTGATTTCAACAGCTCGATCAACATTCACTTGACTCAGTTGTTCCATGGCAATGGGTCTGGTCGTTATCAAGACCGAGGCCTTGGGCAAGAGATTTTCATTCACTAGGGCAGCAATGATGGCTTCTACTGTTGCCGTCTTACGTGGATCGGTGCACGCATTGGCATAGTCAAGGCGCTTTCCAAACTCGTCCAACCCGTCCATAACAAAATGGGTTCTCTCTTGGTTTACGAAAACCTCATCCGCTTTGTTTCCCAAACATGAGTGCAGCTTAGAAAACAGCTCTGCCAGTGACACCTCTCCAATATAATTTATCTCCCTGAACCTTATGAGCACGATGTGCTCAAAGCGTCGTGCAAATACTTTCTCACCTGACAGCAAGCTGTGCACAATGAATTTGCTCAACATGGTTTTACCGCTGCCTGGAGTCCCCACTACAATAACCAGTCGGGGGTGTGTTTTTTTTCCAATGTGATCAAAGAGCTTCTTGTAAGTAATCCCTTCTCTCTGTGCTCTCTTCATCAGCTCCTCGTGCTGCTTGCCTCTCGCTAGTAACTCGTGCTTCTTGGTTTCTTGATGGCGGTAGTAGGGAACCAGAATTGGCTTCACCATCCTCTCCAGCAAAAACACTGCAGGTTCTCCAGGTCGTGCGTCGTAGTTTCGTGTTAATGATGTCAGCTTCAGCAATAATTCTCTGAAATCATCACCAGGCTTATCTAAATGACACAAATAATTTAACGAGCAGATCAGTTTCACTTACAATAAAAAACATATTCCTATAGCAGACAAATATGTTTAAAATAAACTATGTAAAAAAAGCGTAGCGAATTCATTCACCATGGATAATGCAGCAACATCATGTACATCATGAATTATTGTGTGGAAGTTTTCACGATGTGTATATTCTCCAAATGCAATTTTTATAAACACTGTACCTTTTGTAAAAAAATATGTTTTATCATAACAAAAATGCTACCACCATGTGTCTTGTTTGTTTTGCCTGTGAAAAAGATAGTACCACATTTAGCATTACCGTGTACATCAGCATCATCACAACCTAATTCTATCAATCTGTGTGTAAAATGCACTGCTTGCCTTATCCTACAATTATCGATTTTTTTTTGTCTAGGATGTTGATTTTTTTTTTATATTTCACTGGTATTGGGGCTGTGTTTCCTCTCCCATCTCAAGCTGGCCTACATCACGTAGCACGGGGGCTACACTGGTGGAGTGCAGTACACCAGCCACGGTCCTAGCAGCAGAGAAGATGAAGTGCTGCCACTTCCACAAGAACAGACACATGAATCACAACACTCGTAGCATCCCACGTGATACATCGTAGGGTCACTTGAACTTCAACTAATCTGGCTACTGCATCATCAGCAAACACTGTGGCAGCCACTACATTGTGGAGAGTGTCGATTTCCAATGACAAATTTGCTCAACAACTTCCATCAGCTTTTCAAGGAAACATTGAACCCAGTCTCTCACCACTTGGGCAATGGTGACCATGAGTAGCCTGATCCCTCTGTATCTGATCTTATTTAAATTTCTCGGGAATCATATATTCGGAGTCATTATCTCCCGTGGACTTTTTTACAAATGACGAGGTCTACAAATTTGACGTTGAATCTGGAGTGAAGTATAACCAATCCAGTTTCAGTTTCATTTATTTTGTATAGCCCTGTGAGCCATTTGGCTCTTGAATCGGGTGCAACTGCAACAAACAAAACCAGGAACAAGAAACATCTTAAAGTGACTACGCGCAAACAGAAAAATCCAGGAAAAAACAGCAAAGTCTTCCGGAAAAAGCACCGTATATCAATGCTGTGTGCAAACATCCCAGTGGGATGCAAGCCAAACAATTACAACCATAAGACAATTTAGATTAAAGTTATCAGTCTAACTCTGTACTACAACAAATAAATATGGCTAAACCAAAACGTTTTAGAAATCACTAAAATAAAGCTATAAAAGCAATGTAACAGTGATCATAGGAACTAATTTAAATTTTACAATAAAAGATACACATAACATGTACTACCAAACTTTGCAGCCATAGCTTGCTGCATGAGTCACTCCATAACAGCAGGAGTATCAGTAGGAGTATCAACATTTTTCAAGAGTTAAGAGGAGAGAGTAGGTTCCGTTTCATGAGTCAATGGCATTAAAAGGCGGGGTGTCATTAGAAATAGCAGTCATTTCTAGATTTAAAGCTTTCGTGACTGCAAGGATCCATATTCTGGTTCTATTCGGTAAAGTCACGTTAGTAAAAAATAAAACAACAAAAATCACGACGTTTCGGCCACAACACAAGCGGCCTTCATCAGGTGAAGGGACCAGGCTGTCTCGAGGACAGCGCTGGAGTGAAACACAGCCACGCTCAGACCGCGACCTTTAAGCTGTGTGCAAGGGAACAAGGTGCCTTGACAAAGGAATTAGCATAAAAATTAGCATTTGATTGGCCGACTTAGCATGATGAACGGTGTAGAGGTGGTTTACATGCGGGTGCACATTCCGGTTGGCGTGGGGGGGGAGGGGGAGTTTACCTATTGATGGTGTGAAAAAGGAATTTTTAAGAGCTGCGAAAGTTTGGGGTACCACTACTTGAAAAATATACTGTACCATTGAAAATTAGTTTAATGTTTGGTTCGATTTACAACATCTTTCCAATGGTTGCTTAATTTGAAACCATCTTCTCGGTTGAAATTGTGTCTGTGTTTGTAAATCTGAATTGCCTCGTAAACAAATTTCTGATAAAAACCCGTGGGTTTGCAAAGAACCTTGGTATCGGAGAAAATTATATCGTGATCACCCACAGCGTTGTAACAGTGATCAGCTACGGCAGAATAATTCGTTCTGCCGTGTTTCAAATCTGATTTGTGCTCGCGAATTCGGTCAGAGACATGTCGCTTTGTCTCCCCGATATAGCAAGCACCGCAGGTAAAACTCAATTTGTAAACCCCGGGGTACTGTAAGTCAGGAATGACA
Organism: Petromyzon marinus; assembly: GCF_048934315.1. Classification (NCBI taxonomy): domain Eukaryota; kingdom Metazoa; phylum Chordata; class Hyperoartia; order Petromyzontiformes; family Petromyzontidae; genus Petromyzon; species Petromyzon marinus. Next base: position 458,906 of record NW_027423213.1, read on the forward strand.
TCCTTCACGGATGGGATCAGATCACGAATTTTGTGTACTGTATTGAACCGGACCTGGATCTTGTGTTTGTTTAGAATTTTGGAAATCTTTTTAGTAACGCCTGCTATATATGGTAGTGTGATGGTTTTCACCGGAGTATCAAGTGGTTGTTTCTGTATGGAGGGAGAAACAGCTTGGCGGATGGTACGGTCAGAGTATCCATTCCTTTTGAGGGCCAGGTGTACATGTTTTAATTCACGGGTCAGGTGGTGTTGGTCCGAAATGCAATGAGCTCTTAAAAATTCCCTTTTCACACCATCAATAGGTAAACTCCCCCTCCGCGCCAACCGGCATGTGCACCCGCATGTACACCACCTCTACGCCGTTCATCATGCTAAGTCGGCCAATCAAATGCAAATTTTTATGCTAATTCCTTTGTCAAGGCACCTTGTTTCCTCGCACACAGCTTAAAGGTCGCGGTCTGAGCGTGGCTGTGTTTCACTCCAGCGCTGTCCTCGAGACAGCCTGGTCCCTTCACCTGATGAAGGCCACTTGTGTTGTGGCCGAAACGTCGTGATTTTTGTTGTTTTATTTTTTACCTACGTGACTTTACTGAATAGAACCAAAGAGAATAGCAGTCATAGCTAGTCAATATAAAAAAATTAGGAGTAAAAAATGTCCACAAAGGAGGAGACATTATACTGAGAAGAGCAGATAGCCAAGGACCGAGCCACGTGGAACACCATATAATTGGGACTTCTGAACAGAAGGCAGTCCTTGCTTGCAAAAATAGGGCTCACTTTTAGAGGGGAAGCAGAAGCAATGGGGAAGTGTGAGAGATGCCTGCGTAGCCATGCCGATTCAATAGGATGGAGTGGTGTGTGGTATCCAAAGCAGCCCAAAAGTCAAGAACTAGAAGCAGCTTCCATAATTTAAGAGAGGTGGTCATTCACCCTCAATAGGGAAACAGTTTCAACGAAATGGCCTTGGTGGAATCCAGATTGTACCAAGTCATGGAGACCAAGGCAGCTGATGGGTTTGCTGCCATGGCCAAACATATTGGGCTTGACACTTGAAAGAGAGCTTCATAGCTCATTATATTCTTCCAGCTCAAATAAAATGCCTGTGTCTGAAGAGGTGAGAGAAAATCACCATGTTTAAGTCATTTGCAAGGAAAGGGAGGTGTAGGATAGGACAGAAATTCAGGAATGTTGGGGTACAGTGTGGATGCAATGTTTTGATACTGACACACATTTCCATTATCCATCCATCCTTTCCTCCAAATTTCTGATCCCTTGTACATACCCTGCTATGGAATGGAATATGAATGTCCTCCTCCTGAGAGGGATGTTGTTATGCAAGAGTGGTGCAGTTTGCGAATATCAAATGACAGTTCATATCAGTTCAAAGCAATTCCTTCACTTAAACTTGCCAGAGACATGCGAATGGTTACATGAAGTTTAGCATCACTCACGAGAAGCTGCTCCAGGGATGGCTTTACCCGCAGTTGTGCTCAGATCGACACCCATCACGTTGAGCTGCTGCTCATGCTGTGATATCCACTGACCCAAGAGAGGGATCTCGGATCTCAGTGGCACCAGCACATCTTTAAGGAATCTCATGCACACTTCTTCTCCATTGTTGAGCACCAGGTCAACCAGGTCCCGTGTTCGTGCCATGGGGTTATTCTCGCTTTTGAGGGACGCATATACACTGTCCAGGACTATCCCTGTTTGATAGGAATAGTCAAGCACTTCTGAAGACTTCGCCTGGAGGTATTTCTGCAGATTCACTTTGTTGGTTTTAATGCTCTCACATGCAGAAACTTTTGATGCCATCACGACAAATGCATCGAGTCACCTGAAGAAAATGAAAACAAACCATGTGTCACCTGTAAGCATAGTCGTGTAATTTTAGACAGGTACGGGAAAGAATAATAATTATAAAAATAAAATGTTGCTACTAAAATCTGAGAGGTCTCGGTTAGGTACAATTGTGACTTTAGGTATTTGATTGTGAATACATTGAGTTATTTAAATTGTAATGAAAGCTTAAAAATTGTCATTGGAATATATAGAAATACATACAATTGCATCGAAACACTTTAGGCATCTCAAAACACTCTTCAGTGCAAGCATTTGAACATTCACATGAACACAACACTACGATAAAGAAAAGTAAAATGTAAACCTAATTCAAAACACCACACAGGTTTAGCAGATTAAGCAGCTGCGTGACACCACGTGCTCACTGCCTCGACCATCGTGATGCCACGCAGACGGCAAATTGCGTTGTAATGTGCAATGATCGGGATAGCGTCACCTCTAGTTGAGTGACGATTAGAGGGTGGGAGCCAGGTTTGATCTTGGGTAGTCCCTATGTAGTGGGCACTCCCATGCTCTCAATGTATGGGTAGAGGGTGCTCTGAGGTTGTCTAGCAGTGGTATGACGTCACATACCGCGCTCCCAGCAGCGGCTGGCGGGGCCATTTGTGAGGGGGCCGGGGGAGCCGACGGAGGGAGCCGATGGAGCCAGGAGGCCGACGGGGCGGGGGAGCCGGGGGGGGGGGGGCGACGGAGCCGGGGGGAGGGGGGGGCGACAGCGCGGGCAGAGGGAGCCGACACTGACTTTCTCATACATCATACACTGACTCATTCACACCATGCACTGACTCACTCACACATCATGCACTGACTCACTCACACATCATGCACTGACTCGCTCACACATCATGCACTGACTCGCTCATCATGCGCTTACTCACTCACACATCATACACTCGAACAACCACTGACCCATTCACTCATCATACACAGGTTCACTCATCGTGTGCTGGCTCACTCGCACATCATACACTCACTCTGCCGCTGACTCGCTCACACATCATACACTGACTCACTCATCATGCGCTGGCTCACACATCATGTACTCACTCAACCTAATACTGACTCGATCATCATACGCTGACTCGCACATCATACGTTGACTCGCACATCATACACTCACTCACGCTGCTGCTGACTCACTCACACATCATACACTGGGAGTGTCGTGCTGCCAGCTATGGCTGCAGGTTTTGTCGTACATGTTATGTTTATCGTTTGTTAATTTTAAAATCACAGTTCCTATGATTACTGCTGTTACATTGTTTTTGTAGCTTTATTTTGGTCTGGTTGTGGTTCAATAGTTTTCTGCAATGTAGATTCATATTTTGTTTGTTGCGTTTGCACCCGACTTAAGAGCCGCATGGCTCACAGGGCTATACCTAATAAATTAAACTTGAATACGCTTCACAGAAATGAGTAAACATGACCTTTTGTGGAGGTAGTGTGTTTGTGTGGGGAAGCCAAAACTTAAAGTACACACATGAGGCAACGTCAATGTTACTGTAATGCTCATTATGTTAAATAAATCACTTATACAGGACAGCAGTGGTCCAGGTGTCTGTGCAACCACCTTCCTATGCCTTTGAATCTCCACTTGCACTGTCTCTTAGGAATTCTTCAAAATTAGCGGCACGTTACATCATCATCAGCAGCCATTGTCTCTCTACCGCTGGATGAACGCCTCCCTATATTTGTTTAACGTGAGAAATTGATGAAGAAAATTCTTAATTTAACATTTTTTATTAGTATCAATAATAACGAAGCATCTGGTCAGTGAGTATGCACCACGTGCATTTACAACAGCATGCAGAGCATGAGACTATAACGAGTTTTGTACATCATGTTTGTAAACCCAAGTAATCCATTCTTTAGTATGAGATATTTATACATTTAACTCTTTGTGTATTGAGCTGTGTGTATTGCATTGCTGCAAACTAAATATCTATACTGTACATATACAGGCCGGTCTGACTTAACCAGCGTTCTTTCTACAAGAAGGTGCTATAACAAGCAATATTAATTTATCCCTGGGGTGTCACTATATACGTATGATTTTATGAGTAGTCAAATAGTACGAGGAGATAATGCAATAGGGAGAAGGGGGTGAGGGCGTGGGCTTAGTCGCTTTCTCTCATACAGCACACATCTCCACAGGAAATGAAAAAAATAACACCTGGCAAATGGACATACATTGATGTTTACGCCCAAGGCGCAACAACTCTATTGGTTTCACTATCGTGCAGCTCCACGCTACACACAGCAGACGCGTGCTCCCTACAGAGGATAAACTGTCGAGCGTCTTCTACGCCGACAGAACGAGCTTCAACACAAACATCCCCCATGTAGCTCCACAGACTGGTGGGTCAAGTGCTGTTAGTGAGCCCCTTTGAAGACCTGCACGCAAAGTGGGGTAGAAATGGCCAGCACCACACCTGGCCACGTTTGTCTCATAGGTTATACTGATTACCCATTGTACCAGGCACTCATTTAATGCAGACACAACCTAGAGGACCCAAAACCAGTGTAGATATCACGTGCTATTGATAACTGTGGCTTAGTTTGTTGTGCAGCATGGCTCGCCACAAACACACATAGGCGATGTACACAAACATACAAGATACAAATGAGAAAAATCTCCCATATCGTTTTTTACATTATTGGGATTAGTTCTGCTAGCGAGCACCTAAGAAGGCCAGTACGACACATGAAGGGGTGGATACATAAACACAATAACAATAAAAGCCATTCGCCACTCAAAATTGGTGACGTCAAAAAAGTGTTTGTGCCAGGCTAAGTGCACATTGAGGTCATGTGGACTGTCGAAGGCTCATGGGCAGTAGGTTACAGGATAGATAAAGGTGTCATGGGTTGAGTGACAGGGATGACTGGCAGATCTACCACCTGTGCTCCCTACTGTTCCACCTTGCTGCATTTTACTCATTCTGCACTCCGCTCGTTGTTGTGAGCATCACTCCTCCGCCCTCCGTTATTGCTGGAGGCGGACATCCTTCACAAAACTCCTCCAGAGACGCTGATCTTGAAACCACTGGTCGAGCTGTTGGCAAGCCCAAACAGCTCCACCATCCTTCTGTTACACTGCAGTCAAACTCTTGCCTATAGCGATAAGCCCCTTATATCTGGACAAACAGAAGCTGTTTGGGTACACAGTGACTGGGCATTTGGGCTACATGACCCAGCCAATGCTGCCTCACCTGCCTTAGTATCTCACTGATGGGCATTTGTCCAGATCATTCAAGGATCTAAGCTGCTCACATAATCTAGTTTGTTAAGCCCACGGTGGATCGTAGACAACTTGAATATGCAAAACCAGTGTGGATGTTCCTTTAAAAGGGATCCAAATTTCTCAAATGTAGAGAAGGGAGGGGATATCTGGCTGAGAAGACCCAGAGCTTTACATGGAGCGACAGGCAATGTAGCATTCACAGTGTGTTACGCAGCTGAGATAATTATGTTCAACCGATTCGGAGCATGACCTCTGCTGCCAAACTGGAGCTAGTCACATGCACCCTTTCCAGGTATGGAAAATTGTTCTGCTCTGTCCAAAACTGCCCCACTGCTCATGGGGAGTGGAGGGATGGGAGAATACGATGACAGAATACCCAGGCAGGTGCTTTGTTTTATGTGGGGATGAACGTAAACCCCATTTCTTAGTAGTACTCTCGAAGTTCAACAAAAGCTTCTCCAGCTCATACTGGATATAATTCTTATGGTGGGGATGGTTGTAATGTGGAGGTGGGCAGTGGTAATGCACGCTTCTGTCTAATGAGGAACCAACAGTTTGGGACAATTTCAAGATTATGTAAACAACGCCGCCAAGACCAGCCCAACAACCTGTTGCAATATTGGAAATGAATGGATTAGTGATTAAACGTGGTGTTTAATTGAAAAACGAACGTAAAAACTGCTACAAGGGCCTAAGAAGGCAATGCAAAACTCAGATCTGGCATGAACAGAGGGGGCCTGATGGAAAAGCTGCAGCAGTTGAATAATAACTCTCAGTCAAATAAAGGATGACTTTGCAAACTTCAGTCAGCTCAGGGGAGCCTACTTTAATATTTCCTGCGCAATTACAAATGCCAGTGGCAAGCTCCTCAGCAGTTGAAGGCGGAAACTAGCATGCTAGAAGTAATTATGCTCCCAAATGCAGAATCGCTCTTCGTCATATCCCTTTGAAGAGCTCATGCAAGCCACAGCAACCAAAGACCCTACACCTTCTGCATTGAGCCATTTGAGTATAAAGTGAGAGGTACCCTAAGAAAAATGAAAGAAATCACTAGTATCCAACACTTGCAATATCAGAGCAGTAATGCTGACACCCAGAGGCTCAACTATCATCACATGGGTGAGTAAGATCTTTTAACACACGTGGAGGGCAGGCTTGAAACCAGCTTTCAATGATGCAGCCTTTTTGGTTGGACTGCAGGCAGTCTTACTCGTGCCGTGTCAGTCATAGAAGTTGTTGGACCATACTTATATTTGCCTCAAGCAAGTCTTGACGAACAAAGTGGGGTATAATCTGCTGAGTAGTGTAGTGGAGGCTGTGAAATGAGAAATAATCAATTAGAGTGCCTTTAAAAAGAGCCTCTGTCAAGGTGATGTGCACATCAGTGAGATACAATCATCATTGGGAACAAGGAGGTGTACATTCAGCCTACATTTCTAAAGAGAGAACATAAAGTGATGATCACAGGAGAAATCTGTGGATGGTAAGTGACAGGCCCAAATAATTGCATCAAAAGAAAAGGGAATGAGTGACCTCCGAATGAGTAAAGGTTGATTAGAAGTTCCAACAGGAATCCTTGGTTGCTGGGCGGAGAATGAGTGAAGGGGAGTAAAGCGAGATGGTAGGGACGATATAGGAGAACATTGGGAGGGGAATAAGATGATGGGAGAGGCAAGCAGGAGCGTGTCCATGGTGGAACTTGAAGACAGCAAAGGGGATATTGTGCTTGATGCAGAAATTAATCGGATACCAGTGGAGGGATCAAACACGATCACAGCTTTACCAATTAAAAACCAGGCAACAGAAACAAACATGAGTACAGTATTACCAAAAACAAGACTGTCACACTATATAAAGTCCCATGGATCGTTATTAAACAAAGGTGTCGCTTTAATCGACATTGTGAACTCGGGATGTTACGGGACAATGAGTCCCATAGGCAACGCCACGGGCTGAAGGGCACAGTGAGGGCTATCACTCCCTCGACTGACTGTGCGCGAGTAACAGACTTCAGCCTCTATTGACGATCTCTGTGAACAGGGAGGTGGAAGCCAATAGAGTTCATGTCAACAACAAAAACCGTGACCTTTAAAGAGACAATGCTCCTGTTAAAGTACGATTGACAGTACATTACCATTTTTACATGCTTCAGAGTACTATACCCATTTTAGAAGCAGCGTTGCTTTGTAGATTGATTTTGTTACTGATGGAGATAGTAAAAAAAGCATGTGGCAAGATGAGACGTTCATTCGAATCCGTGTTCTCAATGTCCTAGCCCCTTGGCATAGCCCCTAGGCTCAAGCACAAGACACTGATACTATTTTACTCAACACCCACCTCTATAACCCCCCTAATCGCTCCCCCTCAATCCCGCTATCTCCCCCTCCCCCCATCGCGATGTTATTTATCTTCCAAAAAAACTTCTTCGATAACACCGCTTTGAAATGAAATGTTTATAGTAAGAGACGATTCAGGCAATGGCCCTTTTGTCACAGCACTTCAGTCTCCTCGACTTGTGACATCGGCACCACCCATGAGGAGGCCGCATTTGTTGCACTCCAAGATGGCTTGGTGAACGCCCCTCCCCTCCACTACCCCGACTTTTCCTTGCCGTTTGTCCTTGATACAGATGCTAGTAACACTGGCATTGGAGCTGTTCTGTCTCTAGTTGTCAATGGCATCGAGAGTGTTATCGCATAAGGAAGCAGAGTGCTGTCTCCGGCTGAACAGCGGTACTGTGTCACACGCTGATAACTGTTAGCTATCGTGTTTTTCTTGCAACAGTATCTTCCATATTTGTATGGGAGAGACTTTGAGGTGCGCTCGGACCACGCGGCGCTGCAGTACGCGCTGCAGGTTGACCAGCCATCTGGCGAACTTTCACGCTGGTTGGAGGTCCTCCGTGACTACTCTAACATAAAGCAGACCTTAAACACGGTAGGACCAACACCTCGGCCGTAGCAGATCATTGTTCTAATTCAGTAGGCTCACATGCCATTGACTTTTCCAAGACGGAGGTTCTTTGTAAGCCATCTGGCTTCCATGAGAGATTCGTTCATGAGGCTATCCACATATACAAACACAGAGACAATTTCAACCGAGAAGATGGATTCTATCTTAGCAATCATTGGAAAGATTTGATAAATCATTTCAGTTCTTGATTGATTGTTCACGCTTACAGTGGCTTTCAGACAGCATACATAAAAACAAATTTCGTCTCCCCCCTCCTCTTTTCAAAAAATAGATGGACTAGTCCTGGCAAACAGCCAATCGTTGCGCGTGACGCAAACGTTATTTTATATAAATAAATAAATATGCCGTTTTCAAAATAAATTTATGCAAACCGACACACCTGATAATGACCGTTTGAGTTATGGTCGAAACGTCGTGAGAATTTTTTATTGTTTTATATATATTTTGTTATTTTGTTGTTTCTCTTCAACGTGACTTTACCGAAAAAACTAAGAATATGAATTACTGCAGTCACGAAAGCTTTAAATCAAAATTTACTCTTTTCAGGTTACCTATCGCAAAGGCTCCCATCACACGAACGCGGACGCCCTCTCGCGATTACCCACGAACGAGAGTTGCGCAAGTTTTTCGGGCTCCGGTCGCTGTAAGCCGCGCAACGAACACTCGCCCCCTACCCTTACGGCATCGGCCGAGGTTGTAACATCTGAGGGAGCTGGGGATCCAGTGGCGCGTGATGCTGTCATTGGATTGGACCACGAAGAATGGGGGCGCCTCCAGGTTGAGGACGCTTCCCTGCTTAAATTGCGATGCAGAGTCAGAGAGACTGATGGGGGCGAGGATCGATGGGGTGTCGCCTCTTTCATTCTCAGAGGTGGATTGCTCATGCATTGGGACGGAGAGATGCGATGTTCCAACATTGTTGTGCCCACCGCCCTGCGGGGTAAGGTCATTTGGGCGGTGCACGAGCGTCTGTTGCACTTGGGTGTGCATAAACTAGCATTGGCCACACGTAAGTCGGATTTCTTCTGGCCTGGCATGGCTGAGGATGCTGCTAATTTGTTGAAGGGGTGTGTGCAGTACACGCGGTAGAAGCCGCTCGTGGGAATAAATATTTTCTGGTGGGAGTCGAGTATTTCTCATGATGGCCTGTGGCCTGGCCGCTTCCCAAACAGTTGGCGGCAAAGATCACTGAGGCATTCCTCAATGGCTATGTAATTGTAGTGGCATGGTTGAACATGATCGCCACTAATCATAGCCGGCAGTACTAGCTTGTGTCAGTAGGGAGCAGAGGGGAGGCTGAACCTGCTGGATTAATGATGACGGGCCGTTGGCCAAGGCAATCCCTGGGGGAGCATCGTGACCAACGGTCAGGACCCCAGATCCCGGGAAGGGGGCTGGGGAGATGATGTCATTCTCCAGACCCTCGGAGACGGTCCTAGAAGGAAGGCGTGGCCAGGGGCGGAGTGAGCCAGGAGCCTATATATAAGTCAGGTCCCTGAGCGGTCCCAGCAGTTGTTGTCCGGCCGAAGACTGAAGAGCATCCTGGAGCCCTGAAGAGTAGAGCCCAATGGGCAGAGCCGAACCCCTGGCTAGGGTCGGCTCGAGCTTGTACCAGTGAAAGCTCCAGCTGATAACCAGTGAAGACTCAAGCGAAGACTCAAGCCCCAGCAGTATAGATGTCGTGATAGCCAGTGAGAGGCAAGCTAGTCTGGAAGGACTACCTCCATAGAGTATCGGGTGAAAGGGGCCATTACCCCATTGTGTAATAACCTGTTAATGTTATAATAAATGTGTTGCCTCAGAGTAAGCTTCCTCCAGTTTATTACCCACTACATAATGGACAAGAGTGCTCCCGAACGTCTTCTGAACAATCAGGGCAAAACATTTTCTTCAAAATTATTGCAAGAGGTGTGCGTTAGTTGTGAACCAAGAAAGTACGCATGTCACCGCACAATCCGCAGATGGATGGTATGGTTGAGGTGGCTGCACAGAACTCTGACCTCCATGTTGAGTCATCAGGTCAGCGAGAACACGACCCCCAGATTCATGTTCAGTTACAAGCCGCACCCAACAAGGCTAAATCTTAAATCTCTGACTCCGTGTGCTGTACCCTTCAAAAGCTTTCAGAAGTGCGGGAGACTTCCAGGGTAAATTCTGATTCGTGCCGATTGGCCAATGAATGGCTGAGGGGCTTCCGTACTTCAAAAACATGAATGGGCACCTGGGGACAGAGCTTGGTTGCACTGTCCACAGGTACCGGTGGGTACATCGCCCAAATTGCTCAAACCCTGGAGAGGGCTGGTTGATGTGATTCGGGTCATTCGACCGCAGTGTGTCCAGATCCGCTTGGGGCGGCGGAGTTGATTTGTACACTCCTCTTGCCCTAAGCCCTTTATTGCTCCCTGTGAGTTTGTTCCATCTCCACACTGTGGGCGCCGAGGGACAGATGTGTCCGGCGAGCTGGCATGTGTGCACGTTGAGGTTGGTCCTCAGCGGAGTCGTGTGCTTCCTCCCTCAGGTGCCGCGCGCCTGATGTCCCCCGAGCCGCCGCCTGCGCTGTCTTCACTTGATTCGAGAGAGGAGAACCCGTCGACCCGGCCTACTGCTCTTCGTGAGGAGCCGGATTCGACTGGACAGTTGCATATTCCCCCTGGGACCTCCAGGGAGAGTGAGCCCACCTCCACTGGAGGCCCAGCCACGAGGACTCGCTCAAAAACTCTTCGGATTTTGTGACACCCATGCACACACACTCCCACACCATCAGTTGCTTGTCACACTCAGTAGGCCATATCGGTTATTGGCTGAACCTAGCCTTTGTTGTGCTTATGGGTATTGTTACACGGTGAGGATGGGAGTTGTTGGTGATGGAGGGGATTCCGTGCATTCGCGTTTTATATTTTCTCGTGTTGTTCTGTACATTTGCAGCTAGTGTATATATTGTATAGGTGGGCTTGGTTATTTATATGCTATTTGTTATTGTTATTGAGGCACACATAGCGTTTAGTCACTTTTACTCGCTTTTTTCACCTTATTCACTTAAGCAACCATTGGAAAGATGTTCTAAATCATACCAAACATTAAACTAATTTTCAATGGTATTTATCCAAATAGTGATATACCAAACTTTCATAGAAGCTTATTTCACTTCACACCTACATTTGTAAACTCCTCCCCCGCCCCGTGCCGGTCCTCTACGTTCCAATTCACACCCCCTCCCCCCCTCCGTGCCGGTCCTCTTGTGCGTTACGGTCATTTTATGCTAATTCCTTTGTCAAAGCATTTTGTTTCCTCCCACACAGCTTAAAAGGACGCGACCTGGGATGGACTGTCTTCACTCCAACGCTGTCCTCATGACAGTACGGTCCCCTTCACCTGATGAAGGCCAATTGTGTTGTGGAAGAAACGTCATGATTTTTGTTGTTTTATTTTTTACCTACGTGACTTTACCGAATAGAACCAAAGAGTATGGATCCTTGCAGTCACGAAAGCTTCAAATCTAGAACTTATTCACTTGGTTAGTTTTAAGGGGGAGTTGACAGCCAGGACGGCTGAATGCTACGAATGGGGGGGGGGGGGGGTAATGTAGTGACATCGGGAATGCCACTGTGTAGTGTGAGAGGCACGGCCTGAGAGGCACGGCGTGCGATGTAATTACATCACCGACACCCCATATATGTGGGTGTAGTACCAGCCCTAGTGGGGCTTGGTGAGCGCTGAGTCATGGCGCTGAGTGGCACCACGTGTGGCGTGCAGTGCTGTTCTCTATAGGAGGGGTGTGAAAGTGTCAACCATGAATGAGGTTAATGTGGGCCATTGCACTCTGGTTGACCCTGGAAGGTACATGACGGGTAAAGTCTACACAGGGGCCCCAAGTTGGGGCTAGTGGGTAGTCACGTATCAGGGCGAGATCTTGCAATAGGAATCGAGAAGGTAGTCGTGGCCAAGGGCAGAGCCGGCCACGACTGGTGAGCATATAAACCGGGTCCCCAGAGGGACCGGGGTTCAGCTTTGCTGTTGTCTTCTGAAAGATCTACATTCAACGTCCGTGAAGAGTCACCAACACATGGGCAGGACTCAAGCTGGAGTCCTGCTCATTGTAGCTATCCCAGAGTGTTAGCGCAGATAGCCTGGTGGTCCACCACCATAGGTTGTTATCTGGTAAAAGGGAAGTTACCCCTTCGTGTTGGTATAAATAAATTTGTTGCCTCCAAAGAGTATGTCTGCGACTCAATTGAACCGACTACACAATGGTGCAAAGGTCAGTAAAGTGACCGAGGCCACCAGGGGCTGTACCAGTATACCACATCAGATTAACAAGGGGCTCAGTGGTGGCAACAAGTTATCCCCTTCGCCTGGAATGCAGGAGGTCGTGGGTTCGATTCCAACCCCGACGCCTGGATATTTGGAGTTTGCATATTCTCCCCGTGGTGGCGTGGGTTTTTCTCTGGATCCTCGAGTTTTTTTCCCTCCACATTTAGAAATATGCGTTTACAGTATTTGGCTGCTACAAATTTCCACGTGATAAGCCACTTCGTTGAGCTACGATTTGTGGCCAGGTTGCTTTTGAAAAACAGCTATATAGCTCAGTGGACCTTACTTGGTACAATAAAATAAAAATCTGCCGATTCCTGGAGTTATACTATAGGAAGGCCTGGGTACCCAAGGGACCAGGTTACAGCATCTGTCAGTTCAATGAAAAATCTAATAGCTTAGTGAACTTTGCCTGGTTCATAAAATATTTTGTTAGTGTTTAACCTCACGTGACAAACAATAAATCCAACAAACACACCCAGTGCTGAAATGCACTGAAAAACAGTAAATGTACCAGAATGAAGCAGTACACATCTTGTCAAGTTGTATTTATGCAACAAAGAAAACTAAAGAAAAATAACCAAATCCACATTAGATGTGGATGTGATCATAAAGTAAAGCACTTCTGGATAATGGGCACCCTATGCCCTGTCGGTCGTGTTGATTTTTTACCATATTTCACCACGCTGACTAGTGCGGGTTGGTGAAGCGAGGGGGGCAGAACTGATTCATTTGTCACTCGCCTCTGGATTTAGTCCATGGGTGTGTAGTGATGTGCGCTAAACACTGTGCAATTGGACGACCCCACATGCCCTGGGCACCCTTTCGCATGAGATATTCAAACTCAATCTATTTTGCAGGTGAAATATTTCTGAAATAAAAATGCAATGAAGGAAAAACAGAGAAACTGCCATGACACGGTGCACAGGTGTGAATTAATATATTATAATAATCAGTCACACGACTGACCATACAAGGCAAGCACACCATGGTGGTGTTTCCCAGCGCCTATCTCGTGACTCGGTATGGGAATCGCTGCGGCGGTGTCCGCTTGTGCAGCTCCATGCGACCCACAGCAGACGCGCGCTCCCTACAGAGGATCCACGGTCGTGCGTCGTCTACACCTACAGCACGAGCTCCAACACAAACATCCCCCATGGAGCTCCACAGACTGGTGGGGCAAGTGCTGTTATTGAGCTCCTATGAAGGCTGGCATAGTACACGAAATGGTAAGTGGTCAGAACCACGCCGGACCGCCTTTGTCTCCCCAATGTGTGATGTTTACACACCGCCCCAGATACTAATTTGCGTTACACACACATTTACCTCCCTACCCCCCACCGCACACACACTCACACACTACACCGTTTTCCACACACACACATTTAAGCACCAATCAAAAATGCCCGTGTATCCTACACAGGTGGTTTATATTCTGGACCACACCACCCACCGTCCCCCATGCACCACGAACTCCCCACACTCACCCACGCTGTGAAGTGTCGAGTCGCCCCGCGTCTCTCGCCCCTGACGCGGCCCAGTTCCCCGTGTAGCCTCCTCTCCCCTGCTCTCAGCCTCTGGCCCTGACGCAGCAGAAAGGAGAGGGGTGGAGGGGTGACGAGAGGAGTGAAAGGAGCGTTGAGGGGAGGGTTGGGGGGAGGATCGGTGGGAGGGGTGGGAGGGGTGGGGTGGGGTGGGTGGGGTGGGGTGGGTGGGTGGGGTGGGGTGGGTGGGTGAGGTGGGGATGGGTGGGGATGGGTGGGGATGGGTGGGGATGGGTGGGTGGGGTGGGTGGGGTGGGTGGGGTGCCCCTTGCTTTCTTCCGCCCCTCCCCCCACCTCTACTACTTATTTTAAGCCTCTGTCTGTTCATCCCTCCGGCCCCTTTTTTCTTGCTTCTCTGTCCGTCTTTCCTCTTCTTACCTCTTGTGTCCCTGTATATGTATTTCTGCTATCTTATACCTCGTATTTGTTCACTCTGTCTATGCTGGTATGTTCAACCCAGAGGATGAACACGAAATTTAGCACTCTTCTGAAATTCGTGGTCTGCCAGGCAGGTGTCTAACTGTGTCGTTGGCCGACTGGTTTTGCATCACGTAAATTTTTCTTAGGTTTTTTGAATTCTCGTCTCTCATCTTCTTGTTGTATTTACCTCCGTGCAGTTTAACGCTCTCTATGTGTTGCGCTGATGTCACCCTATGTGCTATTTGTTTTTACACCTGATGAAGATCGCTTGTGTTGCGGTCGAAACGTCGTGATTGATTTATTTTAATATAATTTTATGATATTTCTACATACGTGACTTTACCGAAAAAACCAATGAGTTAATCAATGGTTCTCTGTGTGAGTGAGTCTATGTGTCTCCATGTGAGTGAGCCTATGCCTCTGTGTCAGTGAGACTTTGGCTCTCTGTGTGAGTGTACTCTGTGAGTGAGTCTATGGCTCTCTGTGGGAGTAAGTGGGTCTCTAAGGCCACAACCATCTTGCCCCCTGCCCAGTGCGTCCACCTGGTTGAGCTGCAGGAGTCTATTGTCCACCGCTCCAGACCGCACAGATATCCGACGTCCACCTCCAGCACAGACACCAGCAGATTCTTAAACCTGGTTGTGGAAGTAAGGACACGAGAGGGGTAATAGTCAACCACCATTACCACCATCAATACCACCATTACAACCACCAAAATCACCGCTATCGTTAACACCACCATCAATATCACCACCTCCACCACAACGATCACTATCAAAATCACAATACTCTTTGGTTCTTTAGGTAAAGTCACGTAGGTAGAAAAAAATAATAGATCATGAACTTTCGATCGCAACACAAGCAACCATCATCAGGTGAAAAAATATAGCGAGAAAGCTGCTGAAACACAAAGTTATATTGGCTTGAGATAAGCTCAGCCCAAGGGTAAGTGGGCGGGGCTAGAGGTAGAATTTGCATGTAAATACAACACCACATCGTGGAAAAGGAAAGAGAGACACAGACACCGAGAGACATCCACACACAGAGAGAGGCACACACAAAGAGACACACGAGAGACGCATATAGAGAAAAACACACCGGCAGAGAGAGACACCCACACAGACAGATGCAGAGAGAGATAGACACAGAGGGAATTACATAATTGCCCATGAATTACTATGGTGTGACAATGCCAATTACCAATGTCAAAGGGAACATCAATGAATGGTAAATGTGGGGTAATATCCCCAGAAGAGCATGTAGACTACATTAAAAAATAAAATAATCAATCAATATAATATCACATATGGGTTCAGTTTAAAGTTTACTTATGACAAATAATACTGAAATAATTGTGCTCCATAGATTATCTTAATGGTCAAGTTACATAACCATCACGGAATCACTTAAGCTGACCATTTAAAAAGACATTAATTGCAAGATGTTGAGTAAAGGAAATTGTTTGGAAGTTCATCTCACACTAAGTACATGTTACTATAAATCTAAATCTGCATAGTTCTCGATCAGCAAAGTCGCAAACATGTTTTACCACAAGCAAGGAGTTCGGTGTAAAGCTGTTAAGCAAATTAACCACTGCACACGGTTGTAAAGCTCTCTGCCTCAAAGACAGCACTCTACCAAGTGTCGCGACGCAGCTGCAGATGCCGCATGACAATAGGCGGAGTGAGTGAATCTAAGTAGACACTGACCCTGTCAAAGGGGATCCCATGTCTAGAGTATTTGTGGCTGGTGCTACACATTTCTAACGTGATTAGCCATTTAGCTGATCTATCATTTGTGGAAAGGTCGCTTCTGGAAAACAGCCACATAGCTCAGTGGGTCTCACCTGGTAAAATAAAAATAGTTTATAGAGTTCGTTCTGCCTCAACGCGTGTTTTCATAACGCCATTTGGATATGGTACGATGGATGTAATAGGGAACACGTTTTATAACGCAGATGCTAAATGGATATAACGCGATTGAGTCAACAGAACCACGTCGCGCGAGTAGGAATGTGCGGTTGTACGGCTGCCTGGGCACAGCGTCACACGAGGCATTGGGATGCTGCTGGATGCTTCCTGATGCTCCCCACGCGCCTCAGTCTTTGTTCAGCCGACACACGCATCTCACGCTGTTATCACGGACTGTGCTTTACCCTGTATTAGTCATTGTAACGAGGGAGTTTACACAACGCGGTGTTATTCAGCAACGCAACTGCCGCGTTATAGAACACTGCAGTAAATATTGTCGCGGTGTGGAAGGAGCAATGAACGTCATCTTGTGGCATGGAAAGGCATCGCAGCCCTAGCGAGCAGCCAGAGACAAAGCCTGCACGCACGGCAAAGTTGTGATTGACCCGGGGACTATTAGCAAGTGACACGTATGGACTAATGGTTACTCTAAATGACGATGTTGACGATGTTGACGATGGTTATAACGTGCTACAAATATGCAAAACGCACATCGCATTAGCTCTGACAAATAGCGGACTTTTTTAAAGTTATCGTTTACAATGGTTAATTTGTATATCATGCCAAGTGAGTAATTTGCGTGTGGACCCTGACAGCGGCACTCAATGTCCAACTCTTGCGAATGCTCTCAGGGGATCTTTACCGTGCGCTGCGTTCACTCACTCAGCCCCAATCTCCCTGTCGTGAACTCACCACTCACTCACCTCACCCTTCAACTCACTCACCCTCCTCACCTATTAATTCTCCTCATTAACTCACTCACCCTGCAATCCCCCCCCCCTCCATCACCCGGCACTCACCGCCTGTCCGTGACCACCTCTCCCGTGCCTACAACCACAAACACCACCACCACCTCTCCCGTGCCTACAACCACAAACACCACCACCACCTCTCCCGTGCCTACAACCACAAACACCACCACCACCTCTCCCGTGCCTACAACCACAAACACCACCACCTCTCCCGTGCCTACAAACACAAACACCACCACCACCTCTCCCGTGCCTACAAACACAAACACCACCACCTCTCCCGTGCCTACAAACACAAACACCACCACCACCTCTCCCGTGCCTACAACCACAAACACCACCACCACCACCTCCTGCTGCTGCTGCTGTCGCGGTCTCCGCGTGGCGCCGCGGGTCCAGGGGGAGGCCTCGCGGCCCAAGAGCGGCGCCACGGCTCCCCCCCTTCCCTTTCCTGGCCCCTCCCCCTCGTCCCTCCTGGCCCCTCCCCCTCGTCCTTCCTGGCCCCTCCCCCTCGTCCCTCCTGGCCCCTCCCCCTCGTCCTTCCTGGCCCCTCCCCCTCGTCCCTCCTGGCCCCTCCCCCTCGTCAATCCTCCTCCCGTTCGCGACGTGGAGTGAACTCAGCCCCGCCCCCCCCGCCCCCACCGCCCCCCCCCCTGCGCGGCCCCGCTGCCCATTGCAAGAATGGCGGGAAGCGGTCGCGGGGCCTACCGCGCGCCGCCTCTCGCGTGATTGGCTCGCTTCGCGTCACGTGGGGAAGGCGGAAGAAGAGTATGGGGGAGGAGCTGCGCGGTAAGGGGCGGGGCCGTGGAGTCACGTGGTGGGCAATGATTGCCAATAAGTGGGCAGGGATGGCTGTACGTCACATCCGGTGATATTGGACACGCCCCTTCGTGACGTGTCTCACACTTCCTTCCGTCCCACGTGCCGTCAACACGAGCTCAGCATGGCGCTGTTGACCGTTGGCGTTCCGCTCTTGGCCATGCTTGGGATGGAGATCTTCATTTATCTTCGTTTTAAGCTTTCCATCTCATACTTTTACCGCGAGACCACGACGCTGCAAACGGAGAGGATGGGCCTGCAGAATGTGGAGCTCTGTCAGAAGAACAAGACCATGGAAGTGGAGAAAGATGGTAAGCTACCATTTTCTTTGGTTCTTTCGGTAAAGTCACGTAGAATGAGAATAAAATAATAGATTGATAAAATAAAATAACACAATAATATTCTCACGACGTTTCGGCCACAATACAAGCGGCCTTCATCAGGTGAAGGGGACGAGACTGTCTGGAGGACAGCGCTGGAGTGAGAAAGCCACGCTGAGATCGCGATCTTTAAGCTGTGTGAGAAGAAACAAAGCGCCTTGACAAAGGAATTAACATAATTTAGCATTGAAATGGCTGAGTGATTAGCTTGTGACTGGTCACAGAAAAGGCTATGTTAAAGTTAAAGCATACACATCCGCAAAGGCACCCCTTGACAAAGGAATTAGCGTAGAATTTAGCATTGAAATAGCTGAGTGATTAGCTTGTAACTGGTCACAGAAATAGCTATGTTAAAGTCAGAGCATATACATTCACCGAGTCACCTAGTACAAATCAAACAGGAGAATTTAGCATTGAAATAACTAGGCGAATTTAGCATTGATATAACTGAGTGATTAGCTTGTGACTGGTCACAGAAATGGCTATGTTGAAGTTAAGGCCTACACATCTGAGCTATTCACAGTAACTGGGTATACAATATATAATGAATACTATATACTGAACCAATAAAAAACACAAAAATTTTAATTACCTCAATGTTATCAATAAACTCTATATTCTCCAATCAGCTAAGCTACCAACAATAAGTCGTTATATATCACAATGCTATATGGCGAAAAATGGGTGGATTCTTACCCTCAACTTTAGCACCACGGATAGCTACGGGTCCCGTTCAGACGGACGAGTTCATCGATGGTCGGAACAGAGGAGGGGGAGAGAGACAGCTGCGAGGCGCTGTTATACTCCATGTTGTAAACCATACCATTAACCACGGTTAAGCTATCCGTGTTGCTAAAGTTGAGGGTAAGAATCCACCCATTTTTCGCCATATAGCATTGTGATATATAACGACTTATTGTTGGTAGCTTAGCTGATTGGAGAATATAGAGTTTATTGATAACATTGAGGTAATTTATATTTTAGTTTTTTTTTGGTTCATGATATAGTATTCATTATATATTGTATTGTATACCCAGTTACAGTGAATAGCTCGGATGTGTAGGCCTTAACTTCAACAGCCATTTCTGTGACCAGTCACAAGCTAATCACTCAGTTATTTCAATGCTAAATTCGCCTAGTTCAATGCTAAATTCTCCTGTTTGATTTGTACTAGGTGCCTCGGTGAATGTATATGCTCTGACTTTAACATAGCTATTTCTGTGACCAGTTACAAGCTAATCATTCAGCTATTTCAATGCTAAATTCTATGCTAATTCCTTTGTCAAGTAGTGCCTCTGCGGATGTGTATACTTTAACTTAGCTATTTCAATGCTAAATTCTATGCTAATTCCTTTGTCAAGGGGTGCCTTTGCGGATGTGTATGCTTTAACTTTAATATAGCCTTTTCTGTGACCAGTCACATGCTAATCACTCAGCCATTTCAATGCTAAATTAAATGCTAATTCTTTTGTCAGGCGCTTTGTTTCTTCTCACACAGCTTAAAGGTCGTGATCTCAGCGTGGCTTTCTCACTCCAGCGCTGTCCTCCAGACAGTCTCGTCCCCTTCACCTGATGAAGGCCGCTTGTGTTGTGGCCGAAACGTCGTGAGAATATTATTGTGTTATTTTATTTTATCAATTTATTATTTTATTCTCATTCTACGTGACTTTACCGAAAGAACCAAAGAAGATGAATCCTTGCAGTCACGAAAACTTTAAATCGAAATTTAAGCTACCATTCTTAGATGTTCTGTTTGAGAAGAGACCTGATGGCTCATTGGGGCATTCTGTCTACAGGAAACCCACCCACACAGATTCCTACTTGAAACCTGATTCCCACCACCACCCAGCCCAAAAGAATTCTCTCATCAAAACTTCATACCATAGGGCTCATTGCATTTCGGACCAACACCACCTGACCAGTGAATTAAAACATGGCTACACCTGGCCCTCAAAAGGAATGGTTACTCTGACCGTACCATCCGCCAAGCTGTTTCTCCCTCCATACAGAAACAACCACTTGATACTCCGGCCAAAACCATCACACTACCATATATAGCAGGCGTTACTAAAAAGATTTCAAAAATTCTAAACAAACACAAGATCCAGGTCCGGTTCAATACAGTACACAAAATTCGTGATCTGATCCCATCCGTGAAGGATGGCATTCCTGACTTACAGTACCCCGGGGTTTACAAATTGAGTTGTACCTGCGGTGATTGCTATATCGGGGAG
Source organism: Petromyzon marinus (assembly GCF_048934315.1). Taxonomy (NCBI): domain Eukaryota; kingdom Metazoa; phylum Chordata; class Hyperoartia; order Petromyzontiformes; family Petromyzontidae; genus Petromyzon; species Petromyzon marinus. The sequence goes on from NW_027423213.1 coordinate 479,418, forward strand.
ACAAAGCGACATGTCTCTGACCGAATTCGCGAGCACAAATCAGATTTGAAACACAGCAAAACTAATTCTTTGCTGATCACTGTTACAACCATGTGGGTGATCACGATATAATTTTCTCCGATACTAAGGTTCTTTGCAAACCCACGGGTTTTTATCAGAGATTTGTTCACGAGGCAATTCAGATCTACAAACACAGACACAATTTCAACCGAGAAGTTGGTTTCAAATTAAGCAACCATTGGAAAGATGTTCTAAATCGAACTAAACATAAACTCATTTCTGTGGTACAGTATATTTTTCAAGTAGTGGTACCCCAAACTTTCGCAGCTCTCAGCTCCCCCCCCCTCCCGCTCCTGGCCCCTCCCCCTCGTCCCTCCTGGCCCCTCCCCCTCGTCCCTCCTGGCCCCTCCCCCTCGTCCCTCCTCCCGACTCGCGACGTGGAGTGAACTCGCCCCCGCGCCCCGCGCCCCACCCTGAGCGGCCCCGCCGCCCATTGCAAGAATGGCGGGAAGCGGACGCGGGGCCGACCGCGCGCCGCCTCTCGCGTGATTGGCTCGCGTCACGTGGGGAAGGCGGAAGAAGAGTATGGGGGAGGAGCTGTGTGGTTAGGGGCAGGGCCGTGGAGTCACGTGGTGGGCAATGATTGACAATAAGTGGGCAGAGATGGCTGTTACGTCATAGTGTACGTCACATCCGGTAATGACGTCACGATAAATAACACGCCCCTTCGTGACGTGTCTCACACTTGCTTCTGTCCCGCGTGCCGTCAACTCGAACTGAGCATGGTGCTGCTGATCGTTGGCGTTCTGGTCTTGGCCATGCTTGGGATGGGGATCTTCATATATCTTCTTTTTACGCTTTCCATTTCAGACTTTGACCATGAGACCACGACGCTGTCTACGGAGAGGATGGGCCTGCAGAATGTGGAGCTCTGTCAGAAGAGCAAGATGCTCCGTCTGGAGCTACAGCATCAGCTGGAGGAGTTCATGGAGAACCGAGAGACTCTCCAGAGAGAGATCAGGAGCCTGGTTCAACAGCTTAAAGAGCGCCAGTTGGAGCTGGAGCCCACGAGAGTGCCTTGCAGGGAGAGCAAGTCTCTGCATGCAGATTTTCTCCGAGACTGCAATGCAGCACAGCGGCAAATGTCGCTGCGCTGTGAAAACGAAGATCTCCGGAGGTCGCTGCACGCCCACCTGAGGAAGTTGAACTTCCTGAATCCGCAGAGAGGGCAGGAACAGTTTAGGCTGCGCGGGAAGCTGGTGCGTCACGAGGACATGTGGCATGGGGAAAAGAGGCTGCAAGAAGAGAACCTGCATCTCCGTAGCCAGCTGAAAGAGCTAATATGGACCGTGTCTCAAATGTACAATGATGCCACCACCACCGACGCCACTTCCACCGCCGCTGCCACAGCTTCCACCACCGCAACCGTTTCCACCACCACTTCTGCCACCACCACCAAGCCCAAGAAGATGAAGAGATTTAGCCATTGGTTCCGAAAATTGCTGAAGCGCAAGTCGGCCATTTAAAAATATTGGGGAAATTGTGAAAATGACACCACCCTAATTAAAACATTACTCAGAAAGACAAACATACCCCATAGAACATCAACAAAGTCATATATAAGACAAAATATCGTACATTTGCATGCAACACTCTAATAAATACTGTATTGTGAGCAAAACATAAAGTTACTTAAATGGAAAAAAAATCTGTTATTGTCACTTACCTTTAGTCCGGATGCCGGTCTGCTTGTCGGGAGGGGGCGTAATGAGTCCCTGCACACACGGGGGCGGTGGGAGGGGGGTGAACGTCCATACACACACACAACAGCGACAATCATCCGCTGTATAGCCTTACCAGAATGTTGGGGCAAGCGCCTATGAAGCTCTGAATGGCACACGGGGTGAATGGCCAGCACCCTGCCCGGCTGCCTCTCTTTATCTCTCCATACACGAGACTCACAGGCGTACATGCGTCCGTGCACACACGCACAACAACAACGCAACAACCGTCGTTCACCCCTAAGTGGCGGTGACATCACCACAGCACTTGTGCCATGCTCGGTGCATTTTGAGGCCACGTGAAGTGTCGAAGGCTGGCTGGCAGGAGGTCATGTAATAGACGCAGGTGCCATGGATTGACTTAGGAAGATGATGGGCAGATGCAACAGCCGTGCTCCCCACTGTGCCAACTTTATTTGTGTCAGTTGTTTGGCGCTCTGCTCGTTGTTTTGAGCCTCGCTCCTCTGCCCTATGCTGTTGCTGGAGGGCAACTGCCTCCACTTCCCCAGCAGCACCTTTCATGAACCTCCTCCACAGAAGCCGATCATGACACTGCTGATACCAGTCATCAATAAGTCCAATCAGCTCCACATCCTTCTGCACCACATCAGTCCATCTCTTCTCTACCCCGTACCACGCCCATTTAGCACCATCTATCCAGCCAAATTGAAGCTGCTTGGGGATGCCGTGACTGCATACGGACTGCATGACACAATCAACGCAGCCTCGCTTGCTGGAGGAGCCCACAGATGGGCATTCGTCAAGATATTCTAGGAATCTGTGAGCTTACAAAGTCCAGTCTGGTTAAACCCTGAATAGATCGTGGGCAAGCTAACCTTAATGTTCCTTTCGAGAGAGATAAGGAAGGGTATAACTGTGGCCGAGAAGACATGAATATTTTTATGGAGTGACATGCCAGGTAGCTTCCACACTGTTGAGCAGTTGATGAAAATATAATGCTCGAATTATTTTAAATGAGACCTCGGCTCCCAAAACGGACTTGATCATCAGCACACTGCCCACTCCACTCTCTCCTCAGGTGCCCCAAATACATGAGGAATTGAGGAAGGGAGCATTTTTATGATGTAAAATACCCAGGGAGGTGATTTGTTTTCGTGGGGCTGATGGTAACGGCCCATATTTTAGTAGCATGCTTCATGTTTAGCTGTAGTGTCTCCAACTTCTCCTTAGAGTGGGCAGTAATCACCAGATCATCCGCATTCATAATATGGTTTAACAATAGAGAGCCATACCATGACCGGCTCAGGCATCGATCAGCCTCCCATTATATCTATACCAGATAAATTCTACTGGTACATCCATGGAAATCGTCTCAAACTACGTAGTCAAAGAAAATGTTCAGTCGTGTAGGGGGCAGAGGACATCCATGTCGCACATTACTCACACATTCTATCATCCCTTAGCTCCATTACGTCGATTTTTCATGAGACAGCAGTTGTCTTTCTATTGTTTATATATGCTTTATCGAAAGAAGAAAATAGTATGTTTGCTTTAATTACTGTAACTCTGTGTTTTATTTAGCTTTGGTAATTTAGGTGATCCAGGTCTCTCTTGCAAATGAGACTCATCCTGGTCGCTTTAGTTCTCGCCTTGTTCAACTCAATAAACTGGTACTCACTCCATTATGAACTCACCCACTTCCTTAAATCTATGACTCACGTAAATACTCTCTCTCTCTCCTCATGAGTCATATATTTACCTGATCACACAATCACCCGATCATTTACTGTGTCAACCTCACTCACGCACTTTTTCATGCTCTCAAGAATGACCCACCCATTCTATCACTACATAAATCATCATCCCCTTCCCTCATTGACCCACTGGTAAAATTAAAATACTCGACAGCAACAACACGTGAGATTATACTCAGGCTTACACTCACATGTGTAAAGAAGCTCCTTTGCAGGTTCCATTTGATAGATGATTTATTTCACGATGATGTATTTACAACGCAAGAGTACGACTCACACGAACCTTCCCCCGTACAGTAACCTGTACCTGTTTCAACCCATCTCCACTGCCCCCACTATAAACTTTGCCATCCAAGAGAAGTGAAGTAGAAGACAATAGAGTCTGCTGAGAGAATCTACCGGGGAAAACTGCTGGAAGTTACCAGGGCGTGGCCGTGCGGGTATATGGGGTGATGCCTTGGGGACTGAAGAACAACTGCAGGTGGACGACATCGGGGCCGACTGTTGGAAATCAACATGGTGGAAACCATCAAGAAAGACTGTTCGAGATTAATCTACTCTATTAGAAACCACCGGGACTGCAGATAGTCATAGCCTTGTGCAACGTGTGAGTCGCACTCTCACCTTGTAAATATGTTATCGTCGGGAATAAATCATCTAGAAAATGAAACCTGCGAAGGAGCTTCTTTACACATGTAAGAATGCAGGACATGCTTTATCAGCAGGCCGTTGTTTTTGTCTACAACAGACCTATGCACACGATCTTGAAAATGGCATTTGATTGGGATTGTCACCTTCAACCCATTCTGAAATCGTCCAACTACCAAAACCCTTGTCTGCATTATACCTAAAACTTGACCAACGTGGCAATGTTATTTTCTCATTTTATTGACAGTAAACAAAAAACATGGCATAGTTTTTTTTAATTTCCCTGTTAACTTGTACATACGAGTGGAACGGTGTCACAATGGTTTGTGCATTGCACTATGAATCAGGCCACTTGAGTTTGATTCTCGGTTATAGTTAACATCAAACAAACTGGCCATGAGCCTTTTCGTTATCAACCCACGTTGAGAAGCATGATGGCGTATGGTGAAACAATCTCCATGACTGATCCAGTATGGGAAGACTTCACCCATGACAATGGTTATACATTTATTATTGTTTTTGTTTATTACCACCAAAGGAGTAACTTCAGACCTGTTAGCCAGCCTATATATACTCATAGATAAACTTTCGCCTAAACACCACCATTGGGATGAAGCTGACTTGGTATCTTCCATACTCTTTGGTTCTTTCGGTAAAGTCACGTAGGTATAAAATAAAATAAATCACGACGTTTTGGATGCAACACAAGCGTCCGTCATGAGATGGCAAAGCATGATCTGCTGTTGAGGCAGAATGTTTAAAAGAGTTTGAAATGGGTGTAGCCCAAGGGCCATAAATAAGTGGGCGGGGCCAGTGATGTTAATGTGAGAAATTAGCATGTAAATGTAAGAACGGAGAGTGGCCTCCTCGTAGAGGGCATCAAAGTGGCCATGTTAATGTGAGAGATTAGCATGTTAAAGTAATATCGAAGAGTGGTGGAATCCAAAGGCATGAGAGTGCAATCCAAAGGACATGTAAGCATGAGAGATCTAAGAGAGAGGCATAGAGAGAGACACAAAGAGTCGGAAATAACAGCTGACATAGGCAGGTAGGATGGAAATATCAGAATCATAAAGAAGGTACACCACTCTGTGCTATCGTCTCCACCAAAGAGTATGAATCCCTGCATTCATGAAAGCTTTAATTTAAGATTATTCCAGCAAACTTTACCGTCTTCTACCTCGAACCTTCCCTCGTACGGTACCATGCACCTGTTTCCACCCATCTCCACTGACACCACTATAACTTTTGCCATGTACAGTACCCTACATCACCCTCTTCTGCCCATAAAAATATCTGTCCCGGCTAAAACTCTAATTTAACAGGTCCCTGCAGGGTGGGCTGGTAGGAACATTGGAATTTTGCGCAATTTTATTTTTACACCCCAATAGCACGAGATTTCACTTCGTTAAAGTATTGAAAGGGGACGGACGGACGCATTAATCTATTGCAAGCTGGTACACTCATCTATTGCAGGCTGGTACACTCAGTTTACAACTTCGTTCCTACCAGTAATAGGGAACTCTATGTGGGAATCAATGGGATCGCACACGGGATTCAGTGATGTGGGCATGGAGTACAAAACATTTAACCTCTGGGTTAATGCTTAACATAGGCGCTTGAATCAAGGGGGGGAAGGCATTACAAGCCAACTTGACCATTCAGTATCATCACCAAACTCTTACGTGGGCTGCCCTATTGAAGGTGTACATTCTTAGGCAAACAATACGCAACATCATTAGCCTTACATTTACAACAAGCCATCAATATGTACTGTAGGTGTGGTCGAGCAGCACATTCGACCCGGTGACACTCCTTCTCGGCACCTCTCTAAATTAGTCCGTCGGCCTCCCTCATCGTGGCCATCTTCATTCCGGTCGATCCTGAGAGGAGAGTGCGGGGGCACTATTTCTGTGAGGAGGATGCTCCCCTCCCTGGCATTCATCACGACGCCCCTGGACACGGCTTTGTGAGCCTGAACGATCCCTTGTGACGTCAGTTCTCTATATGGTTTAGGGCGACTCGGATTAACCACCCATCTCTGGCGTCCCATTTGGATGCGAACACTTTGCGGGCAGAGGATTTTAACAATTCCACTGGGCTTTGCCAAGGATGGTGTAGTTTGGCGGATTTTCTAACCCGGACCTCAGGACAGTGTAACCAGGCCCGATCACCCTGTTCAAAGGGTACAGGCGTCTCCGTTCTTTTCCGCAACCGTTTGTTTGCTATTTGCGATCTGCCTGACTCTGCTATCGCGGCTTCACGAGCTTCACAGAGCTTTTTTAGTGGCAGTCTGAGGGAGGCTGGTGACGACACAACTTTAGCAGGGAAAGCCACCAGTTGGTCCTCAATAGGTGGCTCAGGGTCTCTCCCATACATCAAAAAGAAGGGGAAGAGCCCGGCCGATGCATGTGGCACTCTACAATATGCCCATAGGACCCCTGGGATGTGCAAGTCCCAGTCCATCTGATCACCATTTACAACATGGCACAACATTGCGGACAGCGTGCGGTTAAGCCTATCTACTTGTCCATCACACTGCAGGTGGTATGGTGGCGTTCGAATTTTTCTTAGTGCCCACGATATTACAAACCTCTCGCAACAGGTTAGTAGAAAAATTCTGACCCTGGCCTGCTAGACGTTTCTCAGTGGGGCCCTTGTCCAATACATAGCCATGGAGAAAGGCTTCTGCTATTATTGCAGCCGTTTGGTCATGTATCGGCCATGCAACGAGCCAGTGTGTGCAATACTCCATCCCCTCGAGCAAATATTTATTTTATCCTTGCTGTTTTAGGAAATGCACCCAGGATATCCAACGCTACTAGTTCGTTTACCCTCACCACTGCGATCGACTGCAGTGGAGCCTGTATAGGATGGGGAGCAGGTTTCCTTTTTGCACACTCCTGACAATGATTACCCGCTCGCGTACATCTTTTGACATCACTGGCCAAAAATATCGAGCCTGCAGTGTGAGCAATGTGTTTCGGTGGCCCAAGTGGATTTGTTGTTTGGCGTGCACTTCTAGTAGCAACTGTTTTTGCAAGGGTTTTTGCACCACTAGGCAACAACGCTGCATCTTCATGTCCCACCTCATCAGGAGTCCTCGCCATGGGATGAATGGCTCCCCATTTTGACCAGTTTGAGCACATTCAGCTGCCTGTGCAGCCAATGACTGTATAATTTCATCCTGTTTTTGCAATCGGATTCATTCGGTCCTTATCAGCCCAAGATCATGATCTGTGGGTGGTACATCATTTTCTAAGGTTGCTGTGTTTATTGACATCACCTGTCTCGGCGAGTCAGGGAGGGTCGGTTTACACCATGCTGCTCCTGTCGCTGCTGCTACGACCGATCTCACTAACTTTTTCCACTTAGCCCGAGATGTTGGCCGAATTTTCCCTGTTGTTTCACTCCAGGTCGATGTGATCGAGTGGTGTGCTAGTGATGTTGGTGATGAGGGTTTTGGAAATGAGGTGCACGTGTGATCTGGCTGGGTGTACAGGCGACACGCCTGGGTGTTTCTTGGTTGTCTCGGGATGACTTCCCCTCGGCAACCTCTCGCGATGTGGCCCGACCTCCCGCAGTGGTAGCAGTACATCACCGCATGGTCCTGAATTCCTCCGTGGTTGTGCCATGGTCGCTGATGCTGTAGTTGACACCTTGAATCGTTGAACCCCTGGATGGCCACAGCCATCTCTTCCAAGGTCGCCTGCAGATCACCCTCCATGCTGGGCATTGCGGCGGTCCCTGTTGTTGCTGTCCCTGTTGGCTCCATTGGTCCTTCTGCTCCTCCATTCTCCATCACCCTTGTCACATGGGCTGCTACTTCACATGGTGCCCTGGGATCTGTGTGTGCCCAGAGGCATTTAGCAAACTACATTGAAGTTTGCTCACTCTCTGGCAAAATCGGCAATGTAATGCCACTTTGATAGAGGAGAGTTTGTAGCCGCTCCGCCACTAGCGGAGCGGCTACAGGTTGTCATGTCCATCCTTGGAAATGCCACATCTGCAACCGCATGCAAGGTACTTCTATAAGCCATCAGTGGCTCGCTATCTCCTCTTCTCCAGGATGAAAATTGCTGCCTTGCGCTGGACGCAGGACAGAAAACATCGGCCATCCCTTGACAACCTTGTTGGGTTGTGGCAGGTTGATTTTCCGGGATCATAAAGAAGGCCAATAGTGCTCTGTCATCCAACACCGTAGGCAGCAGTCGTAGCACTTCATCGTCAATCAATCGGCTGACTCTGACAGCTGCTTCAAATCTTTTGATGAATGCAATACAATCGCCTCCCGTATTTTTATGCATGGTGGTCAAGGTCTGTTGAACAGCTTCTAGTTGTGGTTGAGTCATTTGATTGGTTCCCGCCTGCTGCTCGACGGGGGGAAGCGATGGCTGCTGCCCTATGGCGCTTTCTCCTCGCCATTGCGGTCCATGGTGGAGATGGATCTGGCTTCAGCCGCGCACTACCTGTTCCTTCCTCTTCTCTTTTCTTCATCATCGAAATTATCAGTCGATCCACCACTGAGGTAAGGTGGTCCAACCTGTCCAACAGCTGCCGCCAATTTTTTTTGTTCGGCGATGCTGGTTCTTGAGTCTTTGGCGGAGCATCTACTTCCATCGGGAACTTGGCTGCCAACGGGGTCCGGCTCTCACTCCCGCCATTTGCCGAGTCTGAAAAACCTGGAGCGCTTAGGGTTGATAACTCGTTCTCTGCAGGAGCTCTTCGGCAGGTCTTCCTTCTTGAACTTGTAGACTGTATCCCACCACTGCCACCAGAAGCTTCTTTGCAGGTTCCATTTTTGAGAAGAGAGTGCAACTCACACGCTTCACAAGGGTATGACTATCTGCAGCCCCAGTGTTTTCCACTACATTCATCTCGAACAATCTTTCTTAATGGTTTCCACCATGTACAACAGTCGGCCCCGATGTCATCCACCTGCAGTCGTCCTTCAGTCTCCGAGCTAGCGCCCCAATTGCGGGCCTCGCTCTCCCTTTTCTACCCACTCAGCCTCGCCCTGGCAGCTTCCAGCAGTTTCCTTGGTACATTCTTCCAGCAGACTCAACCGTCTTCTACTTCCTTTCTCTTAGATGGCAAAGGATATAGTGGTGTCAGTGTTGATGGGTGGAAACAGATGCAGGGTACTGTACGAGGGAAGGTTCATGTGAGTCGTACTTTTGCGTTGTAAATACGTTATCGTGAAATAAATCATCTAGACAATCTAACCTGCGAAGGAGCTTCTTTAAACAGGTGAGTGTTAGACTGCATATTTCCATTTTACCAGTGGGTCAATGAGGGAAGCGGATGGTGAGTAAGGTAGTGAGTGATGGGATGAGTAGGTCATTGGTGAGATTGTGAAATAGTGCGTGAGTGATGTTGGCACAGTGAATGATCAGGTGGTTGCCTGGGTTATCAGGTCAATATATGACTCATGAGGAAGGAGAGGACGTATTTATGTGAGTCATAAAGTAAGGGAAGTGGGTGAGTTCATAATGGAGTAAGTAGTAATTTATTTAGTTAAAACAGGCGAGAACTAAAGAGACTAGGATGATTCTCATTTGCAAGAGAGACCTGGATCACCAAAATAACAAAAGCTAAATAAAAACACAGAGTTACAGTAATGAAAAGCATATATAAACAATAGAAAAACAAATGCTGTGTCTCATGGGAAATCGATATAATGGAGTTAAGGGATGATAGAATATGTGAGTAATGTGCGACATGGATGTCCTCTGGCCCCTACACGACTTAACATTTTCTTTGACTACTTAGTAATGAGACGATTTCCATGGATGTACCAGTAGAATTTATATCTGGTATAGATATAATGGGAGGCTGATCGATGCACGAGTCCGGTCATGGTATGGCTGTCTATAGTTAAACCATATTATGAATGCCGATGATCTGGTGATTACTGCCCACTCTAAGGAGTTGGAGACACTCTATATAAACACGGAACATGCTACTAAAATATGGGCCGTTACCATCAGCCCCACAAAATCAAATCACCTCCCTGGGTATTTTACATCATCAAAATGCTCCCCTCCCTCAATTCCCCATGTATTTTGAGGCAGTTGTGGAGAGAGTGGAGATATTTCCGTACTTGGGCAGTGTGCTCATGACCAACTCTGTTTTGGGAGCCGAGGTCTCACTTCGATTCATTCGAGCGGCATTATATTTTCATCAGCTGCGTAACATTGTATGGAAGCTACCTGATCTGTTACTCCATACAAACCTTCATGTCTTCTGGACCACAGTTATGCCTTCCCTTATTTCTCTCTATAGGATTATCTGCAATGGTTTGAAACATTTGGTCTAGCCTGCCTACGATCTATCCAGGGTTTAACCAGACTGGACTTTGTGAGGAGGCCAAAATTTTCTGAAATATCTGGACAAAGGCTCATCAGTGGGCTCTTCCGGCAAGTCAGGCTCCATTGGCTGGGTCATGAAGTCTATATGCACTGTCACCGCATCCCCAAGCAGCTTCAATTTGGGCGGATAGATCATGCTAAACAGGCGCGGCATGGGCTACAGAAGAGATGGACTGATGTGGTACAGAAGGATGTGGAGCTGATTGAACTTGCTGATGACTGGTAGCAGCAGTGTCGCGATAGGCCTATGTGGAGGAGGTTCATGAAAGACTTTACTGGGGAGGTGGAGGCAGTTGCCCTCCAGCAATAGCGTAGGGCAGCGGAGCGACACTCATAACAATGAGCAGAGCGCTATACGACTGAAACACTGAAATTTGGCACAGTGGGGAGCACGGCGTTTGCATCTGCCCGTCATCACCTTAAGTCAACCCATGGTACCTGTGTCTATTCATGACTTCCTGCCAGCCATCCTTCGACAATTCAAGTGACCTCAAAATGCACCAAGCACCGCACAAAGCGCTGTGGTGATGTCACTGCCACTTAGGGGCAAACGGCGATTATTGTCTTCTTGTTGTGCGTGTGTGCACGGACGCATATACCCCTGTGAGTGTGTGTGTGGGGAGAGATAGTGCAATGGTGAACACTGTCTACCATCCCACCGATCCCAGTTCGATTCCCACTCACGACCAACACCTTTAACGATTATATTAATGGTTGCTGGGCTTTCCGTCGATCGACTCAGCCTCAAATAAGTGCCTGGTGTGGTGTGTAAATATCACCACTGGCGAGACAAAGGCAGCCGGGCGTGGTGCTGTCCACGCACCCCCTCTTGCGACATTCCAGCCTTCATAGGCGCTGCTGGCTAACAGCACTTGCCCCAACATTCTGGTTAGGCTATTCGGGGGATGACTGTCGCTGTTGTGTGTGTGTGCTTGCGGGCGTTCACCCCCAACCCTCCCGTGTGCAGTTATGGGGACTCATTATGCCCCCTCCTGACAAACGGTCCCACATCCAGACTCAAGGTAAGTGACATTAAAAACATATTTTTTGTCCTATTTACGTAACTTTATTTTTTGTTTACATTACAGTATTTATTACAGTATTATTTGCAAATGTATAATATTCCGTGTTATGACTTTAACAATGCTTCAAAATTTTTGTTAAACCGTAATACATTTTACAACACTTCCAGTATGTGAATTTAAATACAGTACACTATTTTATTCAGACTTATGAACTGTTCGACTCACTAACGATTCTCTGTAATGGAATCCAAAAGTTGTACTATTCATTAACAACATCTCCCATTGGTATGGTTGACTACATGTGATGCAAAATAAGTTAAACATAGATAAATATATATTGTACAACACTTTCCCCAACAGTGTGTTGAGGCTACATGGGGGACCTTTGTGTTTGTGCTTGTGATTGTATTGTGGAGGCCTTCTTAGGTGCTGCTCCTTGCTAATAGCACTTGCCCCAATAGTCTCTTGAATCTATACAGGGAACGTTTGTCTTTGTGAATAATGTTTTAATTGGGGCGGTGTCATTTTCTAAATTGCCCCAATGTTTTTAAATGGTCGACTTGCGTTTCAGCCATTTTCGGACCCAATAAATACATCTCTTCATTTCTTGGGCTTGGTGGCGGTGGTGCCAGCTGTGGCAGCGGCGGTGGCAGTGGCGTTGGTGGTGGTGGCATCTTTGTAAATTTGAGAAATGGCGCATTTCAGCTCTTTCAGCTGTCTACTGAGATGCCGGCACTCTTTGCGCATCTGCACTTCGCCGTGCCACTTTTCCTCATGACGCGCCAGCTTCCCGCGCAGCCTAAACTGCTTCTGCCCTCTCTGTGGATTCAGGAAGTTCAACTCCCTCAGGTGGATGTGCAGCGACCTACGGAGACCTTCCTTTTTACAGCGCAGCGACATTTGCCGCTGTGCTGCATTGCAGTCTCGGAGAAAATCCGCACGGAGAGACGCACGCTCGCAGCCAGGCACTCTCGTGGACTCCAGCTCTAACTGGCGCTCTTTAAGCTGTTGAACCAGGCCCCTGTTCTCTCTCTGGAGAGTCTCTCGGTTCTCCATCAACTCCTCCTGCTGCTGCTGTAGCTTCAGATGGGGCGTCTTGTTCCTCTGACAGAGCTCCACATTCTGCTGGCCCATCCTCTCCGTTTGCAGCTTCGTGGTCTCGCGGTGAAAGTCTGAGATGGAAAGTGTAAAACGAAGATAAATGAAGATCTCCATCCCAAGCAGGGCCAAGAGCAGAACGCCAACGATCAGCAGCGCCATGCTCAGCTCGTGTCGACGGCACGCGGGACAGAAGCAAGTGTGAGGCACGTCACGAAGGGGCGTTATTTATATAACTTCTTTACCGGATGTGACGTACGCTATGACGTACCAGCCATCCCTGCCCACTTATTGTCAATCATTGCCAACCACGTGACTCCACGGCCCCGCCCCTAACCGCGCAGCTCCTCCCCCATACTCCTCTTCCGCCTTCCCCACGTGACACGAAGCGAGCCAATCACGCGAGAGGCGGCGCGCGGTCGGCCCCGCGACCGCTTCCCGCCATTCTTGCAATGGGCGGTGGGGGGGCGAGATCACTCCACGTCGCGAGCGGGAGGAGGGACTAGGGGGAGGGGCCAGCAGGGACGAGGGGGAGGGGCCAGGTGGAACGAGGGGGAGGGGCCAGGAGGGACGAGGGGGAGGGGCCAGGAGGAACGAGGGGGAGGGGCCAGGAGAGACGAGGGGGAGGGGCCAGGAGGTACGAGGGGGAGGGGCCAGGAGCGGGAGAGGTGGTGGTGGTGTTTGTGGTTGTAGGCACGGGAGAGGTGGTGGTGGTGGTGTTTGTGGTTGTAGGCACGGGAGAGGTGGTGGTGGTGTTTGTGTTTGTAGGCACGGGAGAGGTGGTGGTGGTGTTTGTGTTTGTAGGCACGGGAGAGGTGGTGGTGGTGTTTGTGGTTGTAGGCACGGGAGAGGTGGTCACGGACAGGCGGTGAGTGCCGGTTGATGGAGGGGGGGGGTGAGGGAGTGGATTGCAGGGTGAGTGAGTTAATGAGGAGAATTAATAGGTGAGGAGGGTGAGTGAGTTGAAGGGTGAGGTGAGTGAGTGGGTGAGTGGTGAGTTCATGACAGGGAGATTGGGGCTGAGTGAGTGAACGCAGCGCACGGTAAAGATCCCCTGAGAGCATTCGCAAGAGTTGGACATTGAGTGCCGCTGTCAGGGTCCACACGCAAATTACTCACTTGGCATGATATACAAATTAACCATTGTAAACGATAACTTTAAAAAAGTCCGTTATTTGTCAGAACTAATGCGATGTGCGTTCAGCATATTTGTAGCACTTCATAACCAACGTCAACATCGTCATTTAGAGTAACCATTAGTCCATACGTGTCACTTGCTAATAGTCCCCGGGTCAATCACAACTTTGCCGTGCGTGCAGGCTTTGTCTCTGGCTGCTCGCTAGGGCTGCGATGCCTTTCCATGCCACAAGATGACGTTCATTGCTCCTTCCACACCGCGACAATATTTACTCCAGTGTTCTATAACGCGGTAGTTGCGTTGCTGAAGAACACCGCGTTGTGTAAACTCCCTCGTTACAATGACTAATACAGGGTAAAGCACAGTCCGTGATAACAGCGTGAGATGCGTGTGTCGGCTGAACAAAGACTGAGGCGCGTTGGGAGCATCAGGAAGCATCCAGCAGCATCCCAATGCCTCGTGTGACGCTGTGCCCAGGCAGCCGTACAACCGCACATTCCTACTCGCGCGACGTGGTTCTGTTGACTCAATCGCGTTATAGCATCCGCGTTATAAAACGTGTTCCCTATTACATTCATCGTGCTATATCCAAATGGCGTTATGAAAACACGCGTTAAGGCAGAACGAACTCTATAAACTATTTTTATTTTACCAGGTGAGACCCACTGAGCTATCTGGCTGTTTTCCAGAAGCGACCTGTCCTCAAATGATAGATCAGCTAAATGGCTAATCACGTTAGAAATGTGTAGCACCAGCCACAAATACTTTAGACATGGGATCCCCTTTGACAGGGTCAGTGTCTACTTAGATTCACTCACTCCGCCTATTGTCATGTGGCGTGTGCAGCTGCGTCGTGACACTTGGTAGAGTGCTGTCTTTGAGGCAGATAGCTTTACAATCGCGTGCAGTGGTTAATTTGCTTAACAGCTTTACACCGAACTCCTTGCTTGTGGTAAAACATGTTTGCGACTTTGCTGATTGAGAACTATGCAGATTTAGATTTATAGTAACATGTACTTGGTGTGAGATGAACTTCCAAACAATTTCCTTTGCTCAACATCTTGGAATTAATGTCTTTTTAAATGGACAGCTTAAGTGATTCCGTGATATTCTTAGTTTTTTCGGTAAAGTCACGTTGAAAAGAAACAACAAAATAATAAAGTATATATAACAAAAAAATTCTCACGACGTTTCGACCATAACTCAAACGGTCATCTTCAGGCGTGTTGGTTTGCATAAATTAATTTTTAAACGGCGCATTTATTTATTTATAAAAAAACGTTAGCGCCACGCGCAGCGATTTGGCAGTTTACCCAGGACTAGTCCATCTATATTTTGAAAAGAGGAGGGGGGAGACGAAATTTTTTATAATGTATGCTGTCTGAAAGCCACATATACAAGCACAGAGACAATTTCAACCGAGAAGATGGATTCTATCTTAGCAATCATTGGAAAGATTTGATAAACCATTTCAGTTCTTAATTGATTGTTCACGCTTACAGTGATATTATATTGCCTGATTATTTTAATTTTTAATGTAGTCTACATGCTCTTCTGGGGATATTACCCCACATTTACCATTCATTGATGTTCCCTTTGACATTGGTAATTGACATTGTCACACCATAGTAATTC
Source organism: Petromyzon marinus (assembly GCF_048934315.1). Lineage (NCBI taxonomy): Eukaryota > Metazoa > Chordata > Hyperoartia > Petromyzontiformes > Petromyzontidae > Petromyzon > Petromyzon marinus. The sequence goes on from NW_027423213.1 coordinate 494,829, forward strand.
ATGGGCAATTATGTAATTCTCTCTGTGTCTATCTCTCTGCATCTGTCTGTGTGGGTGTCTCTCTCTGCCGGTGTGTTTTTCTCTATATGCGTCTCTCGTGTGTCTCTTTGTGTGTGCCTCTCTCTGTGTGTGGATGTCTCTCGGTGTCTGTGTCTCTCTTTCCTTTTCCACGATGTGGTGTTGTATTTACATGCAAATTCTACCTCTAGCCCCGCCCACTTACCCTTGGGCTGAGCTTATCTCAAGCCAATATAACTTCGTGTTTCAGCAGCTTTCTCGCTATATTTTTTCACCTGATGATGATTGCTTGTGTTGCGATCGAAACGTCGTGATCTATTATTTTTTCTACCTACGTGACTTTACAGAAAGAACCAAAGAGTATTGTGATTGTAATTTTGATTGTGATCGTTGTGGTGGAGGTGGTGATATTGATGGTGGTGTTAACGATAGTGGTGATTTTTGTGGTTGTAATGGTGGTATTGATGGTGGTAATGGTGGTTGACTATTACCCCTCTCGTGTCCTTACTTCCACCACCAGGTTCAAGAATCTGCTGGTGTTTGTGCTGGAGGTGGACGTCGGATATCTGTGCGGTCTGGAGCGGTGGACAATAGACTCCTGCAGCTCAACCAGGTGGACGCACTGGGCAGGGGGCAAGATGGTTGTGGCCTTAGAGACCCACTTACTCCCACAGAGAGCCATAGACTCACTCACAGAGTACACTCACACAGAGAGCCAAAGTCTCACTGACACAGAGCCATAGGCTCACTCACATGGAGACACATAGACTCACTCACACAGAGAACCATTTATTAACTCATTGTTTTTTTCGGTAAAGTCACTAATGTAGAAATACCATAAAATTATATTAAAATAAATCAATCACGACGTTTCGACCACAACACAAGCGATCTTGCAACACAAGATCTTGCAACACAAGATGGCTTGTGTTGCGGTCGAAACGTCGTGATTGATTTATTTTAATATAATTTTATGGTATTTCTACATACGTGACTTTACCGAAAAAAAAAAATGAGTAATTTATGCAGTCACGAAAGCTTTAATTCTTTATTAACACACTTCTACGGGGAAGTTACCTTTACAATTCTGTACTAAACTAATTGCACCCCCTTACATTTTCCTGCCCCTCCCTCTTCTGCTGCTGCCGTGCCCCTTGCTTTCTTCGGACCCTCCCCCCACCTCTACTACTTATTTTAACCCTCTGTCTGTTCATCCCTCCGGCCCCATTTTTCTTGCTTCTCTGTCCGTCTTTCCTCTTCTTACCTCTTGTGTCCCTGTATATGTATTTCTGCTATATTATACCTCGTATTTGTTCACTCTGTCTATGCTGGTATGTTCAACCCAGAGGATGAACACGAAATTTAGCACTCTTCTGAAATTCGTGGTCTGCCAGGCAAGTGTCTAACTGTGTCGTTGGCCGACTGGTATTGCATCACGTAAATTTTTCTTAGGTTTTTTGAATTCTCGTCTCTCATCTTCTTGTTGTATTTACCTCCGTGCAGTTTAACGCTCTCTATGTGTTTGCGTTGATGTCACCCTATTTGCTATTTGTTTTTACACCTGATGAAGAGCGCTTGTGTTGCGGTCGAAACGTCGTGCTTGATTTATTTTAATATAATTTTATGGTATTTCTACATACGTGACTTTACCGAAAAAACAATGAGTTAATCAATGGTTCTCTGTGTGAGTGAGTCTGTGTGTCTCCATGTGAGTGAGCCTATGGCTCTGTGTCAGTGAGACTTTGGCTCTCTGTGTGAGTGTACTCTGTGAGTGAGTCTATGGCTCTCTGTGGGAGTAAGTGGGTCTCTAAGGCCACAACCATCTTGCCCCCTGCCCAGTGCGTCCACCTGATTGAGCTGCAGAAGTCTATTGTCCACCGCTCCAGACCGCACAGATATCCGACGTCCACCTCCAGCACAAACACCAGCAGATTCTTAAACCTGGTGGTGGAAGTAAGGACACGAGAGGGGTAATAGTCAACCACCATTACCACCATCAATACCACCATTACAACCACCAAAATCACCGCTATCGTTAACACCACCATCAATATCACCACCTCCACCAGAACGATCACAATCAAAATTACAATCACAATACTCTTTGGTTCTTTCGGTAAAGTCACGTAGGTAGAAAAAAAATAATAGATCACGACGTTTCGATCGCAACACAAGCAACCATCATCAGGTGAAAAAATATAGCGAGAAAGCTGCTGAAACACGAAGTTATATTGGCTTGAGATAAGCTCAGCCCAAGGGTAAGTGGGCGGGGCTAGAGGTAGAATTTGCATGTAAATACGACACCACATCGTGGAAAAGGAAAGAGAGACACAGACACCGAGAGACATCCACACACAGAGAGAGGCACACACAAAGAGACACACGAGAGACACATATAGAGAAAAACACACCGGCAGAGAGAGACACCCACACAGACAGATGCAGAGAGAGATAGACACAGAGAGAATTACATAATTGCCCATGAATTACTATGGTGTGACAATGCCAATTACCAATGTCAAAGGTAACATCAATGAATGGTAAATGTGGGGTAATATCCCCAGAAGCGCATGTAGACTACATTAAAAAATAAAATAATCAGGCAATATAATATCACATATGGGTTCAGTTTAAAGTTTACTTATGACAAATAATACTGAAATAATTGTGCTCCATAGATTATCTTAATGGTCAAGTTACATAACCATCACGGAATCACTTAAGCTGACCATTTAAAAAGACATTAATTGCAAGATGTTGAGCAAAGGAAATTGTTTGGAAGTTCATCTCACACTAAGTACATGTTACTATAAATCTAAATCTGCATAGTTCTCGATCAGCAAAGTCGCAAACATGTTTTACCACAAGCAAGAAGTTCGGTGTAAAGCTGTTAAGCAAATTAACCACTGCACACGGTTGTAAAGCTCTCTGCCTCAAAGACAGCACTCTACCAAGTGTCACGACGCAGCTGCACACGCCGCATGACAATAGGCGGAGTGAGTGACTATGTAGACACTGACCCTGTCAAAGGGGATCCCATGTCTAGAGTATTTGTGGCTGGTGCTACACATTTCTAACGTGATTAGCGATTTAGCTGATCTATCATTTGTGGACAGGTCGCTTCTGGAAAACAGCCACATAGCTCATTGGGTCTCACCTGGCAAAATAAAATATTTTATAGAGTTCGTTCTGCCTTAACGCGTGTTTTCATAACGCCATTTGGATATAGCACGATGGATGTATTAGGGAACACGTTTTATAACGTGGATGCTAAGTGGATATAACGCGATTGAGTCAACAGAACCACGTCGCGCGAGTAGGAATGTGCGGTTGTACGGCTGCCTGGGCACAGCGTCACACGAGGCATTGGGATGCTGCTGGATGCTTCCTGATGCTCCCCACGCGCCTCAGTCTTTGTTCAGCCGACACACGCATCTCACGCTGTTATCACGGACTGTGCTTTACCCTGTATTAGTCATTGTAACGAGGGAGTTTACGTAACGCGGTGTTCTTCAGCAACGCAACTACCGCGTTACAGAACACTGCAGTAAATATTGTCACGGTGTGGAAGGAGCAATGAACGTCATCTTGTGGCATGGAAAGGCATCGCAGCCCTAGCGAGCAGCCAGAGACAAAGCCTGCACGCACGGCAAAGTTGTGATTGACCGGGGGACTATTAGCAAGTGACACGTATGGACTAATGGTTACTCTAAATGACGATGTTGACGTTGGTTATAACGTGCTACAAATATGCCAAACGCACATCGCATTAGTTCTGACAAATAGCGGACTTTTTTTAAAGTTATCGTTTACAATTGTTAATTTGTATATCATGCCAAGTGAGTAATTTGCGTGTGGACCCTGACAGCGGCACTCAATGTCCAACTCTTGCGAATGCTCTCAGGGGATCTTTACCGTGCGCTGCGTTCACTCACTCAGCCCCAATCTCCCTGTCGTGAACTCACCACTCACCCACTCACTCACCTCACCCTTCAACTCACTCACCCTCCTCACCTATTAATTCTCCTCATTAACTCACTCACCCTGCAATCCACTCCCTCACCCCCCCTCCATCACCCGGCACTCACCGCCTGTCCGTGACCACCTCTCCCGTGCCTACAACCACAAACACCACAACCACCACCTCCTGCTGCTGCTGTCGCGATTTCTCCCCATGAGCGAAGCTCCGTGGCGAAGGTGTCAGGAATTAATTCGGATTGATGGATCTGTTGGTAATTTATGCGATTAGAAGTACAATCCAAGACAAAATAGTTTAGATGGAAAAATTATTACTATACTTATAAACGACGGATGGTTATCACTCGGTCTGTCACGATACCTTCACGGCCACCGATGGTTCCCGTCTTGAGAATTAGGCCTTTGTCAATGACGCGTGTGTTTTTAGTGATATGGATGGTGTACAGTAGGCCAGTGTTTCGCCACGGAGCTTCGCTCACGGGGAGAAATCGTATTAAACCGGTTTCCTTATACAATTCCGTCCACGAATTAATTAATCTCCCGTGAGACAGCATGCACCCCACCGCACAACCTCAATCCAAGCCATTTCTGTAATCATCTGATCTTGCCGATGGATCTATTGATATATTTGTGCCTTTGGGAATAACTGTTTTGATCGCCTTTTCGTATGAATTTCGTCATGTAATCTTTAAGCACCTTCGTTAATGATCGCCGCACATACTCGCGTACTCTACAGAATACTCAACTGTTCCATGACCCAATGTGCTAACAACGTGATAAGGGTTTCTTATGGATCTCTGAATGAACGCCATACTGTGTGTGCACATTCCAGTATAATCTTTCATAATAGAGTATCAAGGTTTGTTTTGTTTAGATGTTTAACGACTCTCTCTCTCTCTCACCAACTGAGCTCGCGTTATGCGGCGGAATTAACCACAGGTGCTGTTGTCAAAGTGAAACAACGCAGTCGTGATGGTTACTGTGATGATACTGTGTTGAAATTCCAAGATCGAGATTTCGCATATTATATTAGAATTAAAGTTTAGTTAGAAAATAAAATTGATTAACGCATAAGTGATTGTGTGATTCTTTCCTGAAATCTATGCATAAGAACTGGTTCTGCGTAGAGATATGAACTTGGTGACCTTACATAAACACTCTAATCCATACTCAGTAAATATTAAAGCAAGAATAATTGTATTATACTAATCGATAATACGAAGTTAAACAATGAAGCCGAGTTGACTCTGGCATACTCGCATCACACTAACATAACTGCATACGATTAATTATATTATCCCGATTGATAACCAACCCTCGTCAACGAGGTGGGGCCTGATTATCTTAAAGGCTGTCATTAACAACCACACCCACTCGCATAATTTATACGCATGATTACCCAAATTAACATAATTGCAGATAAATTATGCAAATTTAAAACTTCATTTAATATTACTATTTTCATCAAATTTTCATTACCCACATATACAACAACCTCGACATCGTCCTGCCATCCGTCGACAAAGACGACTTGTCTTCTCTCAAAGTTTCAAGATGCATCCAGGCCCACCTGCTCTTGCAACGACATAAGGGGTTGGCGGCGTATACTGTGCCTAGTGAGATGCGTGATACACCCGAAGATGTGGAGCCCATCCAAGCCTGTGCTTCAACCCAAGGCGGAGGCTGGCGGGGGGGGATGGCATGGTGTGACAGGATGAACAACTTCGATGGCAAGATACCTCTCCTCATCCTGAGAGCGGGCACCACAGTCATCCACCTGACTGTCCACCACTCCACTGCACCCGAAGGCGAGTCGCCTTCGGCCCCTGAATCCACCTCACTCATTACGTTCGGTCGGTTTTCATTCCCGTCGTGTGTCGGTGCATGAGGGTTCAGATTTTGCTCAGGCTGACTGGCTGCTCCGACCGGGTCGGTGATTGGAGTTGGTCCATAGAGCGATTGCTGTGACCGCAGGTTCATCCGCTGTTATCGGATTGATAGAGGGGGTTGAAATCAGAATGTTCGTCGATACTGGTGCATCCGCGAACTATCATTTCCAAGTTGATTTTTAACATTCTGCCCCCTAAATGTCGTACCCTATGTCCCGTCAGGGTTCCGTGCTTTTATGCAAATGGCTGCTCATTGGGCCTCACTGGGAAAATAAGAGCGGAGGTGTGTATTGGAGATATTAAATTGACGAGGCCAGTTCTTGTATCAACGTCCCTTGCTGTTCCTTGCTTGCTCAGGACTGACTTCTTGAGGCAGATGCCCCTGAAAATTTTGATCGATCAAGGTTCCCTTGAGTTACCATTGGGCCATCGAATGGCCTTTTGCCTTCTCCCACTCGATTGTTCTTTGCCAACGCTACTGTACAAGCGCTTGCGAGTAAGACCGTAAAGATTCCCCCCAGCATGCAAATGTTGGTTCCTTTACGATTGCGCAAGCCGCTAGACCAGGAGGCGACTGAGGGGGGAATTCTTCTAGGATCCTCAAACAAAGACATTCGTGGTTTGCCGTTGGTGGGGGCCCAAACTATCATATCCAATTGCCAGGAACCGCTCATTCAAGTCCTGAAGGCAGGGTTGGACATGTTTGTCATTCAGGAGGGCACCGTGCTAGCTCACGTGTCGTCCATGCTTCACGAGGGAAACATCATTGGCGGTGTAGGGGGTCACGTTGAATACGAAGCCGCAACAGGTTTCTGATGAAAAGTGGATGGATACGCTTTGTTCCGAAAATTCGGAATTGTTCGAGTCCCAGAGTCACCACATCGATATGGGCGACGCCGCTCCCATCCAGCAGAACCCCTACCGGCTGAGCCCTATGGAAAAAGAACACGTACAGCTGGCAGTTGATGAAACGTTGGCCGCCGATATTATCTCACCATCCACCAGCCCGTGGGGAGCCCCGATTGCTCTTGTTAAAAAGGCAGGATGGTAGTTTGCACTTCTGTGTTGACTTCTGTAAGCTTAATAAGATCTCTGTAGCTGACCCGTACCCTCTTCCTCGGATGGACGATTCCTTGGACGCTCTCGCAGGGGCATATTATTTTTCGACTCTTGACCTATCTTGATTTTCGCAGTTGCCCTTGGATGAATCCTCTAAACCGAAGACAGCTTTTCGCACATCACAAGGCTTATTTGAATTAAATCAGCTTACGATGGGTCTTCACTCCACTCGGCTACGTTCCAGCGATTGACGGAACTAGTTCTGGCAGGCCTTCAGTGGGACTCATGCCTAATATATCTGGACGATGTTATCGTTTTTAGCCGTACGTTTAAAAAACATCTGCAGAAGTGTCAACCTGCTCCAAAAATGGGTTCGGTATCTTGGCCACATAGTCAGTAAATCAGGGATAGCGATGGACCTGAACAAAACCACATGTGTCCATACTTGGCTGACCCCCACGTCGGTGGGGAAGGAGGTGCGGAGTTTCATTGGATTTGCATCCTATTACCGCCGTTTTGTCACCGGGTTTGCCACGATCGCCAAACCTCTCCACGCCCTGACGGCAAAAGGTGAGAAGTTCCATTGGGGGCAGTAGGAGGAGGCCACATTTGTTGTGCTCTGGGATGTCTTGGTGAACGCCCCTCCCCTCCACTACCCCGACTTTTCCTTGCCGTTCATCCTTGATACGTATGCTAGCAACACCGGAATTGGCGCTGTTCTGTCTCAAGTCGTTATGGCATGGAAAGTGTTGTAGCATATGGCAGCAGAGTCATGTCTCCGGCGGAACTTTTGGCAACTGTTTTTTTTTGTGCAACAGTATCACGCCTATCTTTATGGCAGACGCTTTGAGATGCTCTCTGACCATGCAGCGCTACAGTACGCGCTGCATATTGAGCAACCATCTGACCAATTTTCATGTTGGTTGGAAGTCCACCAGGACTATTCCATTACTGTTTCCTTTTGTAAAGGTACCCAACACACGAACGCAGATGCCCTTTCGCGATTACCAACGAGCGACGGGTGAACGTGTTTCTCGGGCCGGGGCGCTGTAAGGCACCTGCTGAAGACTCGCCTCGTCCCCTTCTGGCATTGGCTGAGGTTGACATCTCTGAGGAAAGCCGACGGTCCTGTTGCGCATGACGCCGTTATTGGCATGAACCATGCAGACTTCGGACGCCTTCAGGTGGAAGACGCTTCCCTGTTCAAGTTACAACGCCGTGTCAAGGAGGTGGACGGGGGTGGTGAATCGACGGGGTGTAGCCTCTGTCATCCTCAGAGGCAGATTGCTCATGCATTGGAATAGAGGATTGACACGTTACAACATTGTTGTGCCTACTGCCCTACGGAGTAAAGTCATCTGGGCTGTGCATGAGCGACTGTTGCACCTTGGGGTGCATAAGATGCTAGCCACACTTAAGCTCGACTTCTTCTGGCCTGGCATGGTGGAAGATGTCGCTATTGTATTCAAGGGGTGTGTGCAGTGTGCACGGCGGAAACCCCCGTCCAAACTCTGCTGTCCACCATTGCAATCCATTCAGGTTTCCCGCATAAATGAGCTGGTCGCTCTTGTTATCCTTGGTCCATTTCCTACCACCCCTCGTGGCAATAAGTATTTACTGGTGGGCGTCAAATATTTTAGCCGATGGCTTGGCCGCCGCCCAACCAATCGGATTTGGCCATCACCGAGGCATTCCTTGATTGCTATGTGATGGACAAGGGGGGCCCTGAGCATCTTCTGACCGATCAGGGCAAGGAATTTTCTTCAAAATTGCTGCGGGAGGTGTACGACTTGTTGGGAACAAATAAAATACGCACGTCACCATACCACCCCCAGACGGATGGAATGGTGGAGCGGCTGCAGAGGACTCTGACCTCCATATTGAGCCATCAGGTCAGTGAGTCCCAGCTTGACTGGGACTTGCATGTTACCGGGGTCCTAGCTGCCTATAGAATGGCCCCTCATCCATCCACCGGCTTCTCACCATTTTTTAAATGTATGGAAGAGAACACGACCCCCAGATTGATGTCCAATTATGAACCGAGCCAAACAAGGCTAAATCTAAAATTTCGGAGTCCATGCGCTTTACCCTTCAGAGGCTTTCAGAAGCACGCGAGGCTTCCAGAGAGAATTCCAATTCGTGCCAATTGTCAAATGAGCAGCTGAGGGGTCTCCATCTTTCCGGACATGAGTGGGCTTCAGGCGACAGAGCCTGGCTGCACTGTCCCCACATACTGGTGGGTACTTCACCGAAATTGTTTAAACCCTGGAGGGGGACGTTTGGCGTGATTCGGGTCGTTTGGCTTCAGTGTGAAAAAAATTTGCTTGGGTCGGCGGAGTTGGTTTGTACATCCCTCTCGCCTCAAGCCTTTCATCACGCTGCGTGAATTCATCCCATCTACACTACACAGGGGCCAAGTGTCAGATGTGTCTGGCGAGCTGAGGTGTGTACCCACTGAGGTTGGTTCTCAGGGGAGTCATGTGATCCCATCCTCAGATGCCGCACGTTTAACATCCCCCAAGCCGCCACCTGCGCCATCTTCACAAGCTTCGGGAGCGGAAGGCTCGTCTGCCCGGCCGACTGCTCTTTGCTCGATGGGACATTTTGAAATTCCCCCTGGGACCCCCGAGGAGAGTACGCCCACCTTTCCTGGGAGCTTGGCCACAAGAACTCAATCAAAGACTCTTCGGTTTTTGTATATATTGTATATATTGTATAGATGGGTTGAAGTATTTATTTGTTGATGCACACTAACGGGTTGTTCGTTTTGTTCTTTTATTGAAGGGGGAGTTGACAAAGGGGCCCCAAGTGAGGGCTAGGGGGGTCACGTGGTTGGGATCCAGATCCTGCTCTAGGATTCTGTAAGGTGTTCGTGACCAAGGGTGGAGCCAGCCATGCCGCAGAGAATATAAGCCGGGTCCCGAGAGGGACCAGGGTTGTTGTTGTTGTTGTTGTTTTTCATCCTGGAAGAAACATTCGTCGACGGTCTACGTTCTATGATCTACGTTCTCCGTTCAACGAGTCTCCAACACGTGTACCTGGACCCGAGCTGTTGGTCCCGGTCTGTAGTAGCTAGTTACTTTGTAATTAGTGTAGTTAGCCTGGTGGTCACCACCATAGGTTGTTATTCTAAGGGGAAGTTACCCTGTGTGTTGGAGTTAAATAAATGTGTTGCCTCCAAGTCTACGTCTGCGACTCAGTTGAACTCACTACACATTTACAACTTAGAGCGTTATTACTACGGCTATCAGTCAGCCCTGATGGTTTCCACCTTATCGCTCCACAATTAGTTTGTCCCAATCTCGTCCACCTTGTTCTTTGTGCATCCCCGGGCAAGTGCGGAGATCGCGGGCCTCGCTCCCCTAATATACCCCCTTGGCCCCGCCCCTATCAGACAGTGCCCCCACTCCACTGTGGCAAGTGTATTGTTTATTGGATAATTTATTATCATCAATACAGTACCTTCCGGCCACCTGTTTCTAATTATCTCAACGTGTACGCTCTAGAACTTTCTCTTTACAGTTCCCTACACAAATACAATGTCACTGCTTATAGTCAACACATCTTCTATCCTCTCACATATATTCCTTCTGCATTCTCCAATCCGTACTCACCAGCAACGTGAATTATGATGAAAAAGCAACAATCGACAACTCACTTGGCATTGAAAAACCCTCTCCCAGCCTTGTTATGATAAGTTATTTTCGTGATCCTGTTCAGGTAATGCTATGAACAATTGTATATTTCTCTGTGCACTTGCACCATCCTGGATCCATGGTACCACCGTCAAATAATCATTGCAAATTCATCACCTTAATACAGCAGTGACATTTTTCCTACGGTGTTGAAGTAGACAGTGCCTCCAACTGATGAAGCAATTAAATTCTGAGTATTCCAGATGTTGGCTCTACAGATATCCATAGATTTACAGACGTTCGGATTACGGAATTTCGCGTTCATGCAATTGACAAATTATGGACATTTTTCTATTTACGAAATCGAATTTCCATGTTAACGAAATTTTACACGGCACACGCCATGAAAGCATCAAAGAAGAAGCACCCAGGAGGATACGTCATCCATCCGCGACACTGTCACAGTATATCCCTACAGCTCACCAGTAACGCCTCACATCGCCTTTCTAGGCATTCCAACATGCAGATCGTTTGGTGAGTTCCCTTAAAAGTATGGATCCTTGCAGTCTCGAAAGCTTGAAATCTAGAATTAATTATTCGTCTTAAATTAGTTGTTATTCAATCTTCTTAACATTTATGTACTTTCTTATTATTTCTGATTTGTCAATATGTGAACAATTTTTGGTTAGGAGTGGGGTGGAATGATTGTCTGAAACTCATCCCTAAGTTTTTGTGTTGAATATAATGGGAAAATATTTTCTGATCACGAAATTTTGTTTGACTTGTGTTTTTTCCAGAACTCATCCATTTCTAAAGTAGAGGGAAGCCAGTACTATGCATGATGTTCTCAGGCTCATGTCTAATCTGACATTATCATGTTGGAGGACTTCTGACATCCGACTGATGACGTTCATGATGGTCATGGCCTTTCTTTTAGTGAACAGAAAAACACATTGTATCAGTTCAATACTGTAAAATACAGTAATTGAGAAAAAAAGGCAATCGGAGGGGTAACCATCTCGTAAATATTAAAAATGAAATGTTTTTGTTTAAAAGAGCCTGCGGCAGTGGCACCAGGTCAATGGCAATTATGAATGCCTATCATTGTTGGCACTTTCCAAGGAATAGCTCATGTTAATGTCCCACAAAGAGGTACTCATCAACTCCAGAGGGATGAAAGGATGATTCAGTACCTTATCGAGATATTAAGTTATTATCTTTAATGCTAGCTCTCTGTCTTATTGGACCCCTCACCCTCCAAAAACTATTGACAATGGCCATCAAAATCATTTGGAACAATATGACATGGTTCAAACGAATAACTGCCCACTGGAAGCATTTCTGAAGACAACAGATGAATAATTTAGAGAATGCAGAAATCTCTTGTCAACCTTAATTCACTGTGTTCCACTAAATCTTCTCATCTCAACTAATTTTTTAATCTGCTTCCTTTTTCCCTTCCATAATTTGGCCACCATTGCATTGTTAATGTTGACCTTACATCTGATGTGCTAGATTATCACCTGCCAACTCTAGTTGGCAGGTGATTATCTAGCTAGTTTTATATATAGGATTTTTTACGGAAAAAACTTTTTTTGCCGTTGGTCAGTTCCATTCTTTGTCCAATTTTAGCTCAAAAGAGAATGCGTCCTGCCTTGAATCTCGTTGAAAATTTCACGCACAACGAGGCTGCTACAGAGAGCAATGCACATTATACCATCGGCAAGCCAATGTTTTATTCGTATATGTGACATTTAGTAAGATCAAGTGCAGATGCAAATGTAATTTCATTATTTGTGCAGTCATTGATGACCTGGCTGAGGCCATGAAATATCTGCACTAGAAAAGTCGCTCAATAACAGGAAGCTGATGAAGGATATTGGCAGTACTAGCTTCGCGCTCTGCCCTTGGAGCTGCCTGGCTACTGTTTTCATGCCTTCTTGACTGATAGCATGACTGAACTATTAATGGGGATGATATAACGCTCTAACGTTGTTCACGTCTCACAGCCGGAATACTGCCGACTGCTTCGCTCCTGACAAAGCGCTGATACACCGCTGGATCGAGTAGGATGGTCCTTGTGGCGAGGCTCTCAAAGTGGAAGATACCAAATCAGCTTCAACCCAATGGTGGTGTTTAGGAGAGCATTTATCTATGAGTATATATAGGCTGGCTGACAGATATGAAGTTATTCCTTCGGTGGTAATAAACAACAACAATAATAATAATTGTTACCCTTTGTCATACCACTTATGGGTGAAGTCTTTCCATACTGGATAAGTCGTGCAGATTGCTTGACCATACTCCATCATGCTTGTCAACGTGGGTTGATGACGAGAAGGCTCAAGGCCAGTTTGCTTGATGGTAACTATGACTGAGAATCAAACTAAAGTGGTCTGATTCATATTGCAATGGCCAACCATTGTGCGACCGTTACACTCGTATGCATAAGTTAACAGGGAAAAAAACTATACCGTTTTTGTTACTGTGAATAAAATGACAAAATAACATTGCCACTTTGGTCAACTCGTCGTCTTGAAATTACGGAATGTACAAATGTAAAGTCTTAGGTATAATGGAAAGAAGGGTTTTGCTAATTGGGCGATCTCAGAATGGGTAGCACGTGGCAATCTTAATCAAATGCCATTTTTCATATTTCGTGTGTTTAGGTCTGTTGTAGACAAAAAACGGCCTGCGATGAAACATGTCCTCTATTCCGACATGTGTAAAGAAGCTTATTCGCAGGGTACATTTTCATGATGATTTATTTCACGATAACATATTTACAGGCGAGAGTACGACTCACACGTTTCACAAGGCTATAACTACCGCAGTCCTGGTGGTTTCTAATAGAGTAATATCGAACAGTCTTTGTTGATGGTTTCTCCCATGTAGATCTCCAACAGTCGGCCCCGATGTCGTCCACCTGCAGTTGTTCTTCAGTCCCCAAGGAATCAACCCATTCGCGGGCCTCGCTCCCCCTTATATACCCCTACGGCCACGCCCTGGTAACTTCCAGCACTTGCCCCCGGTAGATTCTATCAGCAAACTCTATCGTCATCTACTTCCCTTCGCTTCGATGGCAAATGTTATAGTGGTGTCAGTGTTGATGGGTGGAGACAGGTACAGGGTACTTTACGGGGGAAGGTTCGTAAAAGTCGTACTCCTGCGTTGTAAATACTTTATCATGAAATAAATCATCAAGAAATTGGAACCTGCAAAGGAACTTCTTTACACATGTGAGTGTAAGCCTGAGTACAATCTCACGTGTTGTTGCTGTAGAGTATTTTCATTTTACCAGTGGGTCAATGAGATAAGGGGATGGTGATTAAGGTAGTGAGTGATAGGATGGGTGGGTCATTCTTGAGAGCATGAAAAAGTGCGTGAGTGAGGTTGACACAGTGAATGATCAGGTGATTGTGTGAATGATCAGGTAAATATATGACTCATGAGGAGGGAGAGGGAGCATTTATGTAAGTCATAGAGTAAGGGAAGTGGGTGAGTTCATAATGGAGTGAGTGAGTACCAGTTTATTTAGTTGAACAAGGCGAGAACTAAAGCGACCAGGATGAGTCTCATTTGCAAGAGAGACCTGGATCACCCAAATGACCATAGCTAAATAAACACACAGAGTTACAGTAATGAAAGCAAATATAAATAATACAAAACAACTGATGCGTCACATGGGAAATCGACGTAATGGAGTTAAGGGATGATAGAATATTTGAGTAAGGTGCGACACGGGTGTCCTCTGGCCCTTTCACGACTTAACATTTTTTTTGACTACGTAGTTTGAGACGATTTCCATGGATGTACCAGTAGAATCTATATCTGGTATAGATATAATGGGAGGCTGATCGATGCCCCAGTCCGGTCATGGTATGGCTCTCTATTGTTAAACCATATTATGAATGCGGATGATCTGGTGATTACTTCCCACTCTAAGGAGAAGTTGGAGACACTACAGCTAAACATGGAGCATTCTCCTAAATTATGGGCCGTTACCATCAGCCTCACAAAAACAAATCACCTCCCTGGGTATTTTACATCATCAAAATGCTCCCCTCCCTCAATTCCCCATGTGTTTTGGGGCAGTTGTGGAGAGAGTGGAGATATTTCCGTACTTGGGCAGTGTGCTGATGACCAACTCTGTTTCAGTAGCCGAGGTCTCACTTCGAATCATTCGAGCGGCATTCTATTTTCATCAGCTGCTGAATACTGTGTGGAAGCTACCTGGCATGTCACTCCATACAAACCTTCATGTCGTCTGGACCGCAGTTATGCCCTCCCGTATCTCTCTCGAAAGGAACATCTGCACTGGGTGAAACATTTTGGTAAGCCCACGATATATCCAGGGCTTAACCAGACTGGACTTTGTGAGGAGCTCAGATTCCTGGAATATCTGGACAAATGCCCATCTGTGGGCTCCTCCAGCAATCGAGGCTGCGTTGGTTGTGTCATGCAGTCCGGATGCACAGCCACGGCATCCCCAAGCAGCTTCAATTTGGCTGGATAGATGGTGCTAAATGGGCGTGGTACGGGCTAGAGAAGAGATGGACTGATGTGGTACAGAAGGATGTGGAGCTGATTGGACTTATTGATGACTGGTATCAGCAGTGTCACGATCGGCTTCTGTGGAGGAGGTTCATGAAAAGCGCTGCTGGGGAGGTGGAGGCAGTCGCCCTCCAGCAACAGCATAGGGCAGAGGAGCAAGGCTCAAAACAACGAGCAGAGCGCCAAACAACTGACACAAATAAAGTTGGCACAGTGGGGAGCACGGCTGTTGCATCTGCCGATCATTTTCCTCAGTCAATCCATGGCACCTGCGTCTATTTACATGACCTCCTGCCAGCCAGTCTTCGACACTTCACGTGGCCTCAAAATGCACTGAGAATGGCACAAGTGCTGTGGTGATACTCTTTGGTTATATTGGATAAAGTCACGTAGGTAAAAAATAAAATAACAAAAATCACGACGTTTCGGCCACAACACAAGCGGCCTTCATCAAGTGAAGGGACGAGACTGTCTGGAGGACAGCAAAAGCTTTAAATCTGCTGTGGTGATGTCACCGCCACTTAGGGGTGAACGACGGTTGTTCCGTTGTTGTTGTGCGTGTGTGCACGGACGTATGTACGCCTGTGAGTCTCGTGTATGGAGAGAGAAAGAGAGGCAGCCGTGCGTTGTGCTGGCCTGTGTGCCATTCTGAGCTTCATAGGCGCTGCTCACTAACAGCGCTTGCCCCAATATTCTGGTAAGGCTATACGGCGAATGATTGTCGCTGTTGTGTGTGTGTATGGACGTTCACCCCCCTCCCACCGCCCCCGTGTGTGCAGTTTTAGGGACTCATTACGCCCCCTCCCGACAAGCAGGCCAGCATCCGAACTAAAGGTAAGTGACAATAAAAACAGATTTTTTTATTCCATTTAAGTAACTTTATGTTTTGCTCACAATACAGTATTTATTACATTGTTGCATGCAAATGTACGATATTTTGTCTTACATATGACTTTGACAATGTTTCCATGTTTTGCTGAACCGTGATAACATCTTTAAAAACTTACAGTATGTGGATTTAAATACAGTACACTATTGTATTCAGACTTATGAACCGTTCGACTTACGGACAGTTCTCAGGAATGGAACCGATAAGTTGTATTATTCGCTAACAGCACCTTCCATTGGTATGGTTGACTACATACAATGCAAAGAAAGTTAAATATAGATACATATATATTGTACAGCACTTTCCCCAATAGTATGTTGATGTTCTATGGGGTATGTTTGTCTTTCTGAGTAATGTTTTAATTGGGGCGGTGTCATTTTCACAATTTCCCCAATGTTTTTACATTGGCCGACTTGCGCTTCAGCAATTTTCGCACCCAATGGATAAATCTCTTCTTCTTCTTCTTCTTGGGCTTGGTGGTGGCAGAAGTGGTGGTGGAAGCTGTGGCAGCGGCGGTGGAAGGGGCATCGGTGGCATCATGGTACATTTGAGACACGGCGCATTTCAATTCTTTCAGCTGGCTACTGAGATGAAGGTTCTCTTCATGCAGCCTCTTTTCCCCATGCCACATGTCCTCGTGACGCACCAGCTTCCCGCGTAGCCTAAACTGTTCCTGGCCTCTCTGCGGATCCAGGAAGTTCAACTCCGTCAGGTGGGCGTGCAGCGACCTCCGGAGATCTTTGTTTTCACAGCGCAGCGACATTTGCCGCTGTGCTGCATTGCAGTCTCGGAGAAAATCCGCATGGAGAGACTTGCTCTCCCTGCAAGGCACTCTCGTGGACTCCATGCTGCATTGCAGTCTCGGAGAAAATCCGCATGGAGAGACTTGCTCTCCCTGCAAGGCACTCTCGTGGACTCCAGCTCCAACTGGCACTCTTTAAGCTGTTGAACCAGGCTCCTGTTCTCTCTCTGGAGAGTCTCTCGGTTCTCCATCAACTCCTCCTGCTGCTGCTGTAGCTCCAGACGGAGCATCTTGTTCTTCTGACAGAGCTCCACATTCTGCAGGCTCATCCTCTCCGTAGACAACGTCGTGACCTCATGGTCAAAGTCTGAAATGGAAAGCGTAAAAAGAAGATAAATGAAGATCCCCATCCCAAGCATGGCCAAGACCAGAACGTCAACGATCAGCAGCACCATGCTCAGCTCGTGTTGACGGCACGCGGGACGGAAGGAAGTGTGAGACGCGTCACGAAGGGGCGTGTTATTTATACAAACGTCATTACCGGATGTGACGTACGCTATGACGTAAAGCCATCCCTGCCCACTTATTGGCAATCATTGCCCATCACGTGACTCGACAGCCCCGCCCCTAACCGCGCAGCTCCTCCCCCATACTCTTCTTCCGCCTTCCCCACGTGACGCGAAGCGAGCCAATCACGCGAGAGGCGGCGCTCGGTAGGCCCCGCGTCCGCTTCCCGCCATTCTTTCAATGGGCGGCGGCGCGCAGGGGGGGGGCGGTGGGGGCGGGGCCGAGTTCACTCCACGTCGCGAGTCGGGAGGAGGAGGGAGGGGGAGGGGCCAGGAGAGACGAGGGGGAGGGGCCAGGAGGGACGAGGGGCCAGGAGGGACGAGGGGCCAGGAGGGACGAGGGGCCAGGAGGGACGAGGGGCCAGGAGGGACGAGGGGCCAGGAGGGACGAGGGGGAGGGGCCAGGAGCGGGAGGGGGGGAGCCGTGGCGCCGCTCTTGGGCCGCGAGGCCTCCCCCTGGGTCCGCGGCGCCACGCGGAGACCGCGACAGCAGCAGCAGGAGGTGGTGGTGGTGGTGTTTGTGGTTGTAGGCACGGGAGAGGTGGTGGTGGTGTTTGTGGTTGTAGGCACGGGAGAGGTGGTGGTGGTGTTTGTGGTTGTAGGCACGGGAGAGGTGGTGGTGGTGTTTGTGGTTGTAGGCACGGGAGAGGTGGTGGTGGTGTTTGTGGTTGTAGGCACGGGAGAGGTGGTGGTGGTGTTTGTGGTTGTAGGCACGGGAGAGGTGGTGGTAGTGTTTGTGGTTGTAGGCACGGGAGAGGTGGTGGTGGTGTTTGTGGTTGTAGGCACGGGAGAGGTGGTGGTGGTGTTTGTGGTTGTAGGCACGGGAGAGGTGGTCACGGACAGGCGGTGAGTGCCGGGTGATGGAGGGGGGGGTGAGGGAGTGGATTGCAGGGTGAGTGAGTTAATGAGGAGAATTAATAGGTGAGGAGGGTGAGTGAGTTGAAGGGTGAGGTGAGTGAGTGGTGAGTGGTGAGTTCACGACAGGGAGATTGGGGCTGAGTGAGTGAATGCAGCGCACGGTAAAGATCCCCTGAGAGCATTCGCAAGAGTTGGACATTGAGTGCCGCTGTCAGGGTCCACACGCAAATTACTCACTTGGCATGATATACAAATTAACAATTGTAAACGATAATTTTTAAAAAAGTACGCTATTAGTCAGAGCTAATGCGATGTGCGTTCAGCATATTTGTACCACGTTAACCAACGTCAACATCGTCATTTAGAGTAACCATTAGTCCATACGTGTCACTTGATGATAGTCCCCGGGTCAATCACAACTTTGCCGTGCGTGCAGGCTTTGTCTCTGGCTGCTCGCTAGGGCTGCGATGCCTTTCCATGCCACAAGATGACGTTCATTGCTCCTTCCACACCGCGACAATATTTACTGCAGTGTTCTATAACGCGGCAGTTGCGTTGCTGAATAACACCGCGTTGTGTAAACTCCCTCGTTACAATGACTAATACAGGGTAAAGCACAGTCCGTGATAACAGCGTGAGATGCGTGTGTCGGCTGAACAAAGACCGAGGCACGTGGGGAGCATCAGGAAGCATCCAGCAGCATCCCAATGCCTCGTGTGACGCTGTGCCCAGGCAGCCGTACAACCGCACATTCCTACTCGCGCGACGTGGTTCTGTTGACTCAACCACTTAGCATCCGCGTTATAAAACGTGTTCCCTAATACATCCATCGTGCTATATCCAAATGGCGTTATGAAAACAGCGTTGAGGCAGAACGAACTCTATAAACTTTTTATTTTACCAGGTGAGACCCCTCTGAGCTATGTGGCTGTTTTTCAGAAGCGACCTTTCCACAAATGTGTGCAGTGGTTAATTTGCTTAACAGCTTTACACCGAACTCCTTGCTTGTGGTTAAACATGTTTGCGACTTTGGTGATTGAGAACTATGCAGATTTAGATTTATAGTAACATGTACTTGGTGTGAGATGAACTTCCAAACAATTTCCTTTGCTCAACATCTTGGAATTAGTTTAACACGTAGGCTTTCGCGACCAATATTATTCATAATAAAGGTTTTTGGGTTAGATCGCGTTTATTTATAAATGTGTCGTAACCCTCCACCACCCGACACGGCCAATCAGCAAAAAAAAAAGTGTCACGTTGACAAAAGACAAATAATTCACTACTTCAGCCCACCGGTGTGTTGAAGAGTTAATCCACATTTACAGTTTGAGTACGACGTTTCGCTGGTAAATACTTCCAGCATCATCGGGCAATTCGCCAGAATGGTAAAGCCCTCGCTTTCTCCCGGTTTTATATAGAGCAGCAGGGTGACGTCATCACTTAACTCATCAGGTGCAGTGATTAGAGGCGGAGGGGGGGGTAATGTAATTATATAATCGATTAGTAATCAGTCATTGGTTATGATTAGTAATGAGTTGTAGATTAGTAATTCTTTAAATCAAAATGTAATGTGTATTATTTAATAATACGCTTCCAGGCCGCACTAAGCCGGTAGCTGTCAGGGCGATTAAAGTTATTCTTGTTCCTCTCAATTTCAATGGATTCTCTAATTAGTCTTTGCCAGTAATAATTAGTTTTACACACCACTGCAACATTGTCAAAATCAATTGAGTGTCCTTGTTGACAAGCATGTTCTGCCACTGCCGACAGTTGTGTTTGAGATAATTTAATATTTCTCTGATGTTCTTTTAGTCTTACTCTGATGTTACGTCCCGTCTGCCCAATGTAGCAGCTGCCACATGAACAATTAATCCGATATACACCTTCTGTTGATAGTTTAGGTAATGCGTCTTTAGTGCAAGATACTAGTTTTTGAATTTTGTGTACTGTACCAAATCTTACTGTAATGTTTTGCTTTTGCAAAACGCGGGCTAATTTGTCAGTTACTCCTGACATATATGGAATTTTTATTGTTTTAACAATCTGGTCGCTTTCAGTAGTATTGCTTTGCGATCGTGATTTGGCATTCAGTGCTCTGTTAATTTGAGCATTATTGTAGCCATTCTGTCGTAGTGCGTCTTTAACGTGTTTAATCTCTCTCACTAGACTCTCACCATCTGACACTGTTTTCGCCCGATGTACGAGCGTCTTGATAAGAGAGGATTTTTGAGCTGGATGATGATGTGATTCTGCATTCAGATAGGCATCA
Organism: Petromyzon marinus; assembly: GCF_048934315.1. NCBI lineage: Eukaryota > Metazoa > Chordata > Hyperoartia > Petromyzontiformes > Petromyzontidae > Petromyzon > Petromyzon marinus. The sequence continues at coordinate 515,289 of NW_027423213.1, forward strand.
GTGTGCGTTTGCTTTCTGTAAACGCTGTGTGTTATTTTACCGTTTAGGCACAAAACCCGGCCATCCAGTTCACCATGGAAATGGAGGTGAATAACACACTCCCATTCCTAGATATTTTGCTTGGACATGGCCTGAATGCTTGTCAACAAGGACACTCAATTGATTTTGACAATGTTGCAGTGGTGTGTAAAACTAATTATTACTGGCAAAGACTAATTAGAGAATCCATTGAAATTGAGAGGAACAAGAATAACTTTAATCGCTCTGACAGCTACCAGCTTAGTGCGGCCTGGAAGCGTATTATTAAATAATACACATTACATTTTGATTTAAAGAATTACTAATCTACAACTCATTACTAATCATAACCAATGACTGATTACTAATCGATTATATAATTACATTACCCCCCCCTCCGCCTCTAATCACTGCACCTGATGAGTTAAGTGATGGCGTCACCCTGCTGCTCTATATAAAACCGGGAGCAAGCGAGGGCTTTACCATTCTGGCGAATTGCCCGATGATGCTGGAAGTATTTACCAGCGAAACGTCGTACTCAAACTGTAAATGTGGATTAACTCTTCAACACACCGGTGGGCTGAAGTAGTGAATTATTTGTCTTTTGTCAACGTGACACTTTTTTTTGCTGATTGGCCGTGTCGGGTGGTGGAGGGTTACGACACATTTATAAATAAACGCGATCTAACCCAAAAACCTTTATTATGAATCTTGGAATTAATGTCTATTTAAATGGTCAGCTTAAGTGATTCCGTGATGTTTATGTAACTTGACCATTAAGATTATCTATGGAGCACAATTATTTCAGTATTATTTTTCATAAGTAAACTTTAAACTGAACCCATATGTGATATTATATTGCCTGATTATTTTAATTTTTAATGTAGTCTACATGCTCTTCTGGGGATATTACCCCACATTTACCACTCATTGATGTTCCCTTTGACATTGGTAATTGGCATTGTCACACCATAGTAATTCATGGGCAATTATGTAATTCGAGCAGGTATTTTTAGGAAACTCACCCATGGGGGACCATTTTCAAATGTATTGCCTTAATTTAATAATACAAATAATTTATATATAATTTGACAGTTCTTATCATTGTATTGCAGAAACATCTGTGTGTCTCTCTGTGTCGTTCTCTCTGTGTCTATCTCTCTCTGTGTCTCTCTCTTTGGGTGTCTCTCTTTCGGTGTGTGTTTTTCTCTATATGTGTCTCTCTCTTGTGTGTGGCTCTGTGTGTGCCTCTCTCTGTGTATGGATGTCTCTCGGTGTCTGTGTCTCTCCTTTTCTACGATCCGGTGTTGTATGTATATGCAAATTCCACCTCTTGCTCCGCCCACTTACTCTTGGGTTGAGCTTATCTCAAGCCTATATGACTTCGTGTTTCAGCAGCTTACTCGCTATATTTTTTCACCTGATGATGGTTGCTTGTGTTGCGATCGAAACGTCGTGATCTATTATTTTTTCTACCTACGTGACTTTACAGAAAGAACCAAAGAGTATTGTGATTGTAATTTTTATTGTGATCGTTGTGGTGGAGGTGGTGATATTGATGGTGGTGTTAACGATAGCGGTGATTTCGGTGGTTGTAATGGTGGTATTGATGGTGGTAATGGTGGTTGACTATTACCCCTCTCGTGTCCTTACTTCCACCACCAGGTTTAAGAATCTGCTGGTGTCTGTGCTGGAGGTGGACGTCTGGATATCTGTGCGGTCTGGAGCGGTGGACAATAGACTTCTGCAGCTCAACCAGGTGGACGCACTGGGCAGGGGGCAAGATGGTGGTGGCCTTAGAGACCCACTTACTCCCACAGAGAGCCATAGACTCACTCACAGAGTACACTCACACAGAGAGCCAAAGTCTCACTGACACAGAGCCATAGGCTCACTCACATGGAGACACATAGACTCACTCACACAGAGAACCATTGATTAACTCATTGTTTTTTTCGGTAAAGTCACGTATGTAGAAATACCATAAAATTATATTAAAATAAATCAATCACGACGTTTCGACCGCAACACAAGCGATCTTGTGTTGCAAGATCTTGTGTTGCAAGATCGCTTGTGTTGCGGTCGAAACGTCGTGATTGATTTATTTTAATATAATTTTATGGTATTTCTACATTAGTGACTTTACCGAAAAAAACCAAGAGTAATTTATGCAGTCACGAAAGCTATAATTCTTTATTAACACACTTCTACGGGGAAGTTACCTTTACAATTCTGTACTAAACTAATTGCGCCCCCTTACATTTTCCTGCCCCTCCCTCTTCTGCTGCTGCCGTGCCCCTTGCTTTCTTCGGCCCCTCCCCCCACCTCTACTACTTATTTTAAGCCTCTGTCTGTTCATCCCTCCGGCCCCTTTTTTCTTGCTTCTCTGTCCGTCTTTCCTCTTCTTACCTCTTGTGTCCCTGTATATGTATTTCTGCTATCTTATACCTCGTATTTGTTCACTCTGTCTATGCTGGTATGTTCAACCCAGAGGATGAACACGAAATTTAGCACTCTTCTGAAATTCGTGGTCTGCCAGGCAAGTGTCTAACTGTGTCGTTGGCCGACTGGTATTGCATCACGTAAATTTTTCTTAGGTTTGTTGAATTCTCGTCTCTCATCTTCTTGTTGTATTTACCTCCGTGCAGTTTAACGCTCTCTATGTGTTGCGTTGATGTCACCATATGTGCTATTTGTTTTTTACACCTGATGAAGATCGCTTGTGTTGCGGTCGAAACGTCGTGATTGATTTATTTTAATATAATTTTATGGTATTTATACATACGTGACTTTACCGAAAAAACCAATGAGTAATTTATGCAGTCACGAAAGCTTTAATTCTTTATTAACTATTGATTAACCCACACAGAGAACCATAGAGTCACTCGCACAGAGAGACATAGACTCACTCACGCAGAGAACCATATGCAGTATATCCACGTTTTTTATGTAATGTGTTTTGCTTAGCGCACCCCACACCCACTATAACGCGAGTAGCAGAGTAGCACATGACGGACTGCTCTCATGAGTGGTGTGGGTCTTGGCAGCATTGTTCTGTATTGCTGGGAGCTGATGCTGTACCGGTGCGCGCTGTGTTACGTGGCGTGTCATCCTCTTCCTCAGCCTTTGTTCCAGCATGTGTGTAGTGTCATCTCACTCACTCCCTTATAGTTTTCACTCATCATATCTCCCTTTCACGTCCTTTGTATGTATATTGATGAATGTAACACAATTTTTTATTATTATTTGGCTGCTATAAATTTCCACGTCATAAGCCACTTCATTCAGCTATCATTTGTGGCCAGTTCGCTTCTGATAAAGAAGCTAATAGCTTAGAGGGCTTTACTTGGTAAGATACAAAATAGTTTATTTTTTGGTCATTTGCTTACCTTTCCTATACTTTGCACTTCGATTGTGTTTTTGCATCGTTTGTTCTTGTAACTTTCTGTACCACCCCAACTGGAAATCTGTGAAAAAGGGCTTTTTAGATTCCTCCAGTATAAATAAAGATTATAATATAGATCTTCTACATATACACAACACATTTAAAATAAACATAGAAAACAGTGTACTGTACTCTCAATTAAAAATAATAATAAAAGTTTGTGCTGAAACGGAGCCTCCCCCTTTACCGTTATTCCTTGTAGAAAAGTTTTCTGCTTCACGTAAAATAGCTTTAAGCAGCAATTTTCGACAACGCAACCCCCACGTTAAGCAAGGATATGTGCACAAGCTTGTGTGCATGTGTGGGTATGCGTATCATTCGGTAATTGTATAGTGTTTCGCGTATTACGCGATGAACTTGACAACACCGGGACCGATGAACTAAACTGGTTTTGGGCTAACCCTAGGTCGACTCAGCCTCCAACGAATACCTGGTGCGGTGTGTAAACATCACTACTCGGGAGATAAAGGCGGCCAGGCATGGTGCTAGCCACCCACCTCATTGTGTACCGTGCTGGCTTTCATAGGTGCTCGCTAAAGCACTTGCCTCAAGAGTCTGTTGAGGTTATACAGACAACCTTTGTCTTTGTGTTTAATGTTTTAATTGGTGGTGGTGTAATTTTAAATGTAATTTTTTTTATGGCCGACTTGCACTACGGCCACTTCTGGACCCAACAAATAAATATGTTCCTCTTCTTGGTGGCAGTGGTGGTGTATATTTATAGAGTGCCTTCTCTCTTGACATAACAAGCACAAGGTGGTGACAGAATGGAATGATTTAGATGGCAGCGGTGTACAAAGATTGAGGAATGAGTGACAGCGATAGACGGTGAAGGGATCAGAGAAGAGTAGGGACGAGAAGGAGTGGAGGCTTAAGGGGAGAGAAGAGGTAGAGAATGGGAAATGGAGAAGAGGTGGGGCTTTATGAGAGGAATGGAAGAAGGTTAAATAGAGGGACCATAAATGAGATGTGGCACAGAGAGAAGGAAGGACAGAGAGAGACAGAGAAGATTGGGAACAAAGAGGATGAGAGAGGACATGGAAGGAGATGAGAGGCAAAATTAGGTAGGGCAAGTCCATGGAGAGGTTTAAAGACCAGCGACAGGTATTTGAAAAGACAGCGGTAGTGAACGAGAAGCCATTGGAGTTGAAGGAGGAGAGGCAAAGTGTGAGAATTAAAGGGGAGATTGAAAATAACTCGTGCAGAAGAATTGTTTAATTTGTTGGGAGGGGAGTGAGGAAACCAAGAAGAAAATTACATTTGTAATTAGAGGTAGCTCTTTACATTATGAGACCTCCTTTGCCAGTAACAAGATATAGGAATAGGTTTTACCCTTTTAACTGGCACAGAAACTGACACCTTTATTCAAGGCATCATGTTTGCAATAACCACAACACAAGCAGTCAAAATGCAAACAAAAAAGACAACTCTGATAATAATATGCACTGTCCTTGAATTTGATTGGTCCACACCCGAGACGGCTTTCTTTAGAGCCTAGTCTCCATTGGTGTTGGACCAGAAGACGCCAAAAGGCATACTTCCGAGACGGCTTTCTTTAGAGCCTAGTCTCCATTGGTGTTGGACCAGAAAACGCCAAAAGGCGTACAACTCAAAAACAGCGCACTATCAGAGTATTGAGGGCTCGGAGTGAGCATTTACATTATGAGACCTCCTTTGCCAGTAACAAGATATAGGAATAGGTTTTACCCTTTTAACTGGCACAAAAACTGACACCTTTATTCAAGGCATCATGTTTGCAATAACCACAACACAAGCAGTCAAAATGCAAACAAAAAAGACAACTCTGATAATAATATGCACTGTCCTTGAATTTGATTGGTCCACACCCGAGACGGCTTTCTTTAGAGCCTAGTCTCCATTGGTGTTGGACCAGAAGACGCCAAAAGGCGTACTTCCGAGACGGCTTTCTTTAGAGCCTAGTCTCCATTGGTGTTGGACCAGAAGACGCCAAAAGGCGTACAACTCAAAAACAGCGCACTATCAGAGTATTGAGGGCTCAGAGTGAGCATTTACATTATGAGACCTCCTTTGCCAGTAACAAGATATAGGAATAGGTTTTACCCTTTTAACTGGCACAAAAACTGACACCTTTATTCAAGGCATCTTTGCAATAACCACAACACAAGCAGTCAAAATGCAAACAGAAAAGACAACTCTGATAATAATATGCACTGTCCTTGAATTTGATTGGTCCACACCTGAGACGGCTTTCTTTAGAGCCTAGTCTCCATTGGTGTTGGACCAGAAGACGCCAAAAGGCGTACTTCCGAGACGGCTTTATTTAGAGCCTAGTCTCCATTGGTGTTGGACCAGAAGACGCCAAAAGGCGTACAACTCAAAAACAGCGCACTATCAGAGTATTGAGGGCTCGGAGTGAGCATTTACATTATGAGACCTCCTTTGCCAGTAACAAGATATAGGAATAGGTTTTACCCTTTTAACTGGCACAAAAACTGACACCTTTATTCAAGGCATCTTTGCAATAACCACAACACAAGCAGTCAAAATGCAAACAGAAAAGACACCTCTGATAATAATATGCACTGTCCTTGAATTTGATTGGTCCACACCCGAGACGGCTTTCTTTAGAGCCTAGTCTCCATTGGTGTTGGACCAGAAGACGCCAAAAGGGTAAAACCTATTCCTATAGAGGTAGCTCTGTTAGATCCACTTCTATGGGTGACTGTCTAATACATTTGCGGTTCATAAAACAGTGCCCCAACCACTGCGCCACCATTCCCCACGCGAATTTACACACACAGATACAAAGTTCCCCCGTGTAGCCCGTATAGCCATAACAGACTGTGTGACCAAGTACTGTGAGCGAGCACATACGGATTGGTGGCCAGCACCACGCCTGGCCACCTTATCTTCAGAATGGCGATGTTTACACACCGCACCAGGTACTCATTTGAGGCTGAGTCGACACACAATAACACAAAGACAAAGATCCCCCATATAGCCTAAACAGACTGTTGCGAATTGCTATTTGCAAGCACCTTTGAAGGCTGGCAAGGCACACGAGGGGGTGGATGGCCAACACCACGCTCGGCCGTGTGTGGCTGAGTCGATACACAGATGTACACACACACGCGTTTACACACAGTATCACGTGTAAATGTCACAGGGACTTTATCACCACAAATAACTCTGTCAGCGCGTGATTTTATATAACAATTTAAAGGATTTCAACTGCACGGCCGTGCATACACCTGTGGACCCCTAAGTCGTATGTGCTGTGCAACTTTAGGACTTGTAAATATTCCCATGCACAGATCTTCTCGATGCGATTATGTTTTTAATTTAAGAGGATTATCATCGTAAATTTTTTTCCGAAGGTGCGTGTGTATGTATAAAAAGGATTTGATCAAGACTTGTCACACTAGACTTTCGCGACTACAATGTAGAATAGCAATGCATGGTGCTGTTTTTGTTTTATTTTAATTACTTAGATTTGCTCGGGGAGGGTACATGCGGAGTGTTTTTGTATCTGAATGTGTAAACGTAGAAATAATTAACCGACTGCTTAATTAGCTGATATCTATCTGCTTCACCGTTACACTCAACGGGAAGTGAATTACTTGGTTCATTGAGAACAGGGACATACTATTTGTAAGGGTTCAACACGACACTTGTGGCAAAGCAGAGCTCTAGGGCTGAAACCAATCAAACCTCCACACCCTCACTGTCTGACAAATTCGCCTGTCGTGTTTACTGCTGTGGATTCATATTCTGTATGTAGTTTTTGGTTTACATGTACACGATTGTCAAATACCACACGCATGCATGTGAGCACACAAGCAATAAATAGAGTTATATTCTTGGTTCTTTCGGTAAAGTCACATAGAAGGGAAACAATAAAATAATAAAAATATTATACAATGCAATTCTCACGACGTTTCGACTGCAACACAAGCAATCATCATCAGATGTGAAAACCACAACAATAAAATATGGTTGTGTACACACACCCACACACATATATAAGAGAAATGTATACATCGACACGTAGAACATCTTAACAACTCTTATTAAATTTTGATTTAAAGCTTTCGTGACTGCAGGGATTCATATTCTTGGTTCTTACCAATATATACACTGCACCAACTAAGGCCGGGTCAACCTAGGGGTAGCTCAGAACCACGCATGGCCGCCTGTGTCTCCCACGTGCTGACGTTGATGCACTGCACCAGCTAAGGCCGGGTCATCCTAGGGGAGGCTCAGTACCGTTTCATATGTTCGTCACTGATGTTAGCCGTGAGTGGACATTCAACTTGGGCATCCTGGTTAGTGACAATGCGCTGACCATTCTACTACTGCTCCGCAAACAAGCAATTTATATAGAGACATTTGGTATGTCGTTTTTAAATGCACGCTATATATACATACCCCTTTCAATTATAGGGTGCACATGTGCGTGTGGTTTGTTCACCCGTGTGTGCATGGTGCATGTGGTCCTTTACACGTGATCATCATTTTTGCAACTGAATTAAGTCTCGAGACTCCCCTTCGCACCAGTGCCGGACGATCCTAGTAGCACAAGTAGCTACAAATGATACGGGCCCCGCAATTTCAAGAACCCCGCGCGAAATGCTTTCAAGCTATCAATTCCGGTCCAGCGATTCTGCACTTGCTCTATTACTATCATACTATACTGCCTTCAACTTTTGTGAACGACTGGGTGTTTAAGTTTAGTGATTTGTCGTATTATCTTACTGTATAGCAAATGAAAAGATACAATAACTTTACTATGCAAGTTAAAAATCTGTGTTTTAATGTTTAGGTCTTTTTTTATTTACGGCCCCTTTATAACATTTGCTACAGGCTTCGCACGAGCTTAATCCGGCACTGCTTCGCACACAAGTGCACTCGCCAGAGACACCGCAGTGCTGTGGCAACTTCACTATTCCCACATTTCGCTTGACTTCCTATGACAAACGCCAATTACAATTTAGCTAAAGCGTGATGTAAAGCCATTGTAACGCCTGCCAGGGCTTCATTGCTCACTCGATATTTTCCGCAAAGCTGATGGGCCAGCTTGGAGTAGTAGGGGTGATCGGCATAAGGTACTACCACTAGAGTACAAGATACGTCTTTTAGTAATAATCCTATGCGATTGTACTCTGTTCTTCCATCTTATAATCATATGAAAATGTTTATAAGCAAGAGGGCACAGTACTGCGACATGGATGTGGCGTGATCAAAATTATTCCTGGAACATTGTTCCGGAGTGACCCGGCTGAAATAAATCAATGAGTGTCGCCGTGAACACTAAAATATCACTGAGTTCAGCAATTTTGCCGCCTATTTTACAAAGTAGATCCGTGGTACGTGAGCACAGCAACGAAAAAAACAGACAAAACCATCAAGATTGCAGATAACGAGTCCAAGGGGTATTGCACAGCTAACGAAACGAGGTATTTGATGGTCGTTAACGAGACACAGGAATATAAAAAACGGAGAATGCGTTATTACTGAAAGATGAAACAGACGAATAACTTTGGGTAAGAGTGCGGGTGCTACTGCCCAGAAGATATAAGTAGCTTTGTCTCCGTCATATATGCGTATTTATTCATAAAAAACATAATTCTTTTTACAGAACCCATTGTCCCCACGTTATTCTGAAGCGCATCTTATCAGCAGAATTGATTCAGTACAAGCAAACTCTGGACAGGTTTCGACATTCAGTATCCCATCAGCAGAGTTAGGGTGGCTTGAATCATCGCTAGGGAACTTCCAGATGGTAAAGACAAGGACCGTCCCTTGAATAATATGTATCCTAGTTCCATACAAATCTGTTTTAATACTTAAACAGAATGAGCATGAATTATATGAAGCAGACATTTCTTCGTAATTTAACTGTGTGGAGCCGGTCGCCACCTGGTGGACACACAACGATTGCATGTTGGCTGGGCGCTCATTCTCTGCTGCTGTCCTCAATATCCAGAAATCCACTTTCCGTGCCATCCGAGCTGTTTACTGCCTGTCATTTAAATGTGCAAATAACAATAGAACCCATCACAACAGAAACATCAACGCAGGCTGGATACAAATACGTTTAACAACACAAAAAGGGTGTGCATTGCTGGTGCACAAATCTATTTTCACCGAATTTTGACTTCAAACTTTCGTGACTGCAGGACTTAATATTCTTGGTTATTTCGGTAAAGTCACGTAGATATAAAATAAAAAAAATATGAAGACCGCTTGTGTTGCGATTGAAACTTCGTGGGTTTTTTGCTTTTATTATTTTCAATTTATTATTTTCAAATTATTATTTTAAATACAAATGTTCCTAAAATGTACTATTTATGTATTTATGTTCTATCTACGTGACATTACCGAAAGAACCAAGAATACTATTTTCACTGATTCTATTGTGAAATCTTTTGTTTCCAGCCTGCATAATTTATATTTGTTATGATTGGTTTTCTCATCATTTACAGATTGGGTTACTGTTGCCTTTAGCCAACCGTCAATGGGGTCACTATAGTGTAAAGGTCATCTCCATATATGGGGTTGCCAGAGGCATATAGCAAGAGAAAGTATTGATGACTGTCCTGCACTGATGAGTCCTAATTAGACGAATCCGGCCCATAGTTGCCTTTGTCTCACTGCTGCCTGTTGCTGGGACTGCCACCACGTGTCCTCAACTCTTTGAGTCTGTGGTCTAAACGACGACATGGCCACAAATTCAGTTCTTCTGAGCTGGTGGTCTAGATACGTTTGAGAGCGTGTAAACATTCATACTGCACACATCTGTATGATTCTGCATCTAAGACGACTCCCTGTACCTTCCAATGCCGTGAATCCTACACGTGGAGGGTGATGGTGGTGACGATGGTGAAAGTGGTGACGGTGGTAATGATGGTGTGGGTGGTGACGTTGGTGACTGTGGTGACGGTGGTAACGATGGTGAAAGTGGTGACGGTGGTGACGGTGGTGACGATGGTGACGGTGGTAACAGCGCTGACACTGGGACGCCTGCACGGCGCGACTGCCTCTCAAGGGCAAGGCTGGGCCACTTGGTTTGCGAGGAATGCAATCCTCTTTGCATTTCTAAAGGGCACCCCCAGTGGCAACGGTTTCTTTTTTTGCACGATAAGGCGACTCAGCATTTCACCTGCAAGTGGCTTTGCTCTGCACGTAGGGGTGCTGATTGCTCGATGTAAAATGCAATTGAGTAATGTCCGATTATCACGGTTGGCTAAGCACGGTGCGAAAGAAGTTCGACATACAAGAATCTTATTGCAGCCTCGTAATTTAATAACACACCGATGCACATTCTCGCATTTAGCCACAAACACACGCGCGCAGTAGAGCACACCCACAGTTGAGCACACCCACAGCTAGACGATAACGCGTGCTGCTCTCGAGTTATCTGCTTTCATCTGGCTCTCGTGATCGCCGGCCTTGCCTCGTCACAGCTGCTGTGGAGTCGCCTTTGTGCAGAATATAAATAACAACATAGAAACGCATACAGCCCCTGTCTACTGATCTATTTTATCATCTGTAAAACAAGTAATCCTGATTTGTTTACAGATGTTTTACTAACTAAAAGTCTATCCTTCCAAGAGCGGGTGAGTGAGCGGATGGGTGTGGGTGGGTGAGCGGGTGAATGTGTATGGATGGGTGGGTGAGCAGGTGAGTGGGTGGGTGGTGAGTGGTTGGGTGGGTGTGTGAGTGAGTGGGTGAGCGAATGGGTGGTTGAGCGAGTGGCAGGTGTGTGAGTGGGTGGGTGAGTGAGCAGGTGGGTGGTTGAGCACTTGGGTTGGTAAGCGGGTATGGTTGGTGGGCGGGTGGGTAGGCGGGTGGGTGAGAGTGTGAGTGGGTGAGCGGGTGGGTAAGCAGATGGTGAGTGTGTGAGTAGGTGGGTGAGTGAGCGAGTGAGCGGGTGGGTGGGTGAGCAGGTGGGTGGATAAGCAGATGGCAGGTGTGTGAGAGGGTGGGTGAGTGAGCGGGTGAGTGAGCGAGTGAGCGGGTGAGTGAGCGGGTGGGTGGGTGAGCGGGTGGGTGGGTGAGCAGTTGGGTAGGTGAGCGGATGGGTTGGTGAGTGGGTGGTGAGTGTGTGAATGAATGAAGGAATGGGTGGATGGTGAGTGGGTGAGTGGTTGAGAGCGTGGGTGAGCGAGTGAATGGGTGGACGAGTGAGTGGTGAGCAAATCGGCGAGCGAGTTGGTGAGCCAGTGGTGAGTGGGTGAGCGGGTAGGTGGATGAGTGGTGGGTGGGTTAGGGGGTGAGCGGTTAGGTAGTGAGTGGCTGGGTGAGCGAGTGGATGAGCGGCTGGGTGAGCGAGTGGGTGAGCGAGCGGTTGAGTGGGTGGGTGGTGAAGGGGTAGGTGAATGGCTGGGTGGTGAATGGGTAACTGGCTGGTGGGTGAGTGTGAGGGTGAGTGGGTGAGCGGGTGGGCGAGTTGTGAGCGAATGGCAGCGCTGCTCGTGAAGCTGAGTCTCTGTGAGTCTCTGTGTAAGCCTCCGTGTGTCTCCGTGTCTCTGTGCGAGTCTGTGAATCATGAGGTGAGTTTCTTTGCGATTCTTTGCGTGCGTCTCTGTGCGAGTCCCCGAGTCTCCGTGTCTCTCCCAGGACCCCCTGGATGCGTTGAGGCAGCGCTGCTCACGTAGCTGTGAATCTCTCAAGGCGGAGTTCTCCATCGGAGAGTCTCGCGTCACGTCCCGGACTCGCACCCAGGAGTCCTGCGCCCAGGAGCTCCTGGATCTGCCCCACTGCCAGGACCACTGCGTGCATCTCCACGGCAACCGCCGTAGCAATCGCTGCAACCAACATCACCGCGATGGTCACCGTAGAGACCGCCATGATTATAGCAACTTCCATCGCCATAGCAGCAACCACCATCACCGCAGTAATCACCGTAGTTACCACCATCACTGTCAGCAACCACAGCGTAGCAACCACAATCAGTCTAGCAACAACCACCATCACCACAGCCACCAATATGGCAACTACAACACAGCAATCACCATCAACATAGTTGCAATGACAGCATAGAAACCACATTCACTCTAGCAGCAAACCACCATCACCGCAGCAATCATCGTAGTAGCCACCGTCACCAAAGCAATCACCATAACTGGAACCCAATAGGAATGAGTCGTTATGTTGATGATGTTGACGATGATGTTTTTGTTGCTACAAGTTGCAAATCAACTTTTTTCTAAACTCAAATGAAGAAACACCATCTCTACCCCCCCCCCCCCCCCTTTCCTCGCGCTCAGTTGCATAGCGACGCCGTGTGTGCTGTAAGTACCAATAATAAACACCGAGTTGTCTCCAAAGTCCGTGTCTCCGCGATCTCTCTCCCTGCTATACTAAGGTTTTTTAATTTTTGCCCCCCTGATTCTGCTGAAGATTTCCTCTTCATACTTCCTCGTCTCCTTGTTCTCGAGTGCCTCCTCCTCTTCTCATTGCGTTCTGGATGTCCGTTTTAGTTTTAGTCGTAGGTTGCATAGTACCAACCACTGAGGCATGGACAGTCCTAAACATGGGATTGGAAACTGCAAAACAGGGAGTGGCTCTTCTTTTGAATAAAACAATGAATGCGGTGTGGGAAGCTGCGAATCTCAAGTAACGGTGGGCTCACCTCCCCATTATCGGGAGTCAGGTAATGGTGGCTTGGTCACAGGAAGATGCGCTTGAGAGTCTTCCACTCTGGTGGTGGGTGTCCATCTCGGACCCCATTAAAACCGACAGTGGCCTGGTTTCAGCCAGCTGATGAAAGTTGTAATAAATAATTTAATCATCACTTGCAGTTGGGGTTGGCATCGTCCCCCTCTCCTACTTATGCCCATCCATCCTGGGTTTAACCAGGCTGGATTGTGAGCTCACATCACGTGAGCTCTTCCGACGGGCAATGCTTGAGTTGACTGGGTCATCTAGCCAACATACCCAGCCACCACATGCTCAAGTAGCTTATGTTGGGGCAGATAGAGGGTTATAAACGGACATCACACAGGCTGGAAAAGAGATGGACTGATGCAGTAAAGGAGAATGTGGAGCCGAGTGTATTTGCTGAAGACGGCGCTCAGGGGAGAGCTGCATTTTGGGGACATGGGTGTTACGAGATAAGAAATAGGCTGAGCCATTGTCCCAAAGAGCACTTGACTCTAGAGCCTGTATGGGTATTAGGGGTTCTTTGTCTTAGCTTTTTGTGTGGAGGAGAGGGAAAGAGTGCTCCTAGCATAGAGAGAGAGAGAATTACAAATATAATGATAATAACAATGTTGTCCATCTATCTACGAAAACATCACCGGCATCCCAAGACTAATTTTTAAAGAAATTCCTGCCCTGGGACGGCTGACCATTTCCAAGAAACAGGTGTTTGGCTTTGTGTGGGAGGGAACCAGAGTACCGGGAGAAACTCCACGTTGCACATGAGAGGATAACACTCACAGTTCTGCAACAGATGGAATTCACAGACCCGCTTGCTGTACTGCTTGATAAAGGCCTTCCTACATATTATCTGTAGTAATGCTTTCTTGCTATATTTCATCCTTACCCCCATTATGGGTTGGTGAAGCGAGGGGGGCAGGACCGATTCTTCTGTCACTCGACTGATTTCAGGCCATGGGTTTCTAGTGCCGGTGCTCTAAGCACTGCAGCTGCTCCACCCGATATTCCTGTGCAACGTTGCACGTAAGATATTCTATCGCTATGGATTTTCCAGATGAAATATTTTCTGAAATGAAAAATGCAATGCAGGAAAAATAGAAAAACTGCCACGACACGGTGGGCAGGTGTGAGATAGAATGGATTAAAATGATCACGGCTGAACACCCATCCCGAGCACACCGTAGTGGTGTTCACTTCATCTGGTGGCGAGATGTTAACTAACACCTTGTGAAAGACCCAAGGCAGATCCCTGGGTTTGATCTTACAAGAAGCTCATGGTCCACCCTAAACCGCATCCACTGCACAAACCATGGCAGATGCGGATACCGGATGTACAAATGGAAAATGAAAAACTATCCAGTGTGCGACTGTGGTCATCCAGAACAGACCAATCAACATACAATGATGCAATGCCCGATTCCAAATATGAAGGAAACATGACAGGGACACACTGCTCTACTCTTGACGTGGTTATCTGGCTTGACCACCTGAATGTGAGTTTGTACTTGTTACTCTGCACCTATATCAGCCATACGAAAAGAATAAGACGAAATGATAGGGGAGGGAGAGGTAGAGAAAGGGAAATGGAGAAGCGGTGAGGCTTTAAGAGAGGAACAGAATGAGGTTAAGGAGGGGGACTACTTAATGTGCTGGGGAAGATTATTCCAGTGTAGGTGTGCAGGGAGAAGGATTGGATGCAGGGAGATGGAGGAACAGAGAATATTGGGAACGGAGAGGACGAGAGGGGACATGGAAGGAGATGAGAGGCAAGAGAAGGTGGGGCAAGGCCATAGAGAGATTTGAAGATGAGCATCAGACATTTGAAAAGACAATGGTCGTGAACGGGAAGCCAGCAAAGTTGATGGAGGAGAGGCAAAGTGTGAGAATAAATGGGAGATTGAAAATAACTTGTGGGAAGTCTTTTTTATTTGTTGGAGGGGAGTGAGGGCTGATGCAGGGAGGCCAAGACGACGAGAATTGGTGGTCCAGACGGTTAAAAATGAGAAAATGAACTAGCAGTGGGATAATAGTGGGAGGTATTAGTGATATAGTGGACGTGGCAAGTTATTAATTTGGCGGATCTAAATGGTAGTGGGCTGGGTTAGTGGTGGAGTGGGGGCTACGACTGGAGTGGGCAGGGCTAGTGGTGAAGTGGGTTGGACTAATTGAGGAAGTGGGCGGGCCTTGTCGCGGAGTGTGCGGGTCTAGTCGGGAATGGGCATCTCTAGTGGTAGAGTGGGCGGGGCTAGTGGGGGAGTGGCTCTGTGTACGAGTCTGGACGTTTTCGTGAGTCTGTAGCTTTGAGTTGATATACGAGCCTCTTTGTGAGTGTGTTTGTCGAAGCGAGACTGTCTGTGTGCCTCTGTGCGAGTCTATGCACATGGCCTGGCATGGCCTGGCACAAGTCTATGCAACCCTGTACGTCTAGCTCAGTGCGAGTACATTTCGCTGTTTGTCTTTTTGTATCAACATGCGTCTTTATATATCAATGTGAGTCTGTGGATCTCTGTGAGTTTATGGGTCTGTCTGAAACTGAGTGTCAGTGGAAGGCATTTGACTGGTAAGCCCTGTGATATCCACTTTTGTGGGCCACTTTCTAACACAAATGCTTGCACTGCATCATGATATATCCAAACAGATTATATTATTAGTCTCGTGACACCATTAGTAGGTCGATGAAAGTATTGGGTACAATATCAAAAATATGCAATAATATTGAAACCTTTAAATGGCAACGCCGCATGAGTAACCAGGAGAGTCCTCTTGTGAGTTACACCGAGTTTGTATTCTCCAGCACGTAGTCCATGCGAGAAGTTTGAATGCTTGACAAGCAAGAGAAGGAAGTGGAGTGAGCCATATGGAAATTTACTAAACCTCCTGCACCAAAAGCTCAATGCGCTGAAACTGAGAGCGCAGGAGTGGGGGTCACTGGGAGTCTCTTCTCTGTTTCCGTGTTTCATCATCACCACCTGCATCACGGCTACCCCCAGATACAAATACAACACAAATCCCCCATATACAGTACACACACACAAGGAAACCATACACAGATCCCTCATGTAGTCTACACAGGCTGTTGGGGAAAGTGCAGTTAGTGAGCACCTATTCAGGCTGACATGGCACACGAGGGTGTGGTGTGGCCAGTGCCATGCTCGGCCACCTTTGTCTCCGCACTACTGATGTTTACACACTGCGATGGGTACTCGGTTAAGGCTGAATATACACACTAAAAGCAGAATCTGAATATTTATACTGGAGTAATCCAATGAGTGGAGTCAAGACAGGACAGGAAGTTACAACAACCAATATAAATACACGATAAGAGTGCAAACTATAGTAAAGGTGAACAAATCACTTACAAATATGGAAACAAAATAAACTCTGTTTTATCATACCAGGTAAGGCCCAGAGCTATTATCTTGTTTTTCAGAAGCGACCTGGCCACATATAATAGCTCGAGGAAGTGGATTACCACTTGAAATTTATAGTAGCAAAATAATCTAAACGGATGTTTCTAAATGTGGAGGGAAAAACTGGAGGACCCAGAGAAAATCTCCATGTGTCCACGGAGAGAACTTGAACACTCCACATGTACAGCAGGTATCAGGGTCGGACCCCCAAACTCCTGCATACCAGCCGAGGAAGATAGCATCACACCACCGTGGCGTCACTTAATAATACATAATAGCATGCAAGTCCAAATTACATCAGATCCCAAGCTTTGGAAAGGCAGTAAAACAACAGCAATACACATTTCCAGACCACACCGAGACAATGACAGTCTCCCAATAAAATTGTACATTTAAATTTAATTATTGGTACATTTTCTGGGTTCTTTCGGTAAAGTCACGTAGAATGGAAATAAAAAAAATAAAGATAAAACAATAAAATAAAATTCTCCCTCAACGTTTCGGCCACAACACAAGTAGCCTTCTTCAGGTGAAGAAACAGAACTGTCGGGACAACAGCGCTTCAATGAACACTGCTAAGCTTGGCAGCGTCTTTAGGAAAACTACCCATATGATGCTTACTTAAAACCGGATTCCCACCACCATCCATCCCAGAAGAATTCCCTCATCAAGACTCTATACCATAGAGCCCAATGCATTTCCGACCAGGAACACATTGCCAGTGAACTCGAGCACGTACACCAAGCTCTCAAGGCTAATGGTTACTCCGACTACACAATCCACAAAGCCATCACTCCAACCAAGAAGAAGGATCCTCTTGAGGAGCCATTCAAAACCATCACCTTACCCTACATTGCGGGGGTCACAAAAAAGATCTTGAATAAAACAAGATCCAGGTCCGATTCAACACAGTACATAAAATCCGTGATCTGGTTCCGTCTGTAAAAGATGTGGTTCCAGACATACAGTACCCGGGCGTCTACAAACTAAGTTGCCTCTGTGGTAGCAGCTACATTGGAGAAACCAAACGACATATCTCGGACCGCATCCGTGAACATAAAGCAGACTTGAAGCACAGTAGGACGAATACCTCAGCCGTGGCAGATCACTGTTATAATTCAGTGGGCTCACATGACATTGACTTCTCCAAGACGGAGGTTCTCTGCAAGCCATCCGGCTACCATGAGAGATTCGTTCATGAGGCCATCCACATATACAAACACAGACAATTTCAACCGAGAAGATGGATTTTGGCTTTGTAACCATTGGAAAGACGTTATAAACCATTTCGGTTCTTGATTGATTGTATTTTACGGTGACTTTCAGACCGCAGTCCATTCGCTGGCACTGCCTCTTAGTACCTTTCACACGACGGTCAATGGTATGGTTTTTAGCATGTTGTATAATAATAAATAGTATAACAGTGTAATGTTTAACATAATTCATAAGGCAATATATAGTATCGTAATTGTATAGTGAATATACAGCAGTGTTGTATAGAGTAGGGTTGGTAGAATAATACATAGTGTAATATTACAAGTCTAATATTTTATAGTCTAAAGTATAGGGTAGTGTATAGCAATGCATTGTATAATTCAATGGTGGGGTTTGTCTATGGCAGTGTATATTACGGTGTATAGTCGTGTAATATATTAAAAAAAGTTTAATTGGAGGCATATCAATATAATGCATAATGTTAGAGCTTACATTGGGCTGTATATACGATATTATACAATGTAGTTTAGATTGGAAGGTTGTAATGTATAGTAGTCTAGTTTATAGCATAGTTGTAATGCAACACAGGATAGAGCAGCGCATCATGGCTGTTTCTCTTTCTCCCCCCTCCTCCGTTCCGAGCATAGATGGACTCGTCCGACTGAACAAAGCTTGCCGCTTTCCGTGGTGCTAACATTGAAAAGAAACCGCTACTTTTTTCGTCATAGAATTGTAATGTATAGTAACTCATTGCTCGTAGCTCAGCTGATTGGATAGTATATTGAGTTTATTGATAATGTTGATGTATACTCTTTAGTTATATTTGGTAAAGTCACGTAGGTAAAAATAAAATAACAAAAATCACGACGTTTTGGCCACAACACAAGTGGCCTTCATCAGGTGAGGGACTGGACTGTCCAGAGGACAGCGTTGGAGTGAAGACAGCCAAGCCCAGGTCGCGTCCTTTAAGCTGTGTGGGAGGAAACAAAAGACGCCTTGACAAAGGAATTAGCATAAAATGATGTACTGGACCGGCACGGTTGGGGAGGGGGGGGGGGGATTTTACATAATGTTGGGTAGAAGGGAAATAACCTGCTTTTAAAGTTTGGGATACCACTACTTGAAAAAATATACTGTACCATTGAAAATTAGTATAATGTTTGGTTTGATTTAGAGCATCTTTCCAATGATTGCTTAATTTGAAACCATCCTCTCGGTTGAAATTGTGTCTGTGTTTGTAAATCTGAATTGCCTCGTGGACAAATCTCTGATTAAAACCCGTGGGTTTGCAGAGAACCTTGGTATCGGAGAAAACAATATCGTTATCACCCACAGCGTTGTAAGTGATCAGCTACGGCAGAATAATTTGTTCTGCCGTGTTTCAAATCTGATTTGTGCTCGCGAATTCGGTCAGAGACATGTCGTTTCGTCTCCCCGATATAGCAGTCACCACAGGTGCAGCTCACAGCTTAAAGGACGCGACCTGGGCTTGGCTGTATTCACTCCAACGCTGTCCTCTGGACAGTACGGTCCCTTCACCTGATGAAAGCCACTTGTGTTGTGGCCGAAACGTCGTGATTTTTGTTATTTTATTTTTACCTACGTGACTTTACCGAATAGAACCAGAGTATGGATCCTTGCAGTCACGAAAACTTCAAATCTAGAATATTGATGTAGTTTATATTTTAGTTTTTTTATCAGTTTACTATTTGGTATTCATTATACAGTGTAGTGCATACCCAGTTACTTTACGTTAATAGCTCAACTTATTGAAGAATATATTGAGTACATGTATTATATTGATGTAGTTTATTCTTAGTTCTTTCACATCGGCTTATTGTACGACAGTTGGGTAGTTGCAGTTCTTTAGCATCAATATACTAAATGCCTCTGTTGATATGTAAACTCTGACTTTAACATAGCTACTTCCGTGACCAGTTACATGCTAATCTCCCAGTTACATGCTAATTTCTGACTTTAACACTCTGCTAATCCAACACATTAACACAGCTAGATCAATGATAAATTCTTCTGTTGATATGTAAACTCCTTTGTCAAGGCGCTCTGCTCCTCCCACCCAGCTTAAAAGACGCCGCCAAGCTTAGCAGTGTTCATTGAAGCGCTGTCGTCCTGACAGTTATGTTTCTTCACCTGAAGTAGGCTACTTGTGTTGTGGCCGAAACGTCGTGAGAATTTTATTTTATTATGTTTTATTTGTATTATTTTTTTCCATTCTACGTGACTTTACCAAAAGAACCAAGAAGATGAATCCCTGCAGTCACAAAAGCTTTAAATCGAAATTTATTGATACATTGTTAAGCATTCCGAGGCTGTTGAAGTGCTGTTATTCGGTATATAGATATATGTTGACATAGAAATTTGAAATATCAGGTGTATTTTTTAACCTGTTTTTTTACCTGGATAGCCTAATTTGCAAGTGTGACCTGACACCAAAAAATAAAACTAATAAATTAGAGCAATGAAGCAAAGAGAAATCAGAGCAAAAACAACTTTAATGCAAGAAATGAACATTCCACAATCATTAAATTTCGATTTAAAGCTTTCGTGACTGCAGGGATTCGTATTCTTGGTTATTTCGGGAAAATTCTCACGACGAAATGTCGTGAGAATTTAAGTTAAATTTTTATTATTTTATTATTTCCCTTCTACGTGACTTTACCGAAAGAACCAAGAATATGAAACAATCATTAATTAAACAAAATAAATCACATTACGGTTGCAACACAAGCGCCCGTCTTCAGGTGACAATCGCGATAGCCGCGATGTCTGCTGCGAGCAGCACGATGTCTGCAGCAGACACACCAATTGAAAGTTAAAATACATACATGTTAAACAGATATAGGGTGACTATCGAAGTCATACGTAAAGTGGCTAGGATATGTGCATGTTGTGTGATACACACCTCTATGTACGCACCAGTGATGTGCGGTGAGGTCAATGGCTGGGGAGGCACTGGCTAGTGTCAGAGCCAGATTCACATAGAGGGCGTGGCCTCACGGAGGGGGGCGTGGCCTCACTGAGGGGTGCGTGTTAGACACGTCCCCCTCAGTTATAGCTGCCTCCTCTGGTGCTTTTTCATTGCAATTTCATGACGAGACCAGCGAGCCTAAATATATTTATACACATACGTGAAATAAGTTACCTCGAGTATGGAAGGCGAGGACATGAAATGAAGGGGTCTACAAACATTACACACACGAACATATGCACACACAATTTGTGAAGTAGTGAATGCGAGGTGTGCAAGTCTCACACTAGCTCTTTACATCTGTGCAGTCCAGGCTGAAGCCTCTTCATTTCCTCGGTGCCAATGCCGCAGTCAAACAGGTTGAGTGTCTCCACAGGTTCCTCTCGATGCAGCAGGATCGAGGTGATGGCAGCGCAGTCTGGCAGGGACAGCCTTGTGAATGACAGGTCTATCTCAGTCATGGACCGAGTGGCATCACTCATGGACTTGCGGTCGTGCGGCTCGTGCACACAGTGCAGGAGACTGATGAGCCTGTGTTTGTCAACCTTCTGATTTTCCATGTTGTGATTGAGCCACTCGATTATTTCCTTTTGAGAATCTGCAGATGGAGGATCCAAGATACCCTCAAAGAACATCCATGGAGTGCTTGATGCTAGTCCACAAAAAAACCTCTGAAACACATCAAACCTCCCATCTTTGCTGTCCTCAATAGCTTTGATTATGTCACTCACTGGCCGTGTTGAATGTGTCAAATGCATGGCTATTGCTGCAAAGAATTCCTGGATTGTTAAGTGTGAAAACGAATAACAACTCCCTTATTCTTAGTTCTTTCGGTAAAGTCACGTTGAAGGGAAACAACAAAATAATAAAACGTGACTTTACCGAAAGAACTAAGAATATGAATTACTGCAGTCACGAAAGCTTTAAATCAAAACAACTCCCTTGTTTAATGCCCTCACATGTGAACACTTTGTTGATGAATGTACTTCCTAGTTCAGAAGAACTAACAACACACTCTTCTAGATCTTTTTGGCTGAACACCTGGATGTTTTGCTGAACCCCTTTCAGAGCCATATTTGCAAGAGACAATAAAATTTCCTTGGCTCCGTGGCTGCCACGTCCATGGTGTTCTACGAGCCCAAACACGTATTGTGTGAAGAGGTCGGTCATTGATTTGAGGATAATCTCAGAATGATCAGACTTTTGTAAATGTTCCTTCAGTGTAATGGCTGCTATATGACAGAATGAAGGGTTCTGGGACAATGTATTCACTGTTTCATTTTCCTGCAGGAGCTTGAGTACTCTTTCTGCTAGATTCCTATCTTTGTAAAAATTGCGTAAAAATTATATTTTATCCTCATGGGAAAACCCAGCAATTTCAACAGCTCGATCAACATTCACTCCACTCAGCTGCGCCATGGCAATAGGTCTGGTCGTTATCAAGACCGAGGCCTTGGGTAAGAGGTTTCCATTCACTAGTGCAGCAATGATGCCTTCTACTGTTGCCGTCTTACGTGGATCAGTGCAAGCATTGGCATAGTGAAGGCACTTTCCAAACTCATCCAACCCATCCATAACAAAAAGGGTTCTCTCTTGGTTTGCGTAAACCTCATCCGCTTTTTTTCCCAAACATGAGTGCAGCACAGAAAACAGCTCTGCGAGTGACACCTCTCCAACATCATTTATCTCCCTGAACGTTATGAGCACGATGTGCTCAAAGCGTCGTGCAAACACTCTCTCACCTGACAGCAGGCTGTGCACAATGAATTTGCTCAACATGGTTTTACCGCTGCCTGGAGTCCCAACTACAATAACCAGTCGGGGGTGTGTTTATTTTCCAATGAGATCAAAGATATTATTGTAAGTCATCCCTTCTCTCTGTGCTCTCTTCATCAGCTCCTTGTGCTGTTTGCCTCTCGCTAGTAACTCGTGCTGCTTGGTTTCTTGATGGCGGTAGTAGGGAACCAGAATTGGCTTCACCATTCTCTCCAGCAAAAATACTGCAGGTTCTCCAGGTCGTGCGTTGTAGTCTCGTGTTAATGATGTCAGCTTCAGCAAGAATTCTCTGTAATCATCACCAGGGTTATCTAAATTAAACAAATCATTTAAAAAACAAATTAGTTTCATTTACACTAAAAAAACATTCCTATAACAGACAAATATGTTTAAAATAAACTACGTAAAAAAAGCATATTTCATCATGGAAAATGTATTGCCATCATGTACATCACAAATTATTGTGTGGACATTTTCCCGATGTGTATTCTACATATCTCAACAAAAATTTACCACCACTTGTCTTGTTTGTTTTGCATGTGAAACAAGATAGTACCACCACATTTGAAATTACGATGTACATCAGCATAATCCCAACCTAATGCTATCAATTTGTGTCTAAAATGCACTGCTGCCTTGTCCTACAATTATTATTTTTTGTTGTTTAGGATGTTGAATTTTACTTTTTATATTTCACTGGTATTGGGGTTGTGTTTCCTTTTCCATTTCAAGCTGGCCTACATCACCTAGCAAGGGGGCTACACTGTGGTTGAGTGCAGTACACCAGGCACGGTCCTAGCAGCAGAGAAGATGAAGTGCTTTCACCTCCACAACAGCCACATGAATTACAGAATTCGTAGCATCCCACGTGTTGCATCGTAGGTTCACTTAAACTTCAAATAATCTGGTTACTGCATCATCAGCAAGCACTGTGGCATCCACTACATTGGGGAGTGTCGATTTCCAATAGCAAATTTGCTCAACAACTTCCATCTGCTTTCCAAGTAAACACTGAACCCAGAGGCGCACCACTTGGGCAATGTTGACCATAAGAACCGTGATACCTCTGTATCTGATTTTATTTTAATCTCTCGGGAATCATATATTCAGAGTCATTTAATCACGTCGACTTTTTTTCTAAATGAGAGGGATACAAATTTGACGTTTAATCTGGAGTGAATTATAACCAATCCAGTTTCAGTTTCATTTATTTTGTATAGCCCTGTGAGCCATTCGGCTCTTGAATCGGGTGCAACCGCAACAAATAAAAACAGGAAAAAGAAACATCTTAAAGTGACTACGCGCAAACAGAAAAATCCAGGAAAAAACAGCAAAGTCTTCCAGAAAAAGCACTGTATATCAATGCTGTGTGCAAAAATCCCAGTGGGATGCAAGTCAAACAATAACAACCATAAGACAATTTAGAGTAAAGTTATCAGTCTAACTCTGTACTACAACAAACAAATATGGCTAAACCAAAACGTTTTCGAAATCACCAAAAGAAAGCTATAAAAGCAATGGAACAGTGATCATAAGAACTGATTGAAATTTTACAATAAACGATATAAATAGCATGTACTACCAAACTTTGCAGCCATAGCTGGCTGCATGAGTCACTCCATAACAGCAGGAGTATCAGTAGGAGTGTCAACATTTTTAAAGAGTTAAGAGGATAGAGTAGGTTCCGTTTCATGAGTCAATGGCAATAAAAGGCTGGGTGTCCTTAGAAATAGCAGTGATAGCTAGTCAATATAAAAAAAATTAGGAGTAAAAAATGTCCACAAAGGAGGAGACATTGTACTGAGAAGAGCAGATAGCCAAGGACGGAGCCATGTGGAACACCATAGAATGGGGGCTTCTGAACGGAAGGCAGTCATTGCTTGGAAAAAATAGGGCTCACTTTTAGAGGGTGAAGCAGAAGCAGTGGGGAAGTGTGTGAGAGATGCCTGCGTAGCAATGCCGATTCAAGAGGATGGAGTAGAAGCAGCTTCCATAATTTAAGAGAGGTGGTCATTCACCCTGCAGTTTCAATGACATGGCCTTGGTGGAATCCAGATTGTACCAAGTCATGGAGACCATGGCAGCAGATGGGTTTGCTGCCATGGCCAAACATCTTGGGCTTGACACTTGAAAGAGCTTCATAGCTCATTACATTCTTCCAGCTGAAATAAAATGTCTGTGTCTGAAGAGGTGAGAGAAAATCACCATGTTTAAGTCTTTTGCAAGGAAAATGAGGTGTAGGATAGGACAGAAATTCAGGAATGTTGGGGTCCAGTGTGGATGTAATGTTTTGATACTGACACACATTTCCATTATCCATCCATCCTTTCCTCCAAGTTGCTGATTCCTTGTACATACCCTGCTATGGAATTGAATATTAATGTCCTCCTTCTGAGAGGAATGTTGTCATGCAAGGGTGGTGCAGTTTGTTAATATTAAATGACAATTCATATCAGTTCAAAGCAATTATTTCACTTAAATTTGGCAGAGACATGCAAATGAATATGTGAAGTTTAGCATCACTCACGAGAAGCTGCTCCAGGGATGGCTTTACCCGCAGTTCAGCTCAGATCGACACCCATCACGTTGAGCTGCTGCTCATGCTGTGATATCCACTGATCCATGAGAGGGATCTCGGATCTCAGCGGCACCAGCACGGCTTCAATGAATCTCATGCACACTTCTTCTCCCTTGCCGAGCACCAGGTCAACCAGGTGCCGTGTTCGCACAATGGGGTCATTCTCGTTTTTGAGGGACGCGTATTCGCCGTACAGGACTATCTCTGTTTGACAGGAATGGTCAAGCACTTCTGAAGACTTCGCCTGGAGGTATTCCTGCAGTTTCACTTTGTTGGTTCTAATAATCTCATATGCAGGATCATTTGATGCCATCACGACCAATGCATCGAGTCACCTGAGGAAAATGAAAACAAACCACGTGTCACCTGTAAGCATAGTCATGTAATTTTAGCCAGGTAAAAGAAATAATAATTATAAAAATAAAATGTTGCTACTAAATTCTAAGAGGTCTCGGTTAGGTACAATTGTGACTCTAGCTATTTGATCGTGAATACATTGGGTTATTTAAATTGTAATAAAAGCTTAAAATTGTTATTGGAATATATAGAAATACGTAAAATTGCATCGAAACACTTTAGGCATCTCAAAACACTCTTCAGTGCAAGCATTTGAACATTCACATGAACACAACACTACGATAAAAAAAAGTAAAATGTAAACCTAATTCAAAACACCACACAGGTTTAGCAGATTAAGCAGCTGTGTGACACCACGTGCTCACTGCCTCGACCATCGTGATGCCACGCAGACGGCGAATTGCGCTGTAATGTGCAATGATGGAGATAGCGTCACCTCTAGTTGAGTGACGATTAGAGGGTGGGAGCCAGGTTTGATCTTGGGTAGTCCCTATGTAGTGGGCACTCCCATGCTCTCAATGTATGGGTAGAGGGTGCTCTGAGGTTGTCTAGAAGTGGTATGACGTCACATACCGCGTTCCCAGCAACGGCTGGCGGGGCCGTTTGTGAGGGGGCCGGGGGAGCTGACGGAGGGAGCCGACGGGGCCGGGGGGGGGGGGGGGCGACGGAGCCGGGGGCGGGGGGCGACGGAGCCAGGGGGGGGGGCGACGGAGCTGGGGGGGGGCAACGAAGCCGGGGGGGGCGACGGAGCCAGGGGGGGGGGCGTGGGCGACGGAGCCGGGGGGGGGCAATGGAGCCAGGGGGGGGCGATGGAGCCAGGGGGGGGCGATGGAGCCAGGGGGGGTTCGACGGAGCTGGGAGGGGGGGGGGCGACGGAGCCAGGGGGGGGCCGACGGAGCTAGGAGGAGGGGGCGACGGAGCCGGGGGGGTGGGGGGCCGGACGGAGCCAGGGGGGGCCGACGGAGCTGGGGGGGCGACGGAGCCGGGGGGGGGGCGACGGAGCCGAGGGGGGGGGGCGATGGAGCCGGGGGGCGGGGGGGGCGATGGCGCGAGCAGAGGGAGCCGACACTGACTTTCTCATACATTATGCACTGACTCACTCACACATCATGCACTGACTCGCTCATCATGCGCTGACTCGCTCATCAGGCGCTGACTCGCTCATCATGCGCTGACTCACTCACACATCATACACTCGCACAACCACTGACCCATTCACTCATCATACACAGGTTCACTCATCGTGTGCTGGCTCACTCGCACATCATACACTCACTCTGCCGCTGACTCACTCACACATCATACACTGACTCACTCATCATGCGCTGACTAACACGTCATACACTCACTCAACCTAATACTAACTCACTCATCATACGCTGACTCGCACATCATACACTCACTCAACCTAATACTGACTCAATCATCATATGCTGACTCGCACATCATACACTCACTCACGCTGCTGCTGGCTCACTCACACATCATACACTGGGAGTGTCGTGCTGCCAGCTATGGCTGCAGGTTTTGTCGTACGTGTTATGTATATCGTTGTTAAATTTAAAATCACAGTTCTTATGATTACTGTTGTTACATTGTTTTTTTAGCTTTATTTTGGTCTGGTTGTGGTGTAATAGTTTTCTGCAATGTAGATTCATATTTTGTTTGTTGCGGTTGCACCCGACTTAAGAGCCGCATGGCTCACAGGGCTATACCTAATAAATGAAACTTGAAAACTTGAATACGCTTCACGGAAATGAGTAAACATGACCTTTTGTGGAGGTAGTGTTTGTGTGGGAAAGCCAAAACTTAAAGTACACACATGAGGCAGCGTCAATGTTACTGTAATGTTCATTATGTTAAATAAATCACTTATACAGGACAGCAGTGGTCAATGCGTCTGTGCAGCCACCTTCCTACGTCTTTGAATCTCCACCTACATTGTCTCTTAGGAATCCTTCAAAATGAGCGGCACGTTACATCATCATCAGCAGCCATTGTCTCTCTACCGCTGAATGAACGCCTCCCTATATTTGTTTAACGTGAGAAATTAATGAAAAAAAGTCTTAATTTAACATTTTTTATTAGTATCAATAATAACGAAGCATCTGGTCAGTGAGTATGCACCACGTGCATTTACAACAGCATGCAGAGCATGAGACTATAACGAGTTTTGTACATCATGTTTGTAAACCCAAGAAATCCATTCTTTAGTATGAGATATTTATACATTTAACTCTTTGTGTATTGAGCTGTGTGTATTGCATTGCTGCAAACTAAATATCTATACTGTACATATACAGGCCGGTCTGACTTAACCAGCGTTCTTTTTACAAGAATGTGCTATAACAAGCAATATTAATTTATCCCTGGGGTGTCACTATATACGTATGATTTTATGAGTAGTCAAAGAGTACGAGGAGATAATGTAATAGGGAGAAGGGGGTGAGGGCGTGGGCTTAGTCGCTTTTTCTCTCATAAAGCACACATCTCCACAGGAAATGAAAAAAATAACACCTGGCAAATGGACATACATTGATGTTTACGCCCAAGACGCAACAACTCTATTGGTTTCACTATCGTACAGCTCCACGCTACTCACAGCAGACGCGTGCTCCCTACAGAGGATAAACTGTCGAGCGTCTTCTACGCCGACAGCACGAGCTTCAACACAAACATCCCCCATGTAGCTCCACAGACTGGTGGGTTAAGTGCTGTTAGTGAGCCCCTTTGAAGACCCGCACGCAAAGTGGGGTAGAAATGGCCAGCACCACACCTGGCCACGTTTGTCTCATAGGTTATACTGATTACCCATTGTACCAGGCACTCATTTAATGCAGACACAACCTAGAGGACCCAAAACCAGTGTAGATATCACGTGCTATTGATAACTGTGGCTGAGTTTGTTGTGCAGCATGGCTCGCCACAAACACACAGGCGATGTACACAAACATACAAGATACAAATGAGAAAAATCTCCCATATCGTTTTTTACATTATTGGGATTAGTTCTGCTAGCGAGCACCTAAGAAGGCCAGTACGGCACATGAAGGGGTGGGTACATAAACACAATAACAATAAAAGCCATTCGCCACTCAAAATTGGTGACGTCAACAAAGTGTTTGTGCCAGGCTAAGTGCACATTGAGGTCATGTGGACTGTCGAAGGCTCATGGGCAGGAGGTTACAGGATAGATAAAGGTGTCATGGGTTGAGTGACAGGGATGACTGGCAGATCTACCACCTGTGCTCCCTACTGTTCCACCTTGCTGCATTTTACTCATTCTGCACTCCGCTCGTTGTTGTGAGCATCACTCCTCCGCCCTCCGTTATTGCTGGAGGCGGACATCCTTCACAAAACTCCTCCAGAGACGCTGATCTTGAAACCACTGGTCGAGCTGTTGGCAAGCCCAAACAGCTCCACCATCCTTCTGTTACACAGCAGTCAAACTCTTGCCTATAGCGATAAGCCCCTTATATCTGGACAAACAGAAGCTGTTTGGGTACACAGTGACTGGGCATTTGGGCTACATGACTCAGCCAATGCTGCCTCACCTGCCTTAGTATCTCACTGATGGGCATTTGTCCAGATTATTCAAGGATCTAAGCTGCTCACATAATCTAGTTTGTTAAGCCCACGGTGGATCGTAGACAACTTGGATATGCAAAACCAGTGTGGATGTTCCTTTAAAAGGGATCCAAATTTCTCAAATGTAGAGAAGGGAGGGAATATCTGGCTGAGAAGACCCAGAGCTTTACATGGAGCGACAGGCAATGCAGCATTCACAGTGTGTTACGCAGCTGAGATAATTATGTTCAACCGATTCGGAGCATGACCTCTGCTGCCAAACTGGAGCTAGTCACATGCACCCTTTCCAGGTATGGAAAATTGTTCTGCTCTGTCAAAAACTGCCCCACTGGTCATGGGGAGTGGAGGGATGGGAGAATACGATGACACAGAATACCCAGGCAGGTGCTTTTTTATGTGGGGATGAACGTAAACCCCATTTCTTAGTAGTACTCTCGAAGTTCAACAAAAGCTTCTCCAGCTCATACTGGATATAATTCTTATGGTGGGGATGGTTGTAATGTGGAGGTGGGCAGTGGTAATGCACACTCCTGTCTAATGAGGAACCAACAGTTTGGGACAATTTCAAGATTATGTAAACAACGCCGCCAAGACCTGCCCAACAACCTGTTGCAATATTGGAAATGAATGGATTAGTGATTAAACGTGGTGTTTAATTGAAAAAAGAACGTAAAAACTGCTACAAGGGCCTAAGAAGGCAATGCAAAACTCAGATCTGGCATGAACAGAGGGGGCCTGATGGAAAAGCTGCAGCAGTTGAACAATAACTCTCAGTCAAATAAAGGATGACTTTGCAAACTTCAGTCAGCTCAGGGGAGCCTACTTCAATATTTCCTGCGCAATTACAAATGCCAGTGGCAAGCTCCTCAGCAGTTGAAGGCAGAAACTAGCATGCTAGAAGTAATTATGCTCCCAAATGCAGAATCGCTCTTCGTCATATCCCTTTGAAGAGCTCATGCAAGCCACAGCAACCAAAGACCCTACACCTTCTGCATTGAGCCATTTGAGTATAAAGTGAGAGGTACCCTAAGAAAAATGAAAGAAATCACTAGTATCCAACACTTGCAATATCAGAGCAGAAATGCTGACACCCAGAGGCTCAACTATCATCACATGGGTGAGTAAGATCTTTTAACACACGTGGAGGGCAGGCTTGAAACCAGCTTTCAATGATGCAGCCTTTTTGGTTGGACTGCAGGCAGTCTTACTCGTGCCGTGTCAGTCATAGAGGTTGTTGGACCATGCTTATATTTGCCTCAAGCAAGTCTTGACGAACAAAGTGGGGCATAATCTGCTGAGTAGTGTAGTGGAGGCTGTGAAATGAGAAATAATCAATTAGAGTGCCTTTAAAAAGAGCCTCTGTCAAGGTGATGTGCACATCAGTGAGATACAATCATCATTGGGAACAAGGTGGTGTACATTCAGCCTACATTTCTAAAGAGAGAACATACAGTGATGATCACAGGAGAAATCTGTGGATGGTAAGTGACAGGCCCAAATAATTGCATCAAAAGAAAAGGGAATGAGTGACCTCCGAATGAGTAAAGGTTGATTAGAAGTTCCAACTGGAAGCCTTGGTTGCTGGGCGGAGAATGAGTGAAGGGGAGTAAAGCGAGATGGTAGGGACGATATAGGAGAACATTGGGAGGGGAATGAGATGATGGGAGAGGCAAACAGGAGCGTGTCCATGGTGGAACTTGAAGACAGCAAAGGGGATATTGTGCTTGATGCAGAAATTAATCGGATACCAGTGGAGGGATCAAACACGATCACAGCTTTACCAATTAAAAACCAGGCAACAGAAACAAACATGAGTACAGTATTCCCAAAGACAAGACTGTCACACTATATAAAGTCCCACTCATTTCATGGATCGTTATTAAACAAAGGTGTCGCTTTAATCGACATTGTGAACTCGGGATGTTACGGGACAATGAGTCCCATAGGCAACGCCACGGGCTGAAGGGCACAGTGGGGGCTATCACTCCCTCGACTGACTGTGCGCGAGTAACAGACTTCAGCCTCTATTGACGATCTCTGTGAACAGGGAGGTGGAAGCCAATAGAGTTCATGTCAACAACAAAAACCGTGACCTTTAAAGAGACAATGCTCCTGTTAAAATACGATTGACAGTACATTACCATTTTTACATGCTTCAGAGTACTATACCGATTTTAGAAGCAGCGTTGCTTTGTAGATTGATTTTGTTACTGATGGAGATAGTAAAAAAAGCATGTGGCAAGATGAGACGTTCATTCGAATGTCCTAGCCCCTTGGCATAGCCCCTAGGCTCGAGCACAAGACACTGATACTATTTTACTCAACACCCACCTCTATAACCCCCCTAATCGCTCCCCCTCAATCCCGCTATGTCCCCCTCCCCCCATAGCGATGTTATTTATCTTCCAAAAAAACTTCTTCGATAACACCGCTTTGAAATGAAATGTTTATAGTAAGAGACGATTCAGGCAATGGCCCTTTTGTCACAGCACTTCAGTCTCCTCGACTTGTGACATCGGCACCACCCATGAGGAGGCCGCATTTGTTGCACTCCAAGATGGCTTGGTGAACGCCCCTCCCTGCCACTACCCCGACTTTTCCTTGCCGTTTGTCCTTGATACAGATGCTAGTAACACTGGCATTGGAGCTGTTCTGTTTCAAGTTGTCAATGGCGTCGAGAGTGTTATCGCATAAGGAAGCAGAGTGCTGTCTCCGGCTGAACAGCGGTACTGTGTCACACGCTGATAACTGTTAGCTATCGTGTTTTTCTTGCAACAGTATCTTCCATATTTGTATGGGAGAGACTTTGAGATGCGCTCGGACCACGCGGCGCTGCAGTACGCGCTGCAGGTTGACCAGCCATCTGGCGAACTTTCACGCTGGTTGGAGGTCCTCCAGGACTACTCTTTTCAGGTTACCTATCGCAAAGGCTCCCATCACACGAACGCGGACGCCCTGTCGCGATTACCCACGAACGAGAGTTGCGCAAGTTTTTCGGGCTCCGGTCACTGTAAGCCGCGCAACGAAAACTCGCCCCCTACCCTTACGGCATCGGCCGAGGTTGTAACATCTGAGGGGGCTGGGGATCCAGTGGCGCGTGATGCTGTCATTGGATTGGACCACGACGAATGGGGGCGCCTCCAGGTTGAGGACGCTTCCCTGCTTAAATTGCGATGCCGTGTCAAAGAGACTGATGGGGGCGAGGATCGATGGGGTGTCGCCTCTTTCATTCTCAGAGGCGGATTGCTCATGCATTGGGGCGGAGAGATGCGATGTTCCAACATTGTTGTGCCCACCGCCCTGCGGAGTAAGGTCATTTGGGTGGTGCACGAGCGTCTGTTGCACTTGGGTGTGCATAAACTAGCATTGGCCACACGTAAGTCGGATTTCTTCTGGCCTGGCATGGCTGAGGATGCTGCCAATTTGTTGAAGGGGTGTGTGCAGTGCACGCGGTAGAAGCCGCTTGTGGGACTAAATATTTTCTGGTGGGAGTCGAGTATTTCTCATGATGGCCTGTGGCCTGGCCGCTTCCCAAACAGTTGGCGGCAAAGATCACTGAGGCATTCCTCAATGGCTACGTAATTGTAGTGGCATGGTTGAACATGATCGCCACTAATCATAGCCGTCAGTACTAGCTTGTGTCAGTAGGGAGCAGAGGGGAGGCTGAACCTGCTGGATTAATGATGACGGGCCGTTGGCCAAGGCAATCCCTGGGGGAGCATCGTGGCCAACGGTCGGGACCCCAGATCCCGGGAAGGGGGCTGGGGAGATGATGTCATTCTCCAGACCCTCGGAGACGGTCCTAGAAGGAAGGCGTGGCCAGGGGCGGAGTGAGCCAGGAGCCTATATATAAGTCAGGTCCCTGAGCGGTCCCAGCAGTTGTTGTCCGGCCGAAGACTGAAGAGCATCCTGGAGCCCTGAAGAGAAGAGCCCAATGGGCAGAGCAGAACCCCTGGCTAGGGTCGGCTCGAGCTTGTACCAGTGAAAGCTCCAGCTGATAACCCGTGAAGACTCAAGGGAAGACTCAAGCCCCAGCAGTATAGATGCCGTGATAGCCAGTGAGAGGCAAGCTAGTCTGGAGGGACTACCTCCATAGAGTATCGGGTGAAAGGGGCCATTACCCCATTGTGTAATAACCTGTTAATGTTATAATAAATGTGTTGCCTCAGAGTAAGCTTCCTCCAGTTTATTACCCACTACATTATGGACAAGAGTGCTCCCGAACGTCTTCTGAACAATCAGGGCAAAACATTTTCTTCAAAATTATTGCAAGAGGTGTGCGTTAGTTGTGAACCAAGAAAGTACGCATGTCACCGCACAATCCGCAGACGGATGGTATGGTTGAGGTGGCTGCACAGGACTCTGACCTCCATGTTGAGTCATCAGGTCAGCGAGAACACGACCCCCTGATTCATGTTCAGTTACAAGCCGCACCCAACAAGGCAAAATCTTAAATCTCTGACTCCGTGTGCTGCGAAGTGCGGGAGACTTCCAGGGTAAATTCTGATTTGTGCCGATTGGCCAATGAATGGCTGAGGGGCTTCCGTACTTCAGTGCAACCAAGCTCTGGGGACAGAGCTTGGTTGCACTGTCCACAGGTACCGTTGGGTACATCGCCCAATTTGCTCAAACCCTGGAGAGGGCTGGTTGATGTGATTCGGGTCATTCGACTGCAGTGTGTCCAGATCCGCTTGGGGCGGCGGAGTTGGTTTGTACACTCCTCTTGCCCTAAGCCCTTTATTGCTCCCTGTGAGTTTGTTCCATCTCCACACTGTGGGCGCCGAGGGACAGATGTGTCCGGCGAGCTGGCATGTGTGCCCGTTGAGGTTGATCCTCAGCGGAGTCGTGTGCTTCCTCCCTCAGGTGCCGCGCGCCTGATTTCCCCCGAGCCGCCGCCTGCGCTGTCTTCACTTGATTCGGGAGAGGAGAACCCGTCGACCCGGCCTACTGCTCTTCGACTGGACAGTTGCATATTCCCCCTGGGACCTCCAGAGAGAGTGAGCCCACCTCCACTGGAGACCCAGCCACGAGGACTCGCTCAAAAACTCTTCGGATTTTGTGACACCCATGCACACACACTCCCACACCATCAGTTGCTTGTCACACTCAGTAGGCCATATCGGTTATTGGCTGAACCTAGCCTTTGTTGTGCTTATGGGTATTGTTACACAGTGAGGATGGGAGTTGTTGGTGATGGAGGGGATTCCGTGCATTCGCGTTTTATACTTTCTCGTGTTGTTCTGTACATTTGTAGCTAGTGTATATATTGTATAGGTGGGCTTGGGTATTTATATGCTATTTGTTATTGTTAATTATTGAGGCACACATAGCGTTTAGTCACTTTTACTCGCTTTTTATCACCTTATTCACTTAAGCAACCATTGGAAAGATGTTCTAAATCATACCAAACATTAAACTAATTTTCAATGGTATTTATCCAAATAGTGATATACCAAACTTTCATAGAAGCTTATTTCACTTCACACCTACATTTGTAAACTCCCGCCCCGTGCCGGTCCTCTACGTTCCACTTAACACCCCCTCCCCCCCCGTGCCGGTCCTCTTGTGCGTTACGGTCATTTTATGCTAATTCCTTTGTCAAAGTATTTTGTTTCCTCCCACACAGCTTAAAAGGACGCGACCTGGGCTGGACTGTCTTCACTCCAACGCTGTCCTCATGACAGTACGGTCCCCTTCACCTGATGAAGGCCACTTGTGTTGTGGCCGAAACGTCATGAATTTTGTTGTTTTATTTTTTACCTACGTGACTTTACCGAATAGAACCAAAGAGTATGGATCCTTGCAGTCACGAAAGCTTCAAATCTAGAACTTATTCACTTGGTTAGTTTTAAGGGGGAGTTGACAGCCAGGACGGCTGAATGCTACGAATGGGGGGGGGAGGGGGGTAATGTAGTGACATCGGGAATGCCACTGTGTAGTGCCGGCCTGAGAGGCACGGCGTGCGATGTAATTACATCACCGACACCCCATATATGTGGGTGTAGTACCAGCCTTAGTGGGGCTTGGTGAGCGCTGAGTCATGGCGCTGAGTGGCACCACGTGTGGCGTGCAGTGCTGTTCTCTATAGGAGGGGTGTGAAAGTGTCAGCCATGAATGAGGTTAATGTGGGCCATTGCACTTTGTTTGACCATGGAAGGTACATGACGGGTAAATTCTACACAGGGGCCACAAGTTGGGGTTAGTGGGTAGTCACGTGTCAGGGCGAGATCTTGCAATAGGAATCGAGAAGGTAGTTGTGGCCAAGGGCGGAGCCGGCCACGACTGGTAAGCATATAAACCGGGTCCCCAGAGGGACCGGGGTTCAGCTTTGCTGTTGTCTTCTGAAAGATCTACATTCAACGTCCGTGAAGAGTCACCAACACATGGGCAGGACTCAAGCTGGAGTCCTGCTCGTTGTAGCTATCCCAGAGTGTTAGCGCAGATAGCCTGGTGGTCCACCACCATAGGTTGTTATCTGGTAAAAGGGAAGTTACCCCTTCGTGTTGGTATAAATACATTTGTTGCCTCCAAAGAGTATGTCTGCGACTCAATTGAACCGACTACACAATGGTGCAAAGGTCAGTAAAGTGACCGAGGCCACCAGGTGCTGTACCAGTATACCACATCAGATTAACAAGGGGCTCAGTGGTGGCAACAAGTTATCCCCTTCACCTGGAATGCAGGAGGTCGTGGGTTCGATTCCAACCCCAACGCCTGGATATTTGGAGTTTGCATATTCTCCCCGTGGTGGCGTGGGTTTTTCTCTGGATCCTCGAGTTTTTTTCCCTCCACATTTAGAAATATGCGTTTACAGTATTTGGCTGCTACAAATTTCCACGTGATAAGCCACTTCGTTGAGCTATGATTTGTGGCCAGGTTGCTTTTGAAAAATAGCTATATAGCTCAGTGGTCCTTACTTGGTACAATAAAATAAAAATCTGCCGATTCCTGGAGTTATACTATAGGAAGGCCTGGGTACCCAAGGGACCAGGTTACACCATTTGTCAGTTCAATGAAAAATCGACAAACAATAAATCCAACAAACACACCCAGTGCTGAAATGCACTGAAAAACAGTAAATGTACCAGAATGAAGCAGTACACATCTTGTCAAGTTGTATTTATACAACAAAGATAACTAAAGAAAAATAACCAAATCCACAATTAGATGTGGATGTGATAATAAAGTAAAGCCCTTCTGGATAATGGACACCCTATGCCCTGTCGGTCGTGTTGATTTTTTACCATATTTCACCACGCCGACTAGTGCGGGTTGGTGAAGCGAGGGGGGCAGAACTGATTCATTTGTCACTCGCCTCTGGATTTAGTCCATGGGTGTGTAGTGATGTGCGCTAAACACTGTGCAATTGGACGACCCCACATGCCCTGGGCACCCTTTCGCATGAGATATTCAAACTCAATCTATTTTGCAGGTGAAATATTTCTGAAATAAAAATGCAATGAAGGAAAACAGAGAAACTGCCATGACAGGGTGCACAGGTGTGAATTAATATATTATAATAATCAGTCACACGACTGACCATACAAGGCAAGCACACCATGGTGGTGCTCGCTTCATCCACCCAGCAACACACTTCAGCGCAATTGTTTCCCAGCGCCTATCTCGTGACTCGGTATGGGAATCGCTGCGGCGGTGTCCGCTCGTGCAGCTCCATGCGACCCACAGCAGACGAGCGCTCCCTATAGAGGATCCACGGTCGCGCGTCGTCTATGCCTACAGCACGAGCTCCGACACAAACATCCCCCATGGAGCTCCACAGACTGGTGGGGCAAGTGCTGTTATTGAGCTCCTATGAATGAAGCAGTACACATCTATGAAGGCCGCTGTGAAGTGTCGAGTCGCCCCGCGTCTCTCGCCCCTGACGCGGCCCAGTTCCCCGTGTAGCCTCCTCTGCTGTGCTCTCAGCCTCTGGCCCTTACGCAGCAGAAAGGAGAGGGGTGGAGGGGTGACGGGAGGAGTGAAAGGAGCGTTGAGGGGAGGGTTGGGGGGAGGATCGGTGGGAGGGGTGGGAGGGGTGGGGTGGGGTGGGTGGGGTGGGGTGGGTGGGGTGGGGTGGGTGGGTGGGGTGGGTGGGGTGGGGTGGGTGGGGTGGGGTGCCCCTTGCTTTCTTCGGCCCCTCCCCCCACCTCTGCTACTTATTTTAAGCCTCTGTCTGTTCATCCATCCGGCTCCTTTTTTCTTGCTTCTCTGTCCGTCTTTCCTCTTCTTACCTCTTGTGTCCCTGTATATGTATTTCTGCTATCTTATACCTCGTATTTGTTCACTCTGTCTATGCTGGTATGTTCAACCCAGAGGATGAACACGAAATTTAGCACTCTTCTGAAATTCGTGGTCTGCCAGGCAAGTGTCTAACTGTGTCGTTGGCCGACTGGTATTGCATCACATAAAATTTTCTTAGGTTTTTTGAATTCTCGTCTCTCATCTTCTTGTTGTATTTACCTCCGTGCAGTTTAACACTCTCTATGTGTTGCGTTGATGTCACCTTATGTGCTATTTGTTTTTACACCTGATGAAGATCGCTTGTGTTGCGGTCGAAACGTCGTGCTTGATTTATTTTAATATAATTTTATGGTATTTCTACATATGTGACTTTACCGAAAAAAACAATGAGTTAATCAATGGTTCTCTGTGTGAGTGAGTCTATGTGTCTCCATGTGAGTGAGCCTATGGCTCTGTGTCAGTGAGACTTTGGCTCTCTGTGTGAGTGCACTCTGTGAGTGAGTCTATGGCTCTCTGTGGGAGTAAGTGGGTCTCTAAGGCCACCACCATCTTGCTCCCTGCCCAGTGCGTCCACCTGGTTGAGCTGCAGAAGTCTATTGTCCACCACTCCAGACTGCACAGATATCCGACGTCCACCTCCAGCACAGACACCAGCAGATTCTTAAACCTGGTGGTGGAAGGACACGAGAGGGGTAATAGTCAACCACCATTACCACCATCAATACCACCATTACAACCACCAAAATCACCGCTATCGTTAACACCACCATCAATATCACCACCTCCACCACAACAATCACAATCAAAATTACAATCACAATACTCTTTGGTTCTTTCGGTAAAGTCACGTAGGTAGAAAAAATAATAGATCACGACGTTTCGATCGCAACACAAGCAACCATCATCAGGTAAAAAAATATAGCGAGAAAGCTGCTGAAACACGAAGTTATATTGGCTTGAGATAAGCTCAGCCCAAGAGTAAGTGGGCGGGGCTAGAGGTAGAATTTGCATGTAAATACAACACCACATCGTGGAAAAGAGACACAGACACCGAGAGACATCCACACACAGAGAGAGGCATACACAAAGAGACACACGAAAGACGCATACAAAGAAAAACACACCGGCAGAGAGAGACACCCACACAGACAGATGCAGAGAGAGAGATAGACACAGAGATAATTACATAATTGCCCATGAATTACTATGGTGTGACAATGCCTATTACCAATGTCAAAGGGAACATCAATGAATGGTAAATGTGGGGTAATATCCCCAGAAGAGCATGTAGACTACATTAAAAAATAAAATAATCAATCAATATAATATCACATATGGGTTCAGTTTAAAGTTTACTTATGAAAAATAATACTGAAATAATTGTGCTCCATAGGTTATCTTAATGGTAAAGTTACATAAACATCACGGAATCACTTAAGCTGACCATTTAAAAAGACATTAATTGCAAGATGTTGAGCAAAGGAAATTATTTGGAAGTTCATCTCACACCAAGTACATGTTACTATAAATCTAAATCTGCATAGTTCTCGATCAGCAAAGTCGCAAACATGTTTTACCACAAGCAAGGAGTTCGGTGTAAAGCTGTTAAGCAAATTAACCACTGCACACGGTTGTAAAGCTCTCTGCCTCAAAGACAGCACTCTACCAAGTGTCACGACGCAGCTGCACACGCCACATGACAATAGGCGGAGTGAGTGAATCTAAGTAGACACTGACCCTGTCAAAGGGGATCCATGTCTAGAGTATTTGTGGCTGGTGCTACACATTTCTAACGTGATTAGCCATTTAGCTGATCTATCATTTGTGGACAGGTCGCTTCTGGAAAACAGCCACATAGCTCAGTGGGTCTCACCTGGTAAAATAAAAATAGTTTATAGAGTTCGTTCTGCCTCAACGCGTGTTTTCATAACGCCAATTGGATATAGCACGATGAATGTATTAGGGAACACGTTTTATGACACGGATGCTAAGTGGATATAACGCGATTGAGTCAACAGAACCACGTCGCGCGAGTAGGAATGTGCGGTTGTACGGCTGCCTGGGCACAGCGTCACACAAGGCATTGGGATGCTGCTGGATGCTTCCTGATGCTCCCCACGCGCCTGTCTTTGTTCAGCCGACACACGCATCTCACGCTGTTATCACGGACTGTGCTTTACCCTGTATTAGTCATTGTAACGAGGGAGTTTACACAACGCAACTACCGCGTTATAGAACACTGCAGTAAATATTGTCGCGGTGTGGAAGGAGCAATGAACGTCATCTTGTGGCATGGAAAGGCATCGCAGCCCTAGCGAGCAGCCAGAGACAAAGCCTGCACGCACGGCAAAGTTGTGATTGACCCGGGGACTATTAGCAAGTGACACGTATGGACTAATGGTTACTCTAAATGACGATGTTGACGTTGGTTATAACGTGCTACAAATATGCTGAAGGCACATCGCATTAGCTCTGACAAATAGCGGACTTTTTAAAGTTATCGTTTACAATGGTTAATTTGTATATCATGCCAAGTGAGTAATTTACGTGTGGACCCTGACAGCGGCACTCAATGTCCAACTCTTGCGAATGCTCTCAGGGGATCTTTACCGTGCGCTGCGTTCACTCACTCAGCCCCAATCTCCCTGTCGTGAACTCACCACTCACCCACTCACTCACCTCACCCTTCAACTCACTCACCCTCCTCACCTATTAATTCTCCTCATTAACTCACTCACCCTGAAATCCACTCCCTCACCCCCCCCTCCATCACCCGGCACTCACCGCCTGTCCGTGACCACCTCTCCCGTGCCTACAACCACAAACACCACCACCACCTCTCCCGTGCCTACAACCACAAACACCACCACCACCTCTCCCGTGCCTACAACCACAAACACCACCACCACCTCTCCCGTGCCTACAACCACAAACACCACCACCACCTCTCCCGTGCCTACAACCACAAACACCACCACCACCTCCTGCTGCTGCTGCTGTCGCGGTCTCCGCGTGGCGCCGCGGGCCCAGGGGGAGGCCTCGCGGCCCAAGAGCGGCGCCACGGCTCCCCCCCTCCCGCTCCTGGCCCCTCCCCCTCGTCCCTCCTGGCCCCTCGTCCCTCCTGGCCCCTCGTCCCTCCTGGCCCCTCCCCCTCGTCCCTCCTGGCCCCTTCCCCTCGTCCCTCCTGGCCCCTCCCCCTCGTTCCAACTGGCCCCTCCCCCTCGTCCCTGCTGGCCCCTCCCCCTAGTCCCTCCTCCTCCCGCTCGCGACGTGGAGTGATCTCGCCCCCCCACCGCCCATCGCGCCGCCTCTCGCGTGATTGGCTCGCTTCGCGTCACGTGGGGAAGGCGGAAGAGGAGTATGGGGGAGGAGCTGCGCTGTTAGGGGCGGGGCCGTGGAGTCACGTGGTTGGCAATGATTGACAATAAGTGGGCAGGGATGGCTGTTACGTCAACGTGTACGTCACATCCGGTAAAGAAGTTATATAAATAACGCCCCTTCGTGACGTGCCTCACACTTGCTTCTGTCCCGCGTGCCGTCAACACGAGCTGAGCATGGCGCTGCTGATCGTTGGCGTTCTGCTCTTGGCCCTGCTTGGGATGGAGATCTTCATTTATCTTCGTTGTACGCTTTCCATCTCAGACTTTCACCGCGAGACCACGACGCTGCAAACGGAGAGGATGGGCCAGCAGAATGTGGAGCTCTGTCAGGGGAACAAGACGCCCCATCTGAAGCTACAGTATCAGCAGGAGGAGTTGATGGATAACCGAGAGACTCTCCAGAGAGAGAACAGGGGCCTGGTTCAACAGCTTAAAGAGCGCCAGTTAGAGCTGGAGTCCACAAGAGTGCCTGGCTGCGAGCGTGCGTCTCTCCGTGCGGATTTTCTCCGAGACTGCAATGCAGCACAGCGGCAAATGTCGCTGCGCTGTAAAAAGGAAGGTCTC
Organism: Petromyzon marinus; assembly: GCF_048934315.1. NCBI lineage: Eukaryota > Metazoa > Chordata > Hyperoartia > Petromyzontiformes > Petromyzontidae > Petromyzon > Petromyzon marinus. Next base: position 556,498 of record NW_027423213.1, read on the forward strand.
CGTAGGTCGCTGCGCATCCACCTGAGGGAGTTGAACTTCCTGAATCCACAGAGAGGGCAGGAGCAGTTTAGGCTGCGCGGGAAGCTGGCGCGTCACGAGGAAAAGTGGCACGGCGAAGTGCAGATGCGCAAAGAGTGCCGGCATCTCAATAGACAGCTGAAAGAGCTGAAATGCGCCATTTCTCAAATTTACAAAGATGCCACCACCACCAACGCCACTGCCACCGCCACTGCCACAGCTGCCACCACCGCCACCAAGCCCCAGAAATGAAGAGATGTATTAATTGGGTTCGAAAATGGCTGAAACGCAAGTCGACCATTTTAAAACATTGGGGCAATTTAGAAAATGACACCGCCCCAATTAAAACATTATTCACAAAGACAAACGTTCCCCGTATAGATTCAAGAGACTATTGGGGCAAGTGCTATTAGCAAGGAGCAGCACCTAAGAAGACCTCCACAATACAATCACAAGCACAAACACAAAGGTCCCCCATGTAGCCTCAACACTGTTGGGGAAAGTGTTGTACAATATATATTTATCTATGTTTAACTTATTTTGCATCACATGTAGTCAACCATACCAATGGGAGATGTTGTTAATGAATAGTACAACTTTTGGATTCCATTACAGAGAATCGTTAGTGAGTCGAACAGTTCATAAGTCTGAATAAAATAGTGTACTGTATTTAAATTCACATACTGGAAGTGTTGTAAAATGTATTACGGTTTAACAAAAATTTTGAAGCAATGTTAAAGTCATAACACGGAATATTATACATTTGCAAATAATACTGTAATAAATACTGTATGGTAAACAAAAAATAAAGTTACGTAAATAGGACAAAAAATATGTTTTTAATGTCACTTACCTTGAGTCTGGATGTGGGACCTTTTGTCGGGAGGGGGCATAATGAGTCCCCATAACTGCACACGGGAGGGTTGGGGGTGAACGTCCGCAAGCACACACACACACAACAGCGACAGTCATCCCCCGAATAGCCTAACCAGAATGTTGGGGCAAGTGCTGTTAGCCAGCAGCGCCTATGAAGGCTGGAATGTCGCACGAGGGGGTGCGTGGACAGCACCACGCCCGGCTGCCTTTGTCTCGCCAGTGGTGATATTTACACACCACACCAGGCACTTATTTGAGGCTGAGTCAATCGACGGAAAGCCCAGCAACCATTAATATAATCGTTAAAGGTGTTGGTCGTGAGTGGGAATCGAACTGGGATCGGTGGGATGGTAGACAGTGTTCACCATTGCACTATCTCTCCCCACACACACACTCACAGGGGTATATGCGTCCGTGCACACACGCACAACAAGAAGACAATATTCGCCGTTTGCCCCTAAGTGGCAGTGACATCACCACAGCGCTTTTGTGCGGTGCTTGGTGCATTTTGAGGTCACTTGAAGTGTCGAAGGATGGCTGGCAAGAAGTCATGAATAGACACAGGTACCATGGGTTGACTTAAGGTGATGACGGGCAGATGCAAAAGCCGTGCTCCCCACTGTGCCAAATTTCAGTGTTTCAGTCATATAGCGCTCTGCTCATTCTTATGAGTGTCGCTCCGCTGCCCTACGCTATTGCTGGAGGGCAACTGCCTCCACCTCCCCAGTAGAGTCTTTCATGAACCTCCTCCACATAGGCCTATCGCGACACTGCTGCTACCAGTCATCAGCAAGTTCAATCAGCTCCACATCCTTCTGTACCACATCAGTCCATCTCTTCTGTAGCCCATGCCGCGCCTGTTTAGCATGATCTATCCGCCCAAATTGAAGCTGCTTGGGGATGCGGTGACAGTGCATATAGACTTCATGACCCAGCCAATGGAGCCTGACTTGCCGGAAGAGCCCACTGATGAGCCTTTGTCTAGATATTTTAGGAAATGTTGGCCTCCTCACAAAGTCCAGTCTGGTTAAACCCTGGTAGGCAGGCTAGACCAAATGTTTCAAACCATTGCAGATAATCCTATAGAGAGAAATAAGGGAAGGCATAACTGTGGTCCAGAAGACATGAAGGTTTGTATGGAGTAACAGATCAGGTAGCTTCCATACAATGTTACGCAGCTGATGAAAATATAATGCCACTCGAATGAATCGAAGTGAGACCTCGGCTCCCAAAACAGAGTTGGTCATGAGCACACTGCCCAAGTACGGAAATATCTCCACTCTCTCCACAACTGCCTCAAAATACATGGGGAATTGAGGGAGGGGAGCATTTTGATGATGTAAAATACCCAGGGAGGTGATTTGATTTTGTGGGGCTGATGGTAACGGCCCATATTTTAGTAGCATGTTCCGTGTTTAGATGGAGTGTCTCCAACTCCTTAGAGTGGGCAGTAATCACCAGATCATCCGCATTCATAATATGGTTTAACTATAGAGAGCCATACCATGACCGGACTCGTGCATCGATCAGCCTCCCATTATATCTATACCAGATATAAATTCTACTGGTACATCCATGGAAATCGTCTCATTACTAAGTAGTCAAAGAAAATGTTAAGTCGTGTAGGGGCCAGAGGACATCCATGTCACACATTACTCACATATTCTATCATCCCTTAACTCCATTATATCGATTTCCCATGAGACACAGCAGTTGTTTTTCTATTGTTTATATATGCTTTTCATTACTGTAACTCTGTGTTTTTATTTAGCTTTTGTTATTTTGGTGATCCAGGTCTCTCTTGCAAATGAGAATCATCCTAGTCTCTTTAGTTCTCGCCTGTTTTAACTAAATAAATTACTACTTACTCCATTATGAACTCACCCACTTCCCTTACTTTATGACTCACATAAATACGTCCTCTCCTTCCTCATGAGTCATATATTGACCTGATAACTCAGGCAACCACCTGATAATTCACTGTGCCAACATCACTCACGCACTATTTCACAATCTCACCAATGACCTACTCATCCCATCACTCACTACCTTACTCACCATCCGCTTCCCTCATTGACCCACTGGTAAAATGGAAATACGCAGTCTAACACTCACGTGTTTAAAGAAGCTCCTTCGCAGGTTAGATTGTCTAGATGATTTATTTCACGATAACGTATTTACAACGCAAAAGTACGACTCACATGAACCTTCCCTCGTACAGTACCCTGCATCTGTTCCACCCATCAACACTGACACCACTATATCCTTTGCCATCTAAGAGAAAGGACGTAGAAGACGGTTGAGTCTGCTGGAAGAATGTACCAAGGAAACTGCTGCAAGCTGCCAGGGCGAGGCTGCGTGGGTAGAAAAGGGAGAGCGAGGCCCGCAATTGGGGCGCTAGCTCGGAGACTGAAGGACGACTGCAGGTGGATGACATCGGGGCCGACTGTTGTACATGGTGGAAACCATTAAGAAAGATTGTTCGAGATGAATGTAGTGGAAAACACTGGGGCTGCAGATAGTCATACCCTTGTGAAGCGTGTGAGTTGCACTCTCTTCTCAAAAATGGAACCTGCAAAGAAGCTTCTGGTGGCAGTGGTGGGATACAGTCTACAAGTTCAAGAAGGAAGACCCGCCGAAGAGCTCCTGCAGAGAACGAGTTATCAACCCTAAGCGCTCCAGGTTTTTCAGACTCGGCAAATGGCGGGAGTGAGAGCCGGACCCCGTTGGCAGCCAAGTTCCCGATGGAAGTGGATGCTCCGCCAAAGACCCAAGAACCAGCATCGCCGAACAAAGAAAATTGGCGGCAGCTGTTGGACAGGTTGGACCACCTTACCTCAGTGGTGGATCGACTGATAATTTCGATGATGAAGAAAAGAGAAGAGGAAGGAACAGGTAGTGCGCGGCTGAAGCCAGATCCATCTCCACCATGGACCGCAATGGCGAGGAGAAAGCGCCATAGGGCAGCAGCCATCGCTTCCCCCCGTCGAGCAGCAGGCGGGAACCAATCAAATGACTCAACCACAACTAGAAGCTGTTCAACAGACCTTGACCACCATGCATAAAAATACGGGAGGTGATTGTATTGCATTCATCAAAAGATTTGAAGCAGCTGTCAGAGTCAGCCGATTGATTGACGATGAAGTGCTACGACTGCTGCCTACGGTGTTGGATGACAGAGCACTATTGGCCTTCTTTATGATCCCGGAAAATCAACCTGCCACAACCCAACAAGGTTGTCAAGGGATGGCCGATGTTTTCTGTCCTGCGTCCAGCGCAAGGCAGCAATTTTCATCCTGGAGAAGAGGAGATAGCGAGCCACTGATGGCTTATAGAAGTACCTTGCATGCGGTTGCAGATGTGGCATTTGCAAGGATGGACATGACAACCTGAGACGTGCTAGTGGCGGAGCGGCTACAAATTCTCCTCTATCAAAGTGGCATTACATTGCCGATTTTGCCAGAGAGTGAGCAAACTTCAATGTAGTTTGCTAAATGCCTCTGGGCACACACAGATCCCAGGGCACCATGTGAAGTAGCAGCCCATGTGACAAGGGTGATGGAGAATGGAGGAGCAGGACCAACGGAGCCAACAGGGACAGCAACAACAGGGACCGCCGCAATGCCCAGCATGGAGGGTGATCTGCAGGCGACCTTGGAAGAGATGGCTGTGGCCATCCAGGGGTTCAACGATTCAAGGTGTCAACTACAGCATCAGCGACCATGGCACAACCACGGAGGAATTCAGGACCATGCGGTGATGTACTGCTACCACTGCGGGAGGTCGGGCCACATCGCGAGAGGTTGCCGAGGGGAAGTCATCCCGAGACAACCAAGAAACACCCAGGCGTGTCGCCTGTACACCCAGCCAGATCACACGTGCACCTCATTTCCAAAACCCTCATCACCAACATCACTAGCACACCACTCGATCACATCGACCTGGAGTGAAACAACAGGGAAAATTCGGCCAACATCTCGGGCTAAGTGGAAAAAGTTAGTGAGATCGGTCGTAGCAGCAGCGACAGGAGCAGCATGGTGTAAACCGACCCTCCCTGACTCGCCGAGACAGGTGATGTCAATAAACACAGCAACGATAGAAAATGATGTACCACCCACAGATCATGATCTTGGGCTGATAAGGACCGAATGAATCCGATTGCAAAAACAGGATGAAATTATACAGTCATTGGCTGCACAGGCAGCTGAATGTGCTCAAACTGGTCAAAATGGGGAGCCATTCATCCCATGGCGAGGACTCCTGATGAGGTGGGACATGAAGATGCAGCGTTGTTGCCTAGTGGTGCAAAAACCCTTGCAAAAACAGTTGCTACTAGAAGTGCACGCCAAACAACAAATGCACTTGGGCCACCGAAACACATTGCTCACACTGCAGGCTCGATATTTTTGGCCAGTTATGTCAAAAGATGTACGCGAGCGGGTAATCATTGTCAGGAGTGTGCAAAAAGGAAACCTGCTCCCCATCCTATACAGGCTCCACTGCAGTCGATCGCAGTGGTGAGGGTAAACGAACTAGTAGCGTTGGATATCCTGGGTGCATTTCCTAAAACAGCAAGGATAAAATAAATATTTGCTCGAGGGGATGGAGTATTGCACACACTGGCTCGTTGCATGGCCGATAAATGACCAAACGGCTGCAATAATAGCAGAAGCCTTTCTCCATGGCTATGTATTGGACAAGGGCCCCACTGAGAAACGTCTAGCAGGCCAGGGTCAGAATTTTTCTACTAACCTGTTGCGAGAGGTTTGTAATATCGTGGGCACTAAGAAAAATTCGAACGCCACCATACCACCTGCATTGTGATGGACAAGTAGATAGGCTTAACCGCACGCTGTCCGCAATGTTGTGCCATGTTGTAAATGGTGATCAGATGGACTGGGACTTGCACATCCCAGGGGTCCTAGGGGCATATTGTAGAGTGCCACATGCATCGGCCGGGCTCTTCCCCTTCTTTTTGATGTATGGGAGAGACCCTGAGCCACCTATTGAGGACCAACTGGTGGCTTTCCCTGCTAAAGTTGTGTCGTCACCAGCCTCCCTCAGACTGCCACTAAAAAAGCTCTGTGAAGCTCGTGAAGCCGCGATAGCAGAGTCAGGCAGATCGCAAATAGCAAACAAACGGTTGCGGAAATGAACGGAGACGCCTGTACCCTTTGAACAGGGTGATCGGGCCTGGTTACACTGTCCTGAGGTCCGGGTTAGAAAATCCGCCAAACTACACCATCCTTGGCAAAGCCCAGTGGAATTGTTAAAATCCTCTGCCCGCAAAGTGTTCGCATCCAAATGGGACGCCAGAGATGGGTGGTTAATCCGAGTCGCCCTAAACCATATAGAGAACTGACGTCACAAGGGATCGTTCAGGCTCACAAAGCCGTGCCCAGGGGCGTCGTGATGAATGCCAGGGAGGGGAGCATCCTCCTCACAGAAATACTGCCCCCGCACTCTCCTCTCAGGATCGACCGGAATGAAGATGGCCACGATGAGGGAGGCCGACGGACTAATTTAGAGAGGTGCCGAGAAGGAGTGTCACCAGGTCGAATGTGCTGCTCGACCACACCTATAGTACATATTGATGGCTTGTTGTAAATGTAGGGCTAATGATGTTGCGTATTGTTTGCCTAAGAATGTACACCTTCAATAGGGCAGCCCACGTAAGAGTTTGGTGATGATACTGAATGGTCAAGTTGGGTTGTAATGCCTTCCCCCCCTTGATTCAAGCGCCTATGTTAAGCATTAACCCAGAGGTTAAATGTTTTGTACTCCATGCCCACATCACTGAATCCCGTGTGCGATCCCATTGATTCCCACATAGAGTTCCCTATTACTGGTAGGAACGAAGTTGTAAACTGAGTGTACCAGCCTGCAATAGATGAGTGTACCAGCTTGCAATAGATTAATGCGTCCGTCCGTCCCCTTTCAATACTTTAACGAAGTGAAATCTCGTGCTATTGGGGTGTAAAAATAAAATTGCGCAAAATTCCAATGTTCCTACCAGCCCACCCTGCAGGGACCTGTTAAATTAGAGTTTTAGCCGGGACAGATATTTTTATGGGCAGAAGAGGGTGATGTAGGGTACTGTACATGGCAAAAGTTATAGTGGTGTCAGTGGAGATGGGTGGAAACAGGTGCATGGTACCGTACGAGGGAAGGTTCGAGGTAGAAGACGGTAAAGTTTGCTGGAATAATCTTAAATTAAAGCTTTCATGAATGCAGGGATTCATACTCTTTGGTGGAGACGATAGCACAGAGTAGTGTACCTTCTTTATGACTCTGATATTTCCATCCTACCTGCCTATGTCAGCTGTTATTTCCGACTCTTTGTGTCTCTCTCTATGCCTCTCTCTTAGATCTCTCATGCTCACATGTCCTTTGGATTGCACTCTCATGCCTTTGGATTCCACCACTCTTCGATATTACTTTAACATGCTAATCTCTCACATTAACATAGCCCCTTTCATGCCCTCTATGAGGAGGCCGCTCTCCGTTCTTACATTTACATGCTAATTTCTCACATTAACATCACTGGCCCCGCCCACTTATTTATGGCCCTTGGGCTACACCCATTTCAAACTCTTTTAAACATTCTGCCTCAACAGCAGATCATGCTTTGCCATCTGATGACGGACGCTTGTGTTGCACCCGAAACGTCGTGATTTATTTTATTTTATACCTACGTGACTTTACCGAAAGAACCAAAGAGTATGGAAGATACCAAGTCAGCTTCATCCCAATGGTGCTGTTTAGGCGAAAGTTTATCTATGAGTATATATAGGCTGGCTGACAGGTATGAAGTTACTCCTTTGGTGTTAATATACAACAAAAACAGTGATAAATGTATAACCATTGTCATGGGTGAAGTCTTCCCATACTGGATCAGTCATGGAGATTGTTTCACCATACGCCATCATGCTTTTCAACGTGGGTTGATAACGAAAAGGCTCATGGTCAGTTTGTTTGATGTTAACTATAACCGAGAATCAAACTCAAGTGGCCTGATTCATAGTGCAATGCACAAACCATTGTGCCACCGTTTCACTCGTATGTACAAGTTAACAGGGAAATTAAAAACTATGCCATGTTTTTTGTTTACTGTCAATAAAATGAGAAAATAACATTGCCACGTTGGTCAACCCGTCGTCTGAAAATTACGAGATGTAAAAGTCAAAAGTCTTAGGTATAATGCAGACAAGGGTTTTGGTAGTTGAACGATTTCATAATGGGTTGCAGGTGACAATCCTAATCAAATGCCATTTTCAAGATCGTGTGCATAAGTCTGTTGTAGACAAAAACAACGGCCTGCTGATAAAGCATGTCCTGCATTCTTACATGTGTAAAGAAGCTCCTTCGCAGGTTTCATTTTCTAGATGATTTATTCCCGACGATAACATATTTACAAGGTGAGAGTGCAACTCACACGTTGCACAAGGCTATGACTATCTGCAGTCCCGGTGGTTTCTAATAGAGTAGATTAATCTCGAACAGTCTTTCTTGATGGTTTCCACCATGTTGATTACCAACAGTCGGCCCCGATGTCGTCCACCTGCAGTTGTTCTTCAGTCCCCAAGGCATCAGCCCATTTGTGGGCCACACTCCCCCTTATATACCCGCACGGCCACGCCCTGGTAACTTCCAGCAGTTTTCCCCGGTAGATTATCTCAGCAGACTCTATTGTCTTCTACTTCACTTCTCTTGGATGGCAAAGTTTATAGTGGGGGCAGTGGAGATGGGTTGAAACAGGTACAGGTTACTGTACGGGGGAAGGTTCGTGTGAGTCGTATTCTTGCGTTGTAAATACGTTATCGTGAAATAAATAATCTATCAAATGGAACCTGCAAAGGAGCTTCTTTACACTGATGTGAGTGTAAGCCTGAGTACAATCTCACGTGTTGTTGCTGTCGAGTATTTTAATTTTACCAGTGGGTCAATGAGGGAAGGGGATGATGATTAATGTAGTGATAGAATGGGTGGGTCATTCTTGAGAGCATGAAAAAGTGCGTGAGGTTGACACAGTGAATGATCGGGTGATTGTGTGATCAGGTAAATATATGACTCATGAGGAGAGAGAGGGAGTATTTACGTGAGTCATAGATTTAAGGAAGTGGGTGAGTTCATAATGGAGTGAGTACCAGTTTATTGAGTTGAACAAGGCGAGAACTAAAGCGACCAGGATGAGTCTCATTTGCAAGAGAGACCTGGATCACCCAAATTACCAAAGCTAAATAAAACACAGAGTTACAGTAATTAAAGCAAACATACTATTTTCTTCTTTCGATAAAGCATATATAAACAATAGAAAGACAACTGCTGTCTCATGAAAAATCGACGTAATGGAGCTAAGGGATGATAGAATGTGTGAGTAATGTGCGACATGGATGTCCTCTGCCCCCTACACGACTGAACATTTTCTTTGACTACGTAGTTTGAGACGATTTCCATGGATGTACCAGTAGAATTTATCTGGTATATATATAATGGGAGGCTGATCGATGCCTGAGCCGGTCATGGTATGGCTCTCTATTGTTAAACCATATTATGAATGCGGATGATCTGGTGATTACTGCCCACTCTAAGGAGAAGTTGGAGACACTACAGCTAAACATGAAGCATGCTACTAAAATATGGGCCGTTACCATCAGCCCCACGAAAACAAATCACCTCCCTGGGTATTTTACATCATAAAAATGCTCCCTTCCTCAATTTCTCATGTATTTGGGGCACCTGAGGAGAGAGTGGAGTGGGCAGTGTGCTGATGATCAAGTCCGTTTTGGGAGCCGAGGTCTCATTTAAAATAATTCGAGCAGCATTATATTTTCATCAACTGCTCAACAGTGTGGAAGCTACCTGGCATGTCACTCCATAAAAATCTTCATGTCTTCTCGGCCACAGTTATACCCTTCCTTATCTCTCTCGAAAGGAACATTAAGGTTAGCTTGCCTACGATCTATTCAGGGTTTAACCAGACTGGACTTTGTAAGCTCACAGATTCCTAGAATATCTGGACAAATGCCCATCTGTGGGCTCCTCCAGCAAGCGAGGCTGCGTTGATTGTGTCATGCAGTCCGTATGCAGTCACGGCATCCCCAAGCAGCTTCAATTTGGCTGGATAGATGACTGGTATCAGCAGTGTCATGATCGGCTTCTGTGGAGGAGGTTCATGAAAGGTGCTGCTGGGGAAGTGGAGGCAGTTGCCCTCCAGCAACAGCATAGGGCAGAGGAGCGAGGCTCAAAACAACGAGCAGAGCGCCAAACAACTGACACAAATAAAGTTGGCACAGTGGGGAGCACGGCTGTTGCATCTGCCCATCATCTTCCTAAGTCAATCCATGGCACCTGCGTCTATTACATGACCTCCTGCCAGCCAGCCTTCGACACTTCACGTGGCCTCAAAATGCACCGAGCATGGCACAAGTGCTGTGGTGATGTCACCGCCACTTAGGGGTGAACGACGGTTGTCGCGTTGTTGTTGTGCGTGTGTGCACGGACGCATGCACGCCTGTGAGTCTCGTGTATGGAGAGATAAAGAGAGGCAGCCGGGCAGGGTGCTGGCCATTCACCCCGTGTGCCATTCAGAGCTTCATAGGCGCTTGCCCCAACATTCTGGTAAGGCTATACAGCGGATGATTGTCACTGTTGTGTGTGTGTATGGACGTTCACCCCCCTCCCACCGCCCCCGTGTGTGCAGGGACTCATTACGCCCCCTCCCGACAAGCAGACCGGCATCCGGACTAAAGGTAAGTGACAATAACATTTTTTTTCCATTTAAGTAACTTTATGTTTTGCTCACAATACAGTATTTATTAGAGTGTTGCATGCAAATGTACAATATTTTGTCTTATATATGACTTAGTTGATGTTCTATGGGGTATGTTTGTCTTTCTGAGTAATGTTTTAATTAGGGTGGTGTCATTTTCACAATTTCCCCAATATTTTTAAATGGCCAACTTGCGCTTCAGCAATTTTCGGAACCAATGGCTAAATCTCTTCATCTTCTTGGGCTTGGTGGTGGTGGCAGAAGTGGTGGTGGAAACGGTTGCGGTGGTGGAAGCTGTGGCAGCGGCGGTGGAAGTGGCGTCGGTGGTGGTGGCATTGTACATTTGAGACACGGTCCATATTAGCTCTTTCAGCTGGCTACGGAGATGCAGGTTCTCTTCTTGCAGCCTCTTTTCCCCATGCCACATGTCCTCGTGACGCACCAGCTTCCCGCGCAGCCTAAACTGTTCCTGCCCTCTCTGCGGATTCAGGAAGGTCAACTTCCTCAGGTGGGCGTGCAGCGACCTCCGGAGATCTTCGTTTTCACAGCGCAGCGACATTTGCCGCTGTGCTGCATTGCAGTCTCGGAGAAAATCCGCATGGAGAGACTTGCTCTCCCTGCAAGGCACTCTCGTGGGCTCCAGCTCCAACTGGCGCTCTTTAAGCTGTTGAACCAGGCTCCTGATCTCTCTCTGGAGAGTCTCTCGGTTCTCCATGAACTCCTCCAGCTGATGCTGTAGCTCCAGACGGAGCATCTTGCTCTTCTGACAGAGCTCCACATTCTGCAGGCCCATCCTCTCCGTAGACAGCGTCGTGGTCTCATGGTCAAAGTCTGAAATGGAAAGCGTAAAAAGAAGATATATGAAGATCCCCATCCCAAGCATGGCCAAGACCAGAACGCCAACGATCAGCAGCACCATGCTCAGTTCGAGTTGACGGCACGCGGGACAGAAGCAAGTGTGAGACACGTCACGAAGGGGCGTGTTATTTATCGTGACGTCATTACCGGATGTGACGTACACTATGACGTAACAGCCATCTCTGCCCACTTATTGTCAATCATTGCCCACCACGTGACTCCACGGCCCTGCCCCTAACCGTGCAGCTCCTCCCCCATACTCTTCTTCCGCCTTCCCCACGTGACGCGAAGCGAGCCAATCACGCGAGAGGCGGCGCGCGGTCGGCCCCGCGTCCGCTTCCCGCCATTCTTGCAATGGGCGGCGGGGCCGCTCAGGGTGGGGCGCGGGGCGCGGGGGCGAGTTCACTCCACGTCGCGAGTCGGGAGGAGGGACGAGGGGGAGGGGCCAGGAGGGACGAGGGGGAGGGGCCAGGAGGGACGAGGGGGAGGGGCCAGGAGCGGGAGGGGGGCGGAGCTGAGAGCTGCGAAAGTTTGGGGTACCACTACTTGAAAAATATACTGTACCACAGAAATTAGTTTATGTTTAGTTCGATTTAGAACATCTTTCCAATGGTTGCTTAATTTGAAACCAACTTCTCGGTTGAAATTGTGTCTGTGTTTGTAGATCTGAATTGCCTCGTGAACAAATCTCTGATAAAAACCCGTGGGTTTGCAAAGAACCTTGGTATCGGAGAAAATTATATCGTGATCACCCACAGCATTGTAACAGTGATCAGCAAAGAATTCGTTTTGCTGTGTTTCAAATCTGATTTGTGCTCGTGAATTCGGTCAGAGACATGTCGCTTTGTCTCCCCGATATAGCAATCACCGCAGGTACAACTCAATTTGTAAACCCCGGGGTACTGTAAGTCAGGAATGCCATCCTTCACGGATGGGATCAGATCACGAATTTTGTGTACTGTATTGAACCGGACCTGGATCTTGTGTTTGTTTAGAATTTTGGAAATCTTTTTAGTAACGCCTGCTATATATGGTAGTGTGATGGTTTTGGCCGGAGTATCAAGTGGTTGTTTCTGTATGGAGGGAGAAACAGCTTGGCGGATGGTACGGTCAGAGTAACCATTCCTTTTGAGGGCCAGGTGTACATGTTTTAATTCACTGGTCAGGTGGTGTTGGTCCGAAATGCAATGAGCCCTATGGTATGAAGTTTTGATGAGAGAATTCTTTTGGGCTGGGTGGTGGTGGGAATCAGGTTTCAAGTAGGAATCTGTGTGGGTGGGTTTCCTGTAGACAGAATGCCCCAATGAGCCATCAGGTCTCCTCTCAAACAGAACATCTAAGAATGGTAGCTTAAATTTCGATTTAAAGTTTTCGTGACTGCAAGGATTCATCTTCTTTGGTTCTTTCGGTAAAGTCACGTAGAATGAGAATAAAATAATAAATTGATAAAATAAAATAACACAATAATATTCTCACGACGTTTCGGCCACAACACAAGCGGCCTTCATCAGGTGAAGGGGACGAGACTGTCTGGAGGACAGCGCTGGAGTGAGAAAGCCACGCTGAGATCGCGATCTTTAAGCTGTGAGAAGAAACAAAGCGCCTTGACAAAGGAATTAGCATTTAATTTAGCATTGAAATGGCTGAGTGATTAGCTTGTGACTGGTCACAGAAAAGGCTATATTAAAGTTAAAGCATACACATCCGCAAAGGCACCCCTTGACAAAGGAATTAGCATAGAATTTAGCATTGAAATAGCTAAGTTAAAGTATACACATCCGCAGAGGCACTCCTTGACAAAGGAATTAGCATAGAATTTAGCATTGAAATAGCTGAATGATTAGCTTGTAACTGGTCACAGAAATAGCTATGTTAAAGTCAGAGCATATACATTCACCGAGGCACCTAGTACAAATCAAACAGGAGAATTTAGCATTGAAATAACTAGGCGAATTTAGCATTGAAATAACTGAGTGATTAGCTTGTGACTGGTCACAGAAATGGCTGTTGAAGTTAAGGCCTACACATCTGAGCTATTCACTGTAACTGGGTATACAATACAATATATAATGAATACTATATCATGAACCAAAAAAAATACTAAAATATAAATTACCTCAATGTTATCAATAAACTCTATATTCTCCAATCAGCTAAGCTACCAACAATAAGTCGTTATATATCACAATGCTATATGGCGAAAAATGGGTGGATTCTTACCCTCAACTTTAGCAACACGGATAGCTTAACCGTGGTTAATGGTATGGTTTACAACATGGAGTATAACAGCGCCTCGCAGCTGTCTCTCTCCCCCTCCTCTGTTCCGACCATCGATGAACTCGTCCGTCTGAACGGGACCCGTAGCTATCCGTGGTGCTAAAGTTGAGGGTAAGAATCCACCCATTTTTCGCCATATAGCATTGTGATATATAACGACTTATTGTTGGTAGCTTAGCTGATTGGAGAATATAGAGTTTATTGAAAACATTGAGGTAATTTAAATTTTTGTATTTTTTATTGGTTCAGTATATAGTATTCATTATATATTGTATTGTATACCCAGTTACTGTGATTAGCTCAGATGTGTAGGCCTTAACTTCAACATAGCCATTTCTGTGACCAGTCACAAGCTAATCACTCAGTTATTTCAATGCTAAATTCGCCTAGTTATTTCAATGCTACATTCTCTTGTTTGATTTGTACTAGGTGCCTCGGTGAATGTATATGCTCTGACTTTAACATAGCTATTTCTGTGACCAGTTACAAGCTAATCACTCAGCTATTTCAATGCTAAATTCTATGCTAATTCCTTTGTCAAGGGGTGCCTTTGCGGATGTGTATGCTTTAACTGTAACATAGCCTTTTCTGTGACCAGTCACAAGCTAATCACTCAGTCATTTCAATGCTAAATTATATGTTAATTCCTTTGTCAAGGCGCTTTGTTTCTTCTCACAGCTTAAAGATCGCGATCTCAGCGTGGCTTTCTCACTCCAGCGCTGTCCTCCAGACAGTCTCGTCCCCTTCACCTGATGAAGGCCGCTTGTATTGTGGCCGAAACGTCGTGAGAATATTATTGTGTTATTTTATTTTATCAATTTATTATTTTATTCTCATTCTACGTGACTTTACCGAAAGAACCAAAGAAAATGGTAGCTTACCATCTTTCTCCACTTCCATGGTCTTGTTCTTCTGACAGAGCTCCACATTCTGCAGGCCCATCCTCTCCGTTTGCAGCGTCGTGGTCTCGCGGTAAAAGTATGAGATGGAAAGCTTAAAACGAAGATAAATGAAGATCTCCATCCCAAGCATGGCTAACAGAACGCCAACGGTCAACAGGGCCATGCTGAGCTCGTGTTGACGGCACGCGGGACGGAAGGAAGTGTGAGGCACGTCACGAAGGGGCGTGTCCTATATCACCGGATGTGACGTACAGCCATCCCTGCCCGCTTATTGGCAATCATTGCCCACCACGTGACTCCACGGCCCCGCCCCTTACCGCGCAGCTCCTCCCCCATACTCTTCTTCCGCCTTCCCCACGTGACGCGAAGCGAGCCAATCACGCGAGAGGCGGCGCGCGGTAGGCCCCGCGACCGCTTCCCGCCATTCTTGCAATGGGCAGCGGGGCCGCGCAGGGGGGGGGGCGGTGGGGGCGGGGGGGGCGGGGCTGAGTTCACTCCACGTCGCGAACGGGAGGAGGATTGACGAGGGGGAGGGGCCAGGAGGGACGAGGGGGAGGGGCCAGGAAGGACGAGGGGGAGGGGCCAGGAGGGACGAGGGGGAGGGGCCAGGAGCGGGAGGGGGGGAGCCGTGGCGCCGCTCTTGGGCCGCGAGGCCTCCCCCTGGACCCGCGGCGCCACGCGGAGACCGCGACAGCAGCAGCAGCAGGAGGTGGTGGTGGTGGTGTTTGTGGTTGTAGGCACGGGAGAGGTGGTGGTGGTGGTGTTTGTGGTTGTAGGCACGGGAGAGGTGGTGGTGTTTGTGTTTGTAGGCACGGGAGAGGTGGTGGTGTTTGTGGTTGTAGGCACGGGAGAGGTGGTGGTGGTGTTTGTGGTTGTAGGCACGGACGGGAGAGGTGGTGGTGGTGTTTGTGGTTGTAGGCACGGGAGAGGTGGTGGTGGTGTTTGTGGTTGTAGGCACGGGAGAGGTGGTCACGGACAGGCGGTGAGTGCCGGGTGATGGAGGGGGGGGGATTGCAGGGTGAGTGAGTTAATGAGGAGAATTAATAGGTGAGGAGGGTGAGTGAGTTGAAGGGTGAGGTGAGTGAGTGGGTGAGTGGTGAGTTCACGACAGGGAGATTGGGGCTGAGTGAGTGAACGCAGCGCACGGTAAAGATCCCCTGAGAGCATTCGCAAGAGTTGGACATTGAGTGCCGCTGTCAGGGTCCACACGCAAATTACTCACTTGGCATGATATACAAATTAACCATTGTAAACGATAACTTTAAAAAGTCCGCTATTTGTCAGAGCTAATGCGATGTGCGTTTTGCATATTTGTAGCACGTTATAACCATCGTCAACATCGTCATTTAGAGTAACCATTAGTCCATACGTGTCACTTGCTAATAGTCCCCGGGTCAATCACAACTTTGCCGTGCGTGCAGGCTTTGTCTCTGGCTGCTCGCTAGGGCTGCGATGCCTTTCCATGCCACAAGATGACGTTCATTGCTCCTTCCACACCGCGACAATATTTACTGCAGTGTTCTATAACGCGGCAGTTGCGTTGCTGAATAACACCGCGTTGTGTAAACTCCCTCGTTACAATGACTAATACAGGGTAAAGCACAGTCCGTGATAACAGCGTGAGATGCGTGTGTCGGCTGAACAAAGACTGAGGCGCGTGGGGAGCATCAGGAAGCATCCAGCAGCATCCCAATGCCTCGTGTGACGCTGTGCCCAGGCAGCCGTACAACCGCACATTCCTACTCGCGCGACGTGGTTCTGTTGACTCAATCGCGTTATTTCCACTTAGCATCCGTGTTATAAAACGTGTTCCCTAATACATCCATCGTGCTATATCCAAATGGCGTTATGAAAACACGCGTTGAGGCAGAACGAACTCTATAAACTATTTTTATTTTACCAGGTGAGACCCACTGAGCTATGTGGCTGTTTTCCAGAAGCGACCTGTCCTCAAATGATAGATCAGCTAAATGGCTAATCACGTTAGAAATGTGTAGCACCAGCCACAAATACTTTAGACATGGGATCCCCTTTGACAGGGTCAGTGTCTACTTAGATTCACTCACTCCGCCTATTGTCATGTGGCATGTGCAGCTGCGTCGTGACACTTGGTAGAGTGCTGTCTTTGAGGCAGATAGCTTTACAATCGCGTGCAGTGGTTAATTTGCTTAACAGCTTTACACCGAACTCCTTGCTTGTGGTAAAACATGTTTGCGACTTTGCTGATTGAGAACTATGCAGATTTAGATTTATAGTAACATGTACTTGGTGTGAGATGAACTTCCAAACAATTTCCTTTGCTCAACATCTTGGAATTAATGTCTTTTTAAATGGACAGCTTAAGTGATTCCGTGATATTCTTAGTTTTTTCAGTAAAGTCACGTTGAAAAGAAACAACAAAGTAATAAAATATATATAAAACAAAAAAATTCTCACGACGTTTCGACCATAACTCAAACGGTCATCTTCAGGTGTGTTGGTTTGCATAAATTAATTTTTAAACGGCGCATTTATTTATTTATAAAAAAACGTTAGCGCCACGCGCAGCGATTTGGCAGTTTACCCAGGACTAGTCCATCTATATTTTGAAAAGAGGAGGGGGGAGACGAAATTTTTTATAATGTATGCTGTCTGAAAGCCACATATACAAGCACAGAGACAATTTCAAC
The DNA here is from genome assembly GCF_048934315.1 of Petromyzon marinus. Taxonomy (NCBI): domain Eukaryota; kingdom Metazoa; phylum Chordata; class Hyperoartia; order Petromyzontiformes; family Petromyzontidae; genus Petromyzon; species Petromyzon marinus. Next base: position 573,870 of record NW_027423213.1, read on the forward strand.
CGAGAAGATGGATTCTATCTTAGCAATCATTGGAAAGATTTGATAAACCATTTCAGTTCTTAATTGATTGTTCACACTTACAGTAATATTATATTGCCTGATTATTTTAATTTTTAATGTAGTCTACATGCTCTTCTGGGGATATTACCCCACATTTACCATTCATTGATGTTCCCTTTGACATTGGTAATTGACATTGTCACACCATAGTAATTCATGGGCAATTATGTAATTCTCTCTGTCTCTCTCTCTCTGCATCTGTCTGTGTGGGTGTCTCTCTCTGCCGGTGTGTTTTTCTCTATATGCGTCTCTCGTGTGTCTCTTTGTGTGTGCCTCTCTCTGTGTGTGGATGTCTCTCGGTGTCTGTGTATCTCTTTCCTTTTCCACGATGTGGTGTTGTATTTACATGCAAATTCTACCTCTAGCCCCGCCCACTTACCCTTGGGCTGAGCTTATCTCAAGCCAATATAACTTCGTGTTTCAGCAGCTTTCTCGCTATATTTTTTCACCTGATGATGATTGCTTGTGTTGCGATCGAAACGTCGTGATCTATTATTTTTTCTACCTACGTGACTTTACAGAAAGAACCAAAGAGTATTGTGATTGTAATTTTGATTGTGATCGTTGTGGTGGAGGTGGTGATATTGATGGTGGTGTTAACGATAGCGGTGATTTTGGTGGTTGTAATGGTGGTATTGATGGTGGTAATGGTGGTTGACTATTACCCCTCTCGTGTCCTTCCACCACCAGGTTTAAGAATCTGCTGGTGTCTGTGCTGGAGGTGGACGTCGGATATCTGTGCGGTCTGGAGCGGTGGACAATAGGCTTCTGCAGCTCAACCAGGTGGACGCACTGGGCAGGGGGCAAGATGGTGGTGGCCTTAGAGACCCACTTACTCCCACAGAGAGCCATAGACTCACTCACAGAGTACACTCACACAGAGAGCCAAAGTTTCACTGACACAGAGCCATAGGCTCACTCACATGGAGACACATAGACTCACTCACACAGAGAACCATTGATTAACTCATTGTTTTTTTCAGTAAAGTCACTAATGTAGAAATACCATAAAATTATATTAAAATAAATCAATCACGACGTTTCGACCACAACACAAGCGATCTTGCAACACAAGATCTTGCAACACAAGATGGCTTGTGTTGCGGTCGAAACGTCGTGATTGATTTATTTTAATATAATTTTATGGTATTTCTACATACGTGACTTTACCGAAAAAAACAATGAGTAATTTATGCAGTCACGAAAGCTTTAATTCTTTATTAACACACTTCTACGGGGAAGTTACCTTTACAATTCTGTACTAAACTAATTGCGCCCCCTTACATTTTCCTGCCCCTCCCTCTTCTGCTGCTGCTGCCGTGCCCCTTGCTTTCTTCGGACCCTCCCCCCACCTCTACTACTTATTTTAAGCCTCTGTCTGTTCATCCCTCCGGCCCCATTTTTCTTGCTTCTCTGTCCGTCTTTCCTCTTCTTACCTCTTGTGTCCCTGTATATGTATTTCTGCTATCTTATACCTCGTATTTGTTCACTCTGTCTATGCTGGTATGTTCAACCCAGAGGATGAACACGAAATTTAGCACTCTTCTGAAATTCGTGGTCTGCCAGGCAAGTGTCTAACTGTGTCGTTGGCCGACTGGTATTGCATCACGTAAATTTTTCTTAGGTTTTTTGAATTCTCGTCTCTCATCTTCTTGTTGTATTTACCTCCGTGCAGTTTAACGCTCTCTATGTGTTTGCGTTGATGTCACCCTATTTGCTATTTGTTTTTACACCTGATGAAGAGCGCTTGTGTTGCGGTCGAAACGTCGTGCTTGATTTATTTTAATATAATTTTATGGTATTTCTACATACGTGACTTTACCGAAAAAACAATGAGTTAATCAATGGTTCTCTGTGTGAGTGAGTCTATGTGTCTCCATGTGAGTGAGCCTATGGCTCTGTGTCAGTGAGACTTTGGCTCTCTGTGTGAGTGTACTCTGTGAGTGAGTCTATGGCTCTCTGTGGGAGTAAGTGGGTCTCTAAGGCCACAACCATCTTGCCCCCTGCCCAGTGCGTCCACCTGATTGAGCTGCAGAAGTCTATTGTCCACCGCTCCAGACCGCACAGATATCCGACGTCCACCTCCAGCACAAACACCAGCAGATTCTTAAACCTGGTGGTGGAAGTAAGGACACGAGAGGGGTAATAGTCAACCACTATTACCACCATCAATACCACCATTACAACCACCAAAATCACCGCTATCGTTAACACCACCATCAATATCACCACCTCCACCAGAACGATCACAATCAAAATTACAATCACAATACTCTTTGGTTCTTTCGGTAAAGTCACGTAGGTAGAAAAAAAATATAGATCACGACGTTTCGATCGCAACACAAGCAACCATCATCAGGTGAAAAAATATAGCGAGAAAGCTGCTGAAACACGAAGTTATATTGGCTTGAGATAAGCTCAGCCCAAGGGTAAGTGGGCGGGGCTAGAGGTAGAATTTGCATGTAAATACGACACCACATCGTGGAAAAGGAAAGAGAGACACAGACACCGAGAGACATCCACACACAGAGAGAAGCACACACAAAGAGACACACGAGAGACACATATAGAGAAAAACACACCGGCAGAGAGAGACACCCACACAGACAGATGCAGAGAGAGATAGACACAGAGAGAATTACATAATTGCCCATGAATTACTATGGTGTGACAATGCCAATTACCAATGTCAAAGGGAACATCAATGAATGGTAAATGTGGGGTAATATCCCCAGAAGCGCATGTAGACTACATTAAAAAATAAAATAATCAGGCAATATAATATCACATATGGGTTCAGTTTAAAGTTTACTTATGACAAATAATACTGAAATAATTGTGCTCCATAGATTATCTTAATGGTCAAGTTACATAACCATCACGGAATCACTTAAGCTGACCATTTAAAAAGACATTAATTGCAAGATGTTGAGCAAAGGAAATTGTTTGGAAGTTCATCTCACACTAAGTACATGTTACTATAAATCTAAATCTGCATAGTTCTCGATCAGCAAAGTCGCAAACATGTTTTACCACAAGCAAGGAGTTCGGTGTAAAGCTGTTAAGCAAATTAATCACTGCACACGGTTGTAAAGCTCTCTGCCTCAAAGACAGCACTCTACCAAGTGTCACGACGCAGCTGCACACGCCGCATGACAATAGGCGGAATGAGTGACTATGTAGACACTGACCCTGTCAAAGGGGATCCCATGTCTAGAGTATTTGTGGCTGGTGCTACACATTTCTAACGTGATTAGCGATTTAGCTGATCTATCATTTGTGGACAGGTCACTTCTGGAAAACAGCCACATAGCTCATTGGGTCTCACCTGGCAAAATAAAATAGTTTATAGAGTTCGTTCTGCCTTAACGCGTGTTTTCATAACGCTATTTGGATATAGCACGATGGATGTATTAGGGAACACGTTTTATAACGTGGATGCTAAGTGGATATAACGCGATTGAGTCAACAGAACCACGTCGCGTGAGTAGGAATGTGCGGTTGTACGGCTGCCTGGGCACAGCGTCACACGAGGCATTGGGATGCTGCTGGATGCTTCCTGATGCTCCCCACGCGCCTCAGTCTTTGTTCAGCCGACACACGCATCTCACGCTGTTATCACGGACTGTGCTTTGCCCTGTATTAGTCATTGTAACGAGGGAGTTTACGTAACGCGGTGTTCTTCAGCAACGCAACTACCGCGTTACAGAACACTGCAGTAAATATTGTCGCGGTGTGGAAGGAGCAATGAACGTCATCTTGTGGCATGGAAAGGCATCGCAGCCCTAGCGAGCAGCCAGAGACAAAGCCTGCACGCACGGCAAAGTTGTGATTGACCGGGGGACTATTAGCAAGTGACACGTATGGACTAATGGTTACTCTAAATGACGATGTTGACGTTGGTTATAACGTGCTACAAATATGCCAAACGCACATCGCATTAGTTCTGACAAATAGCGGACTTTTTTTAAAGTTATCGTTTACAATTGTTAATTTGTATATCATGCCAAGTGAGTAATTTGCGTGTGGACCCTGACAGCGGCACTCAATGTCCAACTCTTGCGAATGCTCTCAGGGGATCTTTACCGTGCGCTGCGTTCACTCACTCAGCCCCAATCTCCCTGTCGTGAACTCACCACTCACCCACTCACTCACCTCACCCTTCAACTCACTCACCCTCCTCACCTATTAATTCTCCTCATTAACTCACTCACCCTGCAATCCACTCCCTCACCCCCCCTCCATCACCCGGCACTCACCGCCTGTCCGTGACCACCTCTCCCGTGCCTACAACCACAAACACCACCACCACCTCCTGCTGCTGCTGTCGCGATTTCTCCCCATGAGCGAAGCTCCGTGGCGAAGGTGTCAGGAATTAATTCGGATTGATGGATCTGTTGGTAATTTATGCGATTAGAAGTACAATCCAAGACAAAATAGTTTAGATGGAAAAATTATTACTATACTTATAAACGACGGATGGTTATCACTCGGTCTGTCACGATACCTTCACGGCCACCGATGGTTCCCGTCTTGAGAATTAGGCCTTTGTCAATGACGCGTGTGTTTTTAGTGATATGGATGGTGTACAGTAGGCCAGTGTTTCGCCACGGAGCTTCGCTCACGGGGAGAAATCGTATTAAACCGGTTTCCTTATACAATTCCATCCACGAATTAATTAATCTCCCGTGAGACAGCATGCACCCCACCGCACAACCTCAATCCAAGCCATTTCTGTAATCATCTGATCTTGCCGATGGATCTATTGATATATTTGTGCCTTTGGGAATAACTGTTTTGATCGCCTTTTCGTATGAATTTCGTCATGTAATCTTTAAGCACCTTCGTTAATGATCGCCGCACATACTCGCGTACTCTACAGAATACTCAACTGTTCCATGACCCAATGTGCTAACAACGTGATAAGGGTTTCTTATGATCTCTGAATGAACGCCGTACTGTGTGTGCAAATTCCAGTATAATCTTTCATAATAGAGTATCAAGGTTTGTTTTGTTTAGATGTTTAACGACTCTCTCTCTCTCACCAACTGAGCTCGCGTTATGCAGCGGAATTAACCACAGGTGCTGTTGTCAAAGTGAAACAACGCAGTCGTGATGGTTACTGTGATGATACTGTGTTGAAATTCCAAGATCGAGATTTCGCATATTATATTAGAATTAAAGTTTAGTTAGAAAATAAAATTGATTAACGCATAAGTGATTGTGTGATTCTTTCCTGAAATCTATGCATAAGAACTGGTTCTGCGTAGAGATATGAACTTGGTGACCTTACATAAACACTCTAATCCATACTCAGTAAATATTAAAGCAAGAATAATTGTATTATACTAATCGATAATACGAAGTTAAACAATGAAGCCGAGTTGACTCTGGCATACTCGCATCACACTAACATAACTGCATACGATTAATTATATTATCCCGATTGATAACCAACCCTCGTCAACGAGGCGGGGCCTGATTATCTTAAAGGCTGTCATTAACAACCACACCCACTCGCATAATTTATACGCATGATTACCCAAATTAACATAATTGCAGATAAATTATGCAAATTTAAAACTTCATTTAATATTACTATTTTCATCAAATTTTCATTACCCACATATACAACAACCTCGACATTGTCCTGCCATCCGTCGACAAAGACGACTTGTCTTCTCTCAAAGTTTCAAGATGCATCCAGGCCCACCTGCTCTTGCAACGACATAAGGGGTTGGCGGCGTATACTGTGCCTAGTGAGATGCGTGATACACCCGAAGATGTGGAGCCCATCCAAGCCTGTGCTTCAACCCAAGGCGGAGGCTGGCGGGGGGGGATGGCATGGTGTGACAGGATGAACAACTTCGATGGCAAGATACCTCTCCTCATCCTGAGAGCGGGCACCACAGTCATCCACCTGACTGTCCACCACTCCACTGCACCCGAAGGCGAGTCGCCTTCGGCCCCTGAATCCACCTCACTCATTACGTTCGGTCGGTTTTCATTCCCGTCGTGTGTCGGTGCATGAGGGTTCAGATTTTGCTCAGGCTGACTGGCTGCTCCGACCGGGTCGGTGATTGGAGTTGGTCCATAGAGCGATTGCTGTGACCGCAGGTTCATCCGCTGTTATCGGATTGATAGAGGGGGTTGAAATCAGAATGTTCGTCGATACTGGTGCATCCGCGACTATCATTTCCAAGTTGATTTTTAACATTCTGCCCCCTAAATGTCGTACCCTATGTCCCGTCAGGGTTCCGTGCTTTTATGCAAATGGATGCTCATTGGGCCTCACTGGGAAAATAAGAGCGGAGGTGTGTATTGGAGATATTAAATTGACGAGGCCAGTTCTTGTATCAACGTCCCTTGCTGTTCCTTGCTTGCTCAGGACTGACTTCTTGAGGCAGATGCCCCTGAAAATTTTGATCGATCAAGGTTCCCTTGAGTTACCATTGGGCCATCGAATGGCCTTTTGCCTTCTCCCACTCGATTGTTCTTTGCCAACGCTACTGTACAAGCGCTTGCGAGTAAGACCGTAAAGATTCCCCCCAGCATGCAAATGTTGGTTCCTTTACGATTGCGCAAGCCGCTAGACCAGGAGGCGACTGAGGGTGGAATTCTTCTAGGATCCTCAAACAAAGACATTCGTGGTTTGCCGTTGGTGGGGGCCCAAACTATCATATCCAATTGCCAGGAACCGCTCATTCAAGTCCTGAAGGCAGGGTTGGACATGTTTGTCATTCAGGAGGGCACCGTGCTAGCTCACGTGTCGTCCATCCTTCACGAGGGAAACATCATTGGCGGTGTAGGGGGTCACGTTGAATACGAAGCCGCAACAGGTTTCTGATGAAAAGTGGATGGATACGCTTTGTTCCGAAAATTCGGAATTGTTCGAGTCCCAGAGTCACCACATCGATATGGGCGACGCCGCTCCCATCCAGCAGAACCCCTACCGGCTGAGCCCTATGGAAAAAGAACACGTACAGCTGGCAGTTGATGAAACGTTGGCCGCCGATATTATCTCACCATCCACCAGCCCGTGGGGAGCCCCGATTGCTCTTGTTAAAAAGGCAGGATGGTAGTTTGCACTTCTGTGTTGACTTCTGTAAGCTTAATAAGATCTCTGTAGCTGACCCGTACCCTCTTCCTCGGATGGACGATTCCTTGGACGCTCTCGCAGGGGCATATTATTTTTCGACTCTTGACCTATCTTGATTTTCGCAGTTGCCCTTTTCGCACATCACAAGGCTTATTTGAATTAAATCAGCTTACGATGGGTCTTCACTCCACTCGGCTACGTTCCAGCGATTGACGGAACTAGTTCTGGCAGGCCTTCAGTGGGACTCATGCCTAATATATCTGGACGATGTTATCGTTTTTAGCCGTACGTTTAAAAAACATCTGCAGAAGTGTCAACCTGCTCCAAAAATGGGTTCGGTATCTTGGCCACATAGTCAGTAAATCAGGGATAGCGATGGACCTGAACAAAACCACATGTGTCCATACTTGGCTGACCCCCACGTCGGTGGGGAAGGAGGTGTGGAGTTTCATTGGATTTGCATCCTATTACCGCCGTTTTGTCACCGGGTTTGCCACGATCGCCAAACCTCTCCACGCCCTGACGGCAAAAGGTGAGAAGTTCCATTGGGGGCAGTAGGAGGAGGCCACATTTGTTGTGCTCTGGGATGGCTTGGTGAACGCCCCTCCCCTCCACTACCCCGACTTTTCCTTGCCGTTCATCCTTGATACGTATGCTAGCAACACCGGAATTGGCGCTGTTCTGTCTCAAGTCGTTATGGCATGGAAAGTGTTGTAGCATATGGCAGCAGAGTCATGTCTCCGGCGGAACTTTTGGCAACTGTTTTTTTTTGTGCAACAGTATCACGCCTATCTTTATGGCAGACGCTTTGAGATGCTCTCTGACCATGCAGCGCTACAGTACGCGCTGCATATTGAGCAACCATCTGACCAATTTTCATGTTGGTTGGAAGTCCACCAGGACTATTGCATTACTGTTTCCTTTTGTAAAGGTACCCAACACACGAACGCGGATGCCCTTTCGCGATTACCAACGAGCGACGGGTGAACGTGTTTCTCGGGCCGGGGCGCTGTAAGGCACCTGCTGAAGACTCGCCTCGTCCCCTTCTGGCATTGGCTGAGGTTGACATCTCTGAGGAAAGCCGACGGTCCTGTTGCGCATGACGCCGTTATTGGCATGAACCATGCAGACTTCGGACGCCTTCAGGTGGAAGACGCTTCCCTGTTCAAGTTACAACGCCGTGTCAAGGAGGTGGACGGGGGTGGTGAATCGACGGGGTGTAGCCTCTGTCATCCTCAGAGGCAGATTGCTCATGCATTGGAATGGAGGATTGACACGTTACAACATTGTCGTGCCTACTGCCCTACGGAGTAAAGTCATCTGGGCTGTGTATGAGCGACTGTTGCACCTTGGGGTGCATAAGATGCTAGCCACACTTAAGCTCGACTTCTTCTGGCCTGGCATGGTGGAAGATGTCGCTATTGTATTCAAGGGGTGTGTGCAGTGTGCACGGCGGAAACCCCCGTCCAAACTCTGCTGTCCACCATTGCAATCCATTCAGGTTTCCCGCATAAATGAGCTGGTCGCTCTTGTTATCCTTGGTCCATTTCCTACCACCCCTCGTGGCAATAAGTATTTACTGGTGGGCGTCAAATATTTTAGCCGATGGCTTGGCCGCCGCCCAACCAATCGGATTTGGCCATCACCGAGGCATTCCTTGATTGCTATGTGATGGACAAGGGGGGCCCTGAGCATCTTCTGACCGATCAGGGCAAGGAATTTTCTTCAGAATTGCTGCGGGAGGTGTACGACTTGTTGGGAACAAATAAAATACGCACGTCACCATACCATCCCCAGACGGATGGAATGGTGGAGCGGCTGCAGAGGACTCTGACCTCCATGTTGAGCCATCAGGTCAGTGAGTCCCAGCTTGACTGGGACTTGCATGTTACCGGGGTCCTAGCTGCCTATAGAATGGCCCCTCACCCATCCACCGGCTTCTCACCATTTTTTAAATGTATGGAAGAGAACACGACCCCCAGATTGATGTCCAATTATGAACCGAGCCAAACAAGGCTAAATCTAAAATTTCGGAGTCCATGCGCTTTACCCTTCAGAGGCTTTCAGAAGCACGCGAGGTTTCCAGAGAGAATTCCAATTCGTGCCAATTGTCAAATGAGCAGCTGAGGGGTCTCCATCTTTCCGGACATGAGTGGGCTTCAGGCGACAGAGCCTGGCTGCACTGTCCCCACATACTGGTGGGTACTTCACCGAAATTGTTTAAACCCTGGAGGGGGACGTTTGGCGTGATTCGGGTCGTTTGGCTTCAGTGTGAAAAAAATTTGCTTGGGTCGGCGGAGTTGGTTTGTACATCCCTCTCGCCTCAAGCCTTTCATCACGCTGCGTGAATTCATCCCATCTACACTACACAGGGGCCAAGTGTCAGATGTGTCTGGCGAGCTGAGGTGTGTACCCACTGAGGTTGGTTCTCAGGGGAGTCATGTGATCCCATCCTCAGATGCCGCACGTTTAACATCCCCCAAGCCGCCACCTGCGCCATCTTCACAATCTTCGGGAGCGGAAGGCTCGTCTGCCCGGCCGACTGCTCTTTGCTCGATGGGACATTTTGAAATTCCCCCTGGGACCCCCGAGGAGAGTACGCCCACCTCTCCTGGGAGCCTGGCCACAAGAACTCGATCAAAGACTCTTCGGTTTTTGTATATATTGTATATATTGTATAGATGGGTTGAAGTATTTATTTGTTGATGCACACTAACGGGTTGTTCGTTTTGTTCTTTTATTGAAGGGGGAGTTGACAAAGGGGCCCCAAGTGAGGGCTAGGGGGGGTCACGTGGTTGGGATCCAGATCCTGCTCTAGGATTCTGTAAGGTGTTCGTGACCAAGGGTGGAGCCAGCCATGCCGCAGAGAATATAAGCCGGGTCCCGAGAGGGACCAGGGTTGTTGTTGTTGTTGTTTTTCATCCTGGAAGAAACATTCGTCGACGGTCTACGTTCTATGATCTACGTTCTCCGTTCAACGAGTCTCCAACACGTGTACCTGGACCCGAGCTGTTGGTCCCGGTCTGTAGTAGCTAGTTACTTTGTAATTAGTGTAGTTAGCCTGGTGGTCACCACCATAGGTTGTTATTCTAAGGGGAAGTTACCCTGTGTGTTGGAGTTAAATAAATGTGTTGCCTCCAAGTCTACGTCTGCGACTCAGTTGAACTCACTACACATTTACAACTTAGAGCGTTATTACTACGGCTATCAGTCAGCCCTGATGGTTTCCACCTTATCGCTCCACAATTAGTTTGTCCCAATCTCGTCCACCTTGTTCTTTGTGCATCCCCGGGCAAGTGCGGAGATCGCGGGCCTCGCTCCCCTAATATACCCCCTTGGCCCCGCCCCTATCAGACAGTGCCCCCACTCCACTGTGGCAAGTGTATTGTTTATTGGATAATTTATTATCATCAATACAGTACCTTCCGGCCACCTGTTTCTAATTATCTCAACGTGTACGCTCTAGAACTTTCTCTTTACAGTTCCCTACACAAATACAATGTCACTGCTTATAGTCAACACATCTTCTATCCTCTCACATATATTCCTTCTGCATTCTCCAATCCGTACTCACCAGCAACGTGAATTATGATGAAAAAGCAACAATCGACAACTCACTTGGCATTGAAAAACCCTCTCCCAGCCTTGTTATGATAAGTTATTTTCGTGATCCTGTTCAGGTAATGCTATGAACAATTGTATATTTCTCTGTGCACTTGCACCATCCTGGATCCATGGTACCACCGTCAAATAATCATTGCAAATTCATCACCTTAATACAGCAGTAACATTTTTCCTACGGTGTTGAAGTAGACAGTGCCTCCAACTGATGAAGCAATTAAATTCTGAGTATTCCAGATGTTGGCTCTACAGATATCCATAGATTTACAGACGTTCGGATTACGGAATTTCGCGTTCATGCAATTGACAAATTCTGGACATTTTTCTATTTACGAAATCGAATTTCCATGTTAACGAAATTTTACACGGCACACGCCATGAAAGCATCAAAGAAGAAGCACCCAGGAGGATACGTCATCCATCCGCGACACTGTCACAGTATATCCCTACAGCTCACCAGTAACGCCTCACATCGCCTTTCTAGGCATTCCAACATGCAGATCGTTTGGTGAGTTCCCTTAAAAGTATGGATCCTTGCAGTCTCGAAAGCTTGAAATCTAGAATTAATTATTCGTCTTAAATTAGTTGTTATTCAATCTTCTTAACATTTATGTACTTAAAGCTTTCGTGACTGCAGTAATTCATATTCTTAGTTTTTTCGGTAAAGTCACGTTGAAGAGAAACAACAAAATAACAAAATATATATAAAACAATAAAAAAAAATTCTCACGACGTTTCGACCATAACTCAAACGGTCATCATCAGGTGTGTCGGTTTGCATAAATTTATTTTGAAAACGGCATATTTATTTATTTATATAAAAATAACGTTTGCGTCACGCGCAACGATTGGCTGTTTGCTAGGACTAGTCCATCTATTTTTTGAAAAGAGGAGGGGGGAGACGAAATTTGTTTTTATGTATGCTGTCTGAAAGCCACTGTAAGCGTGAACAATCAATCAAGAACTGAAATGATTTATCAAATCTTTCCAATGATTGCTAAGATAGAATCCATCTTCTCGGTTGAAATTGTCTCTGTGTTTGTATATGTGGATAGCCTCATGAACGAATCTCTCATGGAAGCCAGATGGCTTACAAAGAACCTCCGTCTTGGAAAAGTCAATGGCATGTGAGCCTACTGAATTAGAACAATGATCTGCTACGGCCGAGGTGTTGGTCCTACCGTGTTGCAAGATCTTGTGTTGCAAGATCGCTTGTGTTGCGGTCGAAACGTCGTGATTGATTTATTTTAATATAATTTTATGGTATTTCTACATTAGTGACTTTACCGAAAAAAACCAAGAGTAATTTATGCAGTCACGAAAGCTATAATTCTTTATTAACACACTTCTACGGGGAAGTTACCTTTACAATTCTGTACTAAACTAATTGCGCCCCCTTACATTTTCCTGCCCCTCCCTCTTCTGCTGCTGCCGTGCCCCTTGCTTTCTTCGGCCCCTCCCCCCACCTCTACTACTTATTTTAAGCCTCTGTCTGTTCATCCCTCCGGCCCCTTTTTTCTTGCTTCTCTGTCCGTCTTTCCTCTTCTTACCTCTTGTGTCCCTGTATATGTATTTCTGCTATCTTATACCTCGTATTTGTTCACTCCGTCTATGCTGGTATGTTCAACCCAGAGGATGAACACGAAATTTAGCACTCTTCTGAAATTCGTGGTCTGCCAGGCAAGTGTCTAACTGTGTCGTTGGCCGACTGGTATTGCATCACGTAAATTTTTCTTAGGTTTGTTGAATTCTCGTCTCTCATCTTCTTGTTGTATTTACCTCCGTGCAGTTTAACGCTCTCTATGTGTTGCGTTGATGTCACCATATGTGCTATTTGTTTTTTACACCTGATGAAGATCGCTTGTGTTGCGGTCGAAACGTCGTGATTGATTTATTTTAATATAATTTTATGGTATTTATACATACGTGACTTTACCGAAAAAACCAATGAGTAATTTATGCAGTCACGAAAGCTTTAATTCTTTATTAACTATTGATTAACCCACACAGAGAACCATAGAGTCACTCGCACAGACTCGCACAGAGAGACATAGACTCACTCACGCAGAGAACCATATGCAGTATATCCACGTTTTTTATGTAATGTGTTTTGCTTAGCGCACCCCACACCCACTATAACGCGAGTAGCAGAGTAGCACATGACGGACTGCTCTCATGAGTGGTGTGGGTCTTGGCAGCATTGTTCTGTATTGCTGGGAGCTGATGCTGTACCGGTGCGCGCTGTGTTACGTGGCGTGTCATCCTCTTCCTCAGCCTTTGTTCCAGCATCTGTGTGTAGTGTCATCTCACTCACTCCCTTATAGTTTTCACTCACCATATCTCCCTTTCACGTCCTTTGTATGTATATTGATGAATGTAACGCATTTTTTTATTATTATTTGGCTGCTATAAATTTCCACGTCATAAGCCACTTCATTCAGCTATCATTTGTGGCCAGTTCGCTTCTGATAAAGAAGCTAATAGCTTAGAGGGCTTTACTAGGTAAGATAAAAAATTGTTTATTTTTTGGTCATTTGCTTACCTTTCCTATACTTTTCACTTCGATTGTGTTTTTGCATCGTTTGTTCTTGTAACTTTCTGTACCACCCCAACTGGAAATCTGTGAAAAAGGGCTTTTTAGATTCCTCCAGTATAAATAAAGATTATAATATAGATCTTCTACATATACACAACACATTTAAAATAAACATAGAAAACAGTGTACTGTACTCTCAATTAAAAATAATAATAAAAGTTTGTGCTGAAACGGAGCCTCCCCCTTTACTGTTATTCCTTGTAGAAAAGTTTTCTGCTTCACGTAAAATAGCTTTAAGCAGCAATTTTCGACAACGCAACCCCCACGTTAAGCAAGGATATGTGCACAAGCTTGTGTGCATGTGTGGGTATGCGTATCATTCGGTAATTGTATAGTGTTTCGCGTATTACGCGATGAACTTGACAACACCGGGACCGATGAACTAAACTGGTTTTGGGCTAACCCTAGGTCGACTCAGCCTCCAACGAATACCTGGTGCGGTGTGTAAACATCACTACTCGGGAGATAAAGGCGGCCAGGCATGGTGCTAGCCACCCACCTCATTGTGTACCGTGCTGGCTTTCATAGGTGCTCGCTAAAGCACTTGCCTCAAGAGTCTGTTGAGGTTATACAGACAACCTTTGTCTTTGTGTTTAATGTTTTAATTGGTGGTGGTGTAATTTTAAATGTAATTTTTTTTATGGCCGACTTGCACTACGGCCACTTCTGGACCCAACAAATAAATATGTTCCTCTTCTTGGTGGCAGTGGTGGTGTATATTTATAGAGTGCCTTCTCTCTTGACATAACAAGCACAAGGTGGTGACAGAATGGAATGATTTAGATGGCAGCGGTGTACAAAGATTGAGGAATGAGTGACAGCGATAGACGGTGAAGGGATCAGAGAAGAGTAGGGACGAGAAGGAGTGGAGGCTTAAGGGGAGAGAAGAGGTAGAGAATGGGAAATGGAGAAGAGGTGGGGCTTTATGAGAGGAATGGAAGAAGGTTAAATAGAGGGACCATAAATGAGATGTGGCACAGAGAGAAGGAGGGACAGAGAGAGACAGAGAAGATTGGGAACAAAGAGGATGAGAGAGGACATGGAAGGAGATGAGAGGCAAAATTAGGTAGGGCAAGTCCATGGAGAGGTTTAAAGACCAGCGACAGGTATTTGAAAAGACAGCGGTAGTGAACGAGAAGCCATTGGAGTTGAAGGAGGAGAGGCAAAGTGTGAGAATTAAAGGGGAGATTGAAAATAACTCGTGCAGAAGAATTGTTTAATTTGTTGGGAGGGGAGTGAGGAAACCAAGAAGAAAATTACATTTGTAATTAGAGGTAGCTCTTTACATTATGAGACCTCCTTTGCCAGTAACAAGATATAGGAATAGGTTTTACCCTTTTAACTGGCACAAAAACTGACACCTTTATTCAAGGCATCTTTGCAATAACCACAACACAAGCAGTCAAAATGCAAACAGAAAAGACAACTCTGATAATAATATGCACTGTCCTTGAATTTGATTGGTCCACACCCGAGACGGCTTTCTTTAGAGCCTAGTCTCCATTGGTGTTGGACCAGAAGACGCCAAAAGGCGTACTTCCGAGACGGCTTTCTTTAGAGCCTAGTCTCCATTGGTGTTGGACCAGAAGACGCCAAAAGCCGTACAACTCAAAAACAGCGCACTATCAGAGTATTGAGGGCTCGGAGTGAGCATTTACATTATGAGACCTCCTTTGCCAGTAACAAGCTATAGGAATAGGTTTTACCCTTTTAACTGGCACAAAAACTGACACCTTTATTCAAGGCATCTTTGCAATAACCACAACACAAGCAGTCAAAATGCAAACAGAAAAGACACCTCTGATAATAATATGCACTGTCCTTGAATTTGATTGGTCCACACCCGAGACGGCTTTCTTTAGAGCCTAGTCTCCATTGGTGTTGGACCAGAAGACGCCAAAAGGGTAAAACCTATTCCTATAGAGGTAGCTCTGTTAGATCCACTTCTATGGGTGACTGTCTAATACATTTGCGGTTCATAAAACAGTGCCCCAACCACTGCGCCACCATTCCCCACGTGAATTTACACACACAGATACAAAGATCCCCCGTGTAGCCCGTATAGCCATAACAGACTGTGTGACCAAGTACTGTGAGCGAGCACATACGGATTGGTGGCCAGCACCACGCCTGGCCACCTTATCTTCAGAATGGCGATGTTTACACACCGCACCAGGTACTCATTTGAGGCTGAGTCGACACACAATAACACAAAGACAAAGATCCCCCATATAGCCTAAACAGACTGTTGCGAATTGCTATTTGCAAGCACCTTTGAAGGCTGGCAAGGCACACGAGGGGGTGGATGGCCAACACCACGCTCGGCCGTGTGTGGCTGAGTCGATACACAGATGTACACACACACGCGTTTACACACAGTATCACGTGTAAATGTCACAGGGACTTTATCACCACAAATAACTCTGTCAGCGCGTGATTTTATATAACAATTTAAAGGATTTCAACTGCACGGCCGTGCATACACCTGTGGACCCCTAAGTCGTATGTGCTGTGCAACTTTAGGACTTGTAAATATTCCCATGCACAGATCTTCTCGATGCGATTATGTTTTTAATTTAAGAGGATTATCGTTAAAATTTTTCCGAAGGTGCGTGTGTATGTATAAAAAGGATTTGATCAAGACTTGTCACACTAGACTTTCGCGACTACAATGTAGAATAGCAATGCATGGTGCTGTTTTTGTTTTATTTTAATTACTTAGATTTGCTTGGGGAGGGTACATGCGGAGTGTTTTTGTATCTGAATGTGTAAACGTAGAAATAATTAACCGACTGCTTAATTAGCTGATATCTATCTGCTTCACCGTTACACTCAACGGGAACTGAATTACTTGGTTCATTGAGAACAGGGACATACTATTTGTAAGGGTTCAACACGACACTTGTGGCAAAGCAGAGCTCTAGGGCTGAAACCAATCAAACCTCCACACCCTCACTGTCTGACAAATTCGCCTGTCGTGTTTACTGCTGTGGATTCATATTCTGTATGTAGTTTTTGGTTTACATGTACACGATTGTCAAATACCACACGCATGCATGTGAGCACACAAGCAATAAATAGAGTTATATTCTTGGTTCTTTCGGTAAAGTCACGTAGAAGGGAAACAATAAAATAATAAAAATATTATACAATACAATTCTCACGACGTTTCGACTGCAACACAAGCAATCATCATCAGATGTGAAAACCACAACAATAAAATATGGTTGTGTACACACACCCACACACATATATAAGAGAAATGTATACATCGACACGTAGAACATCTTAACAACTCTTATTAAATTTTGATTTAAAGCTTTTGTGACTGCAGGGATTCATATTCTTGGTTCTTACCAATATATACACTGCACCAACTAAGGCCGGGTCAACCTAGGGGTAGCTAAGAACCACGCATGGCCGCCTGTGTCTCCCACGTGCTGACGTTGATGCACTGCACCAGCTAAGGCCGGGTCATCCTAGGGGAGGCTCAGTACCGTTTCATATGTTCGTCACTGATGTTAGCCGTGAGTGGACATTCAACTTGGGCATCCTGGTTAGTGACAATGCGCTGACCATTCTACTACTGCTCCGCAAACAAGCAATTTATATAGAGACATTTGGTATGTCGTTTTTTAAATGCACGCTATATATACATACCCCTTTCAATTATAGGGTGCACATGTGCGTGTGGTTTGTTCACCCGTGTGTGCATGGTGCATGTGGTCCTTTACACGTGATCATCATTTTTGCAACTGAATTAAGTCTCGAGACTCCCCTTCGCACCAGTGCCGGACGATCCTAGTAGCACAAGTAGCTACAAATGATACGGGCCCCGCACTTTCAAGAACCCCGCGCGAAATGCTTTCAAGCTATCAATTCCGGTCCAGCGATTCTGCACTTGCTCTATTACTATCATACTATACTGCCTTCAACTTTTGTGAACGACTGGGTGTTTAAGTTTAGTGATTTGTCGTATTATCTTACTGTATAGCAAATGAAAAAATACAATAACTTTACTATGCAAGTTAAAAATCTGTGTTTTAATGTTTAGGTCTTTTTTTTATTTACGGCCCCTTTATAACATTTGCTACAGGCTTCGCACGAGCTTAATCCGGCACTGCTTCGCACACAAGTGCACTCGCCAGAGACACCGCAGTGCTGTGGCAACTTCACTATTCCCACATTTCGCTTGACTTCCTATGACAAATGCCAATTACAATTTAGCTAAAGCGTGATGTAAAGCCATTGTAACGCCTGCCAGGGCTTCATTGCTCACTCGATATTTTCCGCAAAGCTGATGGGCCAGCTTGGAGTAGTAGGGGTGATCGGCATAAGGTACTACCACTAGAGTACAAGATACGTCTTTTAGTAATAATCCTATGCGATTGTACTCTGTTCTTCCATCTTATAATCATATGAAGATGCTTATAAGCAAGAGAGCACAGTACTGCGACATGGATGTGGCGTGATCAAAATTATTCCTGGAACATTGTTCCGGAGTGACCCGGCTGAAATAAATCACTGAGTGTCGCCGTGAACACTAAAATATCACTGAGTTCAGCAATTTTGCCGCCTATTTTACAAAGTAGATCCGTGGTACGTGAGCACAGCAACGAAAAAAACAGACAAAACCATCAAGATTGCAGATAACGAGTCCAAGGGGTATTGCACAGCTAACGAAACGAGGTATTTGATGGTCGTTAACGAGACACAGGAATATAAAAAAACGGAGAATGCGTTATTACTGAAAGATGAAACAGACGAATAACTTTGGGTAAGAGTGCGGGTGCTACTGCCCAGAAGATATAAGTAGCTTTGTCTCCGTCATATATGCGTATTTATTCATAAAAACATAATTCTTTTTACAGAACCCATTGTCCCCACGTTATTCTGAAGCGCATCTTATCAGCAGAATTGATTCAGTACAAGCAAACTCTGGACAGGTTTCGACATTCAGTATCCCATCAGCAGAGTTAGGGTGGCTTGAATCATCGCTGGGGAACTTCCAGATGGTAAAGACAAGGACCGTCCCTTGAATAATATGTATCCTAGTTCCATACAAATCTGTTTTAATACTTAAACAGAATGAGCATGAATTATATGAAGCAGACATTTCTTCGTAATTTAACTGTGTGGAGCCGGTCGCCACCTGGTGGACATACAACGATTGCATGTTGGCTGGGCGCTCATTCTCTGCTGCTGTCCTCAATATCCAGAAATCCACTTTCCGTGCCATCCGAGCTGTTTACTGCCTGTCATTTAAATGTGCAAATAACAATAGAACCCATCACAACAGAAACATCAACGCAGGCTGGATACAAATACGTTTAACAACACAAAAAGGGTGTGCATTGCTGGTGCACAAATCTATTTTCACCGAATTTTGACTTCAAACTTTCGTGACTGCAGGACTTAATATTCTTGGTTATTTCGGTAAAGTCACGTAGATATAAAATAAAAAAAATATGAAGACCGCTTGTGTTGCGATTGAAACTTCGTGGGTTTTTTGCTTTTATTATTTTCAATTTATTATTTTCAATTTATTATTTTAAATACAAATGTTCCTAAAATTTACTATTTATGTATTTATGTTCTATCTACGTGACATTACCGAAAGAACCAAGAATACTATTTTCACTGATTCTATTGTGAAATCTTTTGTTTCCAGCCTGCATAATTTATATTTGTTATGATTGGTTTTCTCATCATTTACAGATTGGGTTACTGTTGCCTTTAGCCAACCGTCAATGGGGTCACTATAGTGTAAAGGTCATCTCCATATATGGGGTTGCCAGAGGCATATAGCAAGAGAAAGTATTGATGACTGTCCTGCACTGATGAGTCCTAATTAGACGAATCCGGCCCATAGTTGCCTTTGTCTCACTGCTGCCTGTTGCTGGGACTGCCACCACGTGTCCTCAACTCTTTGAGTCTGTGGTCTAAACGACGACATGGCCACAAATTCAGTTCTTCTGAGCTGGTGGTCTAGATACGTTTGAGAGCGTGTAAACATTCATACTGCACACATCTGTATGATTCTGCATCTAAGACGACTCCCTGTACCTTCCAATGCCGTGAATCCTACACGTGGAGGGTGATGGTGGTGACGATGGTGAAAGTGGTGACGGTGGTAATGATGGTGTGGGTGGTGACGTTGGTGACTGTGGTGACGGTGGTAACGATGGTGAAAGTGGTGACGGTGGTGACGGTGGTGACGATGGTGACGGTGGTAACAGCGCTGACACTGGGACGCCTGCACGGCGCGACTGCCTCTCAAGGGCAAAGCTGGGCCACTTGGTTTGCGAGGAATGCAATCCCCTTTGCATTTCTAAAGGGCACCCCCAGTGGCAACGGTTTCTTTTTTTGCACGATAAGGCGACTCAGCATTTCACCTGCAAGTGGCTTTGCTCTGCACGTAGGGGTGCTGATTGCTCGATGTAAAATGCAATTGAGTAATGTCCGATTATCACGGTTGGCTAAGCACGGTGCGAAAGAAGTTCGACATACAAGAATCTTATTGCAGCCTCGTAATTTAATAACACACCGATCCACATTCTCGCATTTAGCCACAAACACACGCGCGCAGTAGAGCACACCCACAGTTGAGCACACCCACAGCTAGACGATAACGCGTGCTGCTCTCGAGTTATCTGCTTTCATCTGGCTCTCGTGATCGCCGGCCTTGCCTCGTCACAGCTGCTGTGGAGTCGCCTTTGTGCAGAATATAAATAACAACATAGAAACGCATACAGCCCCTGTCTACTGATCTATTTCATCATCTGTAAAACAAGTAATCCTGATTTGTTTACAGATGTTTTACTAACTAAAAGTCTATCCTTCCAAGAGCGGGTGAGTGAGCGGATGGGTGTGGGTGGGTGAGCGGGTGAATGTGTATGGATGGGTGGGTGAGCAGGTGAGTGGTGAGTGGGTGGGTGGTGAGTGGTTGGGTGGGTGTGTGAGTGAGTCGGTGAGCGAATGGGTGGTTGAGCGAGTGGCAGGTGTGTGAGTGGGTGGGTGAGTGAGCGGGTGAGTGAGCGAGTGAGCGGGTGAGTGAGCGGGTGGGTGGGTGAGCGGGTGGGTGGGTGAGCAGTGGGGTAGGTGAGCGGATGGGTTGGTGAGTGGGTGGTGAGTGTGTGAATGAATGAAGGAATGGGTGGATGGTGAGTGGGTGAGTGGTTGAGAGTGTGGGTGAGCGAGTGAATGGGTGGATGAGTGAGTGGTGAGCAAATCGGCGAGCGAGTTGGTGAGCCAGTGGTGAGTGGGTGAGCGGGTAGGTGGATGAGTGGTGGGTGGGTTAGGGGGTGAGCGGTTAGGTAGTGAGTGGCTGGGTGAGCGAGTGGATGAGCGGCTGGGTGAGCGAGTGGGTGAGCGGGCGGTTGAGTGGATGGGTGGTGAAGGGGTAGGTGAATGGCTGGGTGGTGAATGGGTAACTGGCTGGTGGGTGAGTGTGAGGGTGAGTGGGTGAGCGAGTGGGCGAGTTGTGAGCGAATGGCAGCGCTGCTCGTGAAGCTGAGTCTCTGTGAGTCTCTGTGTAAGCCTCCGTGTGTCTCCGTGTCTCTGTGCGAGTCTGTGAATCATGAGGTGAGTTTCTTTGCGATTCTTTGCGTGCGTCTCTGTGCGAGTCCCCGAGTCTCCGTGTCTCTCCCAGGACCCCCTGGATGCGTTGAGGCAGCGCTGCTCACGTAGCTGTGAATCTCTCAAGGCGGAGTTCTCCATCGGAGAGTCTCGCGTCACGTCCCGGACTCGCACCCAGGAGTCCTGCGCCCAGGAGCTCCTGGATCTGCCCCACTGCCAGGACCACTGCGTGCATCTCCACGGCAACCGCCGTAGCAATCGCTGCAACCAACATCACCGCGATGGTCACCGTAGAGACCGCCATGATTATAGCAACTTCCATCGCCATAGCAGCAACCACCATCACCGCAGTAATCACCGTAGTTACCACCATCACTGTCAGCAACCACAGCGTAGCAACCACAATCAGTCTAGCAACAACCACCATCACCACAGCCACCAATATGGCAACTACAACACAGCAATCACCATCAACATAGTTGCAATGACAGCATAGAAACCACATTCACTCTAGCAGCAAACCACCATCACCACAGCAATCATCGTAGTAGCCACCGTCACCAAAGCAATCACCATAACTGGAACCCAATAGGAATGAGTCGTTATGTTGATGATGTTGACGATGATGTTTTTGTTGCTACAAGTTGCAAATCAACTTTTTTCTAAACTCAAATGAAGAAACACCATCTCTACCCCCCCCCCTTTCCTCGCGCTCAGTTGCATAGCGACGCCGTGTGTGCTGTAAGTACCAATAATAAACACCGAGTTGTCTCCAAAGTCCGTGTCTCCGCGATCTCTCTCCCTGCTATACTAAGGTTTTTAATTTTTGCCCCCCTGATTCTGCTGAAGATTTCCTCTTCATACTTCCTCGTCTCCTTGTTCTCGAGTGCCTCCTCCTCTTCTCATTGCGTTCTGGATGTCCGTTTTAGTTTTAGTCGTAGGTTGCATAGTACCAACCACTGAGGCATGGACAGTCCTAAACATGGGATTGGAAACTGCAAAACAGGGAGTGGCTCTTCTTTTGAATAAAACAATGAATGCGGTGTGGGAAGCTGCGAATCTCAAGTAACGGTGGGCTCACCTCCCCATTATCGGGAGTCAGGTAATGGTGGCTTGGTCACAGGAAGATGCGCTTGAAAGTCTTCCACTCTGGTGGTGGGTGTCCATCTCGGACCCCATTAAAACCGACAGTGGCCTGGTTTCAGCCAGCTGATGAAAGTTGTAATAAATAATTTAATCATCACTTGCAGTTGGGGTTGGCATCGTCCCCCTCTCCTACTTATGCCCATCCATCCTGGGTTTAACCAGGCTGGATTGTGAGCTCACATCACGTGAGTTCTTCCGACGGGCAATGCTTGAGTTGACTGGGTCATCTAGCCAACATACCCAGCCACCACATGCTCAAGTAGCTTATGTTGGGGCAGATAGAGGGTTATAAACGGACATCACACAGGCTGGAAAAGAGATGGACTGATGCAGTAAAGGAGAATGTGGAGCCGAGTGTATTTGCTGAAGACGGCGCTCAGGGGAGAGCTGCATTTTGGGGACATGGGTGTTACGAGATAAGAAATAGGCTGAGCCATTGTCCCAAAGAGCACTTGACTCTAGAGCCTGTATGGGTATTAGGGGTTCTTTGTCTTAGCTTTTTGTGTGGAGGAGAGGGAAAGAGTGCTCCTAGCATAGAGAGAGAGAGAATTACAAATATAATGATAATAACAATGTTGTCCATCTATCTACGAAAACATCACCGGCATCCCAAGACTAATTTTTTAAGAAATTCCTGCCCTGGGACGGCTGACCATTTCCAAGAAACAGGTGTTTGGCTTTGTGTGGGAGGGAACCAGAGTACCGGGAGAAACTCCACGTTGCACATGAGAGGATAACACTCACAGTTCTGCAACAGATGGAATTCACAGACCCGCTTGCTGTACTGCTTGATAAAGGCCTTCCTACATATTATCTGTAGTAATGCTTTCTTGCTATATTTCATCCTTACCCCCATTATGGGTTGGTGAAGCGAGGGGGGCAGGACCGATTCTTCTGTCACTCGACTGATTTCAGGCCATGGGTTTCTAGTGCCGGTGCTCTAAGCACTGCAGCTGCTCCACCCGATATTCCTGTGCAACGTTGCACGTAAGATATTCTATCGCTATGGATTTTCCAGATGAAATATTTTCTGAAATGAAAAATGCAATGCAGGAAAAATAGAAAAACTGCCACGACACGGTGGGCAGGTGTGAGATAGAATGGATTAAAATGATCACGACTGAACACCCATGCCGAGCACACCATAGTGGTGTTCACTTCATCTGGTGGCGAGATGTTAACTAACACCTTGTGAAAGACCCAAGGCAGATCCCTGGGTTTGATCTTACAAGAAGCTCATGGTCCACCCTAAACCGCATCCACTGCACAAACCATGGCAGATGCGGATACCAGATGTACAAATGGAAAATGAAAAACTATCCAGTGTGCGACTGTGGTCATCCAGAACAGACCAATCAACATACAATGATGCAATGCCCGATTCCAAATATGAAGGAAACATGACAGGGACACACTGCTCTACTCTTGACGTGGTTATCTGGCTTGACCACCTGAATGTGAGTTTGTACTTGTTACTCTGCACCTATATCAGCCATACGAAAAGAATAAGACGAAATGATAGGGGAGGGAGAGGTAGAGAATGGGAAATGGAGAAGCGGTGAGGCTTTAAGAGAGGAACAGAATGAGGTTAAGGAGGGGGACTACTTAATGTGCTGGGGAAGATTATTCCAGTGTAGGTGTGCAGGGAGAAGGATTGGACGCAGGGAGATGGAGGAACAGAGAATATTGGGAACGGAGAGGACGAGAGGGGACATGGAAGGAGATGAGAGGCAAGAGAAGGTGGGGCAAGGCCATAGAGAGATTTGAAGATGAGCATCAGACATTTGAAAAGACAATGGTCGTGAACGGGAAGCCAGTAAAGTTGATGGAGGAGAGGCAAAGTGTGAGAATAAATGGGAGATTGAAAATAACTTGTGGGAAGTCTTTTTTATTTGTTGGAGGGGAGTGAGGGCTGATGCAGGGAGACCAAGACGACGAGAATTGGTGGTCCAGACGGTTAAAAATGAGAAAATGAACTAGCAGTGGGATAATAGTGGGAGGTATTAGTGATATAGTGGACGTGGCAAGTTATTAATTTGGCGGATCTAAATGGTAGTGGGCTGGGTTAGTGGTGGAGTGGGGGCTACGACTGGAGTGGGCAGGGCTAGTGGTGAAGTGGGTTGGACTAATTGAGGAAGTGGGCGGGCCTTGTCGCGGAGTGTGCGGGTCTAGTCGGGAATGGGCATCTCTAGTGGTAGAGTGGGCGGGGCTAGTGGGGGAGTGGCTCTGTGTACGAGTCTGGACGTTTTCGTGAGTCTGTAGCTTTGAGTTGATATACGAGCCTCTTTGTGAGTGTGTTTGTCGAAGCGAGACTGTCTGTGTGCCTCTGTGCGAGTCTATGCACATGGCCTGGCACAAGCGTCGTGGTGATGTCACCGCCACTTAGTGGCGAATGGCGGTTGTTATTGAGTCTATGCAACCCTGTACGTCTAGCTCAGTGCGAGTACATTTCGCTGTTTGTCTTTTTGTATCAACATGCGTCTTTATATATCAATGTGAGTCTGTGGATCTCTGTGAGTTTATGGGTCTGTCTGAAACTGAGTGTCAGTGGAAGGCATTTGACTGGTAAGCCCTGTGATATCCACTTTTGTGGGCCACTTTCTAACACAAATGCTTGCACTGCATCATGATATATCCAAACAGATTATATTATTAGTCTCGTGACACCATTAGTAGGTCGATGAAAGTATTGGGTACAATATCAAAAATATGCAATAATATTGAAACCTTTAAATGGCAACGCCGCATGAGTAACCAGGAGAGTCCTCTTGTGAGTTACACCGAGTTTGTATTCTCCAGCACGTAGTGCATGCGAGAAGTTTGAATGCTTGACAAGCAAGAGAAGGAAGTGGAGTGAGCCATATGGAAATTTACTAAACCTCCTGCACCAAAAGCTCAATGTGCTGAAACTGAGAGCGCAGGAGTGGGGGTCACTGGGAGTCTCTTCTCTGTTTCCGTGTTTCATCATCACCACCTACATCACGGCTACCCCCAGACACAAATACAACACAAATCCCCCATATACAGTACACACACACAAGGAAACCATACACAGATCCCTCATGTAGTCTACACAGGCTGTTGGGGAAAGTGCAGTTAGTGAGCACCTATTCAGGCTGACATGGCACACGAGGGTGTGGTGTGGCCAGTGCCATGCTCGGCCACCTTTGTCTCCGCACTGCTGATGTTTACACACTGCGATGGGTACTCGGTTAAGGCTGAATATACACACTAAAAGCAGAATCTGAATATTTATACTGGAGTAATCCAATGAGTGGAGTCAAGACAGGACAGGAAGTTACAACAACCAATATAAATACACGATAAGAGTGCAAACTATAGTAAAGGTGAACAAATCACTTAAAAATATGGAAACAAAATAAACTCTGTTTTATCATACCAGGTAAGGCCCAGAGCTATTATCTTGTTTTTCAGAAGCGACCTGGCCACATATAATAGCTCGAGGAAGTGGATTACCACTTGAAATTTATAGTAGCAAAATAATCTAAACGGATGTTTCTAAATGTGGAGGGAAAAACTGGAGGACCCAGAGAAAATCTCCATGTGTCCACGGAGAGAACTTGAACACTCCACATGTACAGCAGGTATCAGGGTCGGACCCCCAAACTCCTGCATACCAGCCGAGGAAGATAGCATCACACCACCGTGGCGTCACTTAATAATACATAATAGCATGCAAGTCCAAATTACATCAGATCCCAAGCTTTGGAAAGGCAGTAAAACAACAGCAATACACATTTCCAGACCACACCGAGACAATGACAGTCTCCCAATAAAATTGTACATTTAAATTTAATTATTGGTACATTTTCTGGGTTCTTTCGGTAAAGTCACGTAGAATGGAAATAAAAAAATAAAGATAAAACAATAAAATAAAATTCTCCCTCAACGTTTCGGCCACAACACAAGTAGCCTTCTTCAGGTGAAGAAACAGAACTGTCGGGACAACAGCGCTTCAATGAACACTGCTAAGCTTGGCAGCGTCTTTAGGAAAACTACCCATATGATGCTTACTTAAAACCGGATTCCCACCACCATCCATCCCAGAAGAATTCCCTCATCAAGACTCTATACCATAGAGCCCAATGCATTTCCGACCAGGAACACATTGCCAGTGAACTCGAGCACGTACACCAAGCTCTCAAGGCTAATGGTTACTCCGACTACACAATCCACAAAGCCATCACTCCAACCAAGAAGAAGGATCCTCTTGAGGAGCCATTCAAAATCATCACCTTACCCTACATTGCGGGGGTCACAAAAAAGATCCTGAATAAACACAAGATCCAGGTCCGATTCAACACAGTACATAAAATCCGTGATCTGGTTCCGTCTGTAAAATATGTGGTTCCAGACATAGAGTACCCGGGCGTCTACAAACTAAGTTGCCTCTGTGGTAGCAGCTACATTGGAGAAACCAAACGACATATTTCGGACCGCATCCGTGAACATAAAGCAGACTTGAAGCACAGTAGGACGAATACCTCAGCCGTGGCAGATCACTGTTATAATTCAGTGGGCTCACATGACATTGACTTCTCCAAGACGGAGGTTCTCTGCAAGCCATCCGGCTACCATGAGAGATTCGTTCATGAGGCCATCCACATATACAAACACAGACAATTTCAACCGAGAAGATGGATTTTGGCTTTGTAACCATTGGAAAGACGTTATAAACCATTTCGGTTCTTGATTGATTGTATTTTACGGTGACTTTCAGACCGCAGTCCATTCGCTGGCACTGCCTCTTAGTACCTTTCACACGACGGTCAATGGTATGGTTTTTAGCATGTTGTATAATAATAAATAGTATAACAGTGTAATGTTTAACATAATTCATAAGGCAATATATAGTATCGTAATTGTATAGTGAATATACAGCAGTGTTGTATAGAGTAGGGTTGGTAGAATAATACATAGTGTAATATTACAACTCTAATATTTTATAGTCTAAAGTATAGGGTAGTGTATAGTAATGCATTGTATAATTCAATGGTGGGGTTTGTCTATGGCAGTGTATATTACGGTGTATAGTCGTGTAATATATATATAAAAAAAAGTTTAATTGGAGGCATATCAATATAATGCATAATGTTAGAGCTTACATTGGGCTGTATATACGATATTATACAATGTAGTTTAGATTGGAAGGTTGTAATGTATAGTAGTCTAGTTTATAGCATAGTTGTAATGCAACACAGGATAGAGCAGCGCATCATGGCTGTTTCTCTTTCTCCCCCCTCCTCCGTTCCGAGCATAGATGGACTCGTCCGACTGAACAAAGCTTGCCGCTTTCCGTGGTGCTAACATTGAAAAGAAACCGCTACTTTTTTCGTCATAGAATTGTAATGTATAGTAACTCATTGCTAGTAGCTCAGCTGATTGGATAGTATATTGAGTTTATTGATAATGTTGATGTATACTCTTTAGTTATATTTGGTAAAGTCACGTAGGTAAAAATAAAATAACAAAAATCACGACGTTTTGGCCACAACACAAGTGGCCTTCATCAGGTGAGGGACTGGACTGTCCAGAGGACAGCGTTGGAGTGAAGACAGCCAAGCCCAGGTCGCGTCCTTTAAGCTGTGTGGGAGGAAACAAAAGACGCCTTGACAAAGGAATTAGCATAAAATGATGTACTGGACCGGCACGGTTGGGGAGGGGGGGGGGGGATTTTACATAATGTTGGTGTGAAGGGAAATAACCTGCTTTTAAAGTTTGGGATACCACTACTTGAAAAAAGATACTGTACCATTGAAAATTAGTATAATGTTTGGTTTGATTTAGAGCATCTTTCCAATGATTGCTTAATTTGAAACCATCCTCTCGGTTGAAATTGTGTCTGTGTTTGTAAATCTGAATTGCCTCGTGGACAAACTCTGATTAAAACCCGTGGGTTTGCAGAGAACCTTGGTATCGGAGAAAACAATATCGTGATCACCCACAGCGTTGTAAGTGATCAGCTACGGCAGAAGAATTTGTTCTGCCGTGTTTCAAATCTGATTTGTGCTCGCGAATTCGGTCAGAGACATGTCGTTTCGTCTCCCCGATATAGCAGTCACCACAGGTGCAGCTCACAGCTTAAAGGATGCGACCTGGGCTTGGCTGTATTCACTCCAACGCTGTCCTCTGGACAGTACGGTCCCTTCACCTGATGAAAGCCACTTGTGTTGTGGCCGAAACGTCGTGATTTTTGTTATTTTATTTTTACCTACGTGACTTTACCGAATAGAACCAGAGTATGGATCCTTGCAGTCACGAAAGCTTCAAATCTAGAATATTGATGTAGTTTATATTTTAGTTTTTTATCAGTTTACTATTTGGTATTCATTATACAGTGTAGTGCATACCCAGTTACTTTACGTTAATAGCTCAACTTATTGAAGAATATATTGAGTACATGTATTATATTGATGTAGTTTATTCTTAGTTCTTTCACATCGGCTTATTGTATGACAGTTGGGTAGTTGCAGTTCTTTAGCGTCAATATACTAAATGCCTCTGTTGATATGTAAACTCTGACTTTAACATAGCTACTTCCGTGACCAGTTACATGCTAATCTCCCAGTTACATGCTAATTTCTGACTTTAACACTCTGCTAATCCAACACATTAACACAGCTAGATCAATGATAAATTCTTCTGTTGATATGTAAACTCCTTTGTCAAGGTGCTCTGCTCCTCCCACCCAGCTTAAAAGACGCCGCCAAGCTTAGCAGTGTTCATTGAAGCGCTGTCGTCCTGACAGTTATGTTTCTTCACCTGAAGTAGGCTACTTGTGTTGTGGCCGAAACGTCGTGAGAATTTTATTTTATTATGTTTTATTTTTATTATTTTTTTCCATTCTACGTGACTTTACCAAAAGAACCAAGAAGATGAATCCCTGCAGTCACAAAAGCTTTAAATCGAAATTTATTGATACATTGTTAAGCATTCCGAGGCTGTTGAAGTGCTGTTATTCGGTATATAGATATATGTTGACATAGAAATTTGAAATATCAGGTGTATTTTTTAACCTGGTTTTTTTACCTGGATAGCCTAATTTGCAAGTGTGACCTGACACCAAAAAATAAAACTAATAAATTAGAGCAATGAAGCAAAGAGAAATCAGAGCAAAAACAACTTTAATGCAAGAAATGAACATTCCACAATCATTAAATTTCGATTTAAAGCTTTCGTGACTGCAGGGATTCGTATTCTTGGTTATTTCGGGAAAATTCTCACGACGAAATGTCGTGCGAATTTAAGTTAAATTTTTATTATTTTATTATTTCCCTTCTACGTGACTTTACCGAAAGAACCAAGAATATGAAACAATCATTAATTAAACAAAATAAATCACGTTACAGTTGAAACACAAGCGCCCGTCTTCAGGTGACAATCGCGATAGCCGCGATGTCTGCTGCGAGCAGCACGATGTCTGCAGCAGACACACCAATTGAAAGTTAAAATACATACATGTTAAACAGATATAGGGTGACTATCGAAGTCATACGTAAAGTGGCTAGGATATGTGCATGTTGTGTGATACACACCTCTATGTACGCACCAGTGATGTGCGGTGAGGTCAATGGCTGGGGAGGCACTGGCTAGTGTCAGAGCCAGATTCACATAGAGGGCGTGGCCTCACGGAGGGGGGCGTGGCCTCACTGAGGGGTGCGTGTTAGACACGTCCCCCTCAGTTATAGCTGCCTCCTCTGGTGCTTTTTCATTGCAATTTCATGACGAGACCAGCGAGCCTAAATATATTTATACACATACGTGAAATAAGTTACCTCGAGTATGGAAGGCGAGGACATGAAATGAAGGGGTCTACAAACATTACACACACGAACATATGCACACACAATTTGTGAAGTAGTGAATGCGAGGTGTGCAAGTCTCACACTAGCTCTTTACATCTGTGCAGTCCAGGCTGAAGCCTCTTCATTTCCTCGGTGCCAATGCCGCAGTCAAACAGGTTGAGTGTCTCCACAGGTTCCTCTCGATGCAGCAGGATCGAGGTGATGGCAGCGCAGTCTGGCAGGGACAGCCTTGTGAATGACAGGTCTATCTCAGTCATGGACCGAGTGGCATCACTCATGGACTTGCGGTCGTGCAGCTCGTGCACACAGTGCAGGAGACTGATGAGCCTGTGTTTGTCAACCTTCTGATTTTCCATGTTGTGATTGAGCCACTCGATTATTTCCTTTTGAGAATCTGCAGATGGAGGATCCAAGATACCCTCAAAGAACATCCATGGAGTGCTTGATGCTAGTCCACAAAAAAACCTCTGAAACACATCAAACCTCCCATCTTTGCTGTCCTCAATAGCTTTGATTATGTCACTCACTGGCCGTGTTGAATGTGTCAAATGCATGGCTATTGCTGCAAAGAATTCCTGGATTGTTAAGTGTGAAAACGAATAACAACTCCCTTATTCTTAGTTCTTTCGGTAAAGTCACGTTGAAGGGAAACAACAAAATAATAAAACGTGACTTTACCGAAAGAACTAAGAATATGAATTACTGCAGTCACGAAAGCTTTAAATCAAAACAACTCCCTTGTTTAATGCCCTCACATGTGAACACTTTGTTGATGAATGTACTTCCTAGTTCAGAAGAACTAACAACACACTCTTCTAGATCTTTTTGGCTGAACACCTGGATGTTTTGCTGAACCCCTTTCAGAGCCATATTTGCAAGAGACAATAAAATTTCCTTGGCTCCGTGGCTGCCACGTCCATGGTGTTCTACGAGCCCAAACACGTATTGTGTGAAGAGGTCGGTCATTGATTTGAGGATAATCTCAGAATGATCAGACTTTTGTAAATGTTCCTTCAGTGTAATGGCTGCTATATGACAGAATGAAGGGTTCTGGGACAATGTATTCACTGTTTCATTTTCCTGCAGGAGCTTGAGTACTCTTTCTGCTAGATTCCTATCTTTGTAAAAATTGCGTAAAAATTATATTTTATCCTCATGGGAAAACCCAGCAATTTCAACAGCTCGATCAACATTCACTCCACTCAGCTGCGCCATGGCAATAGGTCTGGTCGTTATCAAGACCGAGGCCTTGGGCAAGAGGTTTCCATTCACTAGTGCAGCAATGATGCCTTCTACTGTTGCCGTCTTACGTGGATCAGTGCAAGCATTGGCATAGTGAAGGCACTTTCCAAACTCATCCAACCCATCCATAACAAAAAGGGTTCTCTCTTGGTTTGCGTAAACCTCATCCGCTTTTTTTCCCAAACATGAGTGCAGCACAGAAAACAGCTCTGCGAGTGACACCTCTCCAACATCATTTATCTCCCTGAACGTTATGAGCACGATGTGCTCAAAGCGTCGTGCAAACACTCTCTCACCTGACAGCAGGCTGTGCACAATGAATTTGCTCAACATGGTTTTACCGCTGCCTGGAGTTCCAACTACAATAACCAGTCGGGGGTGTGTTTCTTTTCCAATGAGATCAAAGATATTATTGTAAGTCATCCCTTCTCTCTGTGCTCTCTTCATCAGCTCCTTGTGCTGTTTGCCTCTCGCTAGTAACTCGTGCTGCTTGGTTTCTTGATGGCGGTAGTAGGGAACCAGAATTGGCTTCACCATTCTCTCCAGCAAAAATACTGCAGGTTCTCCAGGTCGTGCGTTGTAGTCTCGTGTTAATGATGTCAGCTTCAGCAAGAATTCTCTGTAATTATCACCAGGGTTATCTAAATTAAACAAATCATTTAAAAAACAAATTAGTTTCATTTACACTAAAAAAACATTCCTATAACAGACAAATATGTTTAAAATAAACTACGTAAAAAAAAGCATATTTCATCATGGAAAATGTATTGCCATCATGTACATCACAAATTATTGTGTGGACATTTTCCCGATGTGTATTCTACATATCTCAACAAAAATTTACCACCACTTGTCTTGTTTGTTTTGCATGTGAAACAAGATAGTACCACCACATTTGAAATTACGATGTACATCAGCATAATCCCAACCTAATGCTATCAATTTGTGTCTAAAATGCACTGCTGCCTTGTCCTACAATTATTATTTTTTGTTGTTTAGGATGTTGAATTTTTCTTTTTATATTTCACTGGTATTGGGGTTGTGTTTCCTTTTCCATTTCAAGCTGGCCTACATCACCTAGCAAGGGGGCTACACTGTGGTTGAGTGCAGTACACCAGGCACGGTCCTAGCAGCAGAGAAGATGAAGTGCTTTCACCTCCACAACAGCCACATGAATTACAGAATTCGTAGCATCCCACGTGTTGCATCGTAGGTTCACTTAAACTTCAAATAATCTGGTTACTGCATCATCAGCAAGCACTGTGGCATCCACTACATTGGGGAGTGTCGATTTCCAATAGCAAATTTGCTCAACAACTTCCATCTGCTTTCCAAGTAAACACTGAACCCAGAGGCGCACCACTTGGGCAATGTTGACCATAAGAACCGTGATACCTCTGTATCTGATGTTATTTTTATCTCTCGGGAATCATATATTCAGAGTCATTTAATCACGTCGACTTTTTTTCTAAATGAGAGGGATACAAATTTGACGTTTAATCTGGAGTGAATTATAACCAATCCAGTTTCAGTTTCATTTATTTTGTATAGCCCTGTGAGCCATTCGGCTCTTGAATCGGGTGCAACCGCAACAAATAAAAACAGGAAAAAGAAACATCTTAAAGTGACTACGCGCAAACAGAAAAATCCAGGAAAAAACAGCAAAGTCTTCCAGAAAAAGCACTGTATATCAATGCTGTGTGCAAAAATCCCAGTGGGATGCAAGTCAAACAATAACAACCATAAGACAATTTAGAGTAAAGTTATCAGTCTAACTCTGTACTACAACAAACAAATATGGCTAAACCAAAACGTTTTCGAAATCACCAAAAGAAAGCTATAAAAGCAATGGAACAGTGATCATAAGAACTGATTGAAATTTTACAATAAACGATATAAATAGCATGTACTACCAAACTTTTCAGCCATAGCTGGCTGCATGAGTCACTCCATAACAGCAGGAGTATCAGTAGGAGTGTCAACATTTTTAAAGAGTTAAGAGGATAGAGTAGGTTCCGTTTCATGAGTCAATGGCAATAAAAGGCTGGGTGTCCTTAGAAATAGCAGTGATAGCTAGTCAATATAAAAAAATTAGGAGTAAAAAATGTCCACAAAGGAGGAGACATTGTACTGAGAAGAGCAGATAGCCAAGGACGGAGCCATGTGGAACACCATAGAATGGGGGCTTCTGAACGGAAGGCAGTCATTGCTTGGAAAAAATAGGGCTCACTTTTAGAGGGTGAAGCAGAAGCAGTGGGGAAGTGTGTGAGAGATGCCTGCGTAGCAATGCCGATTCAAGAGGATGGAGTAGAAGCAGCTTCCATAATTTAAGAGAGGTGGTCATTCACCCTGCAGTTTCAACGACATGGCCTTGGTGGAATCCAGATTGTACCAAGTCATGGAGACCATGGCAGCAGATGGGTTTGCTGCCATGGCCAAACATTTTGGGCTTGACACTTGAAAGAGCTTCATAGCTCATTACATTTTTCCAGCTGAAATAAAATGTCTGTGTCTGAAGAGGTGAGAGAAAATCACCATGTTTAAGTCTTTTGCAAGGAAAATGAGGTGTAGGATAGGACAGAAATTCAGGAATGTTGGGGTCCAGTGTGGATGTAATGTTTTGATACTGACACACATTTCCATTATCCATCCATCCTTTCCTCCAAGTTGCTGATTCCTTGTACATACCCTGCTATGGAATGGAATATTAATGTCCTCCTTCTGAGAGGAATGTTGTCATGCAAGGGTGGTGCAGTTTGCTAATATTAAATGACAATTCATATCAGTTCAAAGCAATTATTTCACTTAAATTTGCCAGAGACATGCAAATGAATATGTGAAGTTTAGCATCACTCACGAGAAGCTGCTCCAGGGATGGCTTTACCCGCAGTTCAGCTCAGATCGACACCCATCACGTTGAGCTGCTGCTCATGCTGTGATATCCACTGATCCATGAGAGGGATCTCGGATCTCAGCGGCACCAGCACGGCTTCAATGAATCTCATGCACACTTCTTCTCCCTTGCCGAGCACCAGGTCAACCAGGTGCCGTGTTCGCACAATGGGGTCATTCTCGTTTTTGAGGGACGCGTATTCGCCGTACAGGACTATCTCTGTTTGACAGGAATGGTCAAGCACTTCTGAAGACTTCGCCTGGAGGTATTCCTGCAGTTTCACTTTGTTGGTTCTAATAATCTCATATGCAGGATCATTTGATGCCATCACGACCAATGCATCGAGTCACCTGAGGAAAATGAAAACAAACCACGTGTCACCTGTAAGCATAGTCATGTAATTTTAGCCAGGTAAAAGAAATAATAATTATAAAAATAAAATGTTGCTACTAAATTCTAAGAGGTCTCGGTTAGGTACAATTGTGACTCTAGCTATTTGATCGTGAATACATTGGGTTATTTAAATTGTAATAAAAGCTTAAAATTGTTATTGGAATATATAGAAATATGTAAAATTGCATCGAAACACTTTAGGCATCTCAAAACACTCTTCAGTACAAGCATTTGAACATTCACATGAACACAACACTACGATAAAAAAAGTAAAATGTAAACCTAATTCAAAACACCACACAGGTTTAGCAGATTAAGCAGCTGTGTGACACCACGTGCTCACTGCCTCGACCATCGTGATGCCACGCAGACGGCGAATTGCGCTGTAATGTGCAATGATGGAGATAGCGTCACCTCTAGTTGAGTGACGATTAGAGGGTGGGAGCCAGGTTTGATCTTGGGTAGTCCCTATGTAGTGGGCACTCCCATGCTCTCAATGTATGGGTAGAGGGTGCTCTGAGGTTGTCTAGAAGTGGTATGACGTCACATACCGCGTTCCCAGCAACGGCTGGCGGGGCCGTTTGTGAGGGGGCCGGGGGAGCTGACGGAGGGAGCCGACGGGGCCGGGGGGGGGGGCGACGGAGCCGGGGGCGGGGGGCGACGGAGCCGGGGGGGGGGCGACAGAGCTGGGGGGGGCAACGAAGCCGGGGGGGGCGACGGAGCCAGGGGGGGGGGCGTGGGCGACGGAGCCGGGGGGGGGCAATGGAGCCAGGGGGGGGCGATGGAGCCAGGGGGGGGCGATGGAGCCAGGGGGGGTTCGACGGAGCTGGGAGGGGGGGGGGCGACGGAGCCAGGGGGGGGCCGACGGAGCAAGGAGGAGGGGGCGACGGAGCCGGGGGGGCGGGGGGCCGGACGGAGCCAGGGGGGGCCGACGGAGCTGGGGGGGCGACGGAGCCGGGGGGGGGGGCGACGGAGCCGAGGGGGGGGGGCGATGGAGCCGGGGGGCGGGGGGGGGCGATGGCGCGAGCAGAGGGAGCCGACACTGACTTTCTCATACATTATGCACTGACTCACTCACACATCATGCACTGACTCGCTCATCATGCGCTGACTCGCTCATCAGGCGCTGACTCGCTCATCATGCGCTGACTCACTCACACATCATACACTCGCACAACCACTGACCCATTCACTCATCATACACAGGTTCACTCATCGTGTGCTGGCTCACTCGCACATCATACACTCACTCTGCCGCTGACTCACTCACACATCATACACTGACTCACTCATCATGCGCTGACTAACACGTCATACACTCACTCAACCTAATACTAACTCACTCATCATACGCTGACTCGCACATCATACACTCACTCAACCTAATACTGACTCAATCATCATATGCTGACTCGCACATCATACACTCACTCACGCTGCTGCTGACTCACTCACACATCATACACTGGGAGTGTCGTGCTGCCAGCTATGGCTGCAGGTTTTGTCGTACGTGTTATGTATATCGTTGTTAAATTTAAAATCACAGTTCTTATGATTACTGTTGTTACATTGTTTTTTTAGCTTTATTTTGGTCTGGTTGTGGTGTAATAGTTTTCTGCAATGTAGATTCATATTTTGTTTGTTGCGGTTGCACCCGACTTAAGAGCCGCATGGCTCACAGGGCTATACCTAATAAATGAAACTTGAAAACTTGAATACGCTTCACGGAAATGAGTAAACATGACCTTTTGTGGAGGTAGTGTTTGTGTGGGAAAGCCAAAACTTAAAGTACACACATGAGGCAGCGTCAATGTTACTGTAATGTTCATTATGTTAAATAAATCACTTATACAGGACAGCAGTGGTCCATGCGTCTGTGCAGCCACCTTCCTACGTCTTTGAATCTCCACCTACATTGTCTCTTAGGAATCCTTCAAAATGAGCGGCACGTTACATCATCATCAGCAGCCATTGTCTCTCTACCGCTGAATGAACGCCTCCCTATATTTGTTTAACGTGAGAAATTAATGAAAAAAAGTCTTAATTTAACATTTTTTATTAGTATCAATAATAACGAAGCATCTGGTCAGTGAGTATGCACCACGTGCATTTACAACAGCATGCAGAGCATGAGACTATAACGAGTTTTGTACATCATGTTTGTAAACCCAAGTAATCCATTCTTTAGTATGAGATATTTATACATTTAACTCTTTGTGTATTGAGCTGTGTGTATTGCATTGCTGCAAACTAAATATCTATACTGTACATATACAGGCCGGTCTGACTTAACCAGCGTTCTTTTTACAAGAATGTGCTATAACAAGCAATATGAATTTATCCCTGGGGTGTCACTATATACGTATTATTTTATGAGTAGTCAAAGAGTACGAGGAGATAATGTAATAGGGAGAAGGGGGTGAGGGCGTGGGCTTAGTCGCTTTTTCTCTCATAAAGCACACATCTCCACAGGAAATGAAAAAAATAACACCTGGCAAATGGACATACATTGATGTTTACGCCCAAGGCGCAACAACTCTATTGGTTTCACTATCGTACAGCTCCACGCTACACACAGCAGACGCGTGCTCCCTACAGAGGATAAACTGTCGAGCGTCTTCTACGCCGACAGCACGAGCTTCAACACAAACATCCCCCATGTAGCTCCACAGACTGGTAGGTCAAGTGCTGTTAGTGAGCCCCTTTGAAGACCCGCACGCAAAGTGGGGTAGAAATGGCCAGCACCACACCTGGCCACGTTTGTCTCATAGGTTATACTGATTACCCATTGTACCAGGCACTCATTTAATGCAGACACAACCTAGAGGACCCAAAACCAGTGTAGATATCACGTGCTATTGATAACTGTGGCTGAGTTTGTTGTGCAGCATGGCTCGCCACAAACACACATAGGCGATGTACACAAACATACAAGATACAAATGGGAAAAATCTCCCATATCGTTTTTTACATTATTGGGATTAGTTCTGCTAGCGAGCACCTAAGAAGGCCAGTACGGCACATGAAGGGGTGGGTACATAAACACAATAACAATAAAAGCCATTCGCCACTCAAAATTGGTGACGTCAACAAAGTGTTTGTGCCAGGCTAAGTGCACATTGAGGTCATGTGGACTGTCGAAGGCTCATGGGCAGGAGGTTACAGGATAGATAAAGGTGTCATGGGTTGAGTGACAGGGATGACTGGCAGATCTACCACCTGTGCTCCCTACTGTTCCACCTTGCTGCATTTTACTCATTCTGCACTCCGCTCGTTGTTGTGAGCATCACTCCTCCGCCCTCCGTTATTGCTGGAGGCGGACATCCTTCACAAAACTCCTCCAGAGACGCTGATCTTGAAACCACTGGTCGAGCTGTTGGCAAGCCCAAACAGCTCCACCATCCTTCTGTTACACAGCAGTCAAACTCTTGCCTATAGCGATAAGCCCCTTATATCTGGACAAACAGAAGCTGTTTGGGTACACAGTGACTGGGCATTTGGGCTACATGACTCAGCCAATGCTGCCTCACCTGCCTTAGTATCTCACTGATGGGCATTTGTCCAGATCATTCAAGGATCTAAGCTGCTCACATAATCTAGTTTGTTAAGCCCACGGTGGATCGTAGACAACTTGGATATGCAAAACCAGTGTGGATGTTCCTTTAAAAGGGATCCAAATTTCTCAAATGTAGAGAAGGGAGGGAATATCTGGCTGAGAAGACCCAGAGCTTTACATGGAGCGACAGGCAATGCAGCATTCACAGTGTGTTACGCAGCTGAGATAATTATGTTCAACCGATTCGGAGCATGACCTCTGCTGCCAAACTGGAGCTAGTCACATGCACCCTTTCCAGGTATGGAAAATTGTTCTGCTCTGTCAAAAACTGCCCCACTGGTCATGGGGAGTGGAGGAATGGGAGAATACGATGACACAGAATACCCAGGCAGGTGCTTTGTTTTATGTGGGGATGAACGTAAACCCCATTTCTTAGTAGTACTCTCGAAGTTCAACAAAAGTTTCTCCAGCTCATACTGGATATAATTCTTATGGTGGGGATGGTTGTAATGTGGAGGTGGGCAGTGGTAATGCACACTCCTGTCTAATGAGGAACCAACAGTTTGGGACAATTTCAAGATTATGTAAACAACGCCGCCAAGACCTGCCCAACAACCTGTTGCAATATTGGAAATGAATGGATTAGTGATTAAACGTGGTGTTTAATTGAAAAAAGAACGTAAAAACTGCTACAAGGGCCTAAGAAGGCAATGCAAAACTCAGATCTGGCATGAACAGAGGGGGCCTGATGGAAAAGCTGCAGCAGTTGAATAATAACTCTCAGTCAAATAAAGGATGACTTTGCAAACTTCAGTCAGCTCAGGGGAGCCTACTTCAATATTTCCTGCGCAATTACAAATGCCAGTGGCAAGCTCCTCAGCAGTTGAAGGCAGAAACTAGCATGCTAGAAGTAATTATGCTCCCAAATGCAGAATCGCTCTTCGTCATATCCCTTTGAAGAGCTCATGCAAGCCACAGCAACCAAAGACCCTACACCTTCTGCATTGAGCCATTTGAGTATAAAGTGAGAGGTACCCTAAGAAAAATGAAAGAAATCACTAGTATCCAACACTTGCAATATCAGAGCAGAAATGCTGACACCCAGAGGCTCAACTATCATCACATGGGTGAGTAAGATCTTTTAACACACGTGGAGGGCAGGCTTGAAACCAGCTTTCAATGATGCAGCCTTTTTGGTTGGACTGCAGGCAGTCTTACTCGTGCCGTGTCAGTCATAGAGGTTGTTGGACCATGCTTATATTTGCCTCAAGTAAGTCTTGACGAACAAAGTGGGGCATAATCTGCTGAGTAGTGTAGTGGAGGCTGTGAAATGAGAAATAATCAATTAGAGTGCCTTTAAAAAGAGCCTCTGTCAAGGTGATGTGCACATCAGTGAGATACAATCATCATTGGGAACAAGGTGGTGTACATTCAGCCTACATTTCTAAAGAGAGAACATACAGTGATGATCACAGGAGAAATCTGTGGATGGTAAGTGACAGGCCCAAATAATTGCATCAAAAGAAAAGGGAATGAGTGACCTCCGAATGAGTAAAGGTTGATTAGAAGTTCCAACTGGAAGCCTTGGTTGCTGGGCGGAGAATGAGTGAAGGGGAGTAAAGCGAGATGGTAGGGACGATATAGGAGAACATTGGGAGGGGAATGAGATGATGGGAGAGGCAAACAGGAGCGTGTCCATGGTGGAACTTGAAGACAGCAAAGGGGATATTGTGCTTGATGCAGAAATTAATCGGATACCAGTGGAGGGATCAAACACGATCACAGCTTTACCAATTAAAAACCAGGCAACAGAAACAAACATGAGTACAGTATTCCCAAAGACAAGACTGTCACACTATATAAAGTCCCACTCATTTCATGGATCGTTATTAAACAAAGGTGTCGCTTTAATCGACATTGTGAACTCGGGATGTTACGGGACAATGAGTCCCATAGGCAACGCCACGGGCTGAAGGGCACAGTGGGGGCTATCACTCCCTCGACTGACTGTGCGCGAGTAACAGACTTCAGCCTCTATTGACGATCTCTGTGAACAGGGAGGTGGAAGCCAATAGAGTTCATGTCAACAACAAAAACCGTGACCTTTAAAGAGACAATGCTCCTGTTAAAATACTATTGACAGTACATTACCATTTTTACATGCTTCAGAGTACTATACCGATTTTAGAAGCAGCGTTGCTTTGTAGATTGATTTTGTTACTGATGGAGATAGTAAAAAAAGCATGTGGCAAGATGAGACGTTCATTCGAATGTCCTAGCCCCTTGGCATAGCCCCTAGGCTCGAGCACAAGACACTGATACTATTTTACTCAACACCCACCTCTATAACCCCCCTAATCGCTCCCCCTCAATCCCGCTATGTCCCCCTCCCCCCATAGCGATGTTATTTATCTTCCAAAAAAACTTCTTCGATAACACCGCTTTGAAATGAAATGTTTATAGTAAGAGACGATTCAGGCAATGGCCCTTTTGTCACAGCACTTCAGTCTCCTCGACTTGTGACATCGGCACCACCCATGAGGAGGCCGCATTTGTTGCACTCCAAGATGGCTTGGTGAACGCCCCTCCCTGCCACTACCCCGACTTTTCCTTGCCGTTTGTCCTTGATACAGATGCTAGTAACACTGGCATTGGAGCTGTTCTGTTTCAAGTTGTCAATGGCGTCGAGAGTGTTATCGCATAAGGAAGCAGAGTGCTGTCTCCGGCTGAACAGCGGTACTGTGTCACACGCTGATAACTGTTAGCTATCGTGTTTTTCTTGCAACAGTATCTTCCATATTTGTATGGGAGAGACTTTGAGATGCGCTCGGACCACGTGGCGCTGCAGTACGCGCTGCAGGTTGACCAGCCATCTGGCGAACTTTCATGCTGGTTGGAGGTCCTCCAGGACTACTCTTTTCAGGTTACCTATCGCAAAGGCTCCCATCACACGAACGCGGACGCCCTGTCGCGATTACCCACGAACGAGAGTTGCGCAAGTTTTTCGGGCTCCGGTCGCTGTAAGCCGCGCAACGAAAACTCGCCCCCTACCCTTACGGCATCGGCCGAGGTTGTAACATCTGAGGGGGCTGGGGATCCAGTGGCGCGTGATGCTGTCATTGGATTGGACCACGACGAATGGGGGTGCCTCCAGGTTGAGGACGCTTCCCTGCTTAAATTGCGATGCCGTGTCAAAGAGACTGATGGGGGCGAGGATCGATGGGGTGTCGCCTCTTTCATTCTCAGAGGCGGATTGCTCATGCATTGGGGCGGAGAGATGCGATGTTCCAACATTATTGTGCCCACCGCCCTGCGGAGTAAGGTCATTTGGGTGGTGCACGAGCGTCTGTTGCACTTGGGTGTGCATAAACTAGCATTGGCCACACGTAAGTCGGATTTCTTCTGGCCTGGCATGGCTGAGGATGCTGCCAATTTGTTGAAGGGGTGTGTGCAGTGCACGCGGTAGAAGCCGCTTGTGGGAATAAATATTTTCTGGTGGGAGTCGAGTATTTCTCATGATGGCCTGTGGCCTGGCCGCTTCCCAAACAGTTGGCGGCAAAGATCACTGAGGCATTCCTCAATGGCTACGTAATTGTAGTGGCATGGTTGAACATGATCGCCACTAATCATAGCCGTCAGTACTAGCTTGTGTCAGTAGGGAGCAGAGGGGAGGCTGAACCTGCTGGATTAATGATGACGGGCCGTTGGCCAAGGCAATCCCTGGGGGAGCATCGTGACCAACGGTCGGGACCCCAGATCCCGGGAAGGGGGCTGGGGAGATGATGTCATTCTCCAGACCCTCGGAGACGGTCCTAGAAGGAAGGCGTGGCCAGGGGCGGAGTGAGCCAGGAGCCTATATATGTCAGGTCCCTGAGCGGTCCCAGCAGTTGTTGTCCGGCCGAAGACTGAAGAGCATCCTGGAGCCCTGAAGAGAAGAGCCCAATGGGCAGAGCAGAACCCCTGGCTAGGGTCGGCTCGAGCTTATACCAGTGAAAGCTCCAGCTGATAACCCGTGAAGACTCAAGGGAAGACTCAAGCCCCAGCAGTATAGATGCCGTGATAGCCAGTGAGAGGCAAGCTAGTCTGGAGGGACTACCTCCATAGAGTATCGGGTGAAAGGGGCCATTACCCCATTGTGTAATAACCTGTTAATGTTATAATAAATGTGTTGCCTCAGAGTAAGATTCCTCCAGTTTATTACCCACTACATTATGGACAAGAGTGCTCCCGAACGTCTTCTGAACAATCAGGGCAAAACATTTTCTTCAAAATTATTGCAAGAGGTGTGCGTTAGTTGTGAACCAAGAAAGTACGCATGTCACCGCACAATCCGCAGACGGATGGTATGGTTGAGGTGGCTGCACAGGACTCTGACCTCCATGTTGAGTCATCAGGTCAGCGAGAACACGACCCCCTGATTCATGTTCAGTTACAAGCCGCACCCAACAAGGCAAAATCTTAAATCTCTGACTCCGTGTGCTGCGAAGTGCGGGAGACTTCCAGGGTAAATTCTGATTTGTGCCGATTGGCCAATGAATGGCTGAGGGGCTTCCGTACTTCAGTGCAACCAAGCTCTGGGGACAGAGCTTGGTTGCACTGTCCACAGGTACCGTTGGGTACATCGCCCAATTTGCTCAAACCCTGGAGAGGGCTGGTTGATGTGATTCGGGTCATTCGACTGCAGTGTGTCCAGATCCGCTTGGGGCGGCGGAGTTGGTTTGTACACTCCTCTTGCCCTAAGCCCTTTATTGCTCCCTGTGAGTTTGTTCCATCTCCACACTGTGGGCGCCGAGGGACAGATGTGTCCGGCGAGCTGGCATGTGTGCACGTTGAGGTTGGTCCTCAGCGCAGTCGTGTGCTTCCTCCCTCAGGTGCCGCGCGCCTGATGTCCCCCAAGCCGCCGCCTGCGCTGTCTTCACTTGATTCGGGAGAGGAAAACCCGTCGACCCGGCCTACTGC
This sequence comes from Petromyzon marinus, assembly GCF_048934315.1. NCBI lineage: Eukaryota > Metazoa > Chordata > Hyperoartia > Petromyzontiformes > Petromyzontidae > Petromyzon > Petromyzon marinus. Next base: position 616,839 of record NW_027423213.1, read on the forward strand.
TCTTCGACTGGACAGTTGCATATTCCCCCTGGGACCTCCAGAGAGAGTGAGCCCACCTCCACTGGAGACCCAGCCACGAGGACTCGCTCAAAAACTCTTCGGATTTTGTGACACCCATGCACACACACTCCCACACCATCAGTTGCTTGTCACACTCAGTAGGCCATATCGGTTATTGGCTGAACCTAGCCTTTGTTGTGCTTATGGGTATTGTTACACAGTGAGGATGGGAGTTGTTGGTGATGGAGGGGATTCCGTGCATTCGCGTTTTATACTTTCTCGTGTTGTTCTGTACATTTGTAGCTAGTGTATATATTGTATAGGTGGGCTTGGGTATTTATATGCTATTTGTTATTGTTAATTATTGAGGCACACATAGCGTTTAGTCACTTTTACTCGCTTTTTATCACCTTATTCACTTAAGCAACCATTGGAAAGATGTTCTAAATCATACCAAACATTAAACTAATTTTCAATGGTATTTATCCAAATAGTGATATACCAAACTTTCATAGAAGCTTATTTCACTTCACACCTACATTTGTAAACTCCCGCCCCGTGCCGGTCCTCTACGTTCCACTTAACACCCCCTCCCCCCCCGTGCCGGTCCTCTTGTGCGTTACGGTCATTTTATGCTAATTCCTTTGTCAAAGTATTTTGTTTCCTCCCACACAGCTTAAAAGGACGCGACCTGGGCTGGACTGTCTTCACTCCAACGCTGTCCTCATGACAGTACGGTCCCCTTCACCTGATGAAGGCCACTTGTGTTGTGGCCGAAACGTCATGAATTTTGTTTTTATTTTTTACCTACGTGACTTTACCGAATAGAACCAAAGAGTATGGATCCTTGCAGTCACGAAAGCTTCAAATCTAGAACTTATTCACTTGGTTAGTTTTAAGGGGGAGTTGACAGCCAGGACGGCTGAATGCTACGAATGGGGGGGGGAGGGGGGTAATGTAGTGACATCGGGAATGCCACTGTGTAGTGCCGGCCTGAGAGGCACGGCGTGCGATGTAATTACATCACCGACACCCCATATATGTGGGTGTAGTACCAGCCTTAGTGGGGCTTGATGAGCGCTGAGTCATGGCGCTGAGTGGCACCACGTGTGGCGTGCAGTGCTGTTCTCTATAGGAGGGGTGTGAAAGTGTCAGCCATGAATGAGGTTAATGTGGGCCATTGCACTTTGTTTGACCCTGGAAGGTACATGACGGGTAAATTCTACACAGGGGCCACAAGTTGGGGTTAGTGGGTAGTCACGTGTCAGGGCGAGATCTTGCAATAGGAATCGAGAAGGTAGTTGTGGCCAAGGGCGGAGCCGGCCACGACTGGTAAGCATATAAACCGGGTCCCCAGAGGGACCGGGGTTCAGCTTTGCTGTTGTCTTCTGAAAGATCTACATTCAACGTCCGTGAAGAGTCACCAACACATGGGCAGGACTCAAGCTGGAGTCCTGCTCGTTGTAGCTATCCCAGAGTGTTAGTGCAGATAGCCTGGTGGTTCACCACCATAGGTTGTTATCTGGTAAAAGGGAAGTTACCCCTTCGTGTTGGTATAAATAAATTTGTTGCCTCCAAAGAGTATGTCTGCGACTCAATTGAACCGACTACACAATGGTGCAAAGGTCAGTAAAGTGACCGAGGCCACCAGGTGCTGTACCAGTATACCACATCAGATTAACAAGGGGCTCAGTGGTGGCAACAAGTTATCCCCTTCACCTGGAATGCAGGAGGTCGTGGGTTCGATTCCAACCCCAACGCCTGGATATTTGGAGTTTGCATATTCTCCCCGTGGTGGCGTGGGTTTTTCTCTGGATCCTCGAGTTTTTTTCCCTCCACATTTAGAAATATGCGTTTACAGTATTTGGCTGCTACAAATTTCCACGTGATAAGCCACTTCATTGAGCTATGATTTGTGGCCAGGTTGCTTTTGAAAAATAGCTATATAGCTCAGTGGTCCTTACTTGGTACAATAAAATAAAAATCTGCCGATTCCTGGAGTTATACTATAGGAAGGCCTGGGTACCCAAGGGACCAGGTTACACCATTTGTCAGTTCAATGAAAAATCGACAAACAATAAATCCAACAAACACACCCAGTGCTGAAATGCACTGAAAAACAGTAAATGTACCAGAATGAAGCAGTACACATCTTGTCAAGTTGTATTTATACAACAAAGATAACTAAAGAAAAATAACCAAATCCACAATTAGATGTGGATGTGATAATAAAGTAAAGCCCTTCTGGATAATGGACACCCTATGCCCTGTCGGTCGTGTTGATTTTTTACCATATTTCACCACGCCGACTAGTGCGGGTTGGTGAAGCGAGGGGGGCAGAACTGATTCATTTGTCACTCGCCTCTGGATTTAGTCCATGGGTGTGTAGTGATGTGCGCTAAACACTGTGCAATTGGACGACCCCACATGCCCTGGGCACCCTTTCGCATGAGATATTCAAACTCAATCTATTTTGCAGGTGAAATATTTCTGAAATAAAAATGCAATGAAGGAAAACAGAGAAACTGCCATGACACGGTGCACAGGTGTGAATTAATATATTATAATAATCAGTCACACGACTGACCATACAAGGCAAGCACACCATGGTGGTGCTCGCTTCATCCACCCAGCAACACACTTCAGCGCAATTGTTTCCCAGCGCCTATCTCGTGACTCGGTATGGGAATCGCTGCGGCGGTGTCCGCTCGTGCAGCTCCATGCGACCCACAGCAGACGAGCGCTCCCTATAGAGGATCCACGGTCGCGCGTCGTCTATGCCTACAGCACGAGCTCCGACACAAACATCCCCCATGGAGCTCCACAGACTGGTGGGGCAAGTGCTGTTATTGAGCTCCTATGAATGAAGCAGTACACATCTATGAAGGCCGCTGTGAAGTGTCGAGTCGCCCCGCGTCTCTCGCCCCTGACGCGGCCCAGTTCCCCGTGTAGCCTCCTCTGCTGTGCTCTCAGCCTCTGGCCCTTACGCAGCAGAAAGGAGAGGGGTGGAGGGGTGATGGGAGGAGTGAAAGGAGCGTTGAGGGGAGGGTTGGGGGGAGGATCGGTGGGAGGGGTGGGAGGGGTGGGGTGGGGTGGGTGGGGTGGGGTGGGTGGGGTGGGGTGGGTGGGGTGGGTGGGGTGGGGTGGGTGGGGTGGGGTGCCCCTTGCTTTCTTCGGCCCCTCCCCCTACCTCTGCTACTTATTTTAAGCCTCTGTCTGTTCATCCATCCGGCCCCTTTTTTCTTGCTTCTCTGTCCATCTTTCCTCTTCTTACCTCTTGTGTCCCTGTATATGTATTTCTGCTATCTTATACCTCGTATTTGTTCACTCTGTCTATGCTGGTATGTTCAACCCAGAGGATGAACACGAAATTTAACACTCTTCTGAAATTCGTGGTCTGCCAGGCAAGTGTCTAACTGTGTCGTTGGCCGACTGGTATTGCATCACGTAAAATTTTCTTAGGTTTTTTGAATTCTCGTCTCTCATCTTCTTGTTGTATTTACCTCCGTGCAGTTTAACACTCTCTATGTGTTGCGTTGATGTCACCTTATGTGCTATTTGTTTTTACACCTGATGAAGATCGCTTGTGTTGCGGTCGAAACGTCGTGCTTGATTTATTTTAATATAATTTTATGGTATTTCTACATATGTGACTTTACCGAAAAAAACAATGAGTTAATCAATGGTTCTCTGTGTGAGTGAGTCTATGTGTCTCCATGTGAGTGAGCCTATGGCTCTGTGTCAGTGAGACTTTGGCTCTCTGTGTGAGTGCACTCTGTGAGTGAGTCTATGGCTCTCTGTGGGAGTAAGTGGGTCTCTAAGGCCACCACCATCTTGCTCCCTGCCCAGTGCGTCCACCTGGTTGAGCTGCAGAAGTCTATTGTCCACCACTCCAGACTGCACAGATATCCGACGTCCACCTCCAGCACAGACACCAGCAGATTCTTAAACCTGGTGGTGGAAGGACACGAGAGGGGTAATAGTCAACCACCATTACCACCATCAATACCACCATTACAACCACCAAAATCACCGCTATCGTTAACACCACCATCAATATCACCACCTCCACCACAACAATCACAATCAAAATTACAATCACAATACTCTTTGGTTCTTTCGGTAAAGTCACGTAGGTAGAAAAAATAATAGATCACGACGTTTCGATCGCAACACAAGCAACCATCATCAGGTAAAAAAATATAGCGAGAAAGCTGCTGAAACACGAAGTTATATTGGCTTGAGATAAGCTCAGCCCAAGAGTAAGTGGGCGGGGCTAGAGGTAGAATTTGCATGTAAATACAACACCACATCGTGGAAAAGGAAAGAGAGACACAGACACCGAGAGACATCCACACACAGAGAGAGGCATACACAAAGAGACACACGAAAGACGCATACAAAGAAAAACACACCGGCAGAGAGAGACAACCACCCAGACAGATGCAGAGAGAGATAGACAGAGCGAATTACATAATTGCCCATGAATTACTATGGTGTGACAATGCCAATTACCAATGTCAAAGGGAACATCAATGAATGGTAAATGTGGGGTAATATCCCCAGAAGAGCATGTAGACTACATTAAAAAATAAAATAATCAATCAATATAATATCACATATGGGTTCAGTTTAAAGTTTACTTATGAAAAATAATACTGAAATAATTGTGCTCCATAGGTTATCTTAATGGTAAAGTTACATAAACATCACGGAATCACTTAAGCTGACCATTTAAAAAGACATTAATTGCAAGATGTTGAGCAAAGGAAATTATTTGGAAGTTCATCTCACACCAAGTACATGTTACTATAAATCTAAATCTGCATAGTTCTCGATCAGCAAAGTCGCAAACATGTTTTACCACAAGCAAGGAGTTCGGTGTAAAGCTGTTAAGCAAATTAACCACTGCACACGGTTGTAAAGCTCTCTGCCTCAAAGGCAGCACTCTACCAAGTGTCACGACGCAGCTGCACACGCCGCATGACAATAGGCGGAGTGAGTGAATCTAAGTAGACACTGACCCTGTCAAAGGGGATCCATGTCTAGAGTATTTGTGGCTGGTGCTACACATTTCTAACGTGATTAGCCATTTAGCTGATCTATCATTTGTGGACAGGTCGCTTCTGGAAAACAGCCACATAGCTCAGTGGGTCTCACCTGGTAAAATAAAAATAGTTTATAGAGTTCGTTCTGCCTCAACGCGTGTTTTCATAACGCCAATTGGATATAGCACGATGAATGTATTAGGGAACACGTTTTATGACACGGATGCTAAGTGGATATAACGCGATTGAGTCAACAGAACCACGTCGCGCGAGTAGGAATGTGCGGTTGTACGGCTGCCTGGGCACAGCGTCACACAAGGCATTGGGATGCTGCTGGATGCTTCCTGATGCTCCCCACGCACCTCAGTCTTTGTTCAGCCGACACACGCATCTCACACTGTTATCACGGACTGTGCTTTACCCTGTATTAGTCATTGTAACGAGGGAGTTTACACAACGCGGTGTTATTCAGCAACGCAACTGCCGCGTTATAGAACACTGCAGTAAATATTGTCGCGGTGTGGAAGGAGCAATGAACGTCATCTTGTGGCATGGAAAGGCATCGCAGCCCTAGCGAGCAGCCAGAGACAAAGCCTGCACGCACGGCAAAGTTGTGATTGACCCGGGGACTATTAGCAAGTGACACGTATGGACTAATGGTTACTCTAAATGACGATGTTGACGATGGTTATAACGTGCTACAAATATGCAAAACGCACATCGCATTAGCTCTGACAAATAGCGGACTTTTTTAAAGTTATCGTTTACAATGGTTAATTTGTATATCATGCCAAGTGAGTAATTTGCGTGTGGACCCTGACAGCGGCACTCAATGTCCAACTCTTGCGAATGCTCTCAGGGGATCTTTACCGTGCGCTGCGTTCACTCACTCAGCCCCAATCTCCCTGTCGTGAACTCACCACTCACCCACTCACTCACCTCACCCTTCAACTCACTCACCCTCCTCACCTATTAATTCTCCTCATTAACTCACTCACCCTGCAATCCACTCCCTCACCCCCCCTCCATCACCCGGCACTCACCGCCTGTCCGTGACCACCTCTCCCGTGCCTACAACCACAAACACCACCTCTCCCGTGCCTACAACCACAAACACCACCACCACCTCTCCCGTGCCTACAACCACAAACACCACCACCACCTCTCCCGTGCCTACAACCACAAACACCACCACCACCTCTCCCGTGCCTACAACCACAAACACCACCACCACCTCTCCCGTGCCTACAACCACAAACACCACCACCACCTCTCCCGTGCCTACAACCACAAACACCACCACCACCTCTCCCGTGCCTACAAACACAAACACCACCTCTCCCGTGCCTACAACCACAAACACCACCACCACCTCTCCCGTGCCTACAACCACAAACACCACCACCACCACCACCTGCTGCTGCTGCTGTCGCGGTCTCCGCGTGGCGCCGCGGGGCCAGGGGGAGGCCTCGCGGCCCAAGAGCGGCGCCACGGCTCCCCCCCTCCCGCTCCTGGCCCCTCCCCCTCGTCCCTCCTGGCCCCTCCCCCTCGTCCCTCCTCCTCCTCCTGGAGTGAACTCAGCCCCGCCCCCACCGCCCCCCCCCTGCGCGCCACCGCCCATTGTAAGAATGGCGGGAAGCGGTCGCGGGGCCTACCGCGCGCCGCCTCTCGCGTGATTGGCTCGATTCGCGTCACGTGGGGAAGGCGGAAGAAGAGTATGGGGGAGGAGCTGCGCGGTTAGGGGCGGGGCCGTAGAGTCACGTGGTGGGCAATGATTGCCAATAAGTGGGCAGGGATGGCTGTTACGTCATAGCGTACGTCACATCCGGATAATGACGTTTGTATAAATAACACGCCCCTTCGTGACGCGTCTCACACTTCCTTCCGTCCCGCGTGCCGTCAACACGAGCTGAGCATGGTGCTGCTGATCGTTGACGTTCTGGTCTTGGCCATGCTTGGGATGGGGATCTTCATTTATCTTCTTTTTACGCTATCCATTTCAGACTTTGACCATGAGGTCACGACGCTGTCTACGGAGAGGATGAGCCTGCAGAATGTGGAGCTCTGTCAGAAGAACAAGATGCTCCGTCTGGAGCTACAGCAGCAGCAGGAGGAGTTGATGGAGAACCGAGAGACTCTCCAGAGAGAGAACAGGAGCCTGGTTCAACAGCTTAAAGAGTGCCAGTTGGAGCTGGAGTCCACGAGAGTGCCTTGCAGGGAGAGCAAGTCTCTCCATGCGGATTTTCTCCGAGACTGCAATGCAGCACAGCGGCAAATGTCGCTGCGCTGTGAAAACAAAGATCTCCGGAGGTCGCTGCATGCCCACCTGACGGAGTTGAACTTCCTGGATCCGCAGAGAGGCCAGGAACAGTTTAGGCTACGCGGGAAGCTGGTGCGTCACGAGGACATGTGGCATGGGGAAGAGAGGCTGCATGAAGAGAACCTTCATCTCAGTAGCCAGCTGAAAGAATTGAAATGCGCCGTGTCTCAAATGTACCATGATGCCACCGATGCCCCTTCCACCGCCGCTGCCACAGCTTCCACCACCACTTCTGCCACCACCAAACCTAAGAAGAAGAAGAAGAGATTTATCCATTGGGTGCGAAAATTGCTGACGCGCAAGTCGGCCAATGTAAAAACATTGGGGAAATTGTGAAAATGACACCGCCCCAATTAAAACATTACTCAGAAAGACAAACATACCCCATAGAACATCAACATACTATTGGGGAAAGTGCTGTACAATATATATGTATCTATATTTAACTTTCTTTGCATCGTATGTAGTCAACCATACCAATGGAAGGTGCTGTTAGCGAATAATACAACTTATCGGTTCCATTCCTGAGAACTGTCCGTAAGTCGAACGGTTCATAAGTCTGAATACAATAGTGTACTGTATTTAAATCCACATTCTGTAAGTTTTTTAAGATGTTATCACGGTTCAGCAAAACATGGAAACATTGTCAAAGTCATATGTAAGACAAAATATCGTACATTTGCATGCAACAATGTAATAAATACTGTATTGTGAGCAAAACATAAAGTTACTTAAATGGAAAAAAAATCTGTTTTTATTGTCACTTACCTTTAGTTCGGATGCTGGTCTGCTTGTCGGGAGGGGGCGTAATGAGTCCCTAAAACTGCACACACGGGGGCGGTGGGAGGGGGGTGAACGTCCATACACACACACAACAGCGACAATCATTCGCCGTATAGCCTTACCAGAATGTTGGGGCAAGCGCTGTTAGTGAGCAGCGCCTATGAAGCTCAGAATGGCACACGGGCCAGCACAACGCACGGCTGCCTCTCTTTATCTCTCCATACACGAGACTCACAGGCGTACATACGTCCGTGCACACACGCACAACAACGGAACAACCGTCGTTCACCCCTAAGTGGCGGTGACATCACCACAGCAGATTTAAAGCTTTCGCTGTCCTCCAGACAGTCTCGTCCCTTCACCTGATGAAGGCCGCTTGTGTTGTGGCCGAAACGTCGTGATTTTTTGTTATTTTATTTTTTACCTACGTGACTTTATCCAATAGAACCAAAGAGTGTCACCACAGCACTTGTGCCATGCTCGGTGCATTTTGAGGCCACGTGAAGTGTCGAAGGCTGGCTGGTAGGAGGTCATGTAAATAGACGCAGGTGCCATGGATTGACTAAGGAAAATGATCGGCAGATGCAACAGCCGTGCTCCCCACTGTGCCAACTTTATTTGTGTCAGTTGTTTGGCGCTCTGCTCGTTGTTTTGAGCCTTGCTACTCTGCCCTATGCTGTTGCTGGAGGGCGACTGCCTCCACCTCCCCAGCAGCGCTTTTCATGAACCTCCTCCACAGAAGCCGATCGTGACACTGCTGATACCAGTCATCAATAAGTCCAATCAGCTCCACATCCTTCTGTACCACATCAGTCCATCTCTTCTCTAGCCCGTACCACGCCCATTTAGCACCATCTATCCAGCCAAATTGAAGCTGCTTGGGGATGCCGTGACTGTGCATACGGACTGCATGACACAACCAACGCAGCCTCGCTTTCTGGAGGAGCCCACAGATGGGCATTTGTCCAGATATTCCAGGAATCTGAGCTCCTCACAAAGTCCAGTCTGTTTAAACCCTGGATAGATCGTGGGCTAACCAAAATGTTTCACACCAGTGCAGATGTTCCTTTCGAGAGAGATACGGGAGGGCATAACTGCGGTCCAGAAGACATGAAGGTTTGTATGGAGTGACATTCCAGGTAGCTTCCACACAGTATTCAGCAGCTGATGAAAATCGAATGCCGCTCGAATGATTCGAAGTGAGACCTCGGCTACTGAAACAGAGTTGGTCATCAGCACACTGCCCAAGTACGGAAATATCTCCACTCTCTCCACAACTGCCCCAAAATACATGGGGAATTGAGGGAGGGGAGCATTTTGATGATGTAAAATACCCAGGGAGGTGATTTGTTTTTGTGAGGCTGATGGTAACAGCCCATAATTTAGGAGAATGCTCCATGTTTAGCTGTAGTGTCTCCAACTTCTCCTTAGAGTGGGAAGTAATCACCAGATCATCCGCATTCATAATATGGTTTAACAATAGAGAGCCATACCATGACCGGACTGGGGCATCGATCAGCCTCCCATTATATCTATACGAGATATAGATTCTACTGGTACATCCATGGAAATCGTCTCAAACTACGTAGTCAAAAAAAATGTTAAGTCGTGAAAGGGCCAGAGGACACCCGTGTCGCACCTTACTCACATATTCTATCATCCCTTAACTCCATTACGTCGATTTCCCATGTGACGCATCAGTTGTTTTGTATTATTTATATTTGCTTTCATTACTGTAACTCTGTGTGTTTATTTAGCTTTGGTCATTTGGGTGATCCAGGTCTCTCTTGCAAATGAGACTCATCCTGGTCGCTTTAGTTCTCGCCTTGTTCAACTAAATTAACTGGTACTCACTCACTCCATTATGAACTCACCCACTTCCCTTACTCTATGACTTACATAAATGCTCCCTCTCCCTCCTCATGAGTCATATATTTACCTGATCATTCACACAATCACCTGATCATTCACTGTGTCAACCTCACTCACGCACTTTTTCATGCTCTCAAGAATGACCCACCCATCCTATCACTCACTACCTTAATCACCATCCCCTTATCTCATTGACCCACTGGTAAAATGAAAATACTCTACAGCAACAACACGTGAGATTGTACTCAGGCTTACACTCACATGTGTAAAGAAGCTCCTTTGCAGGTTCCAATTTCTTGATGATTTATTTCACGATAAAGTATTTACAACGCAGGAGTACGACTTTTACGAACCTTCCCCCGTAAAGTACCCTGTACCTGTCTCCACCCATCAACACTGACACCACTATAACCTTTGCCATCGAAGAGAAGGGAAGTAGATGACGATAGAGTTTGCTGATAGAATCTACCGGGGGCAAGTGCTGGAAGTTACCAGGGCGTGGCCGTAGGGGTATATAAGGGGGAGCGAGGCCCGCGAATGGGTTGATTCCTTGGGGACTGAAGAACAACTGCAGGTGGACGACATCGGGGCCGACTGTTGGAGATCTACATGGGAGAAACCATCAACAAAGACTGTTCGATATTACTCTATTAGAAACCACCAGGACTGCGGTAGTTATAGCCTTGTGAAACGTGTGAGTCGTACTCTCGCCTGTAAATATGTTATCGCGAAATAAATCTACATGAAAATGTACCCTGCGAATGAGCTTCTTTACACATGTCGGAATAGAGGACATGTTTCATCGCAGGCCGTTTTTTGTCTACAACAGACCTAAACACACGAAATATGAAAAATGGCATTTGATTAGGATTGCCACCTGCTACCCATTCTGAGATCGCCCAATTAGCAAAACCCTTCTTTCCATTATACCTAAGACTTTAGATTTGTACATTCCGTAATTTCAAGATGACGAGTTGACCAAAGTGGCAATGTTATTTTGTCATTTTATTCACAGTAACAAAAAATGGTATAGTTTTTTTTCCCTGTTAACTTATGCATACGAGTGTAACGGTGGCACAATGGTTGGCCATTGCAATATGAATCAGACCACTTTAGTTTGATTCTCAGTCATAGTTACCATCAAGCAAACTGGCCTTGAGCCTTCTCGTCATCAACCCACGTTGACAAGCATGATGGAGTATGGTCAAGCAATCTCCACGACTTATCCAGTATGGAAAGACTTCACCCATAAGTGGTATGACAAAGGGTAACAATAATTATTATTGTTGTTGTTTATTACCACCGAAGGAATAACTTCATATCTGTCAGCCAGCCTATATATACTCATAGATAAATGCTCTCCTAAACACCACCATTGGGTTGAAGCTGATTTGGTATCTTCCACTTTGAGAGCCTCGCCACAAGGACCATCCTACTCGATCCAGCGGTGTATCAGCGCTTTGTCAGGAGTGAAGCAGTCGGCAGTATTCCGGCTGTGAGACGTGAACAACGTTAGAGCGTTATATCATCCCCATTAATAGTTCAGTCATGCTATCAGTCAAGAAGGCATGAAAACAGTAGCCAGGCAGCTCCAAGGGCAGAGCGCGAAGCTGGTACTGCCAATGTCCTTCATCAGCTTCCTGTTATTGAGCGACTTTTCTAGTGCAGATATTTCATGGCCTCAGCCAGGTCATCAATGACTGCACAAATAATGAAATTGCATTTGCATCTGCACTTGATCTTACTAAATGTCACATATACGAATAAAACATTGGCTTGCCGATGGTATAATGTGCATTGCTCTCTGTAGCAGCCTCGTTGAGCGTGAAATTTTCAACGAGATTCAAGGCAGGACGCATTCTCTTTTGAGCTAAAATTGGACAAAGCATGGAACTGACCAATGGCAAAAAAAAAAATTCCGTAAAAAATCCTATATATAAAACTAGCTAGATAATCACCTGCCAACTAGAGTTGGCAGGTGATTATCTAGCACATCAGATGTAAGGTCAACATTAACAATGCAATGGTGGCCAAATTATGGAAGGGAAAAAGGAAGCAGATGAAAAAAATTAGTTGAGATGAGAAGATTTAGTGGAACACAGTGAATTTAGGTTGACAAGAGATTTCTGCATTCTCTAAATTATTCATCTGTTGTCTTCAGAAATGCTTCCAGTGGGCAGTTATTCGTTTGAACCATGTCATATTGTTCCAAATGATTTTGATGGCCATTGTCAATAGTTTTTGGAGGGTGAGGGGTCCAATAAGACAGAGAGCTAGCATTAAAGATAATAACTTAATATCTCGATAAGGTACTGAATCATCCTTTCATCCCTCTGGAGTTGATGAGTACCTCTTTGTGGGACATTAACATGAGCTATTCCTTGGAAAGTGCCAACAATGATAGGCATTCATAATTGCCATTGACCTGGTGCCACTGCCGCAGGCTCTTTTAAACAAAGACATTTCATTTTTAATATTTACGAGATGGTTACCCCTCCGATTGCCTTTTTTTCTCAATTACTGTATTTTACAGTATTGAACTGATACAATGTGTTTTTCTGTTCACTAAAGAAAGGCCATGATCATCATGAACGTCGTCAGTCGGATGTCACAAGTCCTCCAACATGATAATGTCAGATTAGACATGAGCCTGATAACATCATGCATAGTACTGGCTTCCCTCTACTTTAGAAATGGATGAGTTCTGGAAAAAACACGAGTCAAACAAAATTTCGTGATCAGAAAATATTTTCCCATTATATTCAACACAAAAAATTAGGGATGAGTTTCAGACAATCATTCCACCCCACTCCTAACCAAAAATTGTTCACATATTGACAAATCAGAAATAATAAGAAAGTACATAAATGTTAAGAAGATTGAATAACTAATTTAAGACAAATAATTAATTCTAGATTTCAAGCTTTCGCGACTGCAAGGATCCATACTTTTAAGGGAACTCACCAAACGATCTGCATGTTGGAATGCCTAGAAAGGCGATGTGAGGCGTTACTGGTGAGCTGTAGGGATATACTGTGACAGTGTCGCGGATGGATGACGCATCCTCCTGGGTGCTTCTTCTTTGATGCTTTCATGGCGTGTGCCGTGTAAAATTTCGTTAACATGGAAATTCGATTTCGTAAATAGAAAAATGTCCATCATTTGTCAATTGCATGAACGCGAAATTCCGTAATCCGAACGTCTGTAAATCTATGGATATCTGTAGAGCCAACATCTGGAATACTCAGAATTTAATTGTTTCATCAGTTGGAGGCACTATCTACTTCAACACCGTAGGAAAAATGTCACTGCTGTATTAAGGTGATGAATTTGCAATGATTATTTGACGGTGGTACCATGGATCCAGGTTGATGCAAGTGCACAGAGAAATATACAATTGTTAATGGCATTACCTGAACAGGATCAGGAAAATAATTTATCACAACAAGGCTGGGAGAGGGTTTTTCAATGCCAAGTGAGTGGTCGAATGTTGCTTTTTCATCATAATTCACGTTGCTGGTGAGTATGGATTGGAGAATGCAGAAGGAATATATGTGAGAGGATAGAAGATGTGTTGACTATAAGCAGTGACATTGTATTTGTGTAGGGGACTGTAAAGAGAAAGTGCTAGAGCGTACACGTTGAGATAATTAGAAACAGGTGGCCGGAAGGTACTGTATTGATGATAATAAATTATCCAATAAACAATACACTTGCCACAGTGGAGTGGGGGCACTGTCTCATAGGGGCGGGGCCAAGGGGGTATATTAGGGGAGCGAGGCCCCCGATCTCCGCACTTGCCCGGGGATGCACAAAGAACAAGGTGGACGAGATTGGGACAGACTAATTGTGGAGCGATAAGGTGGAAACCATCAGGGCTGACTGATAGCCGTAGTAATAACGCTCTAAGTTGTAAATGTGTAGTGAGTTCAACTGAGTCGCAGACGTAGACTTGGAGGCAACACATTTATTTAACTCCAACACACAGGGTAACTTCCCCTTAGAATAACAACCTATGGTGGTGACCACCAGGCTAACTACACTAATTACAACGTAACTAGCTACTGCAGACCGAGACCAACAGCTCGGGTCCAGGTACACGTGTTGGAGACTCGTTGAACGGAGAACGTAGATCATAGAACGTAGACCGTCGACGAATGTTTCTTCCAGGATGAAAAACAACAACAACAACCCTGGTCCCTCTCGGGACCCGGCTTATATTCTCTGCGGCATGGCTGGCTCCACCCTTGGTCACGACCACCTTACAGAATCCTAGAGCAGGATCAGGATCCCAACCACGTGACCCCCCCTAGCCCTCACTTAGGGCCCCTTTGTCAACTCCCCCTTCAATAAAAGAACAAAACGAACAACCCGTTAGTGTGCATCAACAAATAAATACTTCAACCCATCTATACAATATATACAATATATACAAAAACCGAAGAGTCTTTGATCGAGTCCTTGTGGCCAGGCTCCCAGGAGAGGTGGGCGTACTCTCCTCGGGGGTCCCAGGGGGAATTTCAAAATGTCCCATCGAGCAAAGAGCAGTCGGCCGGGCAGACGAGCCTTCCGCTCCCGAAGCTTGTGAAGACGGCGCAGGTGGCGGCTTGGGGGATGTTAAAACGTGCGGCATCTGAGGATGGGATCACATGACTCCCCTGAGAACCAACCTCAGTGGGTACACACCTCAGCTCGCCAGACACATCTGACACTTGGCCCCTGTGTAGTGTAGATGGGATGAATTTACGCAGCGTGATGAAAGGCTTGAGGCGAGAGGGATGTACAAACCAACTCCGCCGACCCAAGCAAATTTTTTTCACACTGGAGCCAAACGACCCAAATCACGCCAAACGGCCCCCTCCAGGGTTTAAACAATTTCAGTGAAGTACCCACCAGTATGTGGGGACAGTGCAGCCAAGCTCTGTCGCCTGAAGGCCACTCATGTCTGGAAAGATGGAGACCCCTCATTTGACAATTGGCACGAATTGGAATTCTCTCTGGAAGCCTCGCGTGCTTCTGAAAGCCTCTGATGGGTAAAGCGCATGGACTCCGAAATTTTAGATTTAGCCTTGTTTGGCTCGGCTCATAATTGGACATCAATCTTGGGGTCGTGTTCTCTTCCATACATTTAAAAAATGGTGAGAAGCCGGTGGATGGGTGAGGGGCCATTCTATAGGCAGCCAGGACCCCGGTAACATGCAAGTCCCAGTCAAGCTGGGACTCACTGACCTGATGGCTCAACATGGAGGTCAGAGTCCTCTGCAGCCGCTCCACCATTCCATCCGTCTGGGGGTGGTATGGTGACGTGCGTATTTTCTTTGTTCCCAACAAGTCGTACACCTCCCGCAGCAATTTTGAAGAAAATTCCTTGCCCTGATCGGTCAGAAGATGCTCAGGGCCCCCCTTGTCCATCACATAGCAATCAAGGAATGCCTCGGTGATGGCCAAATCCGATTGGTTGGGCGGCGGCCAAGCCATCGGCTAAAATATTCGACGCCCACCAGTAAATACTTATTGCCACGAGGGGTGGTAGGAAATGGACCAAGGATAACAAGAGCGACCAGCTCATTTATGCGGGAAACCTGAATGGATTGCAATGGTGGACAGCAGAGTTTGGACGGGGGTTTCCGCCGTGCACACTGCACACACCCCTTGAATACAATAGCGACATCTTCCACCATGCCAGGCCAGAAGAAGTCGAGCTTAAGTGTGGCTAGCATCTTATGCACCCCAAGGTGCAACAGTCGCTCATGCACAGCCCAGATGACTTTACTCCGTAGGGCAGTAGGCACGACAATGTTGTAACGTGTCAATCCTCCATTCCAATGCATGAGCAATCTGCCTCTGAGGATGACAGAGGCTACACCCCGTCGATTCCCACCCCCGTCCACCTCCTTGACAAGGCGTTGTAACTTGAACAGGGAAGCGTCTTCCACCTGAAGGCGTCCGAAGTCTGCATGGTTCATGCCAATAACGGCGTCATGCGCCACAGGACCGTCGGCTTTCCTCAGAGATGTCAACCTCAGCCAATGCCAGAAGGGGACGAGGCGAGTCTTCAGCAGGTGCCTTACAGCGCCCCGGCCCGAGAAACACGTTCACCCGTCGCTCGTTGGTAATCGCGAAAGGGCATCCGCGTTCGTGTGTTGGGTACCTTTACAAAAGGAAACAGTAATGGAATAGTCCTGGTGGACTTCCAACCAACATGAAAATTGGTCAGATGGTTGCTCAATATGCAGCGCGTACTGTAGCGCTGCATGGTCAGAGAGCATCTCAAAGCGTCTGCCATAAAGATAGGCGCGATACTGTTGCACAAAAAAAACAGTTGCCAAAAGTTCCGCCGGAGACATCACTCTGCTGCCATATGCTACAACACTTTCCATGCCATAACGACTTGAGACAGAACAGCGCCAATTCCGGTGTTGCTAGCATACGTATCAAGGATGAACGGCAAGGAAAAGTCGGGGTAGTGGAGGGGAGGGGCGTTCACCAGCCATCCCAGAGCACAACAAATGTGGCCTCCTCCTACTGCCCCCAATGGAACTTCTGACCTTTTGCCGTCAGGGTGTGGAGAGGTTTGGCGATCGTGGCAAACCCGGTGACAAAACGGTGGTAATAGGATGCAAATCCAATGAAACTCCGCATCTCCTTCCCCACCGACGTGGGGGTCAGCCAAGTATGGACACATGTGGTTTTGTTCAGGTCCATCGCTATCCCTGATTTACTGACTATGTGGCCAAGATACCGAACCCATTTTTAGAGCAGGTTGACACTTCTGCAGTTTAAAGTTGAGATTCGCCGCAGGCATGTTAAGAAAGACAGCACGTAACCATTCCAGATGTTTTTTAAACGTACGGCTAAAAACGATAACATCGTCCAGATATATTAGGCATGAGTCCCACTGAAGGCCTGCCAGAACTAGTTGCGTCAATCGCTGGAACGTAGCCGAGTGGAGTGAAGACCCATTGTAAGCTGATTTAATTCAAATAAGCCTTGTGATGTGCGAAAAGCTGTCTTCGGTTTAGAGGATTCATTCAAGGGCAACTGCGAAAATCAAGATAGGTCAAGAGTTGAAAAATAATATGCCCCTGCGAGAGCGTCCAAGGAATCGTCTATCCGAGGAAGAGGGTACGGGTCAGCTACAGAGATCTTATTAAGCTTACAGAAGTCAACACAGAAGTGCAAACTACCATCCTGCCTTTTTAACAAGAGCAATCGGGGCTCCCCACGGGCTGGTGGATGGTGAGATAATATCGGCGGCCAACGTTTCATCAACTACCAGCTGTACGTGTTCTTTTTCCATAGGGCTCAGCCGGTAGGGGTTCTGCTGGATGGGAGCGGCGTCGCCCATATCGATGTGGTGACTCTGGGACTCGACCAATTCCGAATTTTCGGAACAAAGCGTATCCATCCACTTTTCATCAGAAACCTGTTGCGGCTTCGTATTCAACGTGACCCCCTACACCGCCAATGATGTTTCCCTCGTGAAGCATGGACGACACGTAAGCTAGCACGGTGCCCTCCTGAATGACAAACATGTCTAACCCTGCATTCAGGACTTGAATGAGCGGTTCCTGGTAATTGGCTATGATAGTTTGGGCCCCCACCAACGGCAAACCACAAATGTCTTTGTTTGAGGATCCTAGAAGAATTCCCCCCTCAGTCGCCTCCTGGTCTAGCGGCTTGCGCAATCGTAAAGGAACCAACATTTGCGTGCTGGGGGGAATCTTTACGGTCTTACTCGCAAGCGCTTGTACAGTAGCGTTGGCAAAGAACAATCGAGTGGGAGAAGGCAAAAGGCCATTCGATGGCCCAATGGTAACTCAAGGGAACCTTGATCGATCAAAATTTTCAGGGGCATCTGCCTCAAGAAGTCAGTCCTGAGCAAGCAAGGAACAGCAAGGGACGTTGATACAAGAACTGGCCTCATCAATTTAATATCTCCAATACACACCTCCGCTGTTATTTTCCCAGTGAGGCCCAATGAGCAGCCATTTGCATAAAAGGGGACAGAATGATAAAAATCAACTTGGAAATGATAGTCGCGAATGCACCAGTATCGACGAACATTCTGATTTCAACCCCCTCTATCAATCCGATAACAGCGGATGAACCTGCGGTCACAGCAATCGCTCTATGGACCAACTCCAATCACCGACCCGTTCGGAGCAGCCAGTCAGCCTGAGCAATATCTGAACCCTCATGCACCGACACACGACGGGAATGAAAACCGACCGAACGTGATGAGTGAGGTGGATTCAGGGGCCGAAGGCGACTCGCCTTCGGGTGCAGTGGAGTGGTGGACAGTCAGGTGGATGACTGTGGTGCCCGCTCTCAGAATGAGGAGAGGTATCTTGCCATCGAAGTTGTTCATCCTGTCACACCATGCCATCCCCCCCCCCCGCCAGCCTCCGCCTTGGGTTGAAGCACAGGCTTGGATGGGCTCCACATCTTCGGGTGTATCTCGCATCTCACTAGGCACAGTATACGCCGCCAACCCCTCATGTCGTTGCAAGAGCAGGTGCGCCTGGATGCATCTTGCAACTTTGAGAGAAGACAAGTCGTCTTTGTCGACGGATGGCAGGACAATGTCGAGGTTGTTGTATACGTGGGTTATGAAAATTTGATGAAAATAATAATATTAAATGAAGTTTGAAATTTGCATAATTTATCCGCAATTATGTTAATTTGGGTAATCATGCATATAAATTATGCTAATTCGTTTTAATTTATGCAAGTGGGTGTGGTTATGGTAATGACAGCCTTGATGATAATCAGGCCCTGCCTCGTTGACGAGGGTCAGTTATCAATCGGGATAATACAATTAATCGTATGCAGTTATGCTAGTATGATGCGAGTATGCCAGAGTCAACTCGGCTTCATTGTTAACTTCGGTATTATCGATCAGTATAATATAATTATTCTTGCTTTAACATTTACTGAGTATGGATTAGAGTGTTTATGTAAGGTCACCAAGTTCATATCTCAACGCAGAACCAGTTCTAATGCATAGATTTCAGGAAAGAATCACACAATCACTTCTGCGTTAATCAATTTTATTTTCTAACTAAACTTTAATTCTAATATAATATGCAAACTCTCGATCTTAGAATTTCAACACAGTATCATCACAGTAACCATCACGACTGCGTTGTTTCACTTTGACAACAGCACCTGTGGTTAATTCCGCTGCATAACGCGAGCTCAGTTGGTGAGAGAGAGAGAGAGAGTCGTTAAACATCTAAACAAAACAAACCTTGATACTCTATTATGAAAGATTATACTGGAATTTGCACACACAGTACGGCGTTCATTCAGAGATCATAAGAAACCCTTATCACGTTGTTAGCACATTGGGTCATGGAACAGTTGAGTATTCTGTAGAGTACGCGGCGATCATTAACAAAGGTGCTTAAAGATTATATGACGAAATTCATACGAAAAGGCGATCAAAACAGTGATTATTCCCAAAGGCACAAATATATCAATAGATCCATCGGCAAGATCAGATGATTACAGAAATGGCTTGGATTGAGGTTGTGTGGTGGGATGCATGCTGTCTCACGGGAGATTATTTAATTCGTGGACGGAATTGTTTAAGGAAACCGGTGTAATACGATTTCTCCCCGTGAGCGAAGCTCCATGGCGAAGGTGTCAGGAATGAATTCGGATTGATGGATCTGTTGGTAATTTATGCGATTAGAAGTACAATCCAAGACAAAATAGTTAAGATGGAAAAATTATTACTATACTTATAAACGACGGATGGTTATCACTCGGTCTGTCACGATACCTTCACGCCCACTGATGGTTCCCGTCTTGAGAATTAGGCCTTTGTCAATGACTCGTGTGTTTTTAGTGATATGGACGGTGTACAGTAGGCCAGTGTTCGGAACGAATTCTTTGCGTCAAGCAGACGCCAGACTGGTCGTGTGGTGGGGGGCAGAGTACATCATACGTATCGTTTATTTCTTCTTTCACGGCAGTCGGTTCGGGTTCGGTTGACGTAGGTTGACGAGTTGACACGTTATTGTAGTTGCGATGGTCGTCGGTAGATTGCTGGCTGCTGGCACGGTGGTGTCGTTGGCGTGGTGACCACTGGTTGCACTATCGGGCGCTGGCGATACGCGTTCGTTGCGATGCTACTATTGATGGTGCGACTCGCACCGTGTAGCCCCGTCACTAAACAGTGAGTCCCGCCATTCTGGCGGGCGGTAGAGACTTCTTCTGCGTCGGTGGTGGTGGATCTTCTGCAGGGATGAGTTGAGCTGGTAAGCTGGTCTTGTCCGCTTGCCGATGAGCTGCTCTGCCAGCAACAACAGCGGCTGCTGCTGCACTCTGCTGCTGAGAGTCGCTCTGCTTCTGAGAGTCGCTCCGCTGATGAGAGTCGCGCTCTGCTGATGAGAGTCGCGCTCTGCTGATGAGAGTCGCACTCTGCTGATGAGAGTTGCTCTCTGCTCATAGCAGCAACAGCGGCTGTTGCTGCTTCTGCCTCTGCCTCTCCGATGAGAGGATCAGCTCCGACGACCCACTACCGTTTCAATGCTGTAGTGTCCTATTTTATGCCAAAATCCCTCCTCTTGGCTCCTCCCCACAAGGCGGAGCTTCTTTTTATTTAGCTGTGTGTCATGGTCTTGAGTGTGTGTCCGTATGTGCGTCCGTATGTGTGTCCGTCCGTATGTGGGTCCGTGTATGTGTCATTAACGGCATGGTTCGGTTGCCCTCCTCTTTCCGTAAGCCATAACAACAGGTGTTACTAATTGTCTCAAGGGCCTCTCTATGTCTTACACAATCTGGAGGGCGATGTGCGTCATGTATGACCTTCCCCGACGCCCAAAAGTTGGTTAAGGTTTTTAAGTTACATTTTATCCCACCATAGTTCATTCCATCATAGTCTTACAGTTATGATTCTGTATGTGATTCGAGGTCTGTTGTGTTAGTTTTCCATCGTGGTGTTTGATTTCATTTCAAGGGAAGGTGCTGTCTTGCACGTATGCATATTCTTATCATGTGCTACAGGAAGACAAAGGCGGCCGGGAGACTCTTTTTCTTTGGCCCCCGGTTTAACATCGCTCAAACATCATTTCGTTTTACGTCCATCAAGTTCAGTTTGTTGTAACTCTGTCCGCCGGACGCACCTCTCGGGTTATACCGAGATTCGCGTTGTTATGATGGAGGTATTATTTATTTAAAAATAATAATTTTTATCTTGAGTTATGAGGCAAGTTCCTCAATTCTGTGACATATCCCTTGGTTCTGTAAGGTTATATAACGGAATATAGTTTACGGTGAATAGCGTTAACATTGATGTTATGTATGAATTATGTATTGTGATTTCTTCAACTTAAAACCTGTTCGCCTGGTTTTGCTGACACACGTTGCGCACTCCAAGGCAATTCTCCCCACGCCCCCTCCCCTTTGCTTGCACGTGTGGTGTGTGTGTTGTTCATTAGGCTTCAGCTCTCCCTTGAACCCCGATAGCCGGTGATAATTCCTTGCCTTCTGGTGTTATCTTTTCTCCCTCACGCTGCGGGGAGACAAAGGCGCCTCTCGCCTCTCCGTTGCCCTTGGCTTACCATAACTCAATTATTCTTTGTTTATGTTCAACAAGGTGGTGATTCACCCCGCTATCCTGGCCCTTCTCCAGCCGTTATTAATTTCTGTGTGACTACGTCGTGCAATATCTTAAACTTAATTTGTCCGCTGAGGTCCGCTGATGCCCTCGCTCACAAGGAATCTCCCCCCACCCCCTCTCTGCCCGCGCGGGCATGGCGTGCCATTCGTCCAGCGGTGGTGGGGGGGGGGGTGTTTACGGAGTTGTATATATTGGTGTTGTGAAAATTGATGCAAAATAATAAAAAAAATGAAAATTGTAATTTACATAATTAATCCGAAATTATGTTAATGTGTGCAATTATGCACATAAATTATGCTAAATCGATAGATAATCATATTAATTTATGCGAGTGGGTGTGGTTATGTTAATGATGGTCTTTATGATAATTAGGTCCCGGTTCGTTGTTTAGGGTTGTGTCATCAACAGAATTAATACAATTATTCTTATGCAGTTATGCTAGTGTGATGCTAGTACGCCAGATTGGTCAATTCGGCTTCATAGTTTATCTTCGTATTGTCGATCAGTATAATACAATTGTTCTCGCTTTAACGTTTACTGAGTGTGTATTAGAGTGTTTATGTAATAGGTCACCAAGTTCATATCTCAATCGCAGAACCAGTCTTATGCAGCAATTTAGAAAGAAATCACACAACTACTTCTGCGTTAATCAATTTTATTTTCTAACTAAACATTAACTTTATAAGTTATTAAAACATGCAAATGCTATGCTAAACAAAAGCTTACACATTATAATATGAACGATTATTATGCTTGAAATCGTCAGCACAGTATCACAGGCGATTGATTAAGATGCAACGATATTCATATAAACACACGATAAAAACAGTGACTATTTCCAAAGGCATAAATGTAACAACAGATCCACCGGACAGATTATAGGATTACCGAAATGGCTTAGAGTGAAGGTGTGTGGCGGGACGTGCTATCTCACGGGAGATTAATTAATTCGTGAACAAGATTGTATCATCAGAAAACCGGTTTAGCACGATTTCTCCCCGGGAGCATAGCTCCGTGGCGACAGTGCCAAGGATTAATTTGTAGTGATGGATCGGTTGGTAATTTATGCGATTAGAAGTACAGCCCAAAACAAAATATTAAAGAAGAAAATTACGAATATGCTTATAAACGGAGTGTTCACCCTTGTCCGCTGTGGTGCCCTCACGGCAACTGATGATCTACGAACTTGAATATTGGCTTTTTGGTCAAGGACCCATGTATGCGTAAGTGATATGAATTGTCTTGGGGCGTCAGTGTTCGGAATTAATTATTTATGTTAATGCAGACCCCTGACTTGTCGTGTAGTGGGGGGCAATGTGCGTCATACGTATTCGTTGATTCTTTCAAGGTAGTCGGTTCGGTTCGGCCCACACACAGGTTGACAGGTTGACGAGTTGACAAGTTGACACAGGTTGAAAAGTTGACACGTATTTGTAGTTGCGACTGGCCTTCGGTAGATGGCGAACACAGCACGCCCGTGGCGGCGCCGTGGTGTGCTGTGGCTTTGATGGCTCGCTGCTCTCTGGTGGCTGACGGCGCTCTGTGGCTGACGGCGCTCTGTGGCTGAAGGCTCTCTGGGGCTGATGAGCAGTTGAGCTGGCCCGCTGATAAGTCGAGCTGCTCTTAGCCCTTGCTGATGATGAGGTCGTAGCAGAGCCGACCCGCAGATCGTAGCTGGTGATGAGCCGAGTTGCTCTTAGCCAGCTGATGAGCTCGGTTGATGAGCTGAGCCGAGCTGGTGAACTCAGCTGATGAGCTGAGCTCCGCTGATGGTAGCTCAGCTGAGTTCCGGACAAACTCAGCTGAGTTCCTGACGAACTGAGTTTTCAATGTTGTAGCGTTCTCTTTTATGCCAAAATCCTTCCTGTTGGCTCCTCCCCACAAGGTGGGGCTTCTTTTGATTTAGCGGTGTGTCATGGTCTGGAACGTGTGTTCGTATGTGTGTTCGTCCATATGTGTGTCCTTGTGTGCACCATTTACGGCATAGTTCTGCACAACCTTCTTCTTCTATAAACCATAACAACAGGTGCACCAAATCGTCTCACAGGTATCTCTGTCTGTCTTACACAATATCTCCTTTGGCCTTCCCTTTCCATAAACCAAAAAAAACCACAGGCGTTACAAATCGTCTCAAGGCATCTTTCTGTGGCTCCCTCCTCTCAGCTTGCCCATGGCGGCGTGTTATCCTGGCTGCGGTGGCGGAGCGTTATCTACGTTTTCCCATCCTTGTGAATGCAGGTGACTGGAATAATTGCTTGGCGTCTGTCCGCTCTCTCACACTACGATTTAGACAAAGGCCCTCTGCTTCTCTCCCCACGCCCTTGAGTCAACACTGTCCTAATATTCGC
This sequence comes from Petromyzon marinus, assembly GCF_048934315.1. Classification (NCBI taxonomy): domain Eukaryota; kingdom Metazoa; phylum Chordata; class Hyperoartia; order Petromyzontiformes; family Petromyzontidae; genus Petromyzon; species Petromyzon marinus. The sequence goes on from NW_027423213.1 coordinate 640,842, forward strand.
CTACGTCCTAAGGCTACAGAATTCATTTTGACTTTAGTAAAACTCTGTGTTTGTCATGCTCTTCGGTCAGGTTGTACAGAAACTTATTAAAGATTAATTAACATTCAGTATTGGATTAACAAATGGGCAATGGTTCATTTATGTAGCTCGTAACTTGGTCTCCAATTAGAGCGAGTGTGAGGATCGATAACTTTAGCCTACTCGTTGTTGAATTCCAACTTTTAACGTTACTGTAGTAGCATTGCAGGTCTATGGTTTTTAGCTGCTTCTATGTCTATCTGCTCTCTGCCTCTCTCCTCTCTGCCTGCACTTGGTTAAATTATTACTTGTTTTATGTTCAAGGTAGTTTACGGAGTCCTGGCTTTCTCGTGAGCGTAGGTGGCCGTCATTATTCTGTTTGGCTCTGGTTTCTATCATTTATTTATATATTTCAATTCAACGGCCCTTTCTCCATTTTACGTGTGGTGTGCGCGTAATTCATTATGCCATATTTCTCCCCTGGATAAGGTTGCGAGTCCGTCATCCTGGCCCTCCTTCCGTTTTATTAATTCTCAACACCTGGTGTTTTGCCGGTGCAGTTAGCTGCGTGTTTCCTTTATTAAAAAGACATATCTACCAGCAAATTTTATTAATTTTAATTTTGGTCACTATTATTAAAAATGTATATGCAAATTAGATTATTGATATAAATTATGGAAAAAGGTACATATCCAACAGAGTCCTAGCCTTCCCTTGAACACAGATAGCCGGTGATAATTCCTTGCCTTCTGGTGTTATCTTTTCTCTCTCACGCTGCGGTAATCTCTCTTTCCCTCTGTTGCCCTTGAGCGCCGGTGGTTGCGATAATTGCTTGGCGTGGTTTCTGTCCTTGAGTCCACACTGCATCATTATTTGCTTAAGTCCTCTCTTCTGTCTGCTGTGAGTCTGGCGTACGTGTTTTCATTATTATTTCTTGTTAAAAATTATCGGCAAATATTAATTTTCATTTTGGAAAAAGGGGCATATACAACAAGGTCCTTTGCCAATGTCAATACTCTCTCGAGGACCAGTGAGTCGACTCCATTGTGGTCCATCTTCGGGAAGGCAGCCTTTGCTAGCGCCAATAGTGTGCTATGGAAGGTGAGGGGCATCTAGGCCTCCCCTCTCCTCTGCGCAGCAAACTTATGGCGAGCGTTTGATGGCGGTTCGTAGATTGCCACCATTTGAGCACAGGCTTGTTGTAGCGTGGCCCTCGCCGATGGCGGGATGGTGAGAAACGCCACTAGGGCATCGTTGTCAAGCACCACGGGCAGCACTCTCAGCACCTCTGCCTCCATCCACCCCGCCAAGTCACAGTTTGTCTAGAACCGGCGCCTGGGGGATGAAATCTCAACAGGTGAACTCGACGCAGTCTCAGATTTTACGAGCTCTCCGCCCCGCTCCACGAACAAAATGGCGGCCGAATACACGGGCTGCACCACGGAGCTTTCCCGCTGGCGGGAAATGGCGATGGGATGCTCGACCCCGCGGAGTCATGCGTCGGCGCGCTGTATCCCTTTAATTACGCACGAGACGGGGTTTCACTCCGCGGGCACACTCACCGCAGCACGTCCGCCCCTGAGCCCGCGTAGCGCGTCAAAAGCGTAAAGCGGTCAGTTCCACTAAGTGAATCATGAATATGCGGGGGGCAGCAGCAAAGTCGGGGGTACAGGGGAGCGAGGAATTGGGGGGCCGTAGCCCGCACCTGACAGAGCAGTCGGGAGCAGTAACTCGGTCACGATGGAGGAGTCGGGAGACAACGGCCCCGACAAGTGTGTGTGATGAGTGTGTTAATGTTTTTGAGTGGGTCAGAGGATGTGTCTGTGTGTGTGAGTGGGTTGCTGAGAAGATGGAGTCTGCCTCAATGGCCCGCGATCACAAATCCCTATTTAGCTCCATCAAAAAAGTAACCTGCAGTGCCACAATTATTACCATCATTAGGAGAAAGAACGATGATCCAATCTGCGACCCCCAGGAACAGGTTTGCAGATTTGCTGAGCATTTATGTGTGGTCCTGGGGGAGGGGAAATCCCTCAGCCTGGAAAACATCATGGGACAAAGTTGGTATGACCCTGCTGAGGCTGCGGTGCCTCAAATATTGGAAAAGGGAAGTCACCCCCTGTGAGTGGCTGGCTGAGGTGCTATTTGTTGAGGAAGAACTAAGGCCGATCCAGAGTCTGAGATCAGGAAAGGCACCGTACAGAGATGATCTCCGAAGAGAAATGCTGAGGGATGGTGGCGGTTGTGCACAGACTGCCCGACATGACATCATAACAAGAGTCTGGGCCACTGGACGGGTTCGGCAGGATTGGAAGGATGCCCTGGAAGTCCCCCTATTTAAGAAGGGGGACCGCACAGACTTTAACAACTACAGGGGCATATCACTCCTCAGTGTGCCTGGAAAGGTCCTGGCAAGGATTATTCAACATTGCCTTGCTAGGCACGCTGAGGAGAGGCTTGCAGAGCCCCAATGCGATTTCTGGAAAGGGCGGTCCTGCACAGATGCCATCTTTTCTGTCCGTCTGCTACAGCAGAGGTGTAGAAAATTCCAACAAGACCTACATCTCTGCTTCATTGACCTGGTCAAGGCCTATGATACCATCAGCAGGCCTGGGCTCTGGGTTGTTCTTCGTGCTTTCAGAGTCCCTGACCCTCTGCTCACGCTCATTAAGGACCTTCATGATGGTGAGCGGGCCCGGGTAAAACTACGTGGCCTGGAGTCAGAGCCATTCCCTGTACACCTTGGGGTGCGACAGGGATGTCCTCTGGCTCAAACATTATTTAACATCTATTTCGACCATGTAGCTCGTGAAACCTTCAGTAGCTGAACTGGAGGAATTTCCATCTGGTACAGATACAATGGGAGTCTGATCGATGCCCGGGTGTGGTAAAGGGATGGCTCCCTATTGGTCAATTACTTTATGTATGCCGACGACATGGTAATTGCGGCTATCTCAGAGGAGGACTTGGAGGCACTGCTGCTGAAACTGGAGTGTTCCACTAAGAGGTGGGGCTTTACCATGAGCCCTACCAAAAGGAAGCACCTGCCTGGGTATTTTGTACCATGGGCACTCCACCCCCACAACTCCCAATCGGTGATGGGGCAGTTGTGGAGAGAGTGGAGCGTTTCCTATACCTGCGCAGTGTGCTCATGACCAGCTCCGGTTTAACTGCAGAGGTCTCACTCCGAATCTGTCGAGTGGCATTATCTTTTCATTGTTTGCGTAATGCTGTGTGGAAGATACCTGGTCTGTCGCTCCGCACGAAGCCTCAGGTCTTCTCGGCCACGATCATTCCTTCCCGTCTCTACGCTTGCGAAACGTGGACCCCCCTAATGGAACATCTTGGCTGGTTGGAAACATTCAGGCTGGCCTGTCTACTATCCATACTCGGTTTAAACAGGCTGGATTGTGTGAGGAGCTCACAAATCCTAGAAAGATCTGGACAAAGTCCCATCGGTGAGCATGAGAGATTCGTTCATGAGGCCATCCACATATACAAGCACAGAGGCAATTTCAACCGAGAAGATGAATTCTGGCTTAGTAACCATTGGAAAGATATTTTAAACAATTTCGGTTCTTAATTAATTGTATTTTACGGTGACCGTCAGACCGCAGCTCTTTCGCTGGCATTGTGACTGTTTCTCTCTCTCCCCTCCTCCCTTCCGAGCATGGATTGACTCGTCCGCCTGAATGTCGCTGTCCGTGGTGCTGGTGTTGAGTGGAAGAAAAAACGCATTTTTCACCATATAACATTGTGATATATAACGACGTATTGTTAGTTGCTCAGCTGATTGGAGAGTATATAGAGTTTAATGATAACATTGAGGAGCTTATATTTTAGTTTTTTATTGGTTTACTATATGGTATTCATTATATAGTGTAATTTATACCCAGTTACTGTATGATTAATAGCTCAGCTTATTGAAAAATATATTAAGTACATTTATTATATTGATGTGATATAGACTTAATTTTTTCACATCGGTTTACTTTATGATAGGTGGTTAGTTGGAGGCCTTATCGTCCATATACTAAATGCCTCTGTTGATATGTAAACTTTGACTTTAACACAGCTATTTCTGTCACAAGCTAATCCCTCTGCTATTTCAATGCTAAATTCTCCTGCTCTGATATGTAAACTCCTTTGTCAAGGCTCTTCACGCCTCTCACCGAGCTTAAAAGACGCTATTGTTTACTTTATGATAGTTGGTAGTTGGAGGCCTTTATCGTCCATATACTAAATGCCTCTGTGGATTTGTAAACTTTGACTGTAACACAGCTATTTCTGTCACAAGATAATCCAGACATGGGCAAAGTACGGCCCCCGGGCCGTATATGGCCCGTTGGGCTTTTCATCAGGCCCGCCGAACTTGTCCAAATATTATTATTAAATAAAATTTTACCTTTCTCCAGTAATGCCCCCATTAGATGGCGCACTTTAACCGGGAGTTTCAACATGTTTTTTTAATTGTTCATGTTCGTGCAATTTGTTAAATTGCCGTGCAAATAAATGCTTTGCTACCTGTTAAAGACCAAATCCTTTCATGTAATGATTTTTACATGTCATTTTAATTAGTTCACACAAACACTCCATCCATCTGTTCCTGGCCCGGCCCCTCTGTCAAATTTTAGAACCCATTGTGGCCCGCGAGTCTCAAAATTTGCCGACCCCTGAGCTAATTCCCTCAGCTTTTTAAATGCTAAATTCTCCTGCTTTAATATGTAAACTCTTTTGTCAAGGCTCTTCACGCCTCTCACCGAGCTTAAAAGACGCTGCGAATCTTAGCAGCGTTAATTGAAGCTCTGTCGTCCCGACAGTTCTGTTCTTTCACCTGAAGAAGGCTACTTGTGTTATGGCCGAAACGTCGTGAGAATTGTATTATCTTATTTTATTTTATTATTTTATTCTCATTCTACGTGACTTTACAGAAAGAACCAAAGAAGATGAATCCTTGCAGTCACGAAAGCTTTAAATCGAAAGATGGCACCCTGTCACTTAACTTCCTCTCCCCACTCACGCACTTACACTGACGCACACTCACTCTCCCACTCACACACACATTCACACACTCAAACACACTCGCTCACCCACACACTCACCCACACAGCCACTGACCCACTCACACAGTAACACACTCACACACTCATACACAATCCCTCAACCCCACACTTATCCACACATCCACTGACCTACTCACATATACATTAACACTCTCATCACACACACTCAAACACACACACTCACCCACACAGCCTCTGACCCACTCACACACAGTAACACACTCACGCACTTACAGACACTCCCTCACCCACACACACACACTGATGCACTCACACTCACACACAGCCACTGACCCACTTACACACAGTAACACACACACACGCTCACAATACATTCCCTCACCCACACACCCACTGACCCACTCACACACACACTCACACAGTAATACACTCACACACAGTAACACACACTCCCTCACAAAGATCAAAGACCCCCCGTATAGCCTTAACAGACTGTAGGGGAAAGTGCTGTTAGCGAGCACCTATGAAGGCCGGAACGGTATACGAGGAGGTAGGTAGCCAGCACCACGCCCGACCGCCTTTGTCTCCCAAGTGGCGATGTTTACACACCGCACCAGGTACTCATTTAAGGCTGAGTCGACCTAAGGGAGGCCCAAGACCAGTTCAAATAATCGTTACTGGTGTTGGCCGTGAGCGGGAATCGAACCCGAGTCGTGAGGTTCATAGAAAAGTGCGCTAAACGCTACACTACCGCTCCCCAGACCCAGGTGCCACGGGTCGACTTACTGAGATGACTGGCTGATGCATCACCTGTGCCCCCTACTGTGCCAAATTGCTGTGCTTTAGCAACCCGGCGCTCCGCTCATTGTGAGCGTTGCTCCTCCGCCCTCTGTTGTTGTTGGAGGGCGACTGCCTCCAACTGCCCAGAAGTGTCCTTCACAAGCCTCCTCAGCAGAGGCCGATCTTGACACCTATGTTACCAGTCATCGGCATGTCCACTCAGCTCCACGTCCTCCTGTACCACATCACTTCATCTCTTCTCTAGCCCGTGTCACGCCCGTTTATCCTCCTCTATCCGGCCGAACAAAAGCTGTTTAGGCATGTTGTGATTGGGCATGCGGGTTACATGACCTAGCCAACGCAGCCTTGCCTGCCGGAGGTGCTCACCGATGGGACTTTGTCCAGATCTTTCTAGGATTTGTGAGCTCCTCACACAATCCAGCCTGTTTAAACCCAGGATTGATAGTAGGCAGGCCAGCTTGAATGTTTCCAACCAGCGAAGATGTTCCATTAGGGGGGTCCACGTTTCGCAAGCGTAGAGACGGGAAGGAATGATCGTGGCCGAGAAGACCTGAGGCTTCGTGCGGAGCGACAAACCAGGTATCTTCCACACAGCATTACGCAAACAATGAAAAGATAATGCCACTCGACTGATTCGGAGTGAGACCTCTGCTGTTAAACCGGAGCCGGTCATGAGCACACTGCACAGGTATAGGAAACGCTCCACTCTCTCCACAACTGCCCCATCACCGATTGGGAGTTGTGGGGGTGGAGTGCCCGATGGTACAAAATACCCAGGCAGGTGCTTCCTTTTGGTAGGGCTCATGGTAAGGCCCCACCTCTTAGTGGAACACTCCAGTTTCAACAGCAGTGCCTCCAAGTCCTCCTCTGAGATAGCCGCAATTACCATGTTGTCGGCATACGTGAAGTAATTGACCAATAGGGAGCCATCCCTTTACCACACCCGGGCATCGATCAGACTCCCATGGTATATGTACCTGATGGAAATTCCTCCGGTACAGCTATTGAAGGCTTCACGAACTACGTGGTCAAAATAGATGTTAAATAATGTTTGAGCCAGAGGACATCCCTGTCGCACCCCAAGGTGTACAGGGAATGTCTCTGACTCCCGGCCACGTAGTTTTACCCGGGCCCGCTCACCATCATGAAGGTCCTTAATGAGCGTGAGCAGAGGGTCAGGGACTCTGAAAGCACGAAGAACAACCCAGAGCCCAGTCCTGCTGATGGTATCATAGGCCTTTACCAGGTCAATGACGCAGAGATGTAGGTCTTGTTGGAATTTCCTACACCTCTGCTGTAGCAGACGGACAGAAAAGATGGCATCTGTGCAGGACCGCCCTTTCCAGAAATTGCATTGGGGTTCTGCAAGCCTCTCCTCAGCGTGCCTAGCAAGGCGATGTTGAATAATCCTTGCCAGGACCTTTCCCGGCACACTGAGGAGTGATATGTCCCTGTAGTTGTTAAAGTCTGTGCGGTCCCCCTTCTTAAATAGGGGGACTACCAGGGCATCCTTCCAATCCTGCCGAACCCGTCCAGTGGCCCAGACTCTTGTTATGATGTCATGTCGGGCAGTCTGTGCACAACTGCCACCATCTCTCAGCATTTCTCTTCGGAGATCATCTCTTTACGGTGCCTTTCCTGATCTCAGACTCTGGATCGGCCTTAGTTCTTCCTCAACAGATAGCACCTCAGCCAGCCACTCACAGGGGGTGACTTCCTTTTCCAATATTTGAGGCACCGCAGCCTCAGCAGGGTCATCCCAACTTTGTTCCATGATGTTTTCCAGGCTGAGGGATTTCCCCTCTCCCAGGACCTCACATAAATGCTCAGCAAATCTGCAAACCTGTTCCTGGGGGTCGCAGATTGGATCACCGTTCTTTCCCCTAATGATGGTAATAATTGTGGCACTGCAGGTTACTTTTTTGATGGAGCTAAATAGGGATTTGTGATCGCGGGCCATTGAGGCAGACTCCATCTTCTCAGCAACCCAAACACAGACACATCCTCTGACCCGCTCAAACACATTAACACACTCATCACACACACTTGTCGGGGCCGTTGTCCCCCGACTCCTCCATTGTGACCGAGTTACTGCTCCCGACTGCTCTGTCGGGTGCGGGCTACCGCCCCCCAATTCCTCGCTCCCCTGTACCCCCGACTTTGCTGCTGCCCCCCGCATATTCATGATTCACTTAGTGGAACTGACCGCTTTACGCTTTTGACGCGCTACGCGGGCTCAGGGGCGGACGTGCTGCGGTGAGCGTGCCCGCGGAGTGAAACCCCGTCTCGTGCGTAATTAAAGGGATACAGCACGCCGACGCATGACTCCGCGGGGTCGAGCATCCCATCGCCATTTCCCGCCAGCGGGAAAGCTCCGTGGTGCAGCCCGTGTATTCGGCCGCCATTTTGTTCGTGGAGTGGGGCGGCGAGCCCGCAAAATCTGAGACTGCATCGAGTTCGCCTATTGAGATTTCATCACCCAGGCGCCGGTTCTAGACAAACTGTGACTTGGCGGGGTGGATGGAGGCAGAGGTGCTGAGAGTGCTGCCCGCAGTGCTTGACAACGATGCCCTAGTGGCGTTTCTCACCATCCCGCCATCGGAGAGGGCCACGCTACAACAAGCCTTTGCTCAAATGGTGGCAATCTACGAACCGCCATCAAACGCTCGCCATAACTTTGCTGCGCGGAGGAGAGGGAAGGCCTAGATGCCCCTCACCTTCCATAGCACACTATTGGCGCTAGCAAAGGCTGCCTTCCCGAAGATGGACCACAATGGAGTCAACTCACTGGTCCTCGAGAGAGTATTGACATTGGCAAAGGACCTTGTTGGATATGCCCCTTTTTCCAAAATGAAAATTAATATTTGCCGATAATTTTTAACACAGCAGACAGAAGAGAGGACTTAAGCAAATAATGATGCAGTGTGGACTCAAGGACAGAAACCACGCCAAGCAATTATCGCAACCACCTGCGCTCAAGGGCAACAGAGGGAAAGAGAGATTACCGCTGCGTGAGAGAGAAAAGATAACATCAGAAGGCAAGGAATTATCACCGGCTATCTGTGTTCAAGGGAAGGCTGGGACTCTGTTGGATATGTACCTTCTTCCATAATTTATATCAATAATCATATTTGCATATATATTTTTAATAATCGTGACCAAAATTAAAATTAATAAAATTTGCTGGTAGATATGTCTTTTTAATAAAGAAAACACGCAGCTAACTGCACTCGCAAAACACCAGGTGTTGAGAATTAATACAACGGAAGGAGGGCCACGATGACGGACTCGCAACCTTGTCCAGGGGAGAGATAGGGCCTAATGAATGACGCGCACACCACACGTAAAACGGAGAAAGGGCCGTTGAATTGAAATATATAAATAAATGATAGAAACCAGAGCCAAACAGAATAATGATGGCCACCTACGCTCACGAGAAAGCCAGGACTCCGTAAACTACCTTGAACATAAAACAATTAATAATTTAACCAAGTGCAGGCAGAGAGGAGAGAGGCAGAGAGCAGATAGACATAGAAGCAGCTAAAAACCATAGACCTGCAATGCTACTGCAGTAACGTTAAAAGTTCGAATTCAACAACGAGTAGGCTAAAGTTATCGATCCTCACACTCGCTCTAATTGGAGACCAAGTTACGAGCTACATAAATGAACCATTGCCCATTTGTTAATCCAATGCTGAATGTTAATTGATCTTTAATAAGTTTCTGTACAACCTGACCGAAGAGCATGACAAACACAGAGTTTTACTAAAGTCAAAATGAATTCTGTAGCTTTAGGACATAGACGAATATTAGGACAGTGTTGACTCAAGGGCGTGGGGAGAGAAGCAGAGGGCCTTTGTCTAAATCGTAGTGTGAGAGAGCGTACAGACGCCAAGCAATTATTCCAGTCACCTGCATTCACAAGGATGGGAAAACGTAGATAACGCTCCCCCACCACAGCCAGGATAACACGCCGCCATGGGCAAGCTGAGAGGAGGGAGCCACAGAAAGACGCCTTGAGACGATTTGTAACGTCTGTGGTTTTTTTGGTTTATGGAAAGGGAAGGCCAAAGGAGAGATTGTGTAAGACAGACAGAGATGCCTGTGTAACGATTTGGAACACCTGTTGTTATGGTTTATGGAAGAAGAAGGTTGTACAGAACTATGCCGTAAATGGCGCACACAAGGACACACATATGGACGAACACACATACGAACACACGTTCCAGACCATGACACACCGCTAAATCAAAAGAAGCCCCACCTTGTGGGGAGGAGCCAACAGGAAGGATTTTGGCATAAAAGAGAACGCTACTACATTGAAAACTCAGTTCGTCAGGAACTCGGCTGAGTTTGTCCGGAACTCAGCTGAGCTACCATCAGCGGAGCTCAGCTCATCAGCTGAGTTCACCAGTTCGGCTCGGCTCATCAACCGAGCTCATCAGCCGGCTAAGAGCAGCTCGGCTCATCACCAGCTACGATCTGCGGGTCGGCTCTGCTACGACCTCATCATCAGCAAGGGCTAAGAGCAGCTCGACTTATCAGCGGGCCAGCTCAACTGCTCATCAGCCCCAGAGAGCCTTCAGCCACAGAGCGCCGTCAGCCACAGAGCGCCGTCAGCCACCAGAGAGCAGCGAGCCATCAAAGCCAGAGCACACCACGGCGCCGCCACGGGCATGCTATATGTGAGCCATCTACCGAAGGCCAGTCGCAACTACAACAACGTGTCAACTTTTCAACCTGTGTCAACTTGTCAACTCGTCAACCTGTCAACCTGTGTGTGGGCCGAACCGAACCGACTACCTTGAAAGAATCAACGAATACGTATGACGCACATTGCCCCCCACTACACGACAAGTCAGGGATCTGCATTAACATAAAGAATTAATTCCGAACACTGACGCCCCAAGACAATTCATATCACTTACGCATACATGGGTCCTTGACCAAAAAGACAATTTTCAAGTTCGTAGATCATCAGTTGCCGTGAGGGCACCACAGCGGACAAGGGTGAACACTCCGTTTATAAGTATATTCGTAATTTTCTTCTTTAATATTTTGTTTTTGGCTGTACTTCTAATCGCATAAATTACCAACCGATCCATCACTACAAATTAATCCTTGGCACTGTCGCCACGGAGCTATGCTCCCGGGGAGGAATCGTGCTAAACCGGTTTTCTGATCATACAATCTTGTTCACGAATTAATTAATCTCCCGTGAGATAGCACGTCCCGCCACACACCCTCACTCTGAGCCATTTCGGTAATCCTATAATCTGTCTGGTGGATCTGTTGTTGTTGCTATGAGCAGAGAGCAACTCTCATCAGCAGAGTGTGACTCTCATCAGCAGGGTGCGACTCTTATCAGCAGAGCGCGACTCTCATCAGCAGAGCGCGACTCTCATCAGCGGAGCGACTCTCAGCAGCAGAGTGCAGCAGTAGCAGCCGCTGTTGTTGCTGGCAGAGCAGCTCATCGGCAAGCGGACAAGACCAGCTTACCAGCTCAACTCATCCCTGCAGAAGATCCACCACCACCGACGCAGAAGAAGTCTCTACCGCCCGCCAGAATGGCGGGACTCACTGTTTAGTGACGGGGCTACACGGTGCGAGTCGCACCATCAAAAGTAGCATCGCAACGAACGCGTATCGCCAGCGCCCGATAGTGCAACCAGTGGTCATCACGCCAACGACACCACCGTGCCAGCAGCCAGCAATCTACCGACGACCATCGCAACTACAATAACGTGTCAACTCGTCAACCTACGTCAGCCGAACCCGAACCGACTGCCGTGAAAGAAGAAATAAACGATACGTATGATGTACTCTGCCCCCCACCACACGACCAGTCTGGCGTCTGCTTGACGCAAAGAATTCATTCCGAACACTGGCCTACTGTACACCATCCATATCACTAAAAACACACGAGTCATTGACAAAGGCCTAATTCTCAAGACGGGAACCATCAGTGGCCGTGAAGGTATCGTGACAGACCGAGTGATAACCATCCGTCGTTTATAAGTATAAGTAATCATTTTTCCATCTTAACTATTTTGTTTTGGATTGTACTTCTAATCGCATAAATTACCAACAGATCCATCAATCCGAATTAATTCCTGACATCTTCGCCACGGAGCTTCCCTCACGGGGAGAAATCGTATTAAACCGGTTTCCTTATACAATTCCGTCCACGAATTAATTAATCTCTCATGAGACAGCACGCACCCCACCCCACAACCTCAATCCAAGCCATTTCTGTAATCATCTGATCTTGCCGATGGATCTATTGATATATTTGTGCCTTTGGAAATAATAACTGTTTTGATCGCCTTTTCGTATGAATTTCGTCATGTAATCTTTAAACACCATCGTTAATGATCGCCGCATGTACTCGCGTACTCTACAGAATACTCAACTGTTCCATGACCCAATGTGCTAACAACGTGATAAGGGTTTCTTATGATCTCTGAATGAACGCCGTACTGTGTGTGCAAATTCCAGTATAATCTTTCATAATAGAGTATCAAGGTTTGTTTTGTTTAGATGTTTAACGACTCTCTCTCTCTCTCTCACCAACTGAACTCGCGTTATGCAGCGGAATTAACCACAGGTGCTGTTGTCAAAGTGAAACAACGCAGTCGTGATGGTTACTGTGATGATACTGTGTTGAAATTCCAAGTTCGAGAGTTCGAATATTATATTAGAATTAAAGTTTAGTTAGAAAATGAAATTGATTAACGCATAAGTGATTGTTTGATTCTTTCCTGAAATCTATGCATAAGAACTGGTTCTGCGTTGAGATATGAACTTGGTGACCTTACATAAACACTCTAATCCATACTCAGTAAATGTTAAAGCAAGAATAATTGTATTATACTGATCGATAATACGAAGTTAAACAACGAAGCTGAGTTGACTCTGGCATACTCGCATCACACTAGCACAGTGGTTCTTAACCTGGGTTCGATCGAACCCCAGGGGTTCGGTGAGTCGATCTCAGGGGTTCGGCAGAGCCCCCGCCACAGAGGTCCGGACACACTTGAATTATTGTGTAAATTTGTGATGACACACACGGCCCGCTTGGCCATCACTGGCTGCAGATGATCATGCTACACTGCTTGGCCAATCAGCGCTGCGGGGAATTTAGTGCGTACTCAGTAGTCAACGTGTGACTGTTGTTGTCGTACGTCGTGTGATTTCTTTAATATTTTATCCATACTAACTATGTCGGGCAAAAGAAGAAAGTGGTCGGACGAATATGTACAACATGGATTCTCATGTATCACGGAACGTGATGGGAGTGAGCATCCTATCTGCATGATTTGCAACGCCAAGTTGAGCAACTCTAGTCTTGCACCGGCAAAACTAAAGGAACACTTCTTGAAGCTGCATGGAGACGGGGAATACAAGAACACAACACTTGCTGAATTCAGGGTGAAGAGAGCCAGATTCGATGAAAGGGCCACTCTGCCTGCTCTTGTATTTGTACCTGTTAACAAACCGATCCTGACAGCATCGTACGAAGTTGCTTACCTGATCGCAAAGCAGGGCAAGCCACACACCATTGGTGAAACACTTGTGAAACCAGCTGCATTAAAGATGGCGAATCTGATACTCGGAACAGCAGCCGAAGGTAAATTATCCCAAATTCCCCTTTCAAATGACACCGTCAGTGACAGAATAGAAGACATGAGTAAAGACATCTTGGCTCAAGTAGTCGCGGATCTGATTTCAAGCCCGGCAAAATTCAGCCTTCAACTCGACGAAACCACAGACGTTTCTGATCTAAGCCAGCTTGCTGTTTTTGTACGCTATGTGAAAGACGACATGATAAAAGAAGAGTTTTTATTTTGTAAGCCTCTTACAACAACAACGAAGGCAGCCGATGTGAAGAAGCTTGTGGATGACTTCTTCAGAGACAACAATCTTTCATGGGATATGGTTTCTGCAGTTTGTACGGACGGAGCTCCAGTCATGCTGGGAAGAAAGTCTGGTTTTGGTGCGCTAGTAAAGGCCGATGCACCACACATCATTGTGACGCATTGTATTCTGCACAGGCATGCGTTGGCAACAAAAACCTTACCTCCAAAAATGGCAGAAGTATTAAAAACTGTGGTGGAATGTGTGAACTATGTGCGAAAAAGTGCTCTGAGGCACCGCATCTTCAGTGAGCTCTGTAAAGAAATGGGCTCTGAATTTGAGGTACTTCTGCTCCATTCTAATATTCGGTGGTTATCCCGGGGACAGGTGCTGAATCGTGTTTTTGCCATGCGTGTGGAATTAGCCCTGTTTTTGCAAGAGCACCAACACTGCCATGCAGATTGCTTCAAAAATCCTGAGTTAATTCTCATTTTAGCGTACATGGCTGATATATTCGCAGCTCTCAATCATCTCAATCAGCAGATGCAGGGTGGTGGAGTCAATATCATGGAAGCGGAAGAACACCTGAAGGCTTTTCAAAAAAAGCTACCGTTATGGAAACGACGAACAGAGAACAATAACTTCGCAAACTTCCCGCTTCTGGACGACTGTGCAAGTAAGATCGAAGATGTGTCTGGAATCGGAGATATTTCTGTATCCACGGAACTGAAGCAAACAATTGCCACGCACTTAGATGAGCTTGCAAAGTCTCTCGACGGATATTTCCCTACAAGAGAGTCATATCCAGCATGGGTGAGACAGCCGTTCACGTTTTCTGTTGAAACAGCAGATGTCAATGATGAATTCCTCGACGAAATCATTGAAATTCAGCAGAGCCAGGTTCAACAGCAACTCTTCAGAACAACAACGCTCTCAACGTTTTGGTGTCGACAAATGAACAAGTATCCAGTTATTGCTAAGAAAGCCCTGGATTTTTTTTTATACCATTTGTTACAACATATCTTTGTGAGCAATCCTTTTCGAGGATGCTGGACATAAAAACGAAGAAAAGGAACAGACTTTGCTGTGAAAATGACATGAGAGTGGCACTTGCCAAGGTGAAGCCATGCATATCTGAACTGATCTCTCAAAGGCAACAGCAGAAGTCACATTGATTTCCAGGTATGTAATTTGTTGTGAGTTTATGCATTGTGTTGGTTTTATTCTTTGAACAAGGTAATGTTCATGCACGGCTCATTTTGTGTACCAGTAAAAAACATATCTATGTCTTGAATTTGAAAAAAATCACATTTTATTTTTCACTAAAGAGGGGTTCGGTGAATGCGCATATGAAACTGGTGGGGTTCGGTACCTCCAACAAGGTTAAGAACCACTGCACTAGCATAACTGCATACGATTAATTATATTATCCCGATTGATAACCAACCCTCGTCAACGAGGCGGGGCCTGATTATCATAAAGGGTGTCATTAACATAACCACACCCACTCACATAAATTAATACGATTTAAAGCTTTCGTGACTGCAATGATTCATCTTCTTTGGTTCTTTCGGTAAAGTCACGTAGAATGATAATAAAATAATAAATTGATAAAATAAAATAACACAATAATATTCTCACGACGTTTCGGCCACAACACAAGCGGCCTTCATCAGGTGAAGGGGGCGAGACTGTCTGGTAGGACAGCGCTGGAGTGAAAGAGCCACGTTCAGATACGGCCTTTAAGCTGTGTGAGAGGAACAAAGCGCCTTGACAAAGGAATTAGCATATAATTTAGCATTGAAATGGCTGAATGATTAGCTTGTGACTGGTCACAGAAATAGCTATGTTAAAAGTTAAAGCATACACACCCGCAGAGGCACCCATTGTTAAAGGGATTAGCATAGAATTTAGCATTGAAATAGCTAAGTTAAGGCATACACATCTTGACAATGGAATTAGCATAGAATTTAGCATTGAGATAGCTGAGTGATTAGCTTGTACCTGCTGCAGAAATAGAGCTTGTACCTGCTGCAGAAATAGCTACGTTAAAGTCAGAGCATACACATTCACCGAGGCCCTTAGTACAAATCAAACAGGAGAATTTAGCATTGAAATAACTAGGCGAATCCATCATTGAAACAACTGAGTGATTAGCTAGTGACTGGTCACAGAAATGACTACACATATGAGCTATTCACAGTACTATATAGTGAACCAATAAAAACTAAAATATAAATTACCTTCATGTTATCAATAAACTCTATATTCTCCAATCAGCTAAGCTACCAACAATAAGTCGTTATATATCACAATGCTATATGGCGAAAAAATGGGTGGATTCTTACCCTCAAATTTCAGCACCACGGATAGCTACGGGCCCCGTTCAGACGGACGAGTTCGTCCATGGTCGGAACAGAGGAGGGGGAGAGAGACAGCTGCGAGGCCCTAGTATGCTCCATATTGTAAAACTATACCATTAACCGTGGTGTGAGAAGTATTAAGAGGCAATGCTGGCGAAAGAGCTGCGGTCTGAAGGTCATCGTAAAAATACAATTAATTAAGAACAGAAATTATTTAAAACATCTTTCCAGTGGTTACTAAGCCTGAATCCATCTTCTCGGTTGAAATTGTCTCTGTGCTTGTATATGTGAATGGCCTCATGAACGAATCTCTCATGGTAGCCGGTTGGTTTGCAAATAACCTCCGTCTTGGAGAAGTCAATGTCATGTGAGCCCACTGAATTATAACAGTGATCTGCCACGGCAGAGGAGTTCGTCCTACCGTGTTTCAAGTCTGCTTTGTGTTCGCGGATGCGGTCCGAGATATGTCTTTTGGTTTCTCCAATGTAGCTACTACCACAGAGGCACTTTAGTTTGTAAACGCCCGGGTACTGTATGTCTGGAACAGCATCTTTTACAGATGGAACTAAATCACGGATTTTATGTACTGTGTTGAATCGGACCTGGATCTTGTGTTTGTTCAGGATTTTGGAGATCTTTTTAGTGACCCCTGCAATGTAGGGTAAGGTGATGGTTTTGAGTGGCTCCACAAGAGGATCCTTCTTCATGACTGGAGTGATGGCTTTGTGGATTGTGTAGTCGGAGTAGCCATTAGCCCTGAGAGCCTGGTGTACGTGCTTGAGTTCACTGGTAATGTGTTCCTGGTCGGAAATGCATTGGGCTCTATGGTATAGAGTCTTGATGAGGGAGTTCTTCTGGGATGGATGGTGGTGGGAATCCGTTTTCAAGTAAGCATCTGTATGGGTAGCTTTCCTGTAGACAGAGTGGCTCATTGAACCATCATGTCTTCTTTTAATTAAGACATCCAAAAAGGGTAGTTTGCCATCTTTTTCGACCTCCATGGTAAATCTGATGGCTGGGTGTATGGAATTGATGTGGTCGAGGAATTGGTCTAGAGCAGGCTGGCCATGTGGCCAGATGACAAAGGTGTCATCAACGTACCTCTTGCATAAGGTCGGGCGTAGATTGGCAGTCTGGATGGCGTCAGTTTCAAATTTGTCCATGAATACGTTGGCTACAACCGGAGATAAGGGGGAGCCCATTGGGGTGCCCTCAGTTTGTTTGTAGAAAGTTCCATTCCAGGTGAAGTAAGTGTTGGTTAAGCAATGTCTCACCAGGGGGGGTACATCAGTATGCAGTCCTTGATGAACCAGGTCTTCAATGATAGCGATGGTGTCAGGTACCGGGACTTTGGTGAACAAAGACACCACATCAAAACTGACAAGCAGGTCGTTTGGGGACAGGGTAATGCCTGTGATTGTCGATACCAGGTGAGTAGAATTTAGTACCGCAGAGGTGTTTTTTCCAGTGAAAGGTCGCAGTATATCAGCAAGAAAACGTGCCAGTTTGTAGGTGGGGGAGCTGATAGTAGAGACGATGGGACGAAGGGGTGTATCTTCTTTGTGTATCTTTGGAAGGCCATATAATCTTGGTGGTCTGGCAGCAGAGGGCTTCAACGAGAACTGTTTGATCTCATCAATTAATGCTGTTGAATCAGAGATTATTTTGTTCGTTTTGGTGACCAGGCTGTTGGTGGGATCTCTTATTATTTTTGTGTAGCTGCCATCGTTGAGTAGTTCTTGAATTTTGTTGTTATATTCTGTTTTGTCCATGATGACAGTGGCATTGCCTTTGTCGGCTGAGAGGACGACAATATCATCCCTATTTTTTAATTGAGATAATTCAAAACGTTCGTCTTTGCTGATGTTGCTGGGTGGCAACTTAGCGTTTTTGAGGGTTGCAGCGATTTCAGATCTTGCTACGTCTGCAGAGATGTGACTCAAGCCCTTGAGTGCAACGTCGACATGGGCAATGATATCATTAACCGGTAAGTGTCTCGGTGTGACAGCAAAGTTTAGACCTTTAGTTAAAACGGATTTCAGACCATCAGAAATGGAACTGTTACTGCGATTAATTACGACTTTGTTGACGTCTATCTTTTCGGTGTGTGGATCCGATTTTTTGCTGGAGAGGTGATTGAATTTGGAAATCAAATTGTCCCTACATTTGTTCGACATAGTGGCAGCCGAAGAGGTAGTCATATTGTCTACATGTTCCCAATCCGATGTAGACATTGTTGCTGTCAATTTTAAGTGTGATTTGTAGAGTGTCTTGTCTAACTGATCGAGTTCGGTGCGGGTAAGTCTGATTTTTTCCGAGATAAGAGCGAAGCTAGTTCTAGCTAGAATTCGTTTTGCATTGAGAGAAGTTGCAACAGCAGAGGTTAGTGTAAATGCGGTTGGTATTACCTTAGAGTCGCGGCATCTCTTCAGAAAGGTGAGAGACTCGATTAGTTGAGCCTTCTTATCCCGAAGTCTGTTGAATGATCTTAAGGATGTGTGGAATCCCTCCCCGTAGAGGCGGTTAAATTTCGATTTAAAGCTTTCGTGACTGCAATGATTCATCTTCTTTGGTTCTTTCGGTAAAGTCACGTAGAATGATAATAAAATAATAAATTGATAAAATAAAATAACACAATAATATTCTCACGACGTTTCGGCCACAACACAAGCGGCCTTCATCAGGTGAAGGGGCGAGACTGTCTGGTAGGACAGCGCTGGAGCTGATAGCGTTTACAAACTAAAGTGCCTCTGTGGTAGTAGCTACATTGGAGAAACTAAAAGACATATCTCGGACCGCATCCGCGAACACAAAGCAGACTTGAAACACGGTAGGACGAACTCCTCTGCCGTGGCAGATCACTGTTATAATTCAGTGGGCTCACATGACATTGACTTCTCCAAGACGGAGGTTCTTTGCAAACCAACCGGCTACCATGAGAGATTCGTTCATGAGGCCATTCACATATACAAGCACAGAGACAATTTCAACCGAGAAGATGGATTCAGGCTTAGTAACCACTGGAAAGATGTTTTAAATCATTTCTGTTCTTAATTAATTGTATTTTTACGATGACCTTCAGACTGCAGCTCTTTCGCCAGCATTGCCTCTTAATACCTCTCACACCACGGTTAATGGTATAGTTTTACAATATGGAGCATACTAGGGCCTCGCAGCTGTCTCTCTCCCCCTCCTCTGTTCCGACCATGGACGAACTCGTCCGTCTGAACGGGGCCCGTAGCTATCCGTGGTGCTGAAATTTGAGGGTAAGAATCCACCCATTTTTTCGCCATATAGCATTGTGATATATAACTACTTATTGTTGGTAGCTTAGCTGATTGGAGAATATAGAGTTTATTGATAACATGAAGGTAATTTATATTTTAGTTTTTATTGGTTCACTATATAGTACTGTGAATAGCTCAGATGTGTAGTCATTTCTGTGACCAGTCACTAGCTAATCACTCAGTTGTTTCAATGCTGGATTCGCCTAGTTATTTCAATGCTAAATTCTCCTGTTTGATTTGTACTAAGGGCCTCGGTGAATGTGTATGCTCTGACTTTAACGTAGCTATTTCTGCAGCAGGTACAAGCTCTATTTCTGCAGCAGGTACAAGCTAATCACTCAGCTATCTCAATGCTAAATTCTATGCTAATTCCATTGTCAAGATGTGTATGCCTTAACTTAGCTATTTCAATGCTAAATTCTATGCTAATCCCTTTAACAATGGGTGCCTCTGCGGGTGTGTATGCTTTAACTTTAACATAGCTATTTCTGTGACCAGTCACAAGCTAATCATTCAGCCATTTCAATGCTAAATTATATTCTAATTCCTTTGTCAAGGCGCTTTGTTCCTCTCACACAGCTTAAAGACCGTATCTGAACGTGGCTCTTTCACTCCAGCGCTGTCCTACCAGACAGTCTCGCCCCCTTCACCTGATGAAGGCCGCTTGTGTTGTGGCCGAAACGTCGTGAGAATATTATTGTGTTATTTTATTTTATCAATTTATTATTTTATTATCATTCTACGTGACTTTACCGAAAGAACCAAAGAAGAGAAATTAATACGACATTAGCATAATTTATACGCATGATTACCCAAATTAACATAATTGCAGATAAATTATGCACATTTCTAACTTCATTTAATGGTAATATTTTCATCAAATTTTCATAACCCACATATACAACAACCTCCACATCGTCCTGCCATCCGTCGACAAAGACGACTTGTCTTCTCTCAAAGTTTCAATATGCATCCAGGCGCACCTGCTCTTGCAACGACATGAGGGGTTGGCGGTGTATACTGCGCCTAGTGAGATGCATGATACACCCGAAGATGTGGTGCCCATCCAAGCCTGTGCTTCAACCCAAGGCGGAGGCTGGCGGGGGGGATGGCATGGTGTGACAGGATGAACAACTTCGACGGCAAGATACCTCTCCTCATCCTGAGAGCGGGCACCACAGTCATCCGCCTGACTGTCCACCACTCCAATGCACCCGAAGGCGAGTCGCCTTCGGCTCCCGAATCCACCTCACTCATCACGTTCGGTCGGTTTTCATTCCCGTCGTGTGTCGGTGAATGAGGGTTCAGATTTTGCTCAGGCTGACTGGCCGCTCCAACCGGGTCGGTGATCGGAGTTGGTCCATAGAGCGATTGCTGTGACCGCAGGTTCATCCACTGTTATCGGATTGATAGAGGGGGTTGAAATCAGAATGTTCGTCGATACTGGTGCATCCGCGACTATCATTTCCAAGTTGATTTTTAACATTCTGCCCCCTAAATGTCGTACCCTATGTCCCGTCAGGGTTGCTCATTGGGCCTCACTGGGAAAATAACAGCGGAGGTGTGTATCGGAGATATCAAATTGACGGGGCCAGTTCTTGTATCAACGTCCCTTGCTGTTCCTTGCTTGCTCAGGACTGACTTCTTGAGGAAGATGCCCCTGAAAATGTTTATTGATCAAGGTTCCCTTGAGTTACCATTGGGCCATTGAATGGCCTTTTGACTTCTCCCACTCGATTGTTCTTTGCCAACGCTACTGTACAAGCGCTTGCGAGTAAGACCGTAAAGATTCCCCCCAGCACACAAATGTTGGTTCCTTTACGATTGCGCAAGCCGCTAGACCAGGAGGCGACTGAGGGGGGAATTCTTCTAGGATCCTCAAACAAAGACATTCGTGGTTTGCCGTTGGTGGGGGCCCAAACTATCATATCCAATCACCAGGAACCGCTCATTCAAGTCCTGAATGCAGGGTTGGACATGTTTGTCATTCAGGAGGGCACCGTGCTAGCTCATGTGTCGTCCATGCTTCACGAGGGAAACATCATTGGCGGTGTGGGGGTCACGTTGAATACGAAGCCGCAACAGGTTTCTTATGAAAAGTGGATGGATACGCTTTGTTCTGAAAATTCGGAATTGTATGAGTCCCAGAGTCACCACATCGATATGGGCGACGCCGCTCCCATCCAGCAGAACCCCTACCGGCTGAGCCCTAAGGAAAAAGAACACGTACAGCTGGCAGTTGATGAAACGTTGGCCGCCAATATTATCTCACAGTCCACCAGCCCGTGGGGAGCCCCGATTGCTCTTGTTAAAAAGCAGGATGGTAGTTTGCACTTCTGTGTTGACTTCCGTAAGCTTAATAAGATCTCTGTAGCTGACCCGTACCCTCTTCCTCGGATGGACGATTCCCTGGACGCTCTCGCAGAGGCATATTATTTTTCGACTATTGACCTATCTTGATTTTCGCAGTTGCCCTTGAATGAATCCTCTAAACCTAAGACAGCTTTTTGCACATCACAAGGCTTAATTGAATTAAATCAGCTTCCGATGGGTCTTCACTCCACTCGGCTACGTTCCAACGATTGACGGAACTAGTTCTGGCAGGCCTTCAGTGGGACTCATGCCTAATATATCTGGATGATGTTATCGTTTTTAGCCGTACGTTTAAAAAACATCTGGAATGGTTACATGCTGTCTTTCTTAACATGCCTGCGGCGAATCTCAAATTTAAACTGCAGAAGTGTCAACCTGCTCTAAAACTGGGTTCGGTATCTTGGCCACATAGTCAGTAAATCAGGGATAGCGATGGACCTGAACAAAACCACATGTGTCCGTACTTGGCTGACCCCCACGTCGGTGGGGAAGGAGGTGCAGAGTTTCATTGGATTTGCATCCTATTACCGCCGTTTTGTCACCGGGTTTGCCATGATCGCCAAACCTCTCCACGCCCTGACGGCAAAAGGTCAGAAGTTCCATTGAGGGGAGTAGGAGGAGGGCACATTTGTTGTGCTCTGGGATGGCTTGGTGAACGCCCCTCCCCTCCACTACCCCGACTTTTCCTTGCCGTTCATCCTTGATACGTATGCTAGCAACACCGGAATTGGCGCTGTTCTGTCTCAAGTCGTTATGGCATGGAAAGTGTTGTAGTATATGGCAGCAGAGTGATGTCTCCGGCGGAACTTTTGGCAACTGTTTTTTTTATGCAACAGTATCGCGCCTATCTTTATGGCAGACGCTTTGAGATGCTCTCTGGCCATGCAGCGCTACAGTACGCGCTGCATATTGAGCAACCATCTGACCAATTTTCATGTTGGTTGGAAGTCCTCCAGGACTATTCCTTTACTGTTTCCTTTTGTAAAGGTACCCAACACACGAACGCGGATGCCCTGTCGCGATTACCAACGAGCGACGGGTGAACGTGTTTCTCGGGCCGGGGCGCTGTAAGGCACCTGCTGAGGACTCGCCTCGTCCCCTTCCGGCATTGGCTGAGGTTGACATCTCTGAGGAAAGCCGACGGTCCTGTGGTGCATGACGCCGTTATTGGCATGAACCATGCAGACTTCGGACGCCTTCAGGTGGAAGACGCTTCCCTGTTCAAGTTACAACGCCATGTCAAGGAGGTGGACGGGGGTGGGAATCGATGGGGTGTAGCCTCTGTCATCCTCAGAGGCAGATTGCTCATGCATTGGAATAGAGGGTTGACACGTTACAACATTGTCGTGCCTACTGCCTTACGGAGTAAAGTCATCTGGGCTGTGCATGAGCGACTGTTGCACCTTGGGGTGCATAAGATGCTAGCCACACTTAAGCTCGACTTTTTCTGGCCTGGCATGGTGGAAGATGTCGCTATTGTATTCAAGGGGTGTGTGCAGTGTGCACGGCGGAAACCCCCGTCCAAACTCTGCTGTCCACCATTGCAATCCATTCAGGTTTCCCGCATAAATGAGCTGGTCGCTCTTGTTATCCTTGGTCCATTTCCTACCACCCCTCGTGGCAATAAGTATTTACTGGTGGGCGTCGAATATTTTGGCCGATGGCTTGGCCGCCGCCCAACCAATCGGATGTGGCCATCACCGAGGCATTCCTTGATTGCTATGTGATGGACAAGGAAAGCCCTGAGCATCTTCTGACCGATCAGGGCAAGGAATTTTCTTCAAAATTGCTGCGGGAGGTGTACGACTTGTTGGGAACAAATAAAATACGAACGTCACCATACCACCCTCAGACGGATGGAATGGTGGAGTGGCTGCAGAGGACTCTGACCTCCATGTTGAGCCATCAGGTCAGTGAGTCCCAGCTTGACTGGGACTTCCATGTTACCGGGGTCCTGGCTGCCTATAGAATGGCCCCTCACCCATCCACCGGCTTCTCACCATTTTTTTTATGTATGGAAGAGAACACGACCCCCAGATTGATGTCCAATTATGTGCCGAGCTAAACAAGGCTAAATCTTAAATTTCGGAGTCCATGCGCTTTACTCTTCAGAGGCTTTCAGAAGCACGCGAGGCTTCCAGAGAAAATTCCAATTCGTACCAATTGTCAAATGAGCAGCTGAGGGGTCTCCATCTTTCCAGACATGAGTGGGCTTCAGGCGGCAGAGCCTGGCTGCACTGTCCCCACATACTGGTGGGTACATCACCGAAATTGTTTAAACCCTGGAGGGGGCCGTTTGGCGTGATTTGGGTCGTTTGGCTCCAGTGTGAAAAAAATTTGCTTGGGTCGGCGGAGTTGGTTTGTACATCCCTCTCGCCTCAAGCCTTTCATCACGCTGCGTGAATTCATCCCATCTACACTACACAGGGGCCAAGTGTCAGATGTGTCTGGCGAGCTGAGGTGTGTACCCACTGAGGTTGGTCCTCAGGGGAGTCATGTGATCCCATCCTCAAATTCCGCACGTTTAACATCCCCCAAGCCGCCACCTGCGCCGTCTTAACAAGCTTCGGGAGCGGAAGGCTCGTCTGCCCAGCGACTGCTTTTTGCTCGATGGGACATTTTGAAATTCCCCCTGCGACCCGCGAGGAGAGTACGCCCACCTCTCCTGGTAGCCTGGCCACAAGGACTCGATCAAAGACTCATCGGTTTTGTATATATTGTATATATTGTATAGATGGGTTGAAGTATTTATTTGTTGGTGCACACTAACGGGTTGTTTGTTTTGTTCTTTTATTGAAGGGGGAGTTGACAAAGGGGCCCCAAGTGAGGGCTAGGGGGGTCACGTGGTTGGGATCCAGATCCTGCTCGAGGATTCTGTAAGGTGGTCGTGACCAAGGGTGGAGCCAGCCACGCCGCAGAGAATATAAGCCGGGTCCCGAGAGGGACCAGGGTTGTTGTTGTTGTTGTTCATCCTGGAAGAAACATTCGTCGACAGTCTACGTTCTATGATCTACGTTCTCCATTCAATGAGTCTCCAACACGTGTACCTGGACCCGAGCTGTTGGTCCCGGTCTGTAGTAGCTAGTTACGTTGTAGTTAGTGTAGTTAGCCTGGTGGTCACCACCATAGGTTGTTATTCTAAGGGGAAGTTACCCTGTGTGTTGGAGTTAAATAAATGTGTTGCCTCCAAGTCTACGTCTGCGACTCAGTTGAACTCACTACACATTTACAACTTAGAGCATTATTACTACAGCTATCAGTCAGCCCTGATGGTTTCCACCTTATCACTCCACAATTAGTTTGTCCCAATCTCGTCCACCTTGTTCTTTGTGCATCCCCGGGCAAGTGCGGAGATCGCGGGCCTTGCTCCCCTAATATACCCCCTTGGCCCCGCCCCTATCAGACAGTGCCCCCACTCCACTGTGGCAAGTGTATTGTTTATTGGATAATTAATTATCATCAATACAGTACCTTTAGGCCATTGTTTCTAATTATCTCAAAGTGTACGCTCTAGAACTTTCTCTTTACAGTCCCCTACACAAATACAATGTCACTGCTTATAGTCAACACATCTTCTATCCTCTCACATATATTCCTTCTGCATTCTCCAATCCGTACTCACCAACAACGTGAATTATGATGAAAAAGCAACAATCGACAACTCACTTGGCATTGAAAAACCCTCTCCCAGCCTTGTTGTGATCAATTATTTTCCTGATCCTGTTCAGGTAATGCTATGAACAATTGTATATTTCTCTGTGCACTTGCACCATCCTGGATCCATGGTACCACCGTCAAATAATCATTGCAAATTCATCACCTTAATACAGCAGTGACATTTTTCCTACGGTGTTGAAGTAGGCAGTGCCTCCAACTGATGAAGCAATTACATTTTGAGCATTCCAGATGTTGGCTCTACAGATATCCATAGATTTACAGACGTTCGGATTACGGAATTTCGCGTTCATGCAATTGACAAGTTATGGACATTTTTCTATTTACGAAATCGAATTTCCATGTTAACGAAATTTTACACGGCACACGCAATGAAAGCATCAAAGAAGAAGCACCCAGGAGGATGCGTCATCCATCCGCGACACTGTCACAGTATATCCCTACAGCTCACCAGTAACGCCTCACATCGCCTTTCTAGGCATTCCAACATGCAGATCGTTTGGTGAGTTCCCTTAAAAGTATGGATCCTTGCAGTCGCGAAAGCTTGAAATCTAGAATTAATTATTACTCTTAAATTAGTTATTTTTCAATCTTCTTAACATTTATGTACTTTCTTATTATTTCTGATTTGTAAATATGTGAACAATTTTTGGTTAGGAGTGGGGTGGAATGATTGCCTGAAACTCATCCCTAATTTTTTGTATTGAATATAATGGGAAAATATTTTCTGATCACGAAATTTTGATTTAAAAATTGTGTTTGACTCAAGAACTCATCCATTTCTTAATTCGACGGATGCCAGTATTATGCAGGGTGTTCTCAGGCTCATGTCTAATCTGACATTATCATGTTGGAGGACTTCTGACATCCGACTGACGACGTTCATGATGGTCATGGCCTTTCTTTTAGTGATCAGAAAAACACTTTGTATCAGTTCAATACTGTAAAATACAGTAATTGAGAAAAAAAGGCAATCGGAGGGGTAACTATCTCGTAAATATTAAAAATGAAATATCTTTGTTTAAAAGAGCCTGCGGCAGTGGCACCAGGTCAATGGCAATTATGAATGCCTATCATAGTTGGCACTTTCCAAGGAATAGCTCATGTTAATGTCCCACAAAGAGGTACTCATCAACTCCAGAGGGATGAAAGGATGATTCAGTACCTTATCGAGATATTATCTTATGATCTTTAATGCTAGCTTTCTGTCTTATTGGACCCCTCACCCTCCAAAAACTATTGACAATGGCCATCAAAATCATTTGGAACAAATGACATGGTTCAAACGAATAACTGCCCACTGGAAGCATTTCTGAAGACAACAGATGAATAATTTAGAGAATGCAGAAATCTCTTGTCAACCTTAATTCACTGTGTTCCACTAAATCTTCTCATCTCAACTAATTTTTTTCATCTGCTTCCTTTGTCCCTTCCATAATTTGGCCACCATTGCATTGTTAATGTTGACCTTACATCTGATGTGCTAGATAATCACCTGCCAACTCTAGTTGGCAGGTGATTATCTAGTTAGTTTTGTATATAGGATTTTTTACGGAAAAAACTTTTTTTGCCGTTGGTCAGTTCCATTCTTTGTCCAATTTTAGCTCAAAAGAGAATGCGTCTTGCCTTGAATCTCGTTGAACATTTCACTCACAACGAGGCTGCTACAGAGAGCAATGCACATTATACCATCGGCAAGCCAATGTTTTATTCGTATATGTGACATTTAGTAAGATCAAGTGCAGATGCAAATGTAATTTCATTATTGTGCAGTCATTGATGACCTGGCTGAGGCCATGAAATATCTGCACTAGAAAAGTCGCTCAATAACAGGAAGCTGTCTTGATTCAGATGAAGGATATTGGCAGTACCAGCATCGCGCTCTGCCCTTGGAGCTGCCTGGCTACTGTTTTCATGCCTTCTTGACTGATAGCATGACTGAAATATTAATGGGGATGATATAACGCTCTAACGTTGTTCACGTCTCACAGCCGGAATACTGCCGACTGCTTCGCTCCTGACAAAGCGCTGATACACCGCTGGATCGAGTAGGATGGTCCTTGTGGCGAGGCTCTCAAAGTGGAAGATACCAAATCAGCTTCAACCCAATGGTGGTGTTTAGGAGAGCATTTATCTATGAGTATATATAGGCTGGCTGACAGATATGAAGTTATTCCTTCGGTGGTAATAAACAAGGACAATAATAATTGTCACCCTTTGTCATACCACTTATGGGTGAAGTCTTTCCATACTGGATAAGTCGTGGAGATTGTTTGACCATACTCCATCATGCTTGTCAACGTGGGTTGAATGACGAGAAGGCTCAAAGGCCAGTTTGCTTCATGGTAACTATGACTGAGAATCAAACTAAAGTGGTCTGATTCATATTGCAATGGCCAACCATTGTGCCACCGTTACACTCGTATGCATAAGTTAACAGGGAAAAAAAACTATACCATTTTTGTTACTGTGAATAAAATGACAAAATAACATTGCCACTTTGGTCAACTCGTCGTCTTGAAATTACGGAATGTACAAATCTAAAGTCTTAGGTATAATTGAGAGAAGGGTTTTGCTAGTTGGGCGATCTCAGAATGGGTAGCAGGTGGCAATCCTAATCAAATGCCATTTTTCATATTTCGTCTGTTTAGGTCTGTTGTAGACAAAAAACGGCCTGCGATGAAACATGTCCTCTATTCAGACATGTGTAAAGAAGCTCATTCGCAGGCTACATTTTCATGATGATTTATTTCACGATAACATATTTACAGGCGAGAGTACGACTCACACATTTCACAAGGCTATAAATACCGCAGTCCTGGTGGTTTCTAATAGAGTAATATCGAAGTCTATATTGATGGTTTCCACCATGTAGATCTCCAACAGTCGGCCCCGATGTCGTCCACCTGCAGTTGTTCTTCAGTCCCCAAGGAATCAACCCATTTGCGGGCCTCGCTCCCCCTTATATACCCCTACGGCCACGCCCTGGTAACTCCCAGCACTTGCCCCCGGTAGATTCTATCAGCAAACTCTATCGTCATCTACTTCCCTTCTCTTCGATGGCAAAGGTTATAGTGGTGTCAGTGTTGATGGGTGGAGACAGGTACAGGGTACTTTACAGGGGAAGGTTCGTAAAAGTCGTATTCCTGCGTTGTAAATACTTTATCGTGAAATAAATCATCAAGAAATTGTAACCTGCAAAGGAGCTTCTTTACACATGTGAGTGTAAGCCTGAGTACAATCTCACGTGTTGTTGCTGTAGAGTATTTTCATTTTACCAGTGGGTCAATGAGATAAGGGGATGGTGATTAAGGTACTGAGTGATAGGATGGGTGGGTCATTCTTGAGAGCATGAAAAAGTGCGTGAGTGAGGTTGACACAGTGAATGATCAGATGATTGTGTGAATGATCAGGTAAATATATGACTCATGAGGAGGGAGAGGGAGCATTTATGTAAGTCATAGAGTAAGGGAAGTGGGTGAGTTCATAATGGAGTGAGTGAGTACCAGTTTATTGAGTTGAACAAGGCAAGAACTAAAGCGACCAGGATGAGTCTCATTTGCAAGAGAGACCTGGATCACCCAAATGACCAAAGTTAAATAAAAACACAGAGTTACAGTAATGAAAGCAAATATAAATAATACAAAACAACTGATACGTCACATGGGAAATCGACGTAATGGAGTTAAGGGATGATAGAATATGTGAGTAAGGTGCGACACGGATGTCCTCTGGCCCTTTCACGACTCAACATTTTTTTTGACTACGTAGTTTGAGACAATTTCCATGGATGTACCAGTAGAATTTATATCTGGTATAGATATAATGGGAGGCTGGTCGATGCCCCAGTCCGGTCATGGTATGGTTCTCTATTGTTAAACCATATTATGAATGCGGATGATCTGGTGATTACTTCCCACTCTAAGGAGAAGTTGGAGACACTACAGCTAAACATGGAGCATGCTCCTAAATTATGGGCCGTTACCATCAGCATCACAAAAACAAATCACCTCCCTGGGTATTTTACATCATCAAAATGCTCCCCTCCCTCAATTCCCCATGTATTTTGGGGCAGTTGTGGAGAGAGTGGAGATATTTCCGTACTTGGGCAGTGTGCTGATGACCAACTTTGTTTCAGTAGCCGAGGTCTCACTTCGAATCATTCGAGCGGCATTATATTTTCATCAGCTGCTGAACACTGTGTGGAAGCTACCTGGCATGTCACTCCATACAAACCTTCATGTCTTCTGGACCGCAGTTATGCCCTCCCGTATCTCTCTCGAAAGGAACATCTGCGCTGGTTTGAAACATTTTGGTTAGCCCACGATCTATCCAGGGTTTAACCAGACTGGAATCTGTGAGGAGCTCAGATTCCTGGAATATCTGGACAAATGCCCATCTGTGGGGCTCCTCCAGCAAGCGAGGCTGCGTTGGTTGTTTCATGCAGTCCGTATGCACAGCCACGGCATCCCCAAGCAGCTTCAATTTGGCTGGATAGATGGTGCTAAATGGGCGTGGTACGGGCTAGAGAAGAGATGGACTGATGTGGTACAGAAGGATGTGGAGCTGATTGGACTCATTGATGACTGGTATCAGCAGTGTCACGATCGGCTTCTGTGGAGGAGGTTCATGAAAAGCGCTGCTGGGGAGGTGGAGGCAGTTGCCCTCCAGCTACAGCATAGGGCAGAGGAGCGAGGCTCAAAACAACGAGCAGAGCGCCAAACAACTGACACAAATAAAGTTGGCACAGTGGGGAGCACGGCTGTTGCATCTGCCCATCATTTTCCTAAGTCAATCCATGGCACCTGCGTCTATTACATGACCTCCTGCCAGCCAGCCTTCGACACTTCACGTGGCCTCAAAATGCACCGAGCATGGCACAAGTGCTGTGGTGACACTCTTTAGTTCTATTGGATAAAGTCACGTAGGTAAAAAATAAAATAACAAAAATCACGACGTTTCGGCCACAACACAAGCGGCCTTCATCAGGTGAAGGGACGAGACTGTCTGGAGGACAGCGAAAGCTTTAAATCTGCTGTGGTGATGTCACCGCCACTTAGGGGTGAACGACGGTTGTTGCGTTGTTGTTGTGCGTGTGTGCACGGACGTATGTACGCCTGTGAGTCTCGTGTATGGAGAGAGAGAGGCAGCCGTGCGTTGTGCTGGCCCGTGTGCCATTCTGAGCTTCATAGGCGCTGCTCGCTAACAGCGCTTGCCCCAACATTCTTGTAAGGCTATACGGCGAATGATTGTCGCTGTTGTGTGTGTGTATGGACGTTCACCCCCCTCCCACCGCCCCCGTGTGTGCAGTTTTAGGGACTCATTACGCCCCCTCCCGACAAGCAGACCAGCATCCGGACTAAAGGTAAGTGACAATAAAAACAGATTTTTTTTTTCCATTTAAGTAACTTTATGTTTTGCTCACAATACAGTATTTATTACAGTGTTGCATGCAAATGTACGATATTTTGTCTTACATGTGACTTTGACAATGTTTCCATCTTTTGCTGAACCGTGATAACATCTTAAAAAACTTACAGTATGTGGATTTAAATACAGTACACTATTGTATTCAGACTTATGAACCATTCGACTTACGGACAGTTCTCAGGAATGGAACCGCTAAGTTGTACTATTCGCTAACAGCACCTTCCATTGGTATGGTTGACTACATACAATGCAAAGAAAGTTAAATATAGATACATATATATTGTACAGCACTTTCCCCAATAGTATGTTGATGTTCTATGGGGTATGTTTGTCTTGCTGAGTAATGTTTTAATTGGGGCAGTGTCATTTTCATAATTTCCCCAATGTTTTTACATGGCCGACTTGCGCGTCAGCAATTTTCGCACCCAATGGATAAATCTCTTCCTCTTCTTGGGCCTGGTGGCGGTGGTGGCAGAAGCGGCGGTGGAAGGGGCATCGGTGGCATCATGGTACATTTGAGACACGGCGCATTTCAATTCTTTCAGCTGGCTACTGAGATGAAGGTTCTCTTCATGCAGCCTCTTTTCCCCATGCCACATGTCCTCGTGACGCACCAGCTTCCCGCGTAGCCTAAACTGTTCCTGGCCTCTCTGCGGATCCAGGAAGTTCAACTCCGTCAGGTGGGCGTGCAGCGACCTCCGGAGATCTTTGTTTTCACAGCGCAGCGACATTTGCCGCTGTGCTGCATTGCAGTCTCGGAGAAAATTCGCATGGAGAGACTTGCTCTCCCTGCAAGGCACTCTCGTGGATTCCAGCTCCAACTGGCACTCTTTAAGCTGTTGAACCAGGCTCCTGTTCTCTCTCTGGAGAGTCTCTCGGTTCTCCATCAACTCCTCCTGCTGCTGCTGTAGCTCCAGACGGAGCATCTTGTTCTTCTGACAGAGCTCCACATTCTGCTGGCTCATCCTCTCCGTTTGCAGCGTCATGGTCTCGCGGTAAAAGTCTGAGATGGAAAGCGTAAAACGACGATAAATGAAGATCTCCATCCCAAGCATGGCCAAGACCAGAACGCCAACGATCAGCAGCACCATGCTCAGCTCGTGTTGACGGCACGCGGGACGGAAGGAAGTGTGAGACACGTCACGAAGGGGCGTGATATTTATACCAACGTCTATACCGGATGTAACGTACGCTATGACGTACCAGCCATCCCTGCCCACTTATTGTCAATCATTGCTCACCACGTGACTCCACGGCCCCGCCCCTAACCGTGCAGCTCCTCCCCCATACACTTCTTCCGCCTTCCCCACGTGACGCGAAGCGAGCCAATCAGGCGAGAGGCGGCGCGCGGTCGGCCCCGCGACCGCTTTCCGCCATTCTTGCAATGGGCGGCGGGGCCGCGCAGGGTGGTAGGGGGGCGGAGGGAGGCGGGGGGGAGGGGCCAGGATGGACGAGGGGGAGGGGCCAGGAGGGATGAGGGGGAGGGGCCAGGAGGGACGAGGGGGAGGAGCCAGGAGGGACGATGGGGAGGGGCCAGGAGCGGGAGGGGGGGGAGCCGTGGCGCCGCTCTTGGGCCGCGAGGCCTCCCCCTGGGCCCGCGGCGCCACGCGGAGATCGCGACAGCAGCAGGAGGTGGTGGTGGTGTTTGTGGTTGTAGGCACGGGAGAGGTGGTGATGGTGTTTGTGGTTGTAGGCACGGGAGAGGTGGTGGTGGTGTTTGTGGTCGTAGGCACAGGAGAGGTGGTGGTGGTGTTTGTGTTTGTAGGCACGGGAGAGGTGGTGGTGGTGGTGTTTGTGGTTGTAGGCACGGGAGAGGTGGTGGTGGTGTTTGTGGTTGTAGGCACGGGAGAGGTGGTGGTGGTGTTTGTGGTTGTAGGCACGGGAGAGGTGGTGGTGGTGTTTGTGGTTGTAGGCACGGGAGAGGTGGTGGTGGTGTTTGTGGTTGTAGGCACGGGAGAGGTGGTGGTGGTGTTTGTGGTTGTAGGCACGGGAGAGGTGGTGGTGGTGGTGTTTGTGGTTGTAGGCACGGGAGAGGTGGTGGTGGTGTTTGTGGTTGTAGGCACGGGAGAGGTGGTGGTGGTGTTTGTGGTTGTAGGCACGGGAGAGGTGGTCACGGACAGGCGGTGAGTGCCGGGTGATGGAGGGGGGGTGATGGAGGGGGGGGATTGCAGGGTGAGTGAGTTAATGAGGAGAATTAATAGGTGAGGAGGGTGAGTGAGTTGAAGGGTGAGGTGAGTGAGTGGGTGAGTGGTGAGTTCACGACAGGGAGATTGGGGCTGAGTGAGTGAACGCAGCGCACGGTAAAGATCCCCTGAGAGCATTCGCAAGAGTTGGACATTGAGTGCCGCTGTCAGGGTCCACACGCAAATTACTCACTTGGCATGATATACAAATTAACCATTGTAAACGATAACTTTAAAAAAGTCCGCTATTAGTCAGAACTAATGCGATGTGCATTTAGCATATTTGTAGCACTTTATAACCAACGTCAACATCGTCATTTAGAGTAACCATTAGTCCATACGTGTCACTTGCTAATAGTCCCCGGGTCAATCACAACTTTGCCGTGCGTGCAGGCTTTGTCTCTGGCTGCTCGCTAGGGCTGCGATGCCTTTCCATGCCACAAGATGACGTGCATTGCTCCTTCCACACCGCGACAATATTTACTGCAGTGTTCTATAACGCGGCAGTTGCGCTGCTGAAGAACACCGCGTTGTGTAAACTCCCTCGTTACAATGACTAATACAGGGTAAAGCACAGTCCGTGATAACAGCGTGAGATGCGTGTGTCGGCTGAACAAAGACTGAGGCGCGTGGGGAGCATCAGGAAGCATCCAGCAGCATCCCAATGCCTCGTGTGACGCTGTGCCCAGGCAGCCGTACAACCGCACATTCCTACTCGCGCGACGTGGTTCTGTTGACTCAATCGCGTCATATCCACTTAGCATCCACGTTATAAAACGTGTTCCCTAATACATCTATCGTGCCATATCCAAATGGCGTTATGAAAACACGCGTTAAGGCAGAACGAACTCTATAAACTATTTTTATTTTACCAGGTGAGACCCACTGAGCTATGTGGCTGTTTTCCAGAAGCGACCTTTCCACAAATGATAGATCAGCTAAATGGCTAATCACGTTAGAAATGTGTAGCACCAGCCACAAATA
Organism: Petromyzon marinus; assembly: GCF_048934315.1. Taxonomy (NCBI): domain Eukaryota; kingdom Metazoa; phylum Chordata; class Hyperoartia; order Petromyzontiformes; family Petromyzontidae; genus Petromyzon; species Petromyzon marinus. Next base: position 674,837 of record NW_027423213.1, read on the forward strand.
CTCTAGACATGGGATCCCCTTTGACAGGGTCAGTGTCTACTTAGATTCACTCACTCCGCCTATTGTCATGTGGCGTGTGCAGCTGCGTCGTGATACTTGGTAGAGTGCTGTCTTTAAGGCAGAGAGCTTTACAACCGTGTGCAGTGGTTAATTTGCTTAACAGCTTTACACCGAACTCCTTGCTTGTGGTAAAACATGTTTGCGACTTTGCTGATCGAGAACTATGCAGATTTAGATTCATAGTAACATGTACTTGGTGTGAGATGAACTTCCAAACAATTTCCTTTGCTCAACATCTTGCAATTAATGTCTTTTTAAATGGTCAGCTTAAGTGATTCCGTGATGGTTATGTAACTTGACCATTAAGATAATCTATGGAGCACAATTATTTCAGTATTATTTGTCATAAGTAAACTTTAAACTGAACCCATATGTGATATTATATTGCCTGATTATTTTAATTTAGTCTACATGCTCTTCTGGGGATATTACCCCACATTTCATTGATGTTCCCTTTGACATTGGTAATTGACATTGTCACACCATAGTAATTCATGGGCAATTATGTAATTCTCTCTGTGTCTATCTCTCTCTGCATCTGTCTGTGTGGGTGTCTCTCTCTGCCGGTGTGTGTGTCTCTATATGCGTGTCTCGTGTGTCTCTTTGTGTGTGCCTCTCTCTGTGTGTGGATGTCTCTCGGTGTCTGTCTCTTTCCTTTTCCACGATGTGGTGTTGTATTTACATGCAAATTCTACCTCTAGCCCCGCCCACTTACCCTTGCGCTGAGCTTATCTCAAGCCAATATAACTTCGTGTTTCAGCAGCTTTCTCGCTATATTTTTTCACCTGATGATGGTTGCTTGTGTTGCGATCGAAACGTCGTGATATATTATTTTTTTCTACCTACGTGACTTTACCGAAAGAACCAAAGAGTATTGTGATTGTAATTTTGATAGTGATCGTTGTGGTGGAGGTGGTGATATTGATGGTGGTGTTAACGATAGCGGTGATTTTGGTGGTTGTAATGGTGGTATTGATGGTGGTAATGGTGGTTGACTATTACCCCTCTCGTGTCCTTACTTCCACCAGGTTTAAGAATCTGCCGGTGTCTGTGCTGGAGGTGGACGTCTGGATATCTGTGCGGTCTGGAGCGGTGGACAATAGACTCCTGCAGCTCAACCAGGTGGACGCACTGGGCAGCGAGCAAGATGGTGGTGGCCCTAGAGACCCACTTACTCCCACAGAGAGCCATAGACTCACTCAGAGAGCACTCACACAGAGAGCCAAAGTCTCACTGACACAGAGCCATAGACTCACTCACATGGAGACACATAGACTCACTCAAACAGAGAACCATTGATTAACCCACACAGAGAACCACAGAGTCACTCGCACAGACTCACAGAGAGAGACATAGACTCACTGACGTAGAGGACTTTATGCAGTACATCCTCGTCTTTTATGTAATGTGTTTCACTTAGCGCACACCACACCCACTATAACTCGAGTAGCACATGACGGACTGCTCTTATGAGTGGTGTGGGTGTTGGCAGCGTTGTTCTGTATTGCTGGGAGCTGATGCTGTACCGGTGCGCACTGTGTTACGTGGCGTGTCATCCTCTTCCTCAGCCTTTGTTCCAACATCTGTGTGTAGTGTCATCTCACTCACTCCCTTATAGTTTTCACTCATCATATCTCCATTTCATGTCCTTTGTATGTATATTGATGAATGTAACATTTTTTTATTATTATTTGGCTGCTATAAATTGCCACGTCATAAGCTACTTCATTCATCTATAATTTGTGGCCAGTTCGCTTCTGAAATAGAAGCTAATAGCTTAGAGGGCTTTACTAGGTAAGATAAAAATAGTTTATTTTCATTTTTTTGTGATTTGCTTACCTTTCCTATACTTTTCACTTCGATTGTGTTTTTGCATCATTTGTTCTTGTAACTTTCTGTACCACCCCAACTGGAAATCTGTGAAAAAGGGCTTTTTAGATTCATCCAGTATAAATAAAGATTATAATATAGATCTTCTACATATACACAACACATTTAAAATAAACATAGAAAACAGTGTACTGTACTCTCAATTAAAAATAATAATAAAAGTTATATTGTGCTAAAACGGAGCCTCCCCCTTTACCGTTTTTCCTTGTAGAAAAGTTTTCTGCTTGACGTAAAATAGCTTTAAGCAGCAATTTTCGACAACGCAACCCCCGCGTTAAGCAAGGATATGTTGTACTCACTTACACAGAGAGACATAGACTCAAACTTGATTTGGCACTTTCGTGACTGCAGGAATTACTCTTTGGTTATTTCGGTAAAGTCACGTAGACATAGACTCGCACAGAAAGCCATAAACTCACTCGAACAGAGAGACTTGGAGTCAATCACACAGAGCCATCGACTCATTCAAACACAGATGATGATAACAGATACCCATGAACTCACATTGAGACCCATGGACTCACACAGAGACCAGTAAACTTACCAGACCCGTAGACTCACAGAGACACATAGACTTACAGAGAGGTATAGACTTACACAGAGACCCATAGACTTACAGAGAGGTAAAGACTTACACAGAGACCCATAGACTGGTGAGCGAGATTTGAACTCGGATCACCAGATTTGTAGCACAGCACATTCGCCGATACACTACCGTTCACCTTACACACTCACACACGCACTCACATGCTCACTCATTCACGCAACCAGACGCTCACTTACACATTCAATCAATCACTCAATCACTCACACATTCGCGTTTTATTACATGTAGCAATATCTTCAGGAGCTAAATGTCAATTATTGAGGTCTGTTAAGATAAGCGAGTGTGTGGGTGTGTGGATGACATAGCAATAGTGGGTGAGTAGGTGAGTGAAGAGGTGAGCTCAGTAGCATGTTGCAGGTCTTCCCCAGGACAAGGCGGGTCATATTTAGGGTGTGTAACATGTTGATTGACTGGGTTGAGTGTTGTGTGTTTGTGAGCGAGTAGGTGAGCTCACTCGAATGTCGCAGGTCTCGCCCAGCGTTTTCCAATCAAAGATTAAACAGATGAATGAGTGGTGGGATTTTTGTTATTGTTTTCAGGTGAGCAGCACCACCTTAACACAAATATCTGTATTACACCTTCATCCATGTAATAGCTGTGTCCGTCTTACACCTCCATTTTCTTAGAAGCCTCTGGATTTGACATAGGGCATCATTTCTGTGTGTGTGTGTCTGTGTGACCCAGTCCTGGACCTTCCCTCGGTCGACTCACCCTCTAAAGAGTACCTGGTGCAGTGTCTATAATAAACATCAGCAATTGGGAGAGACAAAGGTGGCCGCGTGCATGGTGTTGGCCACATCACATCCCCACAGCGGATTTTGGTGAACCATCAAACAAAGACGGTCGCTGCATCGCGCTTTCAGAAGAGCTTCTGCGGCCATCTCAAACGCTCTTCCTTCTGATATCAGGAAGCCACTGGAGCTGTGCACCTTTACATCTTGATTGAAAACTAATTTCTTTAGAACTACTTTTTGTGCTGAGTTTGATGTCCTTCCCCTGCACCTCCGATTAGCACAGTTGGCTACGTTCCGTGCCAAAGAAGTTCAGCATACAAAATACATACCACCCCCTCGTGTGTTCCACAGCACAAGGATCCACAACTTGCCTTAACACGTCTATTGAGGCTACTTTGGTGACCTGTGTGGGTGCATAATTCTCATTATTTAATGAAATGGCCTTCATCAACAAAGGACACGAGTCCATTGAGGGACGGGGACAGCGTGGGGCCCTTCGTGGAGCTGATTCTCACAACGGCGGAGGAAGAGTTGGAGGGATGCAGCAGAGGAGGGGGTGGCACCGCACGATGTTCATGCTGAGAGTGAACGTGGCACTAGGAGAGGCTCCGGAGTTGGGCCTCCTCAGGGCGACTGGCGATAGAGTGGAGAAGTCGAGGTGAGAGTGACTCGGGGAATGGGGGTGAGGTGAGTCGAGGGGTGACTCGGGGAGTGAGATTAGTGGAGGGGTGACTAGGGGAGTGGGCGTGCACCTGATTATGCACGAATGTGAGTGGACTACCCATGCATTCATCATCATTATCTGCATCATCACCAGTGGTAAATCCACCTTCTGTGGCCAGACCACCAAGATTATATGGCCTTCCAAATATACATAAAGAAGATACACCCTTCGTCCCATCGTCTCCCCTATCAACTCCCCCACCTACAAACTGGCTCGTTTTCTGTCTGATATCCTGCGACCTTTTACTGGAAAAACCACCTCTGCAGTACTAAACTCTACTCACCTGGTATCGACAATCAAGGGTATTTCCCTATCCCCAGACGACCTGCTTGCCAGTTTTGATGTGGCTTCCTTATTCACCAAAGTTCCTGTACTTGACACCATCACAATCATTGAAGACTTGGTTCATCAAGGACTGTATACTGATGTACCACCCCTGGTGAGACACTGCTTAACCAACACATACTTCACCTGGAATGGAACTTTCTACAAACAAACTGAGGGCACCCCAATGGGCTCCCCCCTATCTCCGGTTGTAGCCAACGTGTTCATGGAAAAAATTGAAACTGACGCCATCCAGACTGCCACTCTACGCCCGACCTTATGGAAGAGGTACGTGGATGACACTTTTGTCATCTGCCCACATGGCCTGCCTGCTCTAGGCCAATTCCTCGACCACATCAATTCCATACACCCAGCCATCAGATTTACCATGGAAGTCGAAAAAGAAGGCAAGCTACCCTTTTTGGATGTCCTAATTAAAAGGAGACCTGATGGTTCAATGAGCCACTCTGTCTACAGGAAACCTACCCATGCGGATGCTACCTTAAAACCGGATTCCCACCACCATCCATCCTAGAAGAACTCCCTCATCAAGACTCTATACCATAGAGCCCAATGCATTTCCGACCAGGAACACATTGCCAGTGAACTCAAGCACGTACACCAAGCTCTCAAAGGTAATGGTTACTCCGACTACACAATCCGCAAAGTCATCACTCCAGTCATGAAGAAGGATCCGCTTGAGGAGCCATTCAAAACCATCACCTTACCTTACATTGCGGGGGTCACAAAAAAGATCTCCAAAATCCTGAATAAAAACAAGATCCAGGTCCGATTCAACACAGTACATAAAATCCGTGATCTGGTTCCTTCTGTAAAAGATGCGATTCCAGACATACAGTACCCGGGTGTTTACAAACTAAGTTGCCTCTCAGTTTAACACGTAGGCTTTCGCGACCAATATTATTCATAATAAAGGTTTTTGGGTTAGATCGCGTTATTTTTAAATGTGTCGTAACCCTCCACCACCCGACATGGCCAATCAGCAAAAAAAGTGTCACATTGACAAAAGACAAATAATTCACTACTTTAGCCCACCGGTGTGTTGAAGAGTGAATCCACAACATTTACAGTTTGGGTACTACGTTTCGCTGGTAATTATGGTTTTTAAAATTTTATTCAGTATCTCAGCGGAGACAACAAAAACAAAAAAAGCAAAAACCGAGGGGCCGCCCCTTCGCTCGCACCATAAAGGCCCCGCTCGGCCACCGACCCATCCTCTGGACCGGAGTCAACCCTGCCCCCCCCCCCCCGACCGCCCTAGCCCACCCTGGGTAGCGGCCACTTCCATCGTTCCCTTGCGGCATCGCGCCCCATTTTCACCCGGTCCACCTCCACCACCCTTTCCAACAATCTCCTCGCAACATAACATGTCTCCAACGGGGACATCGGGGACCCCTCCAGCTCCTTCTTTCGCGCGTTCCACAGTGCCTCCTTCGTCGCTCCTATTACAGCCCACACCTGGTCCCTGTCCTCCCTCCCCACCCCCCGCAGCTCTCCCCACATGACGTCCCATGCCGTCACCCTCGACAGCGCGAAACGGGCCAGCAACGGCTTACTCCTCCTCCAGACCTCCTGGGCAAAAGGGCACGCCACCATCACATGCGCTGCAGTTTCGTCCACGTTGCAGCCCCTCAGGCACTTGGGGGTATGCGCCATTTGGCGGCTGTACAAGTTACCCCGCGTCTCCAACCTGTCCCGGACAGCCAGCCATGACAGGTCCCTCTGCTCCTTCGTGAGCGCTGCCGACAACACATTCCTCCAAATCTTCCCGTGCATCTCCCTCCTCGCACCGGCCACCTCGTCACAGGCCTCCTCCTTCTCCGCCGCAGCCCGCACCTCCCTGGGAGCCCACCGGCCCCCCCACCAGTTCAGGCCGTGCTGCCCGACGTAGCTCCCCACCACGTCGCTGACCCAGCGCCCCCGCCAGTCCAAAGGAGTGCTCCTTCCTATCCCAGTCATCCCGAGCCCCCGCAACCCGTAATTCAGTTGATACCTCATATAACACGCTGCCTTGCCCCGCGGCTCCGTAGAGAAGAACAGCTGCAGCGCATTGCAGACAAAAGTCGATTGCAGGGTATACCCCACATTTGGGGCACCCCTCCCCCCATTCCGGACCTGCAGACACACCACGGCCCTCCTCACCCTCTCCATCCCTCCCCCCCAGATAAACCTGAAAATCGCCGAGGTCAAGGCCTTAGCCTCCCTCCCACCTGGCGGGAAAACCTGCGCCAAGTAGTTTAGGGATGGTAATATATCTGTCTTTACCACCATAATCCTACCGGCCATCGTGAGCCGCCTCCCAGCCCACTTACCGAGACAGAATCTGCTGGTGTGTGTGCTGGAGGTGGACGTCGGATATCTGTGCGGTCTGGAGCGGTGGACAATAGACTTCTGCAGCTCAACCAGGTGGACGCACTGGGCAGGGGGCAAGATGGTGGTGGCCTTAGAGACCCAATTACTCCGACAGAGAGCCATAGACTCACTCACAGAGTACACTCACACAGAGAGCCAAAGTCTCAACGTTTCGACCGCAACACAAGCGATCTTGCAACACAAGATCTTGCAAGACAAGATCGCTTGTGTTGCGGTAGAAACGTCGTGATCGATTTATTTTAATATAATTTTATGGTATTTCTACATACGTGACTTTACCGAAAAAAACAATGAGTAATTTATGCAGTCACGAAAGCTTTAATTCTTTATTAACACACTTATACGGACCAGTTACCTTTACAATTCTGTACTAAACTAATTGCGCCCCCTTACATTTTCCTGCCCCTCCCTCTTCTGCTGCTGCCGTGCCCCTTGCTTTCTTCGGCCCCTCCCCCTCCCCCCACCTCTGCTACTTATTTTAAGCCTCTGTCTGTTCATCCCTCTGGCCCCTTTTTTCTTGCTTCTCTGTCCGTCTTTCCTCTTCTTACCTCTTGTGTCCCTGTATATGTATTTCTGCTATCTTGTACCTCGTATTTGTTCACTCTGTCTATGCTTGTATGTTCAACCCAGAGGATGAACACGAAATTTAGCACTCTTCTGAAATTCGTGGTCTGCCAGGCAAGTGTCTAACTGTGTCGTTGGCCGACTGGTATTGCATCACGTAAATTTTTCTTAGGTTTGTTGAATTCTCGTCTCTCATCTTGTTGTATTTACCTCCGTGCAGTTTAACGCTCTCTATGTGTTGCGTTGATGTCACCCTATGTGCTATTTGTTTTTACACCTGATGAAGATTGATTTATTGATTTCTTTTAATATTTTATGGTATTTCTACATACGTGACTTTACCGAAAAAAACAATGAGTTAATCAATGGTTCTCTGTGTGAGTGAGTCTATGTGTCTCCATGTGAGTGAGCCTATGGCTCTGTCAGTGAGACTTTGGCTCTCTGTGTGAGTGTACTCTGTGAGTGAGTCTATGGCTCTCTGTGGGAGTAAGTGGGTCTCTAAGGCCACCACCATCTTGCCCCCTGCCCAGTGCGTCCACCTGGTTGAGCTGCAGAAGTCTATTGTCCACCGCTCCAGACCGCACAGATATCCGACGTCCACCTCCAGCACAGACACCAGCAGATTCTTAAACCTGGTGGTGGAAGTAAGGACACGAGAGGGGTAATAGTCAACCACCATTACAACCACCAAAATCACCGCTATCGTTAACACCACCATCAATATCACCACCTCCACCACAACGATCACTATCAAAATTACAATCACAATACTCTTTGGTTCTTTCGGTAAAGTCACGTAGGTAGAAAAAAATAATAGATCACGACGTTTCTATCGCAACACAAGCAACCATCATCAGGTGAAAAAATATAGCGAGAAAGCTGCTGAAACACGAAGTTATATTGGCTTGAGATAAGCTCAGCCCAAGGGTAAGTGGGCGGGGCTAGAGGTAGAATTTGCATGTAAATACAACACCACATCGTGGAAAAGGAAAGAGAGACACAGACACCGAGAGGCATCCACACACAGAGAGAGGCACACACAAAGAGACACACGAGAGATGCATATAGAGAAGAACACACCGGCAGAGAGATACCCACACAGACAGATGCAGAGAGAGATATACACAGAGAGAATTACATAATTGCCCATGAATTACTATGGTGTGACAATGCCAATTACCAATGTCAAAGGGAACATCAATGAATGGTAAATGTGGGGTAATATCCCCAGAAGAGCATGTAGACTACATTAAAAAAAAATCAGGCAATATAATATCACATATGGGTTCAGTTTAAAGTTTACTTATGACAAATAATACTGAAATAATTGTGCTCCATAGATATTCTTAATGGCCAAGTTACATAAACATCACGGAATCACTTAAGCTGACCATTTAAAAATACATTAATTCCAAGATGTTGAGCAAAGGAAATTGTTTGGAAGTTCATCTCACACCAAGTACATGTTACTATAAATCTAAATCTGCATAGTTCTCGACCAGCAAAGTCGCAAACATGTTTTAACACAAGCAAGGAGTTCGGTGTAAAGCTGTTAAGCAAATTAACCACTGCACACGGTTGTAAAGCTCTCTGGCTCAAAGACAGCACTCTACCAAGAGTCACGACGCAGCTGCGCACGCCGCATGACAATAGGCAGAGTGAGTGAATCTAAGGAGACACTGACCCTGTCAAAGGGGATCCCATGTCTAGAGTATTTGTGGCTGGTGCTACACATTTCTAACGTGATTAGCCATTTAGCTGATCTATCATTTGTGGAAAGGTCGCTTCTGGAAAACAGCCACATAGCTCAGTGGGTCTCACCTGGTAAAATAAAAATAGTTTATAGAGTTCGTTCTGCCTCAACGCGTGTTTTCATAACGCCATTTGGATATGGCACGATGGATGTATTAGGGAACACGTTTTATAACGCGGATGCTAAGTGGATATAACGCGATTGAGTTAACAGAACCACGTCGCGCGAGTAGGAATGTGCGGTTGTACGGCTGCCTGGGCACAGCGTCACACGAGGCATTGGGATGCTGCTGGATGCTTCCTGATGCTCCCCACGCGCCTCAGTCTTTGTTCAGCCGACACACGCATCTCACGCTGTTATCACGGACTGTGCTTTACCCTGTATTAGTCATTGTAACGAGGGAATTTACACAACGCGGTGTTATTCAGCAACGCAACTACCGCGTTATAGAACACTGCAGTAAATATTGTCGCGGTGTGGAAGGAGCAATTAACGTCATCTTGTGGCATGGAAAGGCATCGCAGCCCTAGCGAGCAGCCAGAGACAAAGCCTGCACGCACGGCAAAGTTGTGATTGACCCGGGGACTATTAGCAAGTGACACGTGTGGACTAATGGTTCCTCTAAATTACGATGTTGACGTTGGTTATAACGTGCTACAAATATGCTGAACGCACATCGCATTAGCTCTGACTAATAGCGGACTTTTTTTAAAGTTATCGTTTACAATGGTTAATTTGTATATCATGCCAAGTGAGTAATTTGCGTGTGGACCCTGACAGCGGCACTCAATGTCCAACTCTTGCGAATGCTCTCAGGGGATCTTTACCGTGCGCTGCGTTCACTCACTCAGCCCCAATCTCCCTGTCGTGAACTCACCACTCACCCACTCACTCACCTCACCCTTCAACTCACTCACCCTCCTCACCTATTAATTCTCCTCATTAACTCACTCACCCTGCAATCCACTCCCTCACCCCCCCCCTCCATCACCCGGCACTCACCGCCTGTCCGTGACCACCTCTCCCGTGCCTACAACCACAAACACCACCACCACCTCTCCCGTGCCTACAACCACAAACACCACCACCACCTCTCCCGTGCCTACAACCACAAACACCACCACCACCTCTCCCGTGCCTACAACCACAAACACCACCACCACCTCTCCCGTGCCTACAACCACAAACACCACCACCACCTCTCCCGTGCCTACAACCACAAACACCACCACCACCTCTCCCGTGCCTACAACCACAAACACCACCACCACCTCCTGCTGCTGCTGCTGTCGCGGTCTCCGCGTGGCGCCGCGGGCCCAGGGGGAGGCCTCGCGGCCCAAGAGCGGCGCCACGGCTCCCCCCCTCCCGCTCCTGGCCCCTCCCCCTCGTCCCTCCTGGCCCCTCCCCCTCGTCCCTCCTGGCCCCTCCCCCTCGTCCCTCCTGGCCCCTCCCCCTCGTCTCTCCTGGCCCCTCCCCCTCGTCCCTCCTGGCCCCTCCCCCTCGTCCCTCCTGGCCCCTCCCCTTCGTCTCTCCCGCTCGCGACGTGGAGTGAACTCGGCCCCGCCCCCACCGCCCCCCCCCCACCCTGCGCGCCCCCGCCGCCCATTGCAAGAATGGCGGGAAGCGGTCGCGGGGCCGACCGCGCGCCGCCTCTCGCGTGATTGGCTCGCTTCGCGTCACGTGGGGCAGGCGGAAGAAGAGTATGGGGGAGGAGCTGCGCGATTAGGGGCGGGGCCGTGGAGTCACGTGGTTGGCAATGATTGACAATAAGTGGGCAGGGATGACTGTTACGTCAAAGTGTACGTCACATCCGGTAATTACGTTAATATAAATAACGCTCCTTCGTCACGTGTCTCACACTTGCTTCTGTCCCGCGTGCCGTCAACACTAGCTGAGCATGGCGCTGCTGATCGTTGGCGTTCTGCTCTTGGCCCTGCTTGGGATGGGGATCTTCATTTATCTTCGTTTTACGCTTTCCATCTCAGACTTTCACCGCGAGACCACGACGCTGCAAAGGGAGATGATGGGCCAGCAGAATGTGGAGCTCTGTCAGAAGAACAAGACGCCCCATCTGAAGCTACAGCAGCAGCAGGAGGAGTTGATGGATAACCGAGAGACTCTCCAGAGAGAGAACAGGGGCCTGGTTCAACAGCTTAAAGAGCACCAGTTGGAGCTGGAGTCCACGAGAGTGCCTTGCTGCGAGCGTGCGTCTCTCCGTGCGGATTTTCTCCGAGACTGCAATGCAGCACAGCGGCAAATGTCGCTGCGCTGTAAAAAGGAAGGTCTCCGTAGGTCGCTGCGCATCCACCTGAGGGAGTTGAACTTCCTGAATCCACAGAGAGGGCAGAAGCAGTTTAGGCTGCGCGGGAAGCTGGCGCGTCACGAGGAAAAGTGGCACGGCGAAGAGAAGATGCGCAAAAAGTGCCGGCATCTCAGTAGACAGCTGAAAGAGCTGAAATGCGCCAGTTCTCAAATTTGTAAAGATGCCACCACCAACGCCACTGCCACCGCCGCTGCCACAGCTGCCACCACCGCCACCAAGCTCAAGAAATGAAGAGATGTATTAATTGGGTCCGAAAATGGCTGAAACGCAAGTCGACCATTTAAAAACATTGGGGCAATTTTGAAAATGACACCGCCCCAATTAAAACATTATTCACAAAGACAAACGTTCCCCGTATAGAATCAAGAGACTATTGGGGCAAGTGCTATTAGCAAGGAGCAGCACCTAAGAAGGCCTCCACAATACAATCACAAGCACAAACACAAAGGTCCCCCATGTAGCCTCAACACACTGTTGGGGAAAGTTGTACAATATATATTTATCTATGTTTAACTTATTTTGCATCACATGTAGTCAACCATACCAATGGGAGGTGTTGTTAATGAATAGTACAACTTTTGGATTCCATTACAGAGAATCGTTAGTAAGTCGAACAGTTCATAAGTCTGAATAAAATAGTGTACTGTATTTAAATTCACATACTGGAAGTGTTGTAAAATGTATTACGGTTTAACAAAAAATTGGAAGCATTGTTAAAGTCATAACACGGAATATTATACATTTGCAAATAATACTGTAATAAATACTGTATGGTAAACAAAAAATAAAGTTACGTAAATAGAAAAAAATATGTTTTTTTGTCACTTACCTTGAGTCTGGATGTGGGCCCGTTTGTCGAGAGGGGGCATAATGAGTCCCCATAACGGCACACGGGGGGGTTGGGGGTGAACGCCCGCAAGCACACACACACACAACAGCGGCAGTCATCCCCCGAATAGCCTAACCAGAATATTGGGGCAAGTGCTGTTAGTCAGCAGCGCCTATGAAGGCTGGAATGTCGCACGAGGGGGTGCGTGGACAGCACCACGCCCGGCTGCCTTTGTCTCCCCAGTGGTGATATTTACACACCACACCAGGCACTTATTTGAGGCTGAGTTGATCGACGGAAAGCCCAGCAACCATTAATATAATCGTTAAAGGTGTTGGTCGTGAGTGGGAATCGAACTGGGATCGGTGGGATGGTAGACAGTGTTCACCATTGCACTATCTCTCTCCACACACACACTCACAGGGGTATATGCGTCCGTGCACACACGCACAACAAAAAGACAATAATCGCCGTTTGCCCCTAAGTGGCAGTAACATCACCACAGCGCTTGTGCGGTGCTTGGTGCATTTTGAGGTCACTTGAAGTGTCGAAGGCTTGCTGGCAGGAAGTCATGAATAGACACAGGTACCATGGGTTGACTTAAGGTGATGACGGGCAGATGCCAAAGCCGTGCTCCCCACTGTGCCAACTTTCAGTGTTTCAGTCGTATAACGCTCTGCTCATTGTTATGAGTGTCGCTCCGCTGCCCTACGCTATTGCTGGAGGGCAACTGCCTCCACCTCCCCAGTAGAGTCTTTCATGAACCTCCTCCACATAGGCCTATCGCGACACTGCTGCTACCAGTCATCAGCAAGTTCAATCAGCTCCACATCCTTCTGTACCACATCAGTCCATCTCTTCTGTAGCCCATGCCGCGCCTGTTTAGCATGATCTATCTGCCCAAATTGAAGCTGCTTGGGGATGCGGTGACAGTGCATATAGACTTCATGACCCAGCCAATGGAGCCTGACTTGTCGGAAGGGCCCGCTGATGAGCCTTTGTCCAGATATTTCAGGATATTTTGGCCTCCTCACACAGTCCAGTCTGGTTAAACCCTGGATAGATCGTAGGCAGGCTAGACCGAATGTTTCAAACCATTGCAGATAATCCTATAGAGAGAAATAAGGGAAGGCATAACTGTGGTCCAGAAGACATGAAGGTTTGTATGGAGTAACAGATCAGGTAGCTTCCATACAATGTTACGCAGCTGATGAAAATATAATGCCGCTCGAATTAATCGAAGTGAGACCTCGGCTCCCAAAACAGAGTTGGTCATCAGCACACTGCCAAAGTATGGAAATATCTCCACTGTCTCCACAACTCCCTCAAAATACATGGGGAATTGAGGGAGGGGAACATTTTGATGATGTAAATACCCAGGGAGGTGATTTGTTTTGGTGGGGCTTATGGTAACGGCCCATATTTTAGTAGCATGTTCCGTGTTTAGATGGAGTGTCTCCAACTCCTCCTTAGAGTGGGCAGTAATCACCAGATCATCCGCATTCATAATATGGTTTAACAATAGAGAGCCATACCATGACCGGACTCGTGCATCGATCAGCCTCCCATTATATCTATACCAGATATAAATTCTCCTGGTACATCCATGGAAATCGTCTCATTACTAAGTAGTCAAAGAAATATGTTAAGTCGTGTTGGGGCCAGAGGACATCCATGTCGCACATTACTCACATATTCTATCATCCCTTAACTCCATTATATCGATTTCCCATGAGACACAGCAGTTGTTTTTCTATTGTTTATATATGCTTTTCATTACAGTAACTCTGTGTTTTTATTTAGCTTTTGTTATTTTGGTGATCCAGGTCTCTCTTGCAAATGAGAATCATCCTAGTCTCTTTAGTTTTCGCCTGTTTTAACTAAATAAATTACTACTTACTCACTCCATTATGAACTCACCCACTTCCCTTACTTTATGACTCACATAAATACGTCCTCTCCTTCCTCACGAGTCATATATTGACCTGATAACCCAGGCAATCACCTGATCATTCACTGTGCCAACATCACTCATGCACTATTTCACAATCTCACCAATGACCTACTCATCCCATCACTCACTACCTTACTCACCATCCGCTTTCCTCATTGACCCACTGGTAAAATGGAAATATGCAGTCTAACACTCACGTGTTTAAAGAAGCTCCTTCGCAGGTTAGATTTTCTAGATGATTTATTTGACGATAACGTATTTACAACGCAAAAGTACGACTCACATGAACCTTCCCTCGTACAGTACCCTGCACCTGTTTCCACCCATCAACACTGACACCACTATAACCTTTGCCATCTAAGAGAAAGGAAGTAGAAGACAGTTGAGTCTGCTGGAAGAATGTACCAGGGAAAACTGCTGGAAGCTGCCAGGGCGAGGCTGAGTAGGTAGAAAATGGGGAGCGAGGCCCACAATTGGGGCGCTAGCTCGGAGAATGAAGGACGACTGCAGGTGGCTGACATCGGGGCTGACTGTTGGATATCTACATGGTGGAAACCATTAAGAAAGACTGTTCGAGATGAATGTAGTGGAAAACACTGGGGCTGCAGATAGCCATACCCTTGTGAAGCGTGTGAGTTGCACTCTCTTCTCAAAAATGGAACCTGCAAAGAAGCTTCTGGTTGCAGTGGTGGGATACAGTCTACAAGTTCAAGAAGGAAGACCCGCCGAAGAGCTCCTGCAGAGAACGAGTTATCAACCCTAAGCGCTCCAGGTTTTTCAAACTCGGCAAATGGCGGGAGTGAGAGCCGGACCCCGTTGGCAGCCAAGTTCCCGATGGAAGTGGATGCTCCGCCAAAGACCCAAGAACCAGCATCGCCGAACAAAGAAAATTGGCGGCAGCTGTTGGACAGGTTGGACCACCTTACCTCAGTGGTGGATCGACTGATAATTTCGATGATGAAGAAAAGAGAAAAGGAAGGAACAGGTAGTGCACGGCTTAAGCCAGATCCATCTCCACCATGGACCGCAATGGCGAGGAGAAAGCGCCATAGGGCAGCAGCCATCGCTTCCCCCCGTCGAGCAGCAGGCGGGAACCAATCAAATGACTCAACCACAACTAGAAGCTGTTCAACAGACCTTAACCACCATGCAGAAAAATACGGAAGGCGATTGGATTGCATTCATCAAAAGATTTGAAGCAGCTGTCAGAGTCAGCCGATTGATTGACGACTAAGTGCTACGATTGCTGCCTACGGTGTTGGATGACAGAGCACTATTGGCCTTCTTTATGATCCCGGAAAATCAACCTGCCACAACCCAACACGGTTGTCAAGGGATGGCCGATGTTTTCTGTCCTGCGTCCAGCACAAGGCAGCAATGTTCGGCCTGGAGAAGAGGAGAGAGCGAGCCACTGATGGCTTATAGAAGTACCTTGCAAGCGGTTGCAGATGTGGCATTTTCAACGATGGACATGACGACCTGAAACGTGCTAGTGGTGGAGCGGCTACAAACTCTTCTCTATCAAAGTGGCATTACATTGCCGATTGTGCCAGAGAGGGAGCAAACTTCAATGTAGTTTGCTAAATGCCTCTGGGCACACACAGATCCCAGGGCACCATGTGAAGTAGCAGCCCATGTGACAAGGGTGATGGAGAATGGAGGAGCAGGAGGACCAACGGAGCCAACAGGGACAGCAACAACAGGGACCGCCGCAATACCCAGCATGGAGGGTGATCTGCAGGCGACCTTGGAAGAGATGGCTGTTGCCATCCAGGGGTTCAACGATTCAAGGTGTCAACTACAGCATCAGCGACCATGGCACAACCACGGAGGAATCCAGGACCATGCGGTGATATACTGCTACCACTGCGGGAGGCCGGGCCACATCGCGAGAGGTTGCCGAGGGGAAGTCATCCCGAGACAACCAAGAAACACCCAGGCGTGTCGCCTGTACACCCAGCCAGATCACACGTGCACCTCATTTCCAAAACCCTCATCACCAACATCACTAGCACACCACTCGATCACATCGACCTGGAGTGAAACAACAGGGAAAATTGGGCCAACATCTCGGGCTAAGTGGAAAAAGTTAGTGAGATCGGTCGTAGCAGCAGCGACAGGAACAGCATGGTGTAAACCGACCCTCCCTGACTCGCCGAGACAGGTGATGTAAATAAACACAGCAACGATAGAAAATGATGTATCACCCGCAGATCATGATCTTGGGCTGATAAGGACCGAATGAATCCGATTGCAAAAATAGGATGAAATTCTAGTCATTGGCTGCACAGGCAGCTGAATGTGCTCAAACTGGTCAAAAGGGGGAGCCATTCATCCCATGGTGAGGACTCCTGATGAGGTGGGACATGAAGATGCAGCGTTGTTGCCTTTTGGTGCAAAAACCCTTGCAAAAACAGTTGCTACTAGAAGTGCACGCCAAACAACAAATGCACTTGGGCCACCGAAACACATTGCTCACACTGCAGGCTCGATATTTTTGGCCAGTGATGTCAAAAGATGTACGCGAGCGGGTAATCATTGTCAGGAGTGTGCAAAAAGGAAACCTGCTCCCCATCCTATACAGCCTCCACTGCAGTCGATCGCAGTGGTGAGGGTAAACGAACTAGTAACGTTGGATATCCTGGGTGCATTTCCTAAAACAGCAAGGATAAAAAATATTTGCTCGAGGGGATAGAGTATTGCACACACTGGCTCGTTGCATGGCCAATACATGACCAAACGGCTGCAATAATAGCAGAAGCCTTTCTCCATGGCTATGTATTGGACAAGGGCCCCACTGAGAAACGTCTAACAGGCCAGGGTCAGAATTTTTCTACTAATCTGTTGCGAGAGGTTTGTAATATCGTGGGTACTAAGAAAATTCGAACGCCACCGTACCACCTGCAGTGTGATGGACAAGTAGATAGGCTTAACCGCACGCTGTCCGCAATGTTGTGCCATGTTGTAAATGGTGATCAGATGGACTGAGACTTGCACATCCCAGGGGTCCTAGGGGCATATTGTAGAGTGCCACATTCATCGGCCGGTCTCTTCCCCTTCTTTTTGATTTATGGGAGAGACCCTGAGCCACCTATTGAGGACCAATTGGTGGCTTTCCCTGCTAAAGTTGTGTCGTCGCCAACCTCCCTCAGACTGCCACTAAAAAAGCTCTGTGAAGCTCGTGAAGCCGCGATAGCAGAGTCAGGCAGATCGCAAATAGCAAACAAACGGTTGCGGAAAAGAACGGAGACGCCTGTACCCTTTGAACAGGTTGATCGGGCCTGGTTACACTGTCCTGAGGTCCGGGTTAGAAAATCCGCCAAACTACACCATCCTTTGCAAAGCCCAGTGGAATTGTTAAAATCCTCTGCCCGCAAAGTGTTCGCATCCAAATGGGACGCCAGAGATGGGTGGTTAATCCGAGTCGGCCTAAACCATATAGAGAACTGACGTCACAAGGGATCGTTCAGGCTCAAAAAGGCCGTGTCCAGGGGCGTCGTGACGAATGCCAGGGAGGGGAGCATCCTCCTCACAGAAATACTGCCCCCGCACTCTCCTCTCAGGATCGACCGGAATGAAGATGGCCACGATGAGGGAGGCCGACGGACTAATTTCGAGAGGTGCCGAAAAGGAGTGTCACCGGGTCGAATGTGCTGCTCGACCACACCTACAGTACATATTGATGGCTTGTTGTAAATGTAGGGCTAATGATGTTGCGTATTGTTTGCCTAAGAATGTACACCTTCAATAGGGCAGCCCACGTAAGAGTTTGGTGATGATACTGAATGGTCAAGTTGGGTTGTAATGTCTTCCCCCCCTTGATTCAAGCGGCTATGTTAAGCATTAACCCAGAGGTTAAATGTTTTGTACTCCATGCCCACATCATTGAATCCCGTGTGCGATCCCATTGATGTCCACATAGAGTTCCCTATTACTGGTAGGAACGAAGTTGTAAACTGAGTGTACCAGCCTGCAATAGATGAGTGTACCAGCTTGCAATAGATTAATGCGTCCGTCCGTCCGTCCCCTTTCAATACTTTAACGAAGTGAAATCTCGTGCTATTGGGGTGTAAAAATAAAATTGCGCAAAAGTCCAATGTTCCTACCAGCCCACCCTGCAGGGACCTGTTAAATTAGAGTTTTAGCCGGGACAGATATTTTTATGGGCAGAAGAGGGTGATGTAGGGTACTGTACATGGCAAAAGTTATAGTGGTGTCAGTGGAGATGGGTGGAAACAGGTGCATGGTACCGTACGAGGGAAGGTTCGAGGTACAAGACGGTAAAGTCTGCTAGAATAATCTTAAATTAAAGCTTTCATGAATGCAGGGATTCATACTCTTTGGTGGAGGCGATAGCACAGAGTGGTGTACCTTCTTTATGATTCTGATATTTCCATCCTACCTGCCTATATCAGCTGTTATTTCCGACTCTTTGTGTCTCTCTCTATGCCTCTCTCTTAGATCTCTCATGCTCACATGTCCTTTGGATTGCACTCTCATGCCTTTGGATTCCACCACTCTTCGATATTACTTTAACATGCTAATCTCTCACATTAACATAGCCACTTTGATGCCCTCTACGAGGAGGCCGCTCTCCGTTCTTACATTTACATGCTAATTTCTCACATTAACATCACTGGCCCCGCCCACTTATTTATGGCCCTTTGGCTACACCCATTTCAAACTCTTTTAAACATTCTGCCTCAACAGCAGATCATGCTTTGCCATCTCATGACGGACGCTTGTGTTGCACCCGAAACGTCGTGATTTATTTTATTTTATACCTACGTGACTTTACCGAAAGAACCAAAGAGTATGGAAGATACCAAGTCAGCTTCATCCCAATGGTGGTGTTTAGGCGAAAGTTTATCTATGAGTATATATAGGCTGGCTAACAGGTATGAAGTTACTCCTTTGGTGGTAATATACAACAAAAACAATAATAAATGTATAACCATTGTCATGGGTGAAGTCTTCCCATACTGGATCAGTCATGGAGATTGTTTCACCATACGCCATCATGCTTCTCAACGTGGGTTGATAACGAAAAGGCTCATGGCCAGTTTGTTTGATGTTAACTATAACCGAGAATCAAACTCAAGTGGCCTGATTCATAGTGCAATGCACAAACCATTGTGCCACCGTTCCACTCGTATGTACAAGTTAACAGGGAAATTAAAAAACTATGCCATGTTTTTTGTTTACTGTC
Source organism: Petromyzon marinus (assembly GCF_048934315.1). Taxonomy (NCBI): domain Eukaryota; kingdom Metazoa; phylum Chordata; class Hyperoartia; order Petromyzontiformes; family Petromyzontidae; genus Petromyzon; species Petromyzon marinus. Next base: position 694,202 of record NW_027423213.1, read on the forward strand.
AATAAAATGAGAAAATAACATTGCCACGTTGGTCAAGTTTTAGGTATAATGCAGACAAGGGTTTTGGTAGTTGGACGATTTCAGAATGGGTTGAAGGTGACAATCCTAATCAAATGCCATTTTCAAGATCGTGTGCATAGGTCTGTTGTAGACAAAAACAGCAGCCTGCTGATAAAGCATGTCCTGCATTCTTACTTGTGTAAAGAAGCTCCTTCGCAGGTTTAATTTTCTAGATTATTTATTCCCGACGATAACATATTTACAAGGTGAGAGTACGACTCATACGTTGCACAAGGCTATGACTATCTGCAGTCCCGGTGGTTTCTAATAGAGTAGATTAATCTCGAACAGTCTTTCTTGATGGTTTCCACCATGTTGATTTCCAACAGTCGGCCCCGATGTCGTCCACCTGCAGTTGTTCTTCAGTCCCCAAGGCATCACCCCATTTGTGGGCCACGCTCCCCCTTATATACCCGCACGGCCACGCCCTGGTAACTTCCAGCAGTTTTCCCCGGTAGATTCTCTCAGCAGACTCTATTGTCTTCTACTTCACTTCTCTTGGATGGCAAAGTTTATAGTGGGGGCAGTGGAGATGGGTTGAAACAGGTACAGGTTACTGTACGGGGGAAGGTTCGTGTGAGTCGTACTCTTGCGTTGTAAATACGTTATCGTGAAATAAATCATCTATCAAATGGAACCTGCAAAGGAGCTTCTTTACACATGTGAGTGTAAGCCTGAGTACAATCTCACGTGTTGTTGCTGTCGAGTATTTTAATTTTACCAGTGGGTCAATGAGGGAAGGGGATGGTGATTAATGTAGTGATAGAATGGGTGGGTCATTCTTGAGAGCATGAAAAAGTGCGTGAGGTTGACACAGTGAATGATCGGGTGATTGTGTGATCAGGTAAATATATGACTCATGAGGAGAGAGAGGGAGTATTTACGTGAGTCATAGATTTAAGGAAGTGGGTGAGTTCATAATGGAGTGAGTGAGTACCAGTTTATTGAGTTGAGCAAGGCGAGAACTAAAGCGACCATGATGAGTCTCATTTGCAAGAGAGACCTGGATCACCCAAATTACCAAAGCTAAATAAAACACAGAGTTACAGTAATTAAAGCAAATATACTATTTTCTTCTTTCGATAAAGCATATATAAACAATATAAAGACAACTGCTGTTTCATGGGAAATCGACGTAATGGAGCTAAGGGATGATAGAATGTGTGAGTAATGTGTGACATGGATGTCCTCTGGCCCCTACACGACTGAACATTTTCTTTGACTACGTTGTTTGAGACGATTTCCATGGATGTACCAGTAGAATTTATCTGGTATAGATATAATGGGAGGCTGATCGATGCCTGAGCCGGTCATGGTATGGCTCTCTATTGTTAAACCATATTATGAATGCGGATGATCTGGTGATTACTGCCCACTCTGAGGAGAAGTTGGAGACACTACAGCTAAACATGAAGCATGCTACTAAAATATGGGCCGTTACCATCAGCCCCACGAAAACAAATCACCTCCCTGGGTATTTTACATCATAAAAATGCTCCCTTCCTCAATTCCTCATGTATTTGGGGCACCTGAGGAGAGAGTGGAGTGGGCAGTGTGCTGATGATCAACTCCGTTTTGGGAGCCGAGGTCTCATTTAAAATAATTCGAGCAGCATTATATTTTCATCAGCTGCTCAACACAGTGTGGAAGCTACCTGGCATGTCACTCCATAAAAATCTCCATGTCTTCTCGGCCACAGTTATACTCTCCTTTATCTCTCTCGAAAGGAACATTAAGGTTAGCTTGCCCACGATCTATTCAGGGTTTAACCAGACTGGACTTTGTAAGCTCACAGATTCCTAGAATATCTGGACAAATGCCCATCTGTGGGCTCCTCCAGCAAGCGAGGCTGCGTTGTGTCATGCAGTCCGTATGCAGTCACGGCATCCCCAAGCAGCTTCAATTTGGCTGGATAGATGGTGCTAAATGGGCGTGGTACAGAATAGAGAAGAGATGGACTGATGTGGTGCAGAAGGATGTGGAGCTGATTGGACTTATTGATGACTGGTATCAGCAGTGTCATGATCGGCTTCTGTGGAGGAGGTTCATGAAAGGTGCTGCTGGGGAAGTGGAGGCAGTTGCCCTCCAGCAACAGCATAGGGCAGAGGAGCGAGGCTCAAAACAACGAGCAGAGCGCCAAACAACTGACACAAATAAAGTTGGCACAGTGGGGAGCACGGCTGTTGCATCTGCCCATCATCTTCCTAAGTCAATCCATGGCACCTGCGTCTATTACATGACCTCCTGCCAGCCAGCCTTCGACACTTCACGTGGCCTCAAAATGCACCGAGCATGGCACAAGTGCTGTGGTGATGTCACCGCCACTTAGGGGTGAACGACGGTTGTTGCGTTGTTGTTGTGCGTGTGTGCACGGACGCATGCACGCCTGTGAGTCTCGTGTATGGAGAGATAAAGAGAGGCAGCCGGGCAGGGTGCTGGCCATTCACCCCGTGTGCCATTCAGAGCTTCATAGGCGCTTGCCCCAACATTCTGGTAAGGCTATACAGCGGATGATTGTCGCTGTTGTGTGTGTATGGACGTTCACCCCCCTCCCACCGCCCCCGTGTGTGCAGGGACTCATTACGCCCCCTCCCGACAAGCAGACCGGCATCCGGACTAAAGGTAAGTGACAATAACAGATTTTTTTTCCATTTAAGTAACTTTATGTTTTGCTCACAATACAGTATTTATTAGAGTGTTGCATGCAAATGTACGATATTTTGTCTTATATATGACTTTGTTGATGTTCTATGGGGTATGTTTGTCTTTCTGAGTAATGTTTTAATTAGGGTGGTGTCATTTTCACAATTTCCCCAATATTTTTAAATGGCCGACTTGCGCTTCAGCAATTTTCGGAACCAATGGCTAAATCTCTTCATCTTCTTGGGCTTGGTGGTGGTGGCAGAAGTGGTGGTGGAAACGGTTGCGGTGGTGGAAGCTGTGGCAGCGGCGGTGGAAGTGGCGTCGGTGGTGGTGGCATCATTGTACATTTGAGACACGGTCCATATTAGCTCTTTCAGCTGGCTACGGAGATGCAGGTTCTCTTCTTGCAGCCTCTTTTCCCCATGCCACATGTCCTCGTGACGCACCAGCTTCCCGCGCAGCCTAAACTGTTCCTGCCCTCTCTGCGGATTCAGGAAGTTCAACTTCCTCAGGTGGGCGTGCAGCGACCTCCGGAGATCTTCGTTTTCACAGCGCAGCGACATTTGCCGCTGTGCTGCATTGCAGTCTCGGAGAAAATCCGCATGCAGAGACTTGCTCTCCCTGCAAGGCACTCTCGTGGGCTCCAGCTCCAACTGGCGCTCTTTAAGCTGTTGAACCAGGCTCCTGATCTCTCTCTGGAGAGTCTCTCGGTTCTCCATGAACTCCTCCAGCTGATGCTGTAGCTCCAGACGGAGCATCTTGCTCTTCTGACAGAGCTCCACATTCTGCAGGCCCATCCTCTCCGTAGACAGCGTCGTGGTCTCATGGTCAAAGTCTGAAATGGAAAGCGTAAAAAGAAGATATATGAAGATCCCCATCCCAAGCATGGCCAAGACCAGAACGCCAACGATCAGCAGCACCATGCTCAGTTCGAGTTGACGGCACGCGGGACATAAGCAAGTGTGAGACACGTCACGAAGGGGCGTGTTATTTATCGTGACGTCATTACCGGATGTGACGTACACTATGACGTAACAGCCATCTCTGCCCACTTATTGGCAATCATTGCCCACCACGTGACTCCACGGCCCCGCCCCTTACCGCGCAGCTCCTCCCCCATACTCTTCTTCCGCCTTCCCCACGTGACGCGAAGCGAGCCAATCACGCGAGAGGCGGCGCGCGGTCGGCCCCGCGTCCGCTTCCCGCCATTCTTGCAATGGGCGGCGGGGCCGCTCAGGGTGGGGCGCGGGGGGCGGGGGCGAGTTCACTCCACGTCGCGAGTCGGGAGGAGGGACGAGGGGGAGGGGCCAGGAGGGACGAGGGGGAGGGGCCAGGAGGGACGAGGGGGAGGGGCCAGGAGCGGGAGGGGGGGGGAGCTGAGAGCTGCGAAAGTTTGGGGTACCACTACTTGAAAAATATACTGTACCACAGAAATGAGTTTATGTTTAGTTCGATTTAGAACATCTTTCCAATGGTTGCTTAATTTGAAACCAACTTCTCGGTTGAAATTGTGTCTGTGTTTGTAGATCTGAATTGCCTCGTGAACAAATCTCTGATAAAAACCCGTGGGTTTGCAAAGAACCTTGGTATCGGAGAAAATTATATCGTGATCACCCACATGGTTGTAACAGTGATCAGCAAAGAATTCGTTTTGCTGTGTTTCAAATCTGATTTGTGCTCGCGAATTCGGTCAGAGACATGTCGCTTTGTCTCCCCGATATAGCAATCACCGCAGGTACAACTCAATTTGTAAACCCCGGGGTACTGTAAGTCAGGAATGCCATCCTTCACGGATGGGATCAGATCACGAATTTTGTGTACTGTATTGAACCGGACCTGGATCTTGTGTTTGTTTAGAATTTTTGAAATCTTTTTAGTAACGCCTGCTATATATGGTAGTGTGATGGTTTTGGCCGGAGTATCAAGTGGTTGTTTCTGTATGGAGGGAGAAACAGCTTGGCAGATGGTACGGTCAGAGTAACCATTCCTTTTGAGGGCCAGGTGCACATGTTTTAATTCACTGGTCAGGTGGTGTTGGTCCGAAATGCAATGAGCCCTATGGTATGAAGTTTTGATGAGAGAATTCTTTTGGGCTGGGTGGTGGTGGGAATCAGGTTTCAAGTAGGAATCTGTGTGGGTGGGTTTCCTGTAGACAGAATGCCCCAATGAGCCATCAGGTCTCCTCTCAAACAGAACATCTAAGAATGGTAGCTTAAATTTCGATTTAAAGTTTTCGTGACTGCAAGGATTCATCTTCTTTGGTTCTTTCGGTAAAGTCACGTAGAATGAGAATAAAATAATAAATTGATAAAATAAAATAACACAATAATATTCTCACGACGTTTCGGCCACAACACAAGCGGCCTTCATCAGGTGAAGGGGACGAGACTGTCTGGAGGACAGCGCTGGAGTGAGAAAGCCACGCTGAGATCACGACCTTTAAGCTGTGTGAGAAGAAACAAAGCGCCTGACAAAGGAATTAGCATTTAATTTAGCATTGAAATGGCTGAGTGATTAGCTTGTGACTGGTCACAGAAAAGGCTATATTAAAGTTAAAGCATACACATCCGCAAAGGCACCCCTTGACAAAGGAATTAGCATAGAATTTAGCATTGAAATAGCTAAGTTAAAGTATACACATCCGCAGAAGCACTCCTTGACAAAGGAATTAGCATAGAATTTAGCATTGAAATAGCTGAATGATTAGCTTGTAACTGGTCACAGAAATAGCTATGTTAAAGTCAGAGCATATACATTCACCGAGGCACCTAGTACAAATCAAACAGGAGAATTTAGCATTGAACTAGGCGAATTTAGCATTGAAATAACTGAGTGATTAGCTTGTGACTGGTCACAGAAATGGCTGTTGAAGTTAAGGCCTACACATCTGAGCTATTCACTGTAACTGGGTATACAATACAATATATAATGAATACTATATCATGAACCAAAAAAAATACTAAAATATAAATTACCTCAATGTTATCAATAAACTCTATATTCTCCAATCAGCTAAGCTACCAACAATAAGTCGTTATATATCACAATGCTATATGGCGAAAAATGGGTGGATTCTTACCCTCAACTTTAGCAACACGGATAGCTTAACCGTGGTTAATGGTATGGTTTACAACATGGAGTATAACAGCGCCTCGCAGCTGTCTCTCTCCCCCTCCTCTGTTCCGACCATCGATGAACTCGTCCGTCTGAACGGGACCCGTAGCTATCCGTGGTGCTAAAGTTGAGGGTAAGAATCCACCCATTTTTCGCCATATAGCATTGTGATATATAACGACTTATTGTTGGTAGCTTAGCTGATTGGAGAATATAGAGTTTATTGATAACATTGAGGTAATTTAAATTTTTGTGTTTTTTATTGGTTCAGTATATAGTATTCATTATATATTGTATACCCAGTTACTGTGAATAGCTCAGATGTGTAGGCCTTAACTTCAACATAGCCATTTCTGTGACCAGTCACAAGCTAATCACTCAGTTATATCAATGCTAAATTCGCCTAGTTATTTCAATGCTAAATTCTCCTGTTTGATTTGTACTAGGTGACTCGGTGAATGTATATGCTCTGACTTTAACATAGCTATTTCTGTGACCAGTTACAAGCTAATCACTCAGCTATTTCAATGCTAAATTCTACGCTAATTCCTTTGTCAAGGGGTGCCTTTGCGGATGTGTATGCTTTAACTTTAACATAGCCTTTTCTGTGACCAGTCACAAGCTAATCACTCAGCCATTTCAATGCTAAATTATATGTTAATTCCTTTGTCAAGGCGCTTTGTTTCTTCTCACACAGCTTAAAGATCGCGATCTCAGCGTGGCTTTCTCACTCCAGCGCTGTCCTCCAGACAGTCTCGTCCCCTTCACCTGATGAAGGCCGCTTGTATTGTGGCCGAAACGTCGTGAGAATATTATTGTGTTATTTTATTTTATCAATTTATTATTTTATTCTCATTCTACGTGACTTTACCGAAAGAACCAAAGAAAATGGTAGCTTACCATCTTTCTCCACTTCCATGGTCTTGTTCTTCTGACAGAGCTCCACATTCTGCAGGCCCATCCTCTCCGTTTGCAGCGTCGTGGTCTCGCGGTAAAAGTATGAGATGGAAAGCTTAAAACGAAGATAAATGAAGATCTCCATCCCAAGCATGGCCAACAGCGGAACGCCAACGGTCAACAGCGCCATGCTGAGCTCGTGTTGACGGCACGCGGGACGGAAGAAAGTGTGAGGCACGTCACGAAGGGGCGTGTCCTATATCACCGGATGTGACGTACAGCCATCCCTGCCCACTTATTGGCAATCATTGCCCACCACGTGACTCCACGGCCCCGCCCCTTACCGCGCAGCTCCTCCCCCATACTCTTCTTCCGCCTTCCCCACGTGACGCGAAGCGAGCCAATCACGCGAGAGGCGGCGCGTGGTAGGCCCCGCGACCGCTTCCCGCCATTCTTGCAATGGGCAGCGGGGCCGCGCAGGGGGGGGGGCGGTGGGGGCGGGGGGGGCGGGGCTGAGTTCACTCCACGTCACGAACGGGAGGAGGATTGACGAGGGGGAGGGGCCAGGAGGGACGAGGGGGAGGGGCCAGGAAGGACGAGGGGGAGGGGCCAGGAGGGACGAGGGGGAGGGGCCAGGAGGGACGAGGGGGAGGGGCCAGGAGCGGGAGGGGGGGAGCCGTGGCGCCGCTCTTGGGCCGCGAGGCCTCCCCCTGGGCCCGCGGCGCCACGCGGAGACCGCGACAGCAGCAGCAGGAGGTGGTGGTGGTGGTGTTTGTGGTTGTAGGCACGGGAGAGGTGGTGGTGGTGTTTGTGGTTGTAGGCACGGGAGAGGTGGTGGTGGTGTTTGTGGTTGTAGGCACGGGAGAGGTGGTGGTGGTGTTTGTGGTTGTAGGCACGGGAGAGGTGGTGGTGGTGTTTGTGGTTGTAGGCACGGGAGAGGTGGTGGTGGTGTTTGTGGTTGTAGGCACGGGAGAGGTGGTGGTGGTGTTTGTGGTTGTAGGCACGGGAGAGGTGGTGGTGGTGTTTGTGGTTGTAGGCACGGGAGAGGTGGTCACGGACAGGCGGTGAGTGCCGGGTGATGGAGGGGGGTGAGGGAGTGGATTGCAGGGTGAGTGAGTTAATGAGGAGAATTAATAGGTGAGGAGGGTGAGTGAGTTGAAGGGTGAGGTGAGTGAGTGGGTGAGTGGTGAGTTCACGACAGGGAGATTGGGGCTGAGTGAGTGAACGCAGCGCACGGTAAAGATCCCCTGAGAGCATTCGCAAGAGTTGGACATTGAGTGCCGCTGTCAGGGTCCACACGCAAATTGCTCACTTGGCATGATATACAAATTAACCATTGTAAACGATAACTTTAAAACAAGTCCGCTATTTGTCAGAGCTAATGCGATGTGCGTTTTGCATATTTGTAGCACTTCATAACCAACGTCAACATCGTCATTTAGAGTAACCATTAGTCCATACGTGTCACTTGCTAGTAGTCCCCGGGTCAATCACAACTTTGCCGTGCGTGCAGGCTTTGTCTCTGGCTGCTCGCTAGGGCTGCGATGCCTTTCCATGCCACAAGATGACGTTCATTGCTCCTTCCACACCGCGACAATATTTACTGCAGTGTTCTATAACGCGGTAGTTGCGTTGCTGAAGAACACCGCGTTGTGTAAACTCCCTCGTTACAATGACTAATACAGGGTAAAGCACAGTCCGTTATAACAGCGTGAGATGCGTGTGTCGGCTGAACAAAGACTGAGGCGCGTTGGGAGCATCAGGAAGCATCCAGCAGCATCCCAATGCCTCGTGTGACGCTGTGCCCAGGCAGCCGTACAACCGCACATTCCTACTCGCGCGACGTGGTTCTGTTGACTCAACCACTTAGCATCCACGTTATAAAACGTGTTCCCTATTACATTCATCGTGCTATATCCAAATGGCGTTATGAAAACACGCGTTAAGGCAGAACGAACTCTATAAACTATTTTTATTTTACCAGGTGAGACCCACTGAGCTATCTGGCTGTTTTCCAGAAGCGACCTGTCCTCAAATGATAGATCAGCTAAATGGCTAATCACGTTAGAAATGTGTAGCACCAGCCACAAATACTCTAGACATGGGATCCCCTTTGACAGGGTCAGTGTCTACTTAGATTCACTCACTCCGCCTATTGTCATGTGGCGTGTGCAGCTGCGTCGTGACACTTGGTAGAGTGCTGTCTTTGAGGCAGAGAGCTTTACAATCGCGTGCAGTGGTTAATTTGCTTAACAGCTTTACACCGAACTCCTTGCTTGTGGTAAAACATGTTTGCGACTTTGCTGATTGAGAACTATGCAGATTTAGATTTATAGTAACATGTACTTGGTGTGAGATGAACTTCCAAACAATTTCCTTTGCTCAACATCTTGGAATTAATGTCTTTTTAAATGGTCAGCTTAAGTGATTCCGTGATATTCTTAGTTTTTTCGGTAAAGTCACGTTGAAAAGAAACAACAAAATAATAAAATATATATATAAAACAAAAAAATTCTCACGACGTTTCGACCATAACTCAAACGGTCATCTTCAGGTGTGTTGGTTTGCATAAATTAATTTTTAAACGGCACATTTATTTATTTATAAAAAAAACGTTAGCGCCACGCGCAGAGATTTGGCAGTTTACCCAGGACTAGTCCATCTATATTTTGAAAAGAGGAGGGGGGAGACGAAATTTTTTATAATGTATGCTGTCTGAAAGCCACATATACAAGCACAGAGACAATTTCAACCGAGAAGATGGATTCTATCTTAGCAATCATTGGAAAGATTTGATAAACCATTTCAGTTCTTAATTGATTGTTCACGCTTACAGTGATATTATATTGCCTGATTATTTTAATTTTTAATGTAGTCTACATGCTCTTCTGGGGATATTACCCCACATTTACCATTCATTGATGTTCCCTTTGACATTGGTAATTGACATTGTCACACCATAGTAATTCATGGGCAATTATGTAATTATCTCTGTCTCTCTCTCTCTCTGCATCTGTCTGTGTGGGTGTCTCTCTCTGCCGGTGTGTTTTTCTCTATATGCGTCTCTCGTGTGTCTCTTTGTGTGTGCCTCTCTCTGTGTGTGGATGTCTCTCGGTGTCTGTGTCTCTCTTTCCTTTTCCACGATGTGGTGTTGTATTTACATGCAAATTCTACCTCTAGCCCCGCCCACTTACCCTTGGGCTGAGCTTATCTCAAGCCAATATAACTTCGTGTTTCAGCAGCTTTCTCGCTATATTTTTTCACCTGATGATGATTGCTTGTGTTGCGATCGAAACGTCGTGATCTATTATTTTTTCTACCTACGTGACTTTACAGAAAGAACCAAAGAGTATTGTGATTGTAATTTTGATTGTGATCGTTGTGGTGGAGGTGGTGATATTGATGGTGGTGTTAACGATAGCGGTGATTTTGGTGGTTGTAATGGTGGTATTGATGGTGGTAATGGTGGTTGACTATTACCCCTTTCGTGTCCTTCCACCACCAGGTTTAAGAATCTGCTGGTGTCTGTGCTGGAGGTGGACGTCGGATATCTGTGCGGTCTGGAGCGGTGGACAATAGGCTTCTGCAGCTCAACCAGGTGGACGCACTGGGCAGGGGGCAAGATGGTGGTGGCCTTAGAGACCCACTTACTCCCACAGAGAGCCATAGACTCACTCACAGAGTACACTCACACAGAGAGCCAAAGTCTCACTGACACAGAGTCATAGGCTCACTCACATGGAGACACATAGACTCACTCACACAGAGAACCATTGATTAACTCATTGTTTTTTTCGGTAAAGTCACTAATGTAGAAATACCATAAAATTATATTAAAATAAATCAATCACGACGTTTGGACCACAACACAAGCGATCTTGCAACACAAGATCTTGCAACACAAGATGGCTTGTGTTGCGGTCGAAACGTCGTGATTGATTTATTTTAATATAATTTTATGGTATTTCTACATACGTGACTTTACCGAAAAAAACAATGAGTAATTTATGCAGTCACGAAAGCTTTAATTCTTTATTAACACACTTCTACGGGGAAGTTACCTTTACAATTCTGTACTAAACTAATTGCGCCCCCTTACATTTTCCTGCCCCTCCCTCTTCTGCTGCTGCCGTGCCCCTTGCTTTCTTCGGACCCTCCCCCCACCTCTACTACTTATTTTAAGCCTCTGTCTGTTCATCCCTCCGGCCCCATTTTTCTTGCTTCTCTGTCCGTCTTTCCTCTTCTTACCTCTTGTGTCCCTGTATATGTATTTCTGCTATATTATACCTCATATTTGTTCACTCTGTCTATGCTGGTATGTTCAACCCAGAGGATGAACACGAAATTTAGCACTCTTCTGAAATTCGTGGTCTGCCAGGCAAGTGTCTAACTGTGTCGTTGGCCGACTGGTATTGCATCACGTAAATTTTTCTTAGGTTTTTTGAATTCTCGTCTCTCATCTTCTTGTTGTATTTACCTCCGTGCAGTTTAACGCTCTCTATGTGTTTGCGTTGATGTCACCCTATTTGCTATTTGTTTTTACACCTGATGAAGAGCGCTTGTGTTGCAGTCGAAACGTCTTGCTTGATTTATTTTAATATAATTTTATGGTATTTCTACATACGTGACTTTACCGAAAAAACAATGAGTTAATCAATGGTTCTCTGTGTGAGTGAGTCTATGTGTCTCCATGTGAGTGAGCCTATGGCTCTGTGTCAGTGAGACTTTGGCTCTCTGTGTGAGTGTACTCTGTGAGTGAGTCTATGGCTCTCTGTGGGAGTAAGTGGGTCTCTAAGGCCACAACCATCTTGCCCCCTGCCCAGTGCGTCCACCTGATTGAGCTGCAGAAGTCTGTTGTCCACCTCCAGCACAAACACCAGCAGATTCTTAAACCTGGTGGTGGAAGTAAGGACACGAGAGGGGTAATAGTCAACCACCATTACCACCATCAATACCACCATTACAACCACCAAAATCACCGCTATCGTTAACACCACCATCAATATCAGCACCTCCACCAGAACGATCACAATCAAAATTACAATCACAATACTCTTTGGTTCTTTCGGTAAAGTCACGTAGGTAGAAAAAAAATAATAGATCACGACGTTTCGATCGCAACACAAGCAACCATCATCAGGTGAAAAAATATAGCGAGAAAGCTGCTGAAACACGAAGTTATATTGGCTTGAGATAAGCTCAGCCCAAGGGTAAGTGGGCGGGGCTAGAGGTAGAATTTGCATGTAAATACGACACCACATCGTGGAAAAGGAAAGAGAGACACAGACACCGAGAGACATCCACACACAGAGAGAGGCACACACAAAGAGACACACGAGAGACACATACAGAGAAAAACACACCGGCAGAGAGAGACACCCACACAGACAGATGCAGAGAGAGATAGACACAAAGAGAATTACATAATTGCCCATGAATTACTATGGTGTGACAATGCCAATTACCAATGTCAAAGGGAACATCAATGAATGGTAAATGTGGGGTAATATCCCCAGAAGCGCATGTAGACTACATTAAAAAATAAAATAATCAGGCAATAGAATATCACATATGGGTTCAGTTTAAAGTTTACTTATGACAAATAATACTGAAATAATTGTGCTCCATAGATTATCTTAATGGTCACGTTACATAACCATCACGGAATCACTTAAGCTGACCATTTAAAAAGACATTAATTGCAAGATGTTGAGCAAAGGAAATTGTTTGGAAGTTCATCTCACACTAAGTACATGTTACTATGAATCTAAATCTGCATAGTTCTCGATCAGCAAAGTCGCAAACATGTTTTACCACAAGCAAGGAGTTCGGTGTAAAGCTGTTAAGCAAATTAACCACTGCACACGGTTGTAAAGCTCTCTGCCTCAAAGACAGCACTCTACCAAGTGTCACGACGCAGCTGCACACGCCGCATGACAATAGGCGGAGTGAATGACTATGTAGACACTGACCCTGTCAAAGGGGATCCCATGTCTAGAGTATTTGTGGCTGGTGCTACACATTTCTAACGTGATTAGCGATTTAGCTGATCTATCATTTGTGGACAGGTCGCTTCTGGAAAACAGCCACATAGCTCATTGGGTCTCACCTGGCAAAATAAAATAGTTTATAGAGTTCGTTCTGCCTTAACGCGTGTTTTCATAACGCCATTTGGATATAGCACGATGGATGTATTAGGGAACACGTTTTATAACGTGGATGCTAAGTGGATATAACGCGATTGAGTCAACAGAACCACGTCGCGCGAGTAGGAATGTGCGGTTGTACGGCTGCCTGGGCACAGCGTCACACGAGGCATTGGGATGCTGCTGGATGCTTCCTGATGCTCCCCACGCGCCTCAGTCTTTGTTCAGCCGACACACGCATCTCACGCTGTTATCACGGACTGTGCTTTACCCTGTATTAGTCATTGTAACGAGGGAGTTTACGTAACGCGGTGTTCTTCAGCAACGCAACTACCGCGTTACAGAACACTGCAGTAAATATTGTCGCGGTGTGGAAGGAGCAATGAACGTCATCTTGTGGCATGGAAAGGCATCGCAGCCCTAGCGAGCAGCCAGAGACAAAGCCTGCACGCACGGCAAAGTTGTGATTGACCGGGGGACTATTAGCAAGTGACACGTATGGACTAATGGTTACTCTAAATGACGATGTTGACGTTGGTTATAACGTGCTACAAATATGCTAAACGCACATCGCATTAGTTCTGACAAATAGCGGACTTTTTTAAAAGTTATCGTTTACAATTGTTAATTTGTATATCATGCCAAGTGAGTAATTTGCATGTGGACCCTGACAGCGGCACTCAATGTCCAACTCTTGCGAATGCTCTCAGGGGATCTTTACCGTGCGCTGCGTTCACTCACTCAGCCCCAATCTCCCTGTTGTGAACTCACCACTCACCCACTCACTCACCTCACCCTTACACTCACTCACCCTCCTCACCTATTAATTCTCCTCATTAACTCACTCACCCTGCAATCCACTCCCTCACCCCCCCTCCATCACCCGGCACTCACCGCCTGTCCGTGACCACCTCTCCCGTGCCTACAACCACAAACACCACCACCACCACCTCCTGCTGCTGCTGTAGCGATTTCTCCCATGAGCGAAGCTCCGTGGCGAAGGTGTCAGGAATTAATTCGGATTGATGGATCTGTTGGTAATTTATGCGATTAGAAGTACAATCCAAGACAAAATAGTTTAGATGGAAAAATTATTACTATACTTATAAACGACGGATGGTTATCACTCGGTCTGTCACGATACCTTCACGGCCACCGATGGTTCCCGTCTTGAGAATTAGGCCTTTGTCAATGACGCGTGTGTTTTTAGTGATATGGATGGTGTACAGTAGGCCAGTGTTTCGCCACGGAGCTTCGCTCACGGGGAGAAATCGTATTAAACCGGTTCCTTATACAATTCCGTCCACGAATTAATTAATTTCCCGTGAGACAGCATGCACCCCACCGCACAACCTCAATCCAAGCCATTTCTGTAATCATCTGATCTTGCCGATGGATCTATTGATATATTTGTGCCTTTGGGAATAACTGTTTTGATCGCCTTTTCGTATGAATTTCGTCATGTAATCTTTAAGCACCTTCGTTAATGATCGCCGCACATACTCGCGTACTCTACAGAATACTCAACTGTTCCATGACCCAATGTGCTAACAACGTGATAAGGTATATTCTTATTTTTTTCGGTAAAGTCACGTTGAAGAGAAACAACAAAATAACAAAATATATATAAAACAATAAAAAATTCTCACGACGTTTCGACCATAACTCAAACGGTCATCATCAGGTGTGTCGGTTTGCATACATTTATTTTTAAACGGCACATTTATTTAATTATAAAAAACGTTGGCGTCACGCGCAGCGATTGGCAGTTTGCCCAGGACTAGTCCATCTATTTTTTTTAAAAGAGGAGGGGGGAGACGAAATTTTTTATAATGTATGCTGTCTGAAAGCCACTGTAAGCATGAACAATCAATCAAGAACTGAAATGATTTATCAAATCTTTCCAATGATTGCTAAGATAGAATCCATCTTCTCGGTTGAAATTGTCTCTGTGCTTGTATATGTGGATAGCCTCATGAACGAATCTCTCATGGAAGCCAGATGGCTTACAAAGAACCTCCGTCTTGGAAAAGTCAATGGCATGTGAGCCTACTGAATTAGAACAATGATCTGCTACGGCCGAGGTGTTGGTCCTACCGTGTTTAAGGTCTGCTTTATGTTCACGAATGCGGTCCGAGACATGGCGTTTGGTTTCTCCAATGTAACTACTACCACAGAGGCAACTTAGTTTGTAGACACCAGGGTATTGTATGTCCGGAATCACATCTTTTACAGACGGAACCAGATCACGGATTTTATGTAATGTGTACAAGCACAGAGACAATTTCAACCGAGAAGATGGATTCTATCTTAGCAATCATTGGAAAGATTTGATAAATCATTTCAGTTCTTGATTGATTGTTCACGCTTACAGTGGCTTTCAGACAGCATACATTATAAAAAATTTCGTCTCCCCCCTCCTCTTTTAAAAAAAAAATAGATGGACTAGTCCTGGGCAAACTGCCAATCGCTGCGCGTGACGCCAACGTTTTTTATAATTAAATAAATGTGCCGTTTAAAAATAAATTTATGCAAACCGACACACCTGATGATGACCGTTTGAGTTATGGTCGAAACGTCGTGAGAATTTTTTATTGTTTTATATATATTTTGTTATTTTGTTGTTTCTCTTCAACGTGACTTTACCGAAAAAAATAAGAATATGAATTACTGCAGTCACGAAAGCTTTAAATCAAAACGTGATAAGGGTTTCTTATGGATCTCTGAATGAACGCCATACTGTGTGTGCACATTCCAGTATAATCTTTCATAATAGAGTATCAAGGTTTGTTTTGTTTAGATGTTTAACGACTCTCTCTCTCTCTCACCAACTGAGCTCGCGTTATGCGGCGGAATTAACCACAGGTGCTGTTGTCAAAGTGAAACAACGCAGTCGTGATGGTTACTGTGATGATACTGTTGAAATTCCAAGATCGAGATTTCGCATATTATATTAGAATTAAAGTTTAATTAGAAAATAAAATTGATTAACGCATAAGTGATTGTGTGATTCTTTCCTGAAATCTATGCATAAGAACTGGTTCTGCGTAGAGATATGAACTTGGTGACCTTACATAAACACTCTAATCCATACTCAGTAAATATTAAAGCAAGAATAATTGTATTATACTAATCGATAATACGAAGTTAAACAATGAAGCCGAGTTGACTCTGGCATACTCGCATCACACTAACATAACTGCATACGATTAATTATATTATCCCGATTGATAACCAACCCTCGTCAACGAGGCGGGGCCTGATTATCTTAAAGGCTGTCATTAACAACCACACCCACTCGCATAATTTATACGCATGATTACCCAAATTAACATAATTGCAGATAAATTATGCAAATTTAAAACTTCATTTAATATTACTATTTTCATCAAATTTTCATTACCCACATATACAACAACCTCGACATCGTCCTGCCATCCGTCGACAAAGACGACTTGTCTTCTCTCAAAGTTTCAAGATGCATCCAGGCCCACCTGCTCTTGCAACGACATAAGGGGTTGGCGGCGTATACTGTACCTAGTGAGATGCGTGATACACCCGAAGATGTGGAGCCCATCCAAGCCTGTGCTTCAACCCAAGGCGGAGGCTGGCGGGGGGGGATGGCATGGTGTGACAGGATGAACAACTTCGATGGCAAGATACCTCTCCTCATCCTGAGAGCGGGCACCACAGTCATCCACCTGACTGTCCACCACTCCACTGCACCCGAAGGCGAGTCGCCTTCGGCCCCTGAATCCACCTCACTCATTACGTTCGGTCGGTTTTCATTCCCGTCGTGTGTCGGTGCATGAGGGTTCAGATTTTGCTCAGGCTGACTGGCTGCTCCGACCGGGTCGGTGATTGGAGTTGGTCCATAGAGCGATTGCTGTGACCGCAGGTTCATCCGCTGTTATCGGATTGATAGAGGGGGTTGAAATCAGAATGTTCGTCGATACTGGTGCATCCGCGACTATCATTTCCAAGTTGATTTTTAACATTCTGCCCCCTAAATGTCGTACCTTATGTCCCGTCAGGGTTCCGTGCTTTTATGCAAATGGCTGCTCATTGGGCCTCACTGGGAAAATAAGGGTGTGTATTGGAGATATTAAATTGACGAGGCCAGTTCTTGTATCAACGTCCCTTGCTGTTCCTTGCTTGCTCAGGACTGACTTCTTGAGGCAGATGCCCCTGAAAATTTTGATCGATCAAGGTTCCCTTGAGTTACCATTGGGCCATCGAATAGCCTTTTGCCTTCTCCCACTCGATTGTTCTTTGCCAACGCTACTGTACAAGCGCTTGCGAGTAAGACCGTAAAGATTCCCCCCAGCATGCAAATGTTGGTTCCTTTACGATTGCGCAAGCCGCTAGACCAGGAGGCGACTGAGGGGGGAATTCTTCTAGGATCCTCAAACAAAGACATTCGTGGTTTGCCGTTGGTGGGGGCCCAAACTATCATATCCAATTGACAGGAACCGCTCATTCAAGTCCTGAAGGCAGGGTTGGACATGTTTGTCATTCAGGAGGGCACCGTGCTAGCTCACGTGTCGTCCATGCTTCACGAGGGAAACATCATTGGCGGTGTAGGGGGTCACGTTGAATACGAAGCCGCAACAGGTTTCTGATGAAAAGTGGATGGATACGCTTTGTTCCGAAAATTCGGAATTGTTCGAGTCCCAGAGTCACCACATCGATATGGGCGACGCCGCTCCCATCCAGCAGAACCCCTACCGGCTGAGCCCTATGGAAAAAGAACACGTACAGCTGGCAGTTGATGAAACGTTGGCCGCCGATATTATCTCACCATCCACCAGCCCGTGGGGAGCCCCGATTGCTCTTGTTAAAAAGGCAGGATGGTAGTTTGCACTTCTGTGTTGACTTCTGTAAGCTTAATAAGATCTCTGTAGCTGACCCGTACCCTCTTCCTCGGATGGACGATTCCTTGGACGCTCTCGCAGGGGCATATTATTTTTCGACTCTTGACCTATCTTGATTTTCGCAGTTGCCCTTGGATGAATCCTCTAAACCGAAGACAGCTTTTCGCACATCACAAGGCTTATTTGAATTAAATCAGCTTACGATGGGTCTTCACTCCACTCAGCTACGTTCCAGCGATTGACGCAACTAGTTCTGGCAGGCCTTCAGTGGGACTCATGCCTAATATATCTGGACGATGTTATCGTTTTTAGCCGTACGTTTAAAAAACATCTGCAGAAGTGTCAACCTGCTCCAAAAATGGGTACGGTATCTTGGCCACATAGTCAGTAAATCAGGGATAGCGATGGACCTGAACAAAACCACATGTGTCCATACTTGGCTGACCCCCACGTCGGTGGGGAAGGAGGTGCGGAGTTTCATTGGATTTGCATCCTATTACCGCCGTTTTGTCACCGGGTTTGCCACGATCGCCAAACCTCTCCACGCCCTGACGGCAAAAGGTCAGAAGTTCCATTGGGGGCAGTAGGAGGAGGCCACATTTGTTGTGCTCTGGGATGGCTTGGTGAACGCCCCTCCCCTCCACTACCCCGACTTTTCCTTGCCGTTCATCCTTGATACGTATGCTAGCAACACCGGAATTGGCGCTGTTCTGTCTCAAGTCGTTATGGCATGGAAAGTGTTGTAGCATATGGCAGCAGAGTCATGTCTCCGGCGGAACTTTTGGCAACTGTTTTTTTTTGTGCAACAGTATCACGCCTATCTTTATGGCAGACGCTTTGAGATGCTCTCTGACCATGCAGCGCTACAGTACGCGCTGCATATTGAGCAACCATCTGACCAATTTTCATGTTGGTTGGAAGTCCACCAGGACTATTCCATTACTGTTTCCTTTTGTAAAGGTACCCAACACACGAACGCGGATGCCCTTTCGCGATTACCAACGAGCGACGGGTGAACGTGTTTCTCGGGCCGGGGCGCTGTAAGGCACCTGCTGAAGACTCGCCTCGTCCCCTTCTGGCATTGGCTGAGGTTGACATCTCTGAGGAAAGCCGACAGTCCTGTTGCGCATGACGCCGTTATTGGCATGAACCATGCAGACTTCGGACGCCTTCAGGTGGAAGACGCTTCCCTGTTCAAGTTACAACGCCGTGTCAAGGAGGTGGACGGGGGTGGTAAATCGACGGGGTGTAGCCTCTGTCATCCTCAGAGGCAGATTGCTCATGCATTGGAATGGAGGATTGACACGTTACAACATTGTCGTGCCTACTGCCCTACGGAGTAAAGTCATCTGGGCTGTGCATGAGCGACTGTTGCACCTTGGGGTGCATAAGATGCTAGCCACACTTAAGCTCGACTTCTTCTGGCCTGGCATGGTGGAAGATGTCGCTATTGTATTCAAGGGGTGTGTGCAGTGTGCACGGCGGAAACCCCCGTCCAAACTCTGCTGTCCACCATTGCAATCCATTCAGGTTTCCCGCATAAATGAGCTGGTCGCTCTTGTTATCCTTGGTCCATTTCCTACCACCCCTCGTGGCAATAAGTATTTACTGGTGGGCGTCGAATATTTTAGCCGATGGCTTGGCCGCCGCCCAACCAATCGGATTTGGCCATCACCGAGGCATTCCTTGATTGCTATGTGATGGACAAGGGGGGCCCTGAGCATCTTCTGACCGATCAGGGCAAGGAATTTTCTTCAAAATTGCTGCGGGAGGTGTACGACTTGTTGGGAACAAATAAAATACGCACGTCACCATACCACCCCCAGACGGATGGAATGGTGGAGCGGCTGCAGAGGACTCTGACCTCCATGTTGAGTCATCAGGTCAGTGAGTCCCAGCTTGACTGGGACTTGCATGTTACCGGGGTCCTGGCTGCCTATAGAATGGCCCCTCACCCATCCACCGGCTTCTCACCATTTTTTAAATGTATGGAAGAGAACACGACCCCCAGATTGATGTCCAATTATGAGCCGAGCCAAACAAGGCTAAATCTAAAATTTCGGAGTCCATGCGCTTTACCCTTCAGAGGCTTTCAGAAGCACGCGAGGCTTCCAGAGAGAATTCCAATTCGTGCCAATTGTCAAATGAGCAGCTGAGGGGTCTCCATCTTTCCGGACATGAGTGGGCTTCAGGCGACAGAGCCTGGCTGCACTGTCCCCACATACTGGTGGGTACTTCACCGAAATTGTTTAAACCCTGGAGGGGGACGTTTGGCGTGATTCGGGTCGTTTGGCTTCAGTGTGAAAAAAATTTGCTTGGGTCGGCGGAGTTGGTTTGTACATCCCTCTCGCCTCAAGCCTTTCATCACGCTGCGTGAATTCATCCCATCTACACTACACAGGGGCCAAGTGTCAGATGTGTCTGGCGAGCTGAGGTGTGTACCCACTGAGGTTGGTTCTCAGGGGAGTCATGTGATCCCATCCTCAGATGCCGCACGTTTAACATCCCCCAAGCCGCCACCTGCGCCATCTTCACAAGCTTCGGGAGCGGAAGGCTCGTCTGCCCGGCCGACTGCTCTTTGCTCGATGGGACATTTTGAAATTCCCCCTGGGACCCCCGAGGAGAGTACGCCCACCTCTCCTGGGAGCCTGGCCACAAGAACTCGATCAAAGACTCTTCGGTTTTTGTATATATTGTATATATTGTATAGATGGGTTGAAGTATTTATTTGTTGATGCACACTAACGGGTTGTTCGTTTTGTTCTTTTATTGAAGGGGGAGTTGACAAAGGGGCCCCAAGTGAGGGCTAGGGGGGGTCACGTGGTTGGGATCCAGATCCTGCTCTAGGATTCTGTAAGGTGTTCGTGACCAAGGGTGGAGCCAGCCATGCCGCAGAGAATATAAGCCGGGTCCCGAGAGGGACCAGGGTTGTTGTTGTTGTTGTTGTTTTTCATCCTGGAAGAAACATTCGTCGACGGTCTACGTTCTATGATCTACGTTCTCCGTTCAACGAGTCTCCAACACGTGTACCTGGACCCGAGCTGTTGGTCCCGGTCTGTAGTAGCTAGTTACTTTGTAATTAGTGTAGTTAGCCTGGTGGTCACCACCATAGGTTGTTATTCTAAGGGGAAGTTACCCTGTGTGTTGGAGTTAAATAAATGTGTTGCCTCCAAGTCTACGTCTGCGACTCAGTTGAACTCACTACACATTTACAACTTAGAGCGTTATTACTACGGCTATCAGTCAGCCCTGATGGTTTCCACCTTATCGCTCCACAATTAGTTTGTCCCAATCTCGTCCACCTTGTTCTTTGTGCATCCCCGGGCAAGTGCGGAGATCGCGGGCCTCGCTCCCCTAATATACCCCCTTGGCCCCGCCCCTATCAGACAGTGCCCCCACTCCACTGTGGCAAGTGTATTGTTTATTGGATAATTTATTATCATCAATACAGTACCTTCCGGCCACCTGTTTCTAATTATCTCAACGTGTACGCTCTAGAACTTTCTCTTTACAGTTCCCTACACAAATACAATGTCACTGCTTATAGTCAACACATCTTCTATCCTCTCACATATATTCCTTCTGCATTCTCCAATCCGTACTCACCAGCAACGTGAATTATGATGAAAAAGCAACAATCGACAACTCACTTGGCATTGAAAAACCCTCTCCCAGCCTTGTTATGATAAGTTATTTTCGTGATCCTGTTCAGGTAATGCTATGAACAATTGTATATTTCTCTGTGCACTTGCACCATCCTGGATCCATGGTACCACCGTCAAATAATCATTGCAAATTCATCACCTTAATACAGCAGTGACATTTTTCCTACGGTGTTGAAGTAGACAGTGCCTCCAACTGATGAAGCAATTAAATTCTGAGTATTCCAGATGTTGGCTCTAAAGATATCCATAGATTTACAGACGTTCGGATTACGGAATTTCGCGTTCATGCAATTGACAAATTATGGACATTTTTCTATTTACGAAATCGAATTTCCATGTTAACGAAATTTTACACGGCACACGCCATGAAAGCATCAAAGAAGAAGCACCCAGGAGGATACGTCATCCATCCGCGACACTGTCACAGTATATCCCTACAGCTCACCAGTAACGCCTCACATCGCCTTTCTAGGCATTCCAACATGCAGATCGTTTGGTGAGTTCCCTTAAAAGTATGGATCCTTGCAGTCTCGAAAGCTTGAAATCTAGAATTAATTATTCGTCTTAAATTAGTTGTTATTCAATCTTCTTAACATTTATGTACTTTCTTATTATTTCTGATTTGTCAATATGTGAACAATTTTTGGTTAGGAGTGGGGTGGAATGATTGTCTAAAACTCATCCCTAAGTTTTTGTGTTGAATATAATGGGAAAATATTTTCTGATCACGAAATTTTGTTTGACTCGTGTTTTTTCCAGAACTCATCCATTTCTAAAGTAGAGGGAAGCCAGTACTATGCATGATGTTCTCAGGCTCATGTCTAATCTGACATTATCATGTTGGAGGACTTCTGACATCCGACTGATGACGTTCATGATGGTCATGGCCTTTCTTTTAGTGAACAGAAAAACACATTGTATCAGTTCAATACTGTAAAATACAGTAATTGAGAAAAAAAGGCAATCGGAGGGGTAACCATCTCGTAAATATTAAAAATGAAATGTTTTTGTTTAAAAGAGCCTGCGGCAGTGGCACCAGGTCAATGGCAATTATGAATGCCTATCATTGTTGGCACTTTCCAAGGAATAGCTCATGTTAATGTCCCACAAAGAGGTACTCATCAACTCCAGAGGGATGAAAGGATGATTCAGTACCTTATCGAGATATTAAGTTATTATCTTTAATGCTAGCTCTCTGTCTTATTGGACCCCTCACCCTCCAAAAACTATTGACAATGGCCATCAAAACCATTTGGAACAATATGACATGGTTCAAACGAATAACTGCCCACTGGAAGCATTTCTGAAGACAACAGATGAATAATTTAAAGAATGCAGAAATCTCTTGTCAACCTTAATTCACTGTGTTCCACTAAATCTTCTCATCTCAACTAATTTTTTTCATCTGCTTCCTTTTTCCCTTCCATAATTTGGCCACTATTGCATTGTTAATGTTGACCTTACATCTGATGTGCTATATATAGGATTTTTTACGGAAAAAACTTTTTTTGCCGTTGGTCAGTTCCATTCTTTGTCCAATTTTAGCTCAAAAGAGAATGCGTCCTGCCTTGAATCTCGTTGAAAATTTCACGCACAACGAGGCTGCTACAGAGAGCAATGCACATTATACCATCGGCAAGCCAATGTTTTATTCGTATATGTGACATTTAGTAAGATCAAGTGCAGATGCAAATGTAATTTCATTATTTGTGCAGTCATTGATGACCTGGCTGAGGCCATGAAATATCTGCACTAGAAAAGTCGCTCAATAACGGGAAGCTGATGAAGGATATTGGCAGTACCAGCTTCGCGCTCTGCCCTTGGAGCTGCCTGGCTACTGTTTTCATGCCTTCTTGACTGATAGCATGACTGAACTATTAATGGGGATGATATAACGCTCTAACGTTGTTCACGTCTCACAGCCGGAATACTGCCGACTGCTTCGCTCCTGACAAAGCGCTGATACACCGCTGGATCGAGTAGGATGGTCCTTGTGGCGAGGCTCTCAAAGTGGAAGATACCAAATCAGCTTCAACCCAATGGTGGTGTTTAGGAGAGCATTTATCTATGAGTATATATAGGCTGGCTGACAGATATGAAGTTATTCCTTCGGTGGTAATAAACAACAACAATAATAATAATTGTTACCCTTTGTCATACCACTTATGGGTGAAGTCTTTCCATACTGGATAAGTCGTGCAGATTGCTTGACCATACTCCATCATGCTTGTCAACGTGGGTTGATGACGAGAAGGCTCAAGGCCAGTTTGCTTGATGGTAACTATGACTGAGAATCAAACTAAAGTGGTCTGATTCATATTGCAATGGCCAACCATTGTGCCACCGTTACACTCGTATGCATAAGTTAACAGGGAAAAAAAACTATACCGTTTTTGTTACTGTGAATAAAATGACAAAATAACATTGCCACTTTGGTCAACTCGTCGTCTTGAAATTACGGAATGTACAAATCTAAAGTCTTAGGTATAATGGAAAGAAGGGTTTTGCTAATTGGGCGATCTCAGAATGGGTAGCAGGTGGCAATCCTAATCAAATGCCATTTTTCATATTTCGTGTGTTTAGGTCTGTTGTAGACAAAAAACGGCCTGCGATGAAACATGTCCTCTATTCCGACATGTGTAAAGAAGCTCATTCGCAGGGTACATTTTCATGATGATGTATTTCACGATAACATATTTACAGGCGAGAGTACGACTCACACGTTTCACAAGGCTATAACTACCGCAGTCCTGGTGGTTTCTAATAGAGTAATATCGAACAGTCTTTGTTGATGGTTTCTCCCATGTAGATCTCCAACAGTCGGCCCCGATGTCGTCCACCTGCAGTTGTTCTTCAGTCCCCAAGGAATCAACCCATTCGCGGGCCTCGCTCCCCCTTATATACCCCTACGGCCACGCCCTGGTAACTTCCAGCACTTGCCCCTGGTAGATTCTATCAGCAAACTCTATCGTCATCTACTTCCCTTCTCTTCGATGGCAAAGGTTATAGTGGTGTCAGTGTTGATGGGTGGAGACAGGTACAGGGTACTTTACGGGGGAAGGTTCGTAAAAGTCGTACTCCTGCGTTGTAAATACTTTATCGTGAAATAAATCATCAAGAAATTGGAACCTGCAAAGGAACTTATTTACACATGTGAGTGTAAGCCTGAGTACAATCTCACGTGTTGTTGCTGTAGAGTATTTTCATTTTACCAGTGGGTCAATGAGATAAGGGGATGGTGATTAAGGTAGTGAGTGATAGGATGGGTGGGTCATTCTTGAGAGCATGAAAAAGTGCGTGAGTGAGGTTGACACAGTGAATGATCAGGTGATTGTGTGAATGATCAGGTAAATATATGACTCATGAGGAGGGAGAGGGAGCATTTATGTAAGTCATAGAGTAAGGGAAGTGGGTGAGTTCATAATGGAGTGAGTGAGTACCAGTTTATTTAGTTGAACAAGGCGAGAACTAAAGCGACCAGGATGAGTCTCATTTGCAAGAGAGACCTGGATCACCCAAATGACCATAGCTAAATAAACACACAGAGTTACAGTAATGAAAGCAAATATAAATAATACAAAACAACTGATGCGTCACATGGGAAATCGACGTAATGGAGTTAAGGGATGATAGAATATTTGAGTAAGGTGCGACACGGGTGTCCTCTGGCCCTTTCACGACTTAACATTTTTTTTGACTACGTAGTTTGAGACGATTTCCATGGATGTACCAGTAGAATCTATATCTGGTATAGATATAATGGGAGGCTGATCGATGCCCCAGTTCGGTCATGGTTTGGCTCTCTATTGTTAAACCATATTATGAATGCGGATGATCTGGTGATTACTTCCTACTCTAAGGAGAAGTTGGAGACACTACAGCTAAACATGGAGCATTCTCCTAAATTATGGGCCGTTACCATCAGCCTCACAAAAACAAATCACCTCCCTGGGTATTTTACATCATCAAAATGCTCCCCTCCCTCAATTCCCCATGTGTTTTGGGGCAGTTGTGGAGAGAGTGGAGATATTTCCGTACTTGGGCAGTGTGCTGATGACCAACT
This sequence comes from Petromyzon marinus, assembly GCF_048934315.1. Lineage (NCBI taxonomy): Eukaryota > Metazoa > Chordata > Hyperoartia > Petromyzontiformes > Petromyzontidae > Petromyzon > Petromyzon marinus. Next base: position 719,664 of record NW_027423213.1, read on the forward strand.
CTGTTTCAGTAGCCGAGGTCTCACTTCGAATCATTCGAGCGGCATTCTATTTTCATCAGCTGCTGAATACTGTGTGGAAGCTACCTGGCATGTCACTCCATACAAAACTTCATGTCTTCTGGACCGCAGTTATGCCCTCCCGTATCTCTCTCGAAAGGAACATCTGCACTGGGTGAAACATTTTGGTTAGCCCACGATCTATCCAGGGTTTAACCAGACTGGACTTTGTGAGGAGCTCAGATTCCTGGAATATCTGGACAAATGCCCATCTGTGGGCTCCTCCAGCAATCGAGGCTGCGTTGGTTGTGTCATGCAGTCCGGATGCACAGCCACGGAATCCCCAAGCAGCTTCAATTTGGCTGGATAGATGGTGCTAAATGGGCGTGGTACGGGCTAGAGAAGAGATGGACTGATGTGGTACAGAAGGATGTGGAGCTGATTGGACTTATTGATGACTGGTATCAGCAGTGTCACGATCGGCTTCTGTGGAGGAGGTTCATGAAAAGCGCTGCTGGGGAGGTGGAGGCAGTCGCCCTCCAGCAACAGCATAGGGCAGAGGAGCAAGGCTCAAAACAACGAGCAGAGCGCCAAACAACTGACACAAATAAAGTTGGCACAGTGGGGAGCACGGCTGTTGCATCTGCCGATCATTTTCCTCAGTCAATCCATGGCACCTGCGTCTATTTACATGACCTCCTGCCAGCCAGTCTTCGACACTTCACGTGGCCTCAAAATGCACTGAGAATGGCACAAGTGCTGTGGTGATACTCTTTGGTTATATTGGATGAAGTCACGTAGGTAAAAAATAAAATAACAAAAATCACGACCTTTCGGCCACAACACAAGCGGCCTTCATCAGGTGAAGGGACGAGACTGTCTGGAGGACAGCAAAAGCTTTAAATCTGCTGTGGTGATGTCACCGCCACTTAGGGGTGAACGACGGTTGTTCCGTTGTTGTTGTGCGTGTGTGCACGGACGTATGTACGCCTGTGAGTCTCGTGTATGGAGAGAGAAAGAGAGGCAGCCGTGCGTTGTGCTGGCCTGTGTGCCATTCTGAGCTTCATAGGCGCTGCTCACTAACAGCGCTTGCCCCAACATTCTGGTAAGGCTATACGGCGAATGATTGTCGCTGTTGTGTGTGTGTATGGACGTTCACCCCCCTCCCACCGCCCCCATGTGTGCAGTTTTAGGGACTCATTACGCCCCCTCCCGACAAGCAGGCCAGCATCCAAACTAAAGGTAAGTGACAATAAAAACAGATTTTTTTTTCCATTTAAGTAACTTTATGTTTTGCTCACAATACAGTATTTATTACATTGTTGCATGCAAATGTACGATATTTTGTCTTACATATGACTTTGACAATGTTTCCATGTTTTGCTGAACCGTGATAACATCTTTAAAAACTTACAGTATGTGGATTTAAATACAGTACACTATTGTATTCAGACTTATGAACCGTTCGACTTACGGACAGTTCTCAGGAATGGAACCGAAAAGTTGTATTATTCGCTAACAGCACCTTCCATTGGTATGGTTGACTACATACAATGCAAAGAAAGTTAAATATAGATACATATATATTGTACAGCACTTTCCCCAATAGTATGTTGATGTTCTATGGGGTATGTTTGTCTTTCTGAGTAATGTTTTAATTGGGGCGGTGTCATTTTCACAATTTCCCCAATGTTTTTACATTGGCCGACTTGCGCTTCAGCAATTTTCGCACCCAATGGATAAATCTCTTCTTCTTCTTCTTGGGCTTGGTGGTGGCAGAAGTGGTGGTGGAAGCTGTGGCAGCGGCGGTGGAAGGGGCATCGGTGGCATCATGGTACATTTGAGACACGGCGCATTTCAATTCTTTCAGCTGGCTACTGAGATGAAGGTTCTCTTCATGCAGCCTCTTTTCCCCATGCCACATGTCCTCGTGACGCACCAGCTTCCCGCGTAGCCTAAACTGTTCCTGGCCTCTCTGCGGATCCAGGAAGTTCAACTCCGTCAGGTGGGCGTGCAGCGACCTCCGGAGATCTTTGTTTTCACAGCGCAGCGACATTTGCCGCTGTGCTGCATTGCAGTCTCGGAGAAAATCCGCATGGAGAGACTTGCTCTCCCTGCAAGGCACTCTCGTGGACTCCAGCTCCAACTGGCACTCTTTAAGCTGTTGAACCAGGCTCCTGTTCTCTCTCTGGAGAGTCTCTCGGTTCTCCATCAACTCCTCCTGCTGCTGCTGTAGCTCCAGACGGAGCATCTTGTTCTTCTGACAGAGCTCCACATTCTGCAGGCTCATCCTCTCCGTAGACAACGTCGTGACCTCATGGTCAAAGTCTGAAATGGAAAGCGTAAAAAGAAGATAAATGAAGATCCCCATCCCAAGCATGGCCAAGACCAGAACGTCAACGATCAGCAGCACCATGCTCAGCTCGTGTTGATGGCACGCGGGACGGAAGGAAGTGTGAGACGCGTCACGAAGGGGCGTGTTATTTATACAAACGTCATTACCGGATGTGACGTACGCTATGACGTAAAGCCATCCCTGCCCACTTATTGGCAATCATTGCCCATCACGTGACTCGACAGCCCCGCCCCTAACCGCGCAGCTCCTCCCCCATACTCTTCTTCCGCCTTCCCCACGTGACGCGAAGCGAGCCAATCACGCGAGAGGCGGCGCTCGGTAGGCCCCGCGTCCGCTTCCCGCCATTCTTTCAATGGGCGGCGGCGCGCAGGGGGGGGGCGGTGGGGGCGGGGCCGAGTTCACTCCACGTCGCGAGTCGGGAGGAGGAGGGAGGGGGAGGGGCCAGGAGGGACGAGGGGGAGGGGCCAGGAGCGGGAGGGGGGGTGCCGTGGCGCCGCTCTTGGGCCGCGAGGCCTCCCCCTGGGCCCGCGGCGCCACGCGGAGACCGCGACAGCAGCAGCAGCAGGAGGTGGTGGTGGTGGTGTTTGTGGTTGTAGGCACGGGAGAGGTGGTGGTGGTGTTTGTGGTTGTAGGCACGGGAGAGGTGGTGGTGGTGTTTGTGGTTGTAGGCACGGGAGAGGTGGTCACGGACAGGCGGTGAGTGCCGGGTGATGGAGGGGGGGGGATTGCAGGGTGAGTGAGTTAATGAGGAGAATTAATAGGTGAGGAGGGTGAGTGAGTTGAAGGGTGAGGTGAGTGAGTGGTGAGTGGTGAGTTCACGACAGGGAGATTGGGGCTGAGTGAGTGAATGCAGCGCACGGTAAAGATCCCCTGAGAGCATTCGCAAGAGTTGGACATTGAGTGCCGCTGTCAGGGTCCACACGCAAATTACTCACTTGGCATGATATACAAATTAACAATTGTAAACGATAATTTTTAAAAAAGTACGCTATTAGTCAGAGCTAATGCGATGTGCGTTCAGCATATTTGTAGCACGTTAACCAACGTCAACATCGTCATTTAGAGTAACCATTAGTCCATACGTGTCACTTGATAATAGTCCCCGGGTCAATCACAACTTTGCCGTGCGTGCAGGCTTTGTCTCTGGCTGCTCGCTAGGGCTGCGATGCCTTTCCATGCCACAAGATGACGTTCATTGCTCCTTCCACACCGCGACAATATTTACTGCAGTGTTTTATAACGCGGCAGTTGCGTTGCTGAATAACACCGCGTTGTGTAAACTCCCTCGTTACAATGACTAATACAGGGTAAAGCACAGTCCGTGATAACAGCGTGAGATGCGTGTGTCGGCTGAACAAAGACCGAGGCGCGTGGGGAGCATCAGGAAGCATCCAGCAGCATCCCAATGCCTCGTGTGACGCTGTGCCCAGGCAGCCGTACAACCGCACATTCCTACTCGCGCGACGTGGTTCTGTTGACTCAACCACTTAGCATCCGCGTTATAAAACGTGTTCCCTAATACATCCATCGTGCTATATCCAAATGGCGTTATGAAAACAGCGTTGAGGCAGAACGAATTCTATAAACTTTTTATTTTACCAGGTGAGACCCCTCTGAGCTATGTGGCTGTTTTTCAGAAGCGACCTTTCCACAAATGTGTGCAGTGGTTAATTTGCTTAACAGCTTTACACCGAACTTCTTGCTTGTGGTTAAACATGTTTGCGACTTGGGTGATTGAGAACTATGCAGATTTAGATTTATAGTAACATGTACTTGGTGTGAGATGAACTTCCAAACAATTTCCTTTGCTCAACATCTTGGAATTAATGTCTTTTTAAATGGTCAGCTTAAGTGATTCCGTGATGTTTATGTAACTTGACCATTAAGATTATCTATGGAGCACAATTATTTCAGTATTATTTTTCATAAGTAAACTTTAAACTGAACCCATATGTGATATTATATTGCCTGATTATTTTAATTTTTAATGTAGTCTACATGCTCTTCTGGGGATATTACCCCACATTTACCACTCATTGATGTTCCCTTTGACATTGGTAATTGGCATTGTCACACCATAGTAATTCATGGGCAATTATGTAATTCGAGCAGGTATTTTTAGGACACTCACCCATGGGGGACCATTTTCAAATGTATTGCCTTAATTTAATAATACAAATAATTTATATATAATTTGACAGTTCTTATAATTGTATTGCAGAAACATCTGTGTGTCTCTCTGTGTCGTTCTCTCTGTGTCTATCTCTCTCTGTGTCTCTCTCTTTGGGTGTCTCTCTTTCGGTGTGTGTTTTTCTCTATATGTGTCTCTCTCTTGTGTGTGGCTCTGTGTGTGCCACTCTGTGTGTGGATGTCTCTCGGTGTCTGTGTCTCTCCTTTTCTACGATCCGGTGTTGTATGTATATGCAAATTCCACCTCTTGCTCCGCCCACTTACTCTTGGGTTGAGCTTATCTCAAGCCTATATGACTTCGTGTTTCAGCAGCTTACTCGCTATATTTTTTCACCTGATGATGGTTGCTTGTGTTGCGATCGAAACGTCGTGATCTATTATTTTTTCTACCTACGTGACTTTACAGAAAGAACCAAAGAGTATTGTGATTGTAATTTTTATTGTGATCGTTGTGGTGGAGGTGGTGATATTGATGGTGGTGTTAACGATAGCGGTGATTTCGGTGGTTGTAATGGTGGTATTGATGGTGGTAATGGTGGTTGACTATTACCCCTCTCGTGTCCTTACTTCCACCACCAGGTTTAAGAATCTGCTGGTGTCTGTGCTGGGGGTGGACGTCTGGATATCTGTGCGGTCTGGAGCGGTGGACAATAGACTTCTGCAGCTCAACCAGGTGGACGCACTGGGCAGGGGGCAAGATGGTGGTGGCCTTAGAGACCCACTTACTCCCACAGAGAGCCATAGACTCACTCACAGAGTACACTCGCACAGAGAGCCAAAGTCTCACTGACACAGAGCCATAGGCTCACTCACATGGAGACACATAGACTCACTCACACAGAGAACCATTGATTAACTCATTGTTTTTTTCGGTAAAGTCACGTATGTAGAAATACCATAAAATTATATTAAAATAAATCAATCACGACGTTTCGACCGCAACACAAGCGATCTTGTGTTGCAAGATCTTGTGTTGCAAGATCGCTTGTGTTGCGGTCGAAACGTCGTGATTGATTTATTTTAATATAATTTTATGGTATTTCTACATTAGTGACTTTACCGAAAAAAACCAAGAGTAATTTATGCAGTCACGAAAGCTATAATTCTTTATTAACACACTTCTACGGGGAAGTTACCTTTACAATTCTGTACTAAACTAATTGCGCCCCCTTACATTTTCCTGCCCCTCCCTCTTCTGCTGCTGCCGTGCCCCTTGCTTTCTTCGGCCCCTCCCCCTCCCCCCACCTCTACTACTTATTTTAAGCCTCTGTCTGTTCATCCCTCCGGCCCCTTTTTTCTTGCTTCTCTGTCCGTCTTTCCTCTTCTTACCTCTTGTGTCCCTGTATATGTATTTCTGCTATCTTATACCTCGTATTTGTTCACTCTGTCTATGCTGGTATGTTCAACCCAGAGGATGAACACGAAATTTAGCACTCTTCTGAAATTCGTGGTCTGCCAGGCAAGTGTCTAACTGTGTCGTTGGCCGACTGGTATTGCATCACGTAAATTTTTCTTAGGTTTGTTGAATTCTCGTCTCTCATCTTGTTGTATTTACCTCCGTGCAGTTTAACGCTCTCTATGTGTTGCGTTGATGTCACCATATGTGCTATTTGTTTTTTACACCTGATGAAGATTGCTTGTGTTGCGGTCGAAACGTCGTGATTGATTTATTTTAATATAATTTTATGGTATTTCTACATACGTGACTTTACCGAAAAAACCAATGAGTAATTTATGCAGTCACGAAAGCTTTAATTCTTTATTAACTATTGATTAACCCACACAGAGAACCATAGAGTCACTCGCACAGACTCGCACAGAGAGACATAGACTCACTCACGCAGAGAACCATATGCAGTATATCCACGTTTTTTATGTAATGTGTTTTGCTTAGCGCACCCCACACCCACTATAACGCGAGTAGCAGAGTAGCACATGACGGACTGCTCTTATGAGTGGTGTGAGTGTTGGCAGCGTTGTTCTGTATTGCTGGGAGCTGATGCTGTACCGGTGCGCGCTGTGTTACGTGGCGTGTCATCCTCTTCCTCAGCCTTTGTTCCAGCATCTGTGTGTAGTGTCATCTCACTCACTCCCTTATAGTTTTCACTCACCATATCTCCCTTTCACGTCCTTTGTATGTATATTGATGAATGTAACGCAATTTTTTATTATTATTTGGCTGCTATAAATTTCCACGTCATAAGCCACTTCATTCAGCTATCATTTGTGGCCAGTTCGCTTCTGATAAAGAAGCTAATAGCTTAGAGGGCTTTACTTGGTAAGATAAAAAATAGTTTATTTTTTGGTGATTTGCTTACCTTTCCTATACTTTGCACTTCGATTGTGTTTTTGCATCGTTTGTTCTTGTAACTTTCTGTACCACCCCAACTGGAAATCTGTGAAAAAGGGCTTTTTAGATTCCTCCAGTATAAATAAAGATTATAATATAGATCTTCTACATATACACAACACATTTAAAATAAACATAGAAAACAGTGTACTGTACTCTCAATTAAAAATAATAATAAAAGTTTGTGCTGAAACGGAGCCTCCCCCTTTACCGTTATTCCTTGTAGAAAAGTTTTCTGCTTCACGTAAAATAGCTTTAAGCAGCAATTTTCGACAACGCAACCCCCACGTTAAGCAAGGATATGTGCACAAGCTTGTGTGCATGTGTGGGTATGCGTATCATTCGGTAATTGTATAGTGTTTCGCGTATTACGCGATGAACTTGACAACACCGGGACCGATTAACTAAACTGGTTTTGGGCTAACCCTAGGTCGACTCAGCCTCCAACGAATACCTGGTGCGGTGTGTAAACATCACTACTCGGGAGATAAAGGCGGCCAGGCATGGTGCTAGCCACCCACCTCATTGTGTACCGTGCTGGCTTTCATAGGTGCTCGCTAAAGCACTTGCCTCAAGAGTCTGTTGAGGTTATACAGACAACCTTTGTCTTTGTGTTTAATGTTTTAATTGGTGGTGGTGTAATTTTAAATGTAATTTTTTTTATGGCCGACTTGCACTACGGCCACTTCTGGACCCAACAAATAAATATGTTCCTCTTCTTGGTGGCAGTGGTGGTGTATATTTATAGAGTGCCTTCTCTCTTGACATAACAAGCACAAGGTGGTGACAGAATGGAATGATTTAGATGGCAGCGGTGTACAAAGATTGAGGAATGAGTGACAGCGATAGACGGTGAAGGGATCAGAGAAGAGTAGGGACGAGAAGGAGTGGAGGCTTAAGGGGAGAGAAGAGGTAGAGAATGGGAAATGGAGAAGAGGTGGGGCTTTATGAGAGGAATGGAAGAAGGTTAAATAGAGGGACCATAAATGAGATGTGGCACAGAGAGAAGGAGGGACAGAGAGAGACAGAGAAGATTGGGAACAAAGAGGATGAGAGAGGACATGGAAGGAGATGAGAGGCAAAATTAGGTAGGGCAAGTCCATGGAGAGGTTTAAAGACCAGCGACAGGTATTTGAAAAGACAGCGGTAGTGAACGAGAAGCCATTGGAGTTGAAGGAGGAGAGGCAAAGTGTGAGAATTAAAGGGGAGATTGAAAATAACTCGTGCAGAAGAATTGTTTAATTTGTTGGGAGGGGAGTGAGGAAACCAAGAAGAAAATTACATTTGTAATTAGAGGTAGCTCTTTACATTATGAGACCTCCTTTGCCAGTAACAAGATATAGGAATAGGTTTTACCCTTTTAACTGGCACAAAAACTGACACCTTTATTCAAGGCATCATGTTTGCAATAACCACAACACAAGCAGTCAAAATGCAAACAAAAAAGACAACTCTGATAATAATATGCACTGTCCTTGAATTTGATTGGTCCACACCCGAGACGGCTTTCTTTAGAGCCTAGTCTCCATTGGTGTTGGACCAGAAGACGCCAAAAGGCATACTTCCGAGACGGCTTTCTTTAGAGCCTAGTCTCCATTGGTGTTGGACCAGAAGACGCCAAAAGGCGTACAACTCAAAAACAGCGCACTATCAGAGTATTGAGGGCTCAGAGTGAGCATTTACATTATGAGACCTCCTTTGCCAGTAACAAGATATAGGAATAGGTTTTACCCTTTTAACTGGCACAAAAACTGACACCTTTATTCAAGGCATCATGTTTGCAATAACCACAACACAAGCAGTCAAAATGCAAACAAAAAAGACAACTCTGATAATAATATGCACTGTCCTTGAATTTGATTGGTCCACACCCGAGACGGCTTTCTTTAGAGCCTAGTCTCCATTGGTGTTGGACCAGAAGACGCCAAAAGGCATACTTCCGAGACGGCTTTCTTTAGAGCCTAGTCTCCATTGGTGTTGGACCAGAAGACGCCAAAAGGCGTACAACTCAAAAACAGCGCACTATCAGAGTATTGAGGGCTCGGAGTGAGCATTTACATTATGAGACCTCCTTTGCCAGTAACAAGATATAGGAATAGGTTTTACCCTTTTAACTGGCACAAAAACTGACACCTTTATTCAAGGCATCTTTGCAATAACCACAACACAAGCAGTCAAAATGCAAACAGAAAAGACAACTCTGATAATAATATGCACTGTCCTTGAATTTGATTGGTCCACACCCGAGACGGCTTTCTTTAGAGCCTAGTCTCCATTGGTGGTGGACCAGAAGACGCCAAAAGGCATACTTCCGAGACGGCTTTCTTTAGAGCCTAGTCTCCATTGGTGTTGGACCAGAAGACGCCAAAAGGCGTACAACTCAAAAACAGCGCACTATCAGAGTATTGAGGGCTCGGAGTGAGCATTTACATTATGAGACCTCCTTTGCCAGTAACAAGATATAGGAATAGGTTTTACCCTTTTAACTGGCACAAAAACTGACACCTTTATTCAAGGCATCATGTTTACAATAACCACAACACAAGCAGTCAAAATGCAAACAAAAAAGACAACTCTGATAATAATATGCACTGTCCTTGAATTTGATTGGTCCACACCCGAGACGGCTTTCTTTAGAGCCTAGTCTCCATTGGTGTTGGACCAGAAGACGCCAAAAGGCGTACTTCCGAGACGGCTTTCTTTAGAGCCTAGTCTCCATTGGTGTTGGACCAGAAGACGCCAAAAGGCGTACAACTCAAAAACAGCGCACTATCAGAGTATTGAGGGCTCGGAGTGAGCATTTACATTATGAGACCTCCTTTGCCAGTAACAAGATATAGGAATAGGTTTTACCCTTTTAACTGGCACAAAAACTGACACCTTTATTCAAGGCATCTTTGCAATAACCACAACACAAGCAGTCAAAATGCAAACAGAAAAGACAACTCTGATAATAATATGCACTGTCCTTGAATTTGATTGGTCCACACCCGAGACGGCTTTCTTTAGAGCCTAGTCTCCATTGGTGTTGGACCAGAAGACGCCAAAAGGCGTACTTCCGAGACGGCTTTCTTTAGAGCCTAGTCTCCATTGGTGTTGGACCAGAAGACGCCAAAAGCCGTACAACTCAAAAACAGCGCACTATCAGAGTATTGAGGGCTCGGAGTGAGCATTTACATTATGAGACCTCCTTTGCCAGTAACAAGATATAGGAATAGGTTTTACCCTTTTAACTGGCACAAAAACTGACACCTTTATTCAAGGCATCTTTGCAATAACCACAACACAAGCAGTCAAAATGCAAACAGAAAAGACAACTCTGATAATAATATGCACTGTCCTTGAATTTGATTGGTCCACACCCGAGACGGCTTTCTTTAGAGCCTAGTCTCCATTGGTGTTGGACCAGAAGACGCCAAAAGGGTAAAACCTATTCCTATAGAGGTAGCTCTGTTAGATCCACTTCTATGGGTGACTGTCTAATACATTTGCGGTTCATAAAACAGTGCCCCAACCACTGCGCCACCATTCCCCACGCGAATTTACACACACAGATACAAAGATCCCCCGTGTAGCCCGTATAGCCATAACAGACTGTGTGACCAAGTACTGTGAGCGAGCACATACGGATTGGTGGCCAGCACCACGCCTGGCCACCTTATCTTCAGAATGGCGATGTTTACACACCGCACCAGGTACTCATTTGAGGCTGAGTCGACACACAATAACACAAAGACAAAGATCCCCCATATAGCCTAAACAGACTGTTGCGAATTGCTATTTGCAAGCACCTTTGAAGGCTGGCAAGGCACACGAGGGGGTGGATGGCCAACACCACGCTCGGCCGCCTGTATCTCCGCCTGTATCTCCCGAGTGTGTGGCTGAGTCGATACACAGATGTACACACACACGCGTTTACACACAGTATCACGTGTAAATGTCACAGGGACTTTATCACCACAAATAACTGTCAGCGCGTGATTTTATATAACAATTTTAAGGATTTCAACTGCACGGCCGTGCATACACCTGTGGACCCCTAAGTCGTATGTGCTGTGCAACTTTAGGACTTGTAAATATTCCCATGCACAGATCTTCTCGATGCGATTATGTTTTTAATTTAAGAGGATTATCATCGTTAAAATTTTTCCAAAGGTGCGTGTGTATGTATAAAAAGGATTTGATCAAGACTTGTCACACTAGACTTTCGCGACTACAATGTAGAATAGCAATGCATGGTGCTGTTTTTGTTTTATTTTAATTACTTAGATTTGCTCGGGGAGGGTACATGCGGAGTGTTTTTGTATCTGAATGTGTAAACGTAGAAATAATTAACCGACTGCTTAATTAGCTGATATCTATCTGCTTCACCGTTACACTCAACGGGAAGTGAATTACTTGGTTCATTGAGAACAGGGACATACTATTTGTAAGGGTTCAACACGACACTTGTGGCAAAGCAGAGCTCTAGGGCTGAAACCAATCAAACCTCCACACCCTCACTCTCTGACAATTCGCCTGTCGTGTTTACTGCTGTGGATTCATATTCTGTATGTAGTTTTTGGTTTACATGTACACGATTGTCAAATACCACACGCATGCATGTGAGCACACAAGCAATAAATAGAGTTATATTCTTGGTTCTTTCGGTAAAGTCACGTAGAAGGGAAACAATAAAATAATAAAAATATTATACAATACAATTCTCACGACGTTTCGACTGCAACACAAGCAATCATCATCAGATGTGAAAACAACAACAATAAAATATGGTTGTGTACACACCCACACACATATATAAGAGAAATGTATACATCGACACGTAGAACATCTTAACAACTCTTATTAAATTTTGATTTAAAGCTTTCGTGACTGCAGGGATTCATATTCTTGGTTCTTACCAATATATACACTGCACCAACTAAGGCCGGGTCAACCTAGGGGTAGCTCAGAACCACGCATGGCCGCCTGTGTCTCCCACGTGCTGACGTTGATGCACTGCACCAGCTAAGGCCGGGTCATCCTAGGGGAGGCTCAGTACCGTTTCATATGTTCGTCACTGATGTTAGCCGTGAGTGGACATTCAACTTGGGCATCCTGGTTAGTGACAATGCGCTGACCATTCTACTACTGCTCCGCAAACAAGCAATTTATATAGAGACATTTGGTATGTCGTTTTTTAAATGCACGCTATATATACATACCCCTTTCAATTATAGGGTGCACATGTGCGTGTGGTTTGTTCACCCGTGTGTGCATGGTGCATGTGGTCCTTTACACGTGATCATCATTTTTGCAACTGAATTAAGTCTCGAGACTCCCCTTCGCACCAGTGCCGGACGATCCTAGTAGCACAAGTAGCTACAAATGATACGGGCCCCGCACTTTCAAGAACCCCGCGCGAAATGCTTTCAAGCTATCAATTCCGGTCCAGCGATTCTGCACTTGCTCTATTACTATCATACTATACTGCCTTCAACTTTTGTGAACGACTGGGTGTTTAAGTTTAGTGATTTGTCGTATTATCTTACTGTATAGCAAATGAAAAAATACAATAACTTTACTATGCAAGTTAAAAATCTGTGTTTTAATGTTTAGGTCTTTTTTTTATTTACGGCCCCTTTATAACATTTGCTACAGGCTTCGCACGAGCTTAATCCGGCACTGCTTCGCACACAAGTGCACTCGCCAGAGACACCGCAGTGCTGTGGCAACTTCACTATTCCCACATTTCGCTTGACTTCCTATGACAAACGCCAATTACAATTTAGCTAAAGCGTGATGTAAAGCCATTGTAACGCCTGCCAGGGCTTCATTGCTCACTCGATATTTTCCGCAAAGCTGATGGGCCAGCTTGGAGTAGTAGGGGTGATCGGCATAAGGTACTACCACTAGAGTACAAGATACGTCTTTTAGTAATAATCCTATGCGATTGTACTCTGTTCTTCCATCTTATAATCATATGAAGATGTTTATAAGCAAGAGGGCACAGTACTGCGACATGGATGTGGCGTGATCAAAATTATTCCTGGAACATTGTTCCGGAGTGACCCGGCTGAAATAAATCACTGAGTGTCGCCGTGAACACTAAAATATCACTGAGTTCAGCAATTTTGCCGCCTATTTTACAAAGTAGATCCGTGGTACGTGAGCACAGCAACGAAAAAAACAGACAAAACCATCAAGATTGCAGATAACGAGTCCAAGGGGTATTGCACAGCTAACGAAACGAGGTATTTGATGGTCGTTAACGAGACACAGGAATATAAAAAACGGAGAATGCGTTATTACTGAAAGATGAAACAGACGAATAACTTTGGGTAAGAGTGCGGGTGCTACTGCCCAGAAGATATAAGTAGCTTTGTCTCCGTCATATATGCGTATTTATTCATAAAAACATAATTCTTTTTACAGAACCCATTGTCCCCACGTTATTCTGAAGCGCATCTTATCAGCAGAATTGATTCAGTACAAGCAAACTCTGGACAGCAGAGTTAGGGTGGCTTGAATCATCGCTGGGGAACTTCCAGATGGTAAAGACAAGGACCGTCCCTTGAATAATATGTATCCTAGTTCCATACAAATCTGTTTTAATACTTAAACAGAATGAGCATGAATTATATGAAGCAGACATTTCTTCGTAATTTAACTGTGTGGAGCCGGTCGCCACCTGGTGGACATACAACGATTGCATGTTGGCTGGGCGCTCATTCTCTGCTGCTGTCCTCAATATCCAGAAATCCACTTTCCGTGCCATCCGAGCTGTTTACTGCCTGTCATTTAAATGTGCAAATAACAATAGAACCCATCACAACAGAAACATCAACGCAGGCTGGATACAAATACGTTTAACAACACAAAAAGGGTGTGCATTGCTGGTGCACAAATCTATTTTCACCGAATTTTGACTTCAAACTTTCGTGACTGCAGGACTTAATATTCTTGGTTATTTCGGTAAAGTCACGTAGATATAAAATAAAAAAATATGAAGACCGCTTGTGTTGCGATTGAAACTTCGTGGGTTTTTTGCTTTTATTTTTTTCAATTTATTATTTTCAATTTATTATTTTAAATACAAATGTTCCTAAAATTGACTATTTATGTATTTATGTTCTATCTACGTGACATTACCGAAAGAACCAAGAATACTATTTTCACTGATTCTATTGTGAAATCTTTTGTTTCCAGCCTGCATAATTTATATTTGTTATGATTGGTTTTCTCATCATTTACAGATTGGGTTACTGTTGCCTTTAGCCAACCGTCAATGGGGTCACTATAGTGTAAAGGTCATCTCCATATATGGGGTTGCCAGAGGCATATAGCAAGAGAAAGTATTGATGACTGTCCTGCACTGATGAGTCCTAATTAGACGAATCCGGCCCATAGTTGCCTTTGTCTCACTGCTGCCTGTTGCTGGGACTGCCACCACGTGTCCTCAACTCTTTGAGTCTGTGGTCTAAACGACGACATGGCCACAAATTCAGTTCTTCTGAGCTGGTGGTCTAGATACGTTTGAGAGCGTGTAAACATTCATACTGCACACATCTGTATGATTCTGCATCTAAGACGACTCCCTGTACCTTCCAATGCCGTGAATCCTACACGTGGAGGGTGATGGTGGTGACGATGGTGAAAGTGGTGACGGTGGTAATGATGGTGTGGGTGGTGACGTTGGTGACTGTGGTGACGGTGGTAACGATGGTGAAAGTGGTGACGGTGGTGACGGTGGTGACGATGGTGACGGTGGTAACAGCGCTGACACTGGGACGCCTGCACGGCGCGACTGCCTCTCAAGGGCAAAGCTGGGCCACTTGGTTTGCGAGGAATGCAATCCCCTTTGCATTTCTAAAGGGCACCCCCAGTGGCAACGGTTTCTTTTTTGCACGATAAGGCGACTCAGCATTTCACCTGCAAGTGGCTTTGCTCTGCACGTAGGGGTGCTGATTGCTCGATGTAAAATGCAATTGAGTAATGTCCGATTATCACGGTTGGCTAAGCACGGTGCGAAAGAAGTTCGACATACAAGAATCTTATTGCAGCCTTGTAATTTAATAACACACCGATCCACATTCTCGCATTTAGCCACAAACACACGCGCGCAGTAGAGCACACCCACAGTTGAGCACACCCACAGCTAGACGATAACGCGTGCTGCTCTCGAGTTATCTGCTTTCATCTGGCTCTCGTGATCGCCGGCCTTGCCTCGTCACAGCTGCTGTGGAGTCGCCTTTGTGCAGAATATAAATAACAACATAGAAACGCATACAGCCCCTGTCTACTGATCTATTTTATCATCTGTAAAACAAGTAATCCTGATTTGTTTACAGATGTTTTACTAACTAAAAGTCTATCCTTCCAAGAGCGGGTGAGTGAGCGGATGGGTGTGGGTGGGTGAGCGGGTGAATGTGTATGGATGGGTGGGTGAGCAGGTGAGTGGTGAGTGGGTGGGTGGTGAGTGGTTGCGTGGGTGTGTGAGTGAGTGGGTGAGCGAATGGGTGGTTGAGCGAGTGGCAGGTGTGTGAGTGGGTGGGTGAGTGAGCAGGTGGGTGGTTGAGCACTTGGGTTGGTAAGCGGGTATGGTTGGTGGGCGGGTGGGCAGGCGGGTGGGTGAGAGTGTGAGTGGGTGAGCGGGTGGGTAAGCAGATGGTGAGTGTGTGAGTAGGTGGGTGAGTGAGCGAGTGAGCGGGTGGGTGGGTGAGCAGGTGGGTGGATAAGCAGATGGCAGGTGTGTGAGAGGGTGGGTGAGTGAGCGGGTGAGTGAGCGAGTGAGTGGGTGGGTGAGCGGGTGGGTGGGTGAGCAGTTGGGTAGGTGAGCGGATGGGTTGGTGAGTGGGTGGTGAGTGTGTGAATGAATGAAGGAATGGGTGGATGGTGAGTGGGTGAGTGGTTGAGAGCGTGGGTGAGCGAGTGAATGGGTGGACGAGTGAGTGGTGAGCAAATCGGCGAGCGAGTTGGTGAGCCAGTGGTGAGTGGGTGAGCGGGTAGGTGGATGAGTGGTGGGTGGGTTAGGGGGTGAGCGGTTAGGTAGTGAGTGGCTGGGTGAGCGAGTGGATGAGCGGCTGGGTGAGCGAGTGGGTGAGCGGGCGGTTGAGTGGGTGGGTGGTGAAGGGGTAGGTGAATGGCTGGGTGGTGAATGGGTAACTGGCTGGTGGGTGAGTGTGAGGGTGAGTGGGTGAGCGGGTGGGCGAGTTGTGAGCGAATGGCAGCGCTGCTCGTGAAGCTGAGTCTCTGTGAGTCTCTGTGTAAGCCTCCGTGTGTCTCTGTGTCTCTGTGCGAGTCTGTGAATCATGAGGTGAGTTTCTTTGCGATTCTTTGCGTGCGTCTCTGTGCGAGTCCCCGAGTCTCCGTGTCTCTCCCAGGACCCCCTGGATGCGTTGAGGCAGCGCTGCTCACGTAGCTGTGAATCTCTCAAGGCGGAGTTCTCCATCGGAGAGTCTCGCGTCACGTCCCGGACTCGCACCCAGGAGTCCTGCGCCCAGGAGCTCCTGGATCTGCCCCACTGCCAGGACCACTGCGTGCATCTCCACGGCAACCGCCGTAGCAATCGCTGCAACCAACATCACCGCGATGGTCACCGTAGAGACCGCCATGATTATAGCAACTTCCATCGCCATAGCAGCAACCACCATCACCGCAGTAATCACCGTAGTTACCACCATCACTGTCAGCAACCACAGCGTAGCAACCACAATCAGTCTAGCAACAACCACCATCACCACAGCCACCAATATGGCAACTACAACACAGCAATCACCATCAACATAGTTGCAATGACAGCATAGAAACCACATTCACTCTAGCAGCAAACCACCATCACCACAGCAATCATCGTAGTAGCCACCGTCACCAAAGCAATCACCATAACTGGAACCCAATAGGAATGAGTCGTTATGTTGATGATGTTGACGATGATGTTTTTGTTGCTACAAGTTGCAAATCAACTTTTTTCTAAACTCAAATGAAGAAACACCATCTCTACCCCCCCCCTTTCCTCGCGCTCAGTTGCATAGCGACGCCGTGTGTGCTGTAAGTACCAATAATAAACACCGAGTTGTCTCCAAAGTCCGTGTCTCCGCGATCTCTCTCCCTGCTATACTAAGGTTTTTAATTTTTGCCCCCCTGATTCTGCTGAAGATTTCCTCTTCATACTTCCTCGTCTCCTTGTCCTCGAGTGCCTCCTCCTCTTCTCATTGCGTTCTGGATGTCCGTTTTAGTTTTAGTCGTAGGTTGCATAGTACCAACCACTGAGGCATGGACAGTCCTAAACATGGGATTGGAAACTGCAAAACAGGGAGTGGCTCTTCTTTTGAATAAAACAATGAATGCGGTGTGGGAAGCTGCGAATCTCAAGTAACGGTGGGCTCACCTCCCCATTATCGGGAGTCAGGTAATGGTGGCTTGGTCACAGGAAGATGCGCTTGAGAGTCTTCCACTCTGGTGGTGGGTGTCCATCTCGGACCCCATTAAAACCGACAGTGGCCTGGTTTCAGCCAGCTGATGAAAGTTGTAATAAATAATTTAATCATCACTTGCAGTTGGGGTTGGCATCGTCCCCCTCTCCTACTTATGCCCATCCATCCTGGGTTTAACCAGGCTGGATTGTGAGCTCACATCACGTGAGTTCTTCCGACGGGCAATGCTTGAGTTGACTGGGTCATCTAGCCAACATACCCAGCCACCACATGCTCAAGTAGCTTATGTTGGGGCAGATAGAGGGTTATAAACGGACATCACACAGGCTGGAAAAGAGATGGACTGATGCAGTAAAGGAGAATGTGGAGCCGAGTGTATTTGCTGAAGACGGCGCTCAGGGGAGAGCTGCATTTTGGGGACATGGGTGTTACGAGATAAGAAATAGGCTGAGCCATTGTCCCAAAGAGCACTTGACTCTAGAGCCTGTATGGGTATTAGGGGTTCTTTGTCTTAGCTTTTTGTGTGGAGGAGAGGGAAAGAGTGCTCCTAGCATAGAGAGAGAGAGAATTACAAATATAATGATAATAACAATGTTGTCCATCTATCTACGAAAACATCACCGGCATCCCAAGACTAATTTTTTAAGAAATTCCTGCCCTGGGACGGCTGACCATTTCCAAGAAACAGGTGTTTGGCTTTGTGTGGGAGGGAACCAGAGTACCGGGAGAAACTCCACGTTGCACATGAGAGGATAACACTCACAGTTCTGCAACAGATGGAATTCACAGACCCGCTTGCTGTACTGCTTGATAAAGGCCTTCCTACATATTATCTGTAGTAATGCTTTCTTGCTATATTTCATCCTTACCCCCATTATGGGTTGGTGAAGCGAGGGGGGCAGGACCGATTCTTCTGTCACTCGACTGATTTCAGGCCATGGGTTTCTAGTGCCGGTGCTCTAAGCACTGCAGCTGCTCCACCCGATATTCCTGTGCAACGTTGCACGTAAGATATTCTATCGCTATGGATTTTCCAGATGAAATATTTTCTGAAATGAAAAATGCAATGCAGGAAAAATAGAAAAACTGCCACGACACGGTGGGCAGGTGTGAGATAGAATGGATTAAAATGATCACGACTGAACACCCATGCCGAGCACACCATAGTGGTGTTCACTTCATCTGGTGGCGAGATGTTAACTAACACCTTGTGAAAGACCCAAGGCAGATCCCTGGGTTTGATCTTACAAGAAGCTCATGGTCCACCCTAAACCGCATCCACTGCACAAACCATGGCAGATGCGGATACCGGATGTACAAATGGAAAATGAAAAACTATCCAGTGTGCGACTGTGGTCATCCAGAACAGATCAATCAACATACAATGATGCAATGCCCGATTCCAAATATGAAGGAAACATGACAGGGACACACTGCTCTACTCTTGACGTGGTTATCTGGCTTGACCACCTGAATGTGAGTTTGTACTTGTTACTCTGCACCTATATCAGCCATACGAAAAGAATAAGACGAAATGATAGGGGAGGGAGAGGTAGAGAATGGGAAATGGAGAAGCGGTGAGGCTTTAAGAGAGGAACAGAATGAGGTTAAGGAGGGGGACTACTTAATGTGCTGGGGAAGATTATTCCAGTGTAGGTGTGCAGGGAGAAGGATTGGACGCAGGGAGATGGAGGAACAGAGAATATTGGGAACGGAGAGGACGAGAGGGGACATGGAAGGAGATGAGAGGCAAGAGAAGGTGGGGCAAGGCCATAGAGAGATTTGAAGATGAGCATCAGACATTTGAAAAGACAATGGTCGTGAACGGGAAGCCAGTAAAGTTGATGGAGGAGAGGCAAAGTGTGAGAATAAATGGGAGATTGAAAATAACTTGTGGGAAGTCTTTTTTATTTGTTGGAGGGGAGTGAGGGCTGATGCAGGGAGACCAAGACGACGAGAATTGGTGGTCCAGACGGTTAAAAATGAGAAAATGAACTAGCAGTGGGATAATAGTGGGAGGTATTAGTGATATAGTGGACGTGGCAAGTTATTAATTTGGCGGATCTAAATGGTAGTGGGCTGGGTTAGTGGTGGAGTGGGGGCTACGACTGGAGTGGGCAGGGCTAGTGGTGAAGTGGGTTGGACTAATTGAGGAAGTGGGCGGGCCTTGTCGCGGAGTGTGCGGGTCTAGTCGGGAATGGGCATCTCTAGTGGTAGAGTGGGCGGGGCTAGTGGGGGAGTGGCTCTGTGTACGAGTCTGGACGTTTTCGTGAGTCTGTAGCTTTGAGTTGATATACGAGCCTCTTTGTGAGTGTGTTTGTCGAAGCGAGACTGTCTGTGTGCCTCTGTGCGAGTCTATGCACATGGCCTGGCACAAGCGTCGTGGTGATGTCACCGCCACTTAGTGGCGAATGGCGGTTGTTATTGAGTCTATGCAACCCTGTACGTCTAGCTCAGTGCGAGTACATTTCGCTGTTTGTCTTTTTGTATCAACATGCGTCTTTATATATCAATGTGAGTCTGTGGATCTCTGTGAGTTTATGGGTCTGTCTGAAACTGAGTGTCAGTGGAAGGCATTTGACTGGTAAGCCCTGTGATATCCACTTTTGTGGGCCACTTTCTAACACAAATGCTTGCACTGCATCATGATATATCCAAACAGATTATATTATTAGTCTCGTGACACCATTAGTAGGTCGATGAAAGTATTGGGTACAATATCAAAAATATGCAATAATATTGAAACCTTTAAATGGCAACGCCGCATGAGTAACCAGGAGAGTCCTCTTGTGAGTTACACCGAGTTTGTATTCTCCAGCACGTAGTGCATGCGAGAAGTTTGAATGCTTGAAAAGCAAGAGAAGGAAGTGGAGTGAGCCATATGGAAATTTACTAAACCTCCTGCACCAAAAGCTCAATGCGCTGAAACTGAGAGCGCAGGAGTGGGGGTCACTGGGAGTCTCTTCTCTGTTTCCGTGTTTCATCATCACCACCTACATCACGGCTACCCCCAGACACAAATACAACACAAATCCCCCATATACAGTACACACACACAAGGAAACCATACACAGATCCCTCATGTAGTCTACACAGGCTGTTGGGGAAAGTGCAGTTAGTGAGCACCTATTCAGGCTGACATGGCACACGAGGGTGTGGTGTGGCCAGTGCCATGCTCGGCCACCTTTGTCTCCGCACTGCTGATGTTTACACACTGCGATGGGTACTCGGTTAAGGCTGAATATACACACTAAAAGCAGAATCTGAATATTTATACTGGAGTAATCCAATGAGTGGAGTCAAGACAGGACAGGAAGTTACAACAACCAATATAAATACACGATAAGAGTGCAAACTATAGTAAAGGTGAACAAATCACTTAAAAATATGGAAACAAAATAAACTCTGTTTTATCATACCAGGTAAGGCCCAGAGCTATTATCTTGTTTTTCAGAAGCGACCTGGCCACATATAATAGCTCGAGGAAGTGGATTACCACTTGAAATTTATAGTAGCAAAATAATCTAAACGGATGTTTCTAAATGTGGAGGGAAAAACTGGAGGACCCAGAGAAAATCTCCATGTGTCCACGGAGAGAACTTGAACACTCCACATGTACAGCAGGTATCAGGGTCGGACCCCCAAACTCCTGCATACCAGCCGAGGAAGATAGCATCACACCACCGTGGCGTCACTTAATAATACATAATAGCATGCAAGTCCAAATTACATCAGATCCCAAGCTTTGGAAAGGCAGTAAAACAACAGCAATACACATTTCCAGACCACACCGAGACAATGACAGTCTCCCAATA
Source organism: Petromyzon marinus (assembly GCF_048934315.1). Taxonomy (NCBI): domain Eukaryota; kingdom Metazoa; phylum Chordata; class Hyperoartia; order Petromyzontiformes; family Petromyzontidae; genus Petromyzon; species Petromyzon marinus. The sequence goes on from NW_027423213.1 coordinate 740,787, forward strand.
AAATTGTACATTTAAATTTAATTATTGGTACATTTTCTGGGTTCTTTCGGTAAAGTCACGTAGAATGGAAATAAAAAAATAAAGATAAAACAATAAAATAAAATTCTCCCTCAACGTTTCGGCCACAACACAAGTAGCCTTCTTCAGGTGAAGAAACAGAACTGTCGGGACAACAGCGCTTCAATGAACACTGCTAAGCTTGGCAGCGTCTTTAGGAAAACTACCCATATGGATGCTTACTTAAAACCGGATTCCCACCACCATCCATCCCAGAAGAATTCCCTCATCAAGACTCTATACCATAGAGCCCAATGCATTTCCGACCAGGAACACATTGCCAGTGAACTCGAGCACGTACACCAAGCTCTCAAGGATAATGGTTACTCCGACTACACAATCCACAAAGCCATCACTCCAACCAAGAAGAAGGATCCTCTTGAGGAGCCATTCAAAACCATCACCTTACCCTACATTGCGGGGGTCACAAAAAAGATCCTGAATAAACACAAGATCCAGGTCCAATTCAACACAGTACATAAAATCCGTGATCTGGTTCCGTCTGTAAAATATGTCGTTCCAGACATACAGTACCCGGGCGTCTACAAACTAAGTTGCCTCTGTGGTAGCAGCTACATTGGAGAAACCAAACGACATATCTCGGACCGCATCCGTGAACATAAAGCAGACTTGAAGCACAGTAGGACGAATACCTCAGCCGTGGCAGATCACTGTTATAATTCAGTGGGCTCACATGACATTGACTTCTCCAAGACGGAGGTTCTCTGCAAGCCATCCGGCTACCATGAGAGATTCGTTCATGAGGCCATCCACATATACAAACACAGACAATTTCAACCGAGAAGATGGATTTTGGCTTTGTAACCATTGGAAAGACGTTATAAACCATTTCGGTTCTTGATTGATTGTATTTTACGGTGACTTTCAGACCGCAGTCCATTCGCTGGCAGTGCCTCTTAGTACCTTTCACACGACAGTCAATGGTATGGTTTTTAGCATGTTGTATAATAATAAATAGTATAACAGTGTAATGTTTAACATAATTCATAAGGCAATATATAGTATCGTAATTGTATAGTGAATATACAGCAGTGTTGTATAGAGTAGGGTTGGTAGAATAATACATAGTGTAATATTACAAGTCTAATATTTTATAGTCTAAAGTATAGGGTAGTGTATAGTAATGCATTGTATAATTCAATGGTGGGGTTTGTCTATGGCAGTGTATATTACGGTGTATAGTCGTGTAATATATAAAAAAAAGTTTAATTGGAGGCATATCAATATAATGCATAATGTTAGAGCTTACATTGGGCTGTATATATGATATTATACAATGTAGTTTAGATTGGAAGGTTGTAATGTATAGTAGTCTAGTTTATAGCATAGTTGTAATGCAACACAGGATAGAGCAGCGCATCATGGCTGTTTCTCTTTCTCCCCCCTCCTCCGTTCCGAGCATAGATGGACTCGTCCGACTGAACAAAGCTTGCCGCTTTCCGTGGTGCTAACATTGAAAAGAAACCGCTACTTTTTTCGTCATAGAATTGTAATGTATAGTAACTCATTGCTAGTAGCTCAGCTGATTGGATAGTATATTGAGTTTATTGATAATGTTGATGTATACTCTTTAGTTATATTTGGTAAAGTCACATAGGTAAAAATAAAATAACAAAAATCACGACGTTTTGGCCACAACACAAGTGGCCTTCATCAGGTGAGGGACTGGACTGTCCAGAGGACAGCGTTGGAGTGAAGACAGCCAAGCCCAGGTCGCGTCCTTTAAGCTGTGTGGGAGGAAACAAAAGACGCCTTGACAAAGGAATTAGCATAAAATGATGTACTGGACCGGCACGGTTGGGGAGGGGGGGGGGGATTTTACATAATGTTGGTGTGAAGGGAAATAACCTGCTTTTAAAGTTTGGGATACCGCTACTTGAAAAAATATACTGTACCATTGAAAATTAGTATAATGTTTGGTTTGATTTAGAGCATCTTTCCAATGATTGCTTAATTTGAAACCATCCTCTCGGTTGAAATTGTGTCTGTGTTTGTAAATCTGAATTGCCTCGTGGACAAATCTCTGATTAAAACCCGTGGGTTTGCAGAGAACCTTGGTATCGGAGAAAACAATATCGTGATCACCCACAGCGTTGTAAGTGATCAGCTACGGCAGAAGAATTTGTTCTGCCGTGTTTCAAATCTGATTTGTGCTCGCGAATTCGGTCAGAGACATGTCGTTTCGTCTCCCTGATATAGCAGTCACCACAGGTGCAGCTCACAGCTTAAAGGACGCGACCTGGGCTTGGCTGTATTCACTCCAACGCTGTCCTCTGAACAGTACGGTCCCTTCACCTGATGAAAGCCACTTGTGTTGTGGCCGAAACGTCGTGATTTTTGTTATTTTATATTTACCTACGTGACTTTACCGAATAGAACCAGAGTATGGATCCTTGCAGTCACGAAAGCTTCAAATCTAGAATATTGATGTAGTTTATATTTTAGTTTTTTTATCAGTTTACTATTTGGTATTCATTATACAGTGTAGTGCATACCCAGTTACTTTACGTTAATAGCTCAACTTATTGAAGAATATATTGAGTACATGTATTATATTGATGTAGTTTATTCTTAGTTCTTTCACATCGGCTTATTGTACGACAGTTGGGTAGTTGCAGTTCTTTAGCGTCAATATACTAAATGCCTCTGTTGATATGTAAACTCTGACTTTAACATAGCTACTTCCGTGACCAGTTACATGCTAATCTCCCAGTTACATGCTAATTTCTGACTTTAACACTCTGCTAATCCAACACATTAACACAGCTAGATCAATGATAAATTCTTCTGTTGATATGTAAACTCCTTTGTCAAGGCGCTCTGCTCCTCCCACCCAGCTTAAAAGACGCCGCCAAGCTTAGCAGTGTTCATTGAAGCGCTGTCGTCCTGACAGTTATGTTTCTTCACCTGAAGTAGGCTACTTGTGTTGTGGCCGAAACGTCGTGAGAATTTTATTTTATTATGTTTTATTTTTATTATTTTTTTCCATTCTACGTGACTTTACCAAAAGAACCAAGAAGATGAATCCCTGCAGTCACAAAAGCTTTAAATCGAAATTTATTGATACATTGTTAAGCATTCCGAGGCTGTTGAAGTGCTGTTATTCGGTATATAGATATATGTTGACATATAAATTTGAAATATCAGGTGTATTTTTTAACCTGGTTTTTTTACCTGGATAGCCTAATTTGCAAGTGTGACCTGACACCAAAAAATAAAACTAATAAATTAGAGCAATGAAGCAAAGAGAAATCAGAGCAAAAACAACTTTAATGCAAGAAATGAACATTCCACAATCATTAAATTTCGATTTAAAGCTTTCGTGACTGCAGGGATTCGTATTCTTGGTTATTTCGGGAAAATTCTCACGACGAAATGTCGTGAGTGTCTCCACAGGTTCCTCTCGATGCAGCAGGATCGAGGTGATGGCAGCGCAGTCTGGCAGGGACAGCCTTGTGAATGACAGGTCTATCTCAGTCATGGACCGAGTGGCATCACTCATGGACTTGCGGTCGTGCGGCTCGTGCACACAGTGCAGGAGACTGATGAGCCTGTGTTTGTCAACCTTCTGATTTTCCATGTTGTGATTGAGCCACTCGATTATTTCCTTTTGAGAATCTGCAGATGGAGGATCCAAGATACCCTCAAAGAACATCCATGGAGTGCTTGATGCTAGTCCACAAAAAAACCTCTGAAACACATCAAACCTCCCATCTTTGCTGTCCTCAATAGCTTTGATTATGTCACTCACTGGCCGTGTTGAATGTGTCAAATGCATGGCTATTGCTGCAAAGAATTCCTGGATTGTTAAGTGTGAAAACGAATAACAACTTCCTTATTCTTAGTTCTTTCGGTAAAGTCACGTTGAAGGGAAACAACAAAATAATAAAACGTGACTTTACCGAAAGAACTAAGAATATGAATTACTGCAGTCACGAAAGCTTTAAATCAAAACAACTCCCTTGTTTAATGCCCTCACATGTGAACACTTTGTTGATGAATGTACTTCCTAGTTCAGAAGAACTAACAACACACTCTTCTAGATCTTTTTGGCTGAACACCTGGATGTTTTGCTGAACCCCTTTCAGAGCCATATTTGCAAGAGACAATAAAATTTCCTTGGCTCCGTGGCTGCCACGTCCATGGTGTTCTACGAGCCCAAACACGTATTGTGTGAAGAGGTCGGTCATTGATTTGAGGATAATCTCAGAATGATCAGACTTTTGTAAATGTTCCTTCAGTGTAATGGCTGCTATATGACAGAATGAAGGGTTCTGGGACAATGTATTCACTGTTTCATTTTCCTGCAGGAGCTTGAGTACTCTTTCTGCTAGATTCCTATCTTTGTAAAAATTGCGTAAAAATTATATTTTATCCTCATGGGAAAACCCAGCAATTTCAACAGCTCGATCAACATTCACTCCACTCAGCTGCGCCATGGCAATAGGTCTGGTCGTTATCAAGACCGAGGCCTTGGGCAAGAGGTTTCCATTCACTAGTGCAGCAATGATGCCTTCTACTGTTGCCGTCTTACGTGGATCAGTGCAAGCATTGGCATAGTGAAGGCACTTTCCAAACTCATCCAACCCATCCATAACAAAAAGGGTTCTCTCTTGGTTTGCGTAAACCTCATCCGCTTTTTTTCCCAAACATGAGTGCAGCACAGAAAACAGCTCTGCGAGTGAAACCTCTCCAACATCATTTATCTCCCTGAACGTTATGAGCACGATGTGCTCAAAGCGTCGTGCAAACACTCTCTCACCTGACAGCAGGCTGTGCACAATGAATTTGCTCAACATGGTTTTACCGCTGCCTGGAGTCCCAACTACAATAACCAGTCGGGGGTGTGTTTATTTTCCAATGAGATCAAAGATATTATTGTAAGTCATCCCTTCTCTCTGTGCTCTCTTCATCAGCTCCTTGTGCTGTTTGCCTCTCGCTAGTAACTCGTGCTGCTTGGTTTCTTGATGGCGGTAGTAGGGAACCAGAATTGGCTTCACCATTCTCTCCAGCAAAAATACTGCAGGTTCTCCAGGTCGTGCGTTGTAGTCTCGTGTTAATGATGTCAGCTTCAGCAAGAATTCTCTGTAATCATCACCAGGGTTATCTAAATTAAACAAATCATTTAAAAAACAAATTAGTTTCATTTACACTAAAAAAACATTCCTATAACAGACAAATATGTTTAAAATAAACTACGTAAAAAAAGCATATTTCATCATGGAAAATGTATTGCCATCATGTACATCACAAATTATTGTGTGGACATTTTCCCGATGTGTATTCTACATATCTCAACAAAAATTTACCACCACTTGTCTTGTTTGTTTTGCATGTGAAACAAGATAGTACCACCACATTTGAAATTACGATGTACATCAGCATAATCCCAACCTAATGCTATCAATTTGTGTCTAAAATGCACTGCTGCCTTGTCCTACAATTATTATTTTTTGTTGTTTAGGATGTTGAATTTTACTTTATATATTTCACTGGTATTGGGGTTGTGTTTCCTTTTCCATTTCAAGCTGGCCTACATCACCTAGCAAGGGGGCTACACTGTGGTTGAGTGCAGTACACCAGGCACGGTCCTAGCAGCAGAGAAGATGAAGTGCTTTCACCTCCACAACAGCCACATGAATTACAGAATTCGTAGCATCCCACGTGTTGCATCGTAGGTTCACTTAAACTTCAAATAATCTGGTTACTGCATCATCAGCAAGCACTGTGGCATCCACTACATTGGGGAGTGTCGATTTCCAATAGCAAATTTGCTCAACAACTTCCATCTGCTTTCCAAGTAAACACTGAACCCAGAGGCGCACCACTTGGGCAATGTTGACCATAAGAACCGTGATACCTCTGTATCTGATGTTATTTTAATCTCTCGGGAATCATATATTCAGAGTCATTTAATCACGTCGACTTTTTTTCTAAATGAGAGGGATACAAATTTGACGTTTAATCTGGAGTGAATTATAACCAATCCAGTTTCAGTTTCATTTATTTTGTATAGCCCTGTGAGCCATTCGGCTCTTGAATCGGGTGCAACCGCAACAAATAAAAACAGGAAAAAGAAACATCTTAAAGTGACTACGCGCAAACAGAAAAATCCAGGAAAAAACAGCAAAGTCTTCCAGAAAAAGCACTGTATATCAATGCTGTGTGCAAAAATCCCAGTGGGATGCAAGTCAAACAATAACAACCATAAGACAATTTAGAGTAAAGTTATCAGTCTAACTCTGTACTACAACAAACAAATATGGCTAAACCAAAACGTTTTCGAAATCACCAAAAGAAAGCTATAAAAGCAATGGAACAGTGATCATAAGAACTGATTGAAATTTTACAATAAACGATATAAATAACATGTACTACCAAACTTTGCAGCCATAGCTGGCTGCATGAGTCACTCCATAACAGCAGGAGTATCAGTAGGAGTGTCAACATTTTTAAAGAGTTAAGAGGATAGAGTAGGTTCCGTTTCATGAGTCAATGGCAATAAAAGGCTGGGTGTCCTTAGAAATAGCAGTGATAGCTAGTCAATATAAAAAAATTAGGAGTAAAAAATGTCCACAAAGGAGGAGACATTGTACTGAGAAGAGCAGATAGCCAAGGACGGAGCCATGTGGAACACCATAGAATGGGGGCTTCTGAACGGAAGGCAGTCCTTGCTTGGAAAAATATGGCTCACTTTTAGAGGGTGAAGCAGAAGCAGTGGGGAAGTGTGAGGGATGCCTGCGTAGCCATGCCGATTCAAGAGGATGAAGTGGTGTGCGGTATCCAAAGCAGCCCAAAAGTCAAGAACTAGAAGCAGCTTCCATAATTTAAAAGAGGTGGTCATTTACCCTGCATAGAGGAACAGTTTCAACGACATGGACTTGGTGGAATCTGGATTGTACCAAGTCATGGAGACCATGGCAGCAGATGGGTTTGCTGCCATGGCCACACATCTTGGGCTTCACACTTGAAAGAGAGCTTCATAGCTCATTATATTCTTTTAACTCAAATAAAATGTATGTGTTTGAAGAGGTTAGAGAAAATCACCATGTTGAAGTCTTTTGCAAAGAAAGGGAGGTGTAGGATAGGACAGAAATTCAGGAATGTTGGGGTCCAGTGTGGATGTAATGTTTTGATACTGACACACATTTCCATTATCCATCCATCCTTTCCTCCAAATTGCTGATCCCTTGTACATACCCTGCTATGGAATGGAATATGAATGTCCTCCTCCTCAGAGGGATGTTGATATGCAAGCTTGGTGCAGTTTGCGAAAATCAAATGACAGTTCATATCAGTTCTAAGCAATCTTTTACTTAAACTTGACAGAGACATGTGAATGGATATGTGAAGTTTAGCATCACTCACGAGAAGCTGCTCCTGGGATGGCTTTACCCGCAGATCTGCTCAGATCGACACCCATCACGTTGAGCTGCTGCTCATGTTGTGATATCCACTGAACCAAGGGAGGGATCTCGGATCTCAGCGGCACCAGCACGGCTTCAATGAATCTCATGCACACTTCTTCTCCCTTGTCGAGCACCAGGTCAACCAGGTCCCGTGTTCGTGCAATGGGGTCAGTCTTGCTTTTAAGGGACGCGTATTCACTGTACAGGACTATCCCTGCTTGTTGTGAATGGTCAAGCACTTCTGAAGACTTCGCCTGGAGGTATTCCTGCAGTTTCACTTTGTTGGTTCTAATGATCTCATATGCAGGATCTTTTGATGCCATCACGACAAATGCAGTCACCTGAAGAAAATGAAAACAAACCACGTATCACCTGTAAGCATAGTCGTGTAATTTTAGCCAGGTATGGGAAAGAATAATAATTATTATAATAAAATGCTGCTACTAAAATCTGAGGTCTTGGTTAGGTACAATTGTGACTTGAGGTATTTGATTGTGATTACTTTGAGTTATTTAAATTGTAATGTAAGCTTAAAATTGATATTTAAATTTATGTAAATACATTAAATAGCATCGAAACACCTTAGGCATCTCAAAATACTCTTCGGTGCAAGCATATGAACATTCATATGAACACAACACTACGAAAAAAAGTGAAATGTTAACCTAATTCAAAACACCACACAGGTTTAGCAGATTAAGCAGCTGCGTGACACCACGTGCTCACTGCCTCGATCATCGTGATGCCACGCAGACGGCTAATTGCGCTGTAATGTGCATTGATCGGGATAGCGTCACCTCTAGTTGAGTGACGATTAGGATGGAGGTGGAACGGCAGAGGGTGGGAGCCAGGTTTGATCCTGGGTGGTCCCTATGTAGTGGGCACTCCCATGCTCTCAATGTATGGGCAGGGGGTGCTCTGAAGTTGTCTAGCAGTGGTATGATGTCACATACGCTTCACTGAAATTAATTAACATGATCTTTGTAGAGGTGCAGTATGTTTGTGTGGGGAAGCCAAAACTTAAAGTACACGCATGAGGCAGAGTCAGTGTTACTGTGATGTTCATTATGTTACCTATGTCATTGTTTACCTGTGTGGCTATCAAACCGTGGGGTTTACGTGTAAAACAAATGCCAGGTACCACGCCATAAGCCCCGTGCTGAGCCAGCGCTATTCCGATTTCGCATCCATCACCTTAAAAGTATTGTATACCTTTAAAGTAGTTTAATTAGCGATTTAGTGCTGTTTTAATTTATTTATTACATAGCACGTGCTCGACCCTACCAACTCACACGCGTTTGGTGGGGGGGAGGGCACCTACCAAGAAGCCCGAAGGCCTGCTATCCTAGGACCCTGAGGACCCGTTGACCCGCTCCCCTTGTAAGGGCCGGGACTGAGCTGGCCAGTGGTCGGACCCGTACCTTGGCTGGGTTGGGTCAGCATAGCCTCCCCTAGGTTCCCTGTAGCCGGAGGGCTGACAGCCGTAGTCCCAGTGATAGCGCATGCTAGCCCAGAGGCCATACCTCCCCAGGTAGTGTTAGGGACCACTAACATTACTGTACTGTACCGTTTATTGTAATAAACGTGTTGCCTCTACGGATCGTCTCTACTCTCGTCAAACCCATTACACATTGTCTAACACACACACACACACATCGACTGACACAAACACACATCGAATCACGCACACACACAGCGACTTACACACACACACATCGACATATACACACAATCGACTCACAGACACACAACAACAACCGCCATTGGTCACTAAGTGGCGTTGACGTCACCACGACGCTTGTGCCAGGCCATGTGCACCTTGAGGCCACGTGAAGTGTCGAACACCCGCTAGCAGGAGGTCACGGGGCAGACCCAGGTGCCACGGGTCGACTGACTGAGATGACTGAGATGACTGGCTGATGCACCACCTGTGCCACCTGCTGTGCCAACTTGCTGTGCTTTAGCCACCCGGCGCTCCGCTCGTTGTTGTGAGCGTTGCTCCTCCGCCCTCCGTTGTTGTTGGAGGGGACTGCCTCCTACTGCCCAGTAGCGTCCTTCACTTGCCTCCTCCACTGAGGCCGATCTTGACACCGCTGGTACCAGTCATTGGCAAGTTCACTCAGCTCCACGTCCTCCTGTACCACATCACTCCATCTCTACTCTAGCCCGTGCCGCGCCATTTTAGCCCCCTCTATCCGGCCAAACAAAAGCTGTTTAGGCATACAGTGGCTGGGAATGCGGTCTACATGACCAGCCAACGCAGCCTTGCCCGCCAGAGGAGCTCACCGATGGTACTTTGGCCACATCTTTCAAGGATTTGTGAGCTCTTCACAAATCCTAGACTCACACACACATCGACCTACACACACACATATGTACTTACACACACAGAGATATCGACTAACACACAGACATATCTACTATCACATACACATCGACTCACACACACGCACACACACATCGACTTACACACACCGACTTACACACACATACATAGACTCACAAACACATCGACCTACATGCACACACATTGACTTACACACACACATGAACCCACGCACACACATCGACTCACACACGCACATAGAGCCACACACACATCCATTTACACGCAGACATATCGACATACACACATACAGCGACTCGCACACATCAACGCACAAACACATCAACTTACTGTTAAATATTATTTTTTTATACGCACACACCATGCACAAATGTGTAATGACAATGTGGATCGATAGTGAGACAGTATGGTTCCCCGGGACCATGGTTACTAATGGACGAGCTAATGATGATTAATGAGACAAGCAAGCATTGACAGGGTCACGTAACGGGAAGCACGGGATCCATTGGCGGGAAAGTGTAATAAGGTTGGTGATCGGCAGGGCCAGGTGTGGTTAGGAGAATTCGGGAATGAGGGCGTGGCCGGACCGGGCGAGGATAAGTAGGAGCGCGAACGGAGGCTTGGGGCTGCTTGGTTTGGGGAACTGCCGTAGTCGTCGCCTTGGATTGGGTCGTCTCCATCGCCTGCGAGTTGTCTAGAGATTGGAAGCTATGTTGTCTCAGAATAGAGTTGTGTCAATACCCAAGTGTACGGAGTCACTCGCGGTTACGTGTTGAATTGTCATTGGATTTTATTCTTAATAGATATACAGAAGACAAGACAACGTCTCTGAGAGCTACATTACACATACATAGGTCAGTTTAACATGTAGGCTTTCGCGACCAATATTATTCATCTTCTTTGGTTCTTTCGGTAAAGTCACGTATAATGAGAATAAAATAATAAATTGATAAAATAAAATAACACAATAATATTCTCACGACGTTTTGGCCACAACACAAGCAGCCTTCATCAGGTGAAGGGGACGAGACTGTCTGGAGGACAGCGCTGGAGTGAGAAAGCCACGCTGAGCTCACGACCTTTAAGCTGTGTGAGAAGAAACAAAGCGCCTTGACAAAGGAATTAACATATAATTTAGCATTGAAATGGCTGAGTGATTAGCTTGTGACTGGTCACAGAAAAGGCTATGTTAAAGTTAAAGCATACACATCCGCAAAGGCACCCCTTGACAAAGGAATTAGCATAGAATTTAGCATTGAAATAGCTGAGTGATTAGCTTGTAACTGGTCACAGAAATAGCTATGTTAAAGTCAGAGCATATACATTCACCGAGGCAACTAGTACAAATCAAACAGGAGAATTTAGCATTGAAATAACTAGGCGAATTTAGCATTGAAATAACTGAGTGATTAGCTTGTGACTGGTCACAGAAATGGCTATGTTGAAGTTAAGGCCTACACATCTGAGCTATTCACAGTAACTGGGTATACAATACAATTTATAATGAATACTATATAGTGAACCAATAAAAATGCTAAAATATAAATTACCTCAATGTTATCAATACACTCTATATTCTCCAATCAGCTAAGCTACCAACAATAAGTTGTTATATATCACAATGCTATATGGCGAAAAATGGGTGGATTCTTACCCTTAACTTTAGCAACACGGATAGCTATGGGTCCCGTTCAGACGGACGAGTTCATCCATGGTCAGAACAGAGGAGGGGGAGAGAGACAGCTGCGAGGCACTTTTATACTCCATGTTGTAAACCATACCATTAACCGTGGTGTGAGAGGTATTAAGAGTCAATGCCAGCGAAAGAGCTGCGGTCTGAAGGTCTGGGCCAAAGGTGACGGGCGGAGCTAGAGGGTACGTGCGAGAACAGTCGAGAAGGTTCTACGATGGGGCGTGTCCGGAGGAGCTTGCTCCGCCGAGGAGAATATAAGGACAGGCAGTCAGAGGACTCTTGGTCGGTGTGGGAAGCCTGGAGTCCGGACTGCGTCATAGCCAACCTCTACTTGCCAACAGCCACGTGGCGGCTCTTCCAGCGAAGCCGCCTCTCCTCCCAGCACGCCGCTAGTCAGCGGCGGATGCGGAGCAAGAGGGAGACGCGCTGCGATGGTGGAACAGAGAGGGTGTGCGTCACGGCAGAGAGAGAAAGAGTGAAACCATCCAGAGAGAGAGAGATAGCGGAGCTGTGCAGTCATTTTATAAAGAAAGACGCTGGTCAACAGTTGCCGTGGAAGTGCTTTATTACAACTGGAGTCAGAAGTGGTTTTTCTAGAGACAAGAAAGTACAGCAGACAACGAAATGTCCAAGCATCTCAAGAAGACGAACCCACCTGTGGCATCTTCCGACGACGAGGCGGGGACCCAGGACCCCGGGATCCGAGGTCGCGGTCAAAGGAACCACGGCCAGTGAGCTCACCACGCCAGAGAGGGACGGCGCAGATGCGGCATCTTCGCCACAATAAGTGGAGGAGCAGCTGGACTTGCTACAGACGGTGCGTCTCCAGCTGGTGTCGCTTGTCGCGTCATCTACGGTGACAGGATGCCCACAAGAGGTTTTTCTGAGGTGTTGACGAGTAGAGGCTTCGGGATGGAGCCTCGGAGGGTCCCACTGCGGAGTCAAAGGCTGCCATTGTGGGCGCATTAGTGCTGTCCGCCATTACACACGCTGCGGAGACCACGTGTCGGGATGCCGCCATCTTGGGCAGAGCTTTTGGAGCGCGGTACACTGGTTGGAGGAAGAAGCCACTCTGCCGACCATTTCGGATGACGATGCGCTGGCGATGTTTTGATCGATTCCTCCTGAGAAAAATAAAACGTTGAAAGATGTGTATGCTGAAATGGCTGAGGTCTAAGAATCACCTTCCAATACTCGACGAAAGTTCATGCAGCGTAGGCGGTGGAGTTCCGAGTCCCCCTTGCCTACCGTAGTGCTTTGATGGCGTTGGCTGTGGCCACCAACTCTGATGTAAAGCAATAAGTCCTCGACTCTCTTGTTATGGAAAGAATGCTGGCTTTGGCAAGGGACATGGGGGTGGTTCTACCTGTTTGCCACAGATGTCTCGATGGGCCGCCAGATGCTTGAACGCGCACGAGAACCTACAGCGTTGGGCCCAGATAGCTGCATGGACTGGGAATCCTAGTCGCGATGGTGAGCCGATGGGTTGGTCACCAACCAAAGTTGTCCACATTCCGGACGATGCGCCTTCTGAGGGTGATCTTGTGGTGGCTGTTCCTCGTTGGAATCGATGACGGGGTGATGCTCAACGTTGCCGGGATTCATACGGTCCACATCGGGGTGACGACTGGGCAGTTTGACGGCCTTTCGTCACCTGCTTCAGGTGTGGCCGGTTGGGCCACTTCGCGCGGGATTGCCGGGGTTGCCCTTGTTCTCCAACTCCGCCTGCTGCTCTGGCTCCAACTCCTCCATTGGTCCAACATCTTCTCATGCAGGTGAGTCGGTATACACCGGTTCCTGGCTTAATTCGTCACCTCAGGCATCTCATATCACTGATCAGGGTCGTTCGAAACGTGATTCGTGTACTGTTGCTAAGGGTTGGCCCGTTTCAATAACGCAATGGAAAAAGCTGTCAAGTTGTATGGTCGTGGCGGCCGCGGGATCCTCGATGGTACCTGGCTCCATTCAGGACATTGATGTTCACGTCTTAGTGGATACAAGGGCTTCCGCTACAATCATTTCTGATGTAATTTCTGCTTTTGTCCATTCCTATTTCACGAGTTCGACCAGCCTTTGACGCTTGCGTTGCTGCTAATGGGGGTAGCATGGGCATTATCGGCCAGGTGGATGCCCACATCGCAATTGGTAATGTTGCTGCGTCAGGGCCGGTCTTGATTTCGAGGTCCTTAGCTGTGCCCTGCTTGTTAGGCACTGATTTTCATGGGAGGATGCCTGTTAAAATTATCGTGGATCAGGTGTGTCTGGAAATGCCCTCCGGTCCAAGCTGTTTTTCCTACCATCTCCGCTCTCACGTTCATCACTGTGCGCTGTCGTGCAGGCGCTAGCGGACATCATGCTTATAATTCCGCCGGGTTCCCAGATGCTGGTGCCATTGCGTTATCGGAAAGGGATCCGTTGCGATGATGCGGCGGCTGGGGTCCTTCTGACCCCATCTAATACTGCGACCCGGAGTCTGACACTTGTTGGTGCTCAGACAATAGTTCGTTCTGGACAGGCCCCGTTTTTGCAAGTTCTGAATGGGGTTCTGGATGAGGTTGCCGTTCCTGCCAATACGGTGCTGGCTCATGCCACCACCACCTTTACGGACCACGACGAGGGTGCGTCGCGCTGATTGGTTGGGGCGACTCATTCCGCATCCGTTTCAGATGATCGATGGATCGCGGAGTTACGTCGAGAGAATGTTATTGTCTTCCGACCAACGCAGGGAGTTGGGTGCTCTTCTATGCGAATTTACTGACGTTTTCAGTAAAGACGATTTTGATTTGGGACGTATGTCCCTTTTGTCCCACCACATTTACATGGGTGAGGACATCCTTTTTCGTCAGAACTCACATCGGTTGAGCCCTGGGGAGAAGGAACACGTGCAGCGCGCTGTGAATGATATGCTGGCCGCTGATAAAATTTCCCCATCTAACAGCCCTTGGGGCGCGACAGTCGTACTTAAGAAAAAGGACAGGAATCTCAGATTTTGCGTGGACTTCCGATAACTGAATAAAGTTTCAGTGGCCGACACGTATCCGATCCCGCGCATGGATGACTCCCTGGATGTATTGTCCCGAGCGCGGTATTTCTCGACTCTCATTTTGTCTTCCGGGTTTTGGCAATTGCCCCTGGATGACTCGTTGAAACCGAAAACCACGTTCCGCACGCCTCAGGGACTCTTTCAATTAAATTGCCTTCCGGTAGGGTTGAATGTAGCTCCTGCTACGTTCCAACGCTTGATGGAGCTCGTCTTAGCTGGCTTGCAGTGGGACACTTGTCTCATTTATCTGGATGATGTAATTGTGCTTAGTCGCACGTTCGATGATCAACTTCGACGCCTGCGCGCCGTTTTTGAGAGGATGCACTCCGCTAACCTCAAATTAAAACTAAAAAAAGTCATCTATTGCAAAATTCGGTGCGCTACTTGGGTCACGTAGTTCGCTCCGATGGTATTCCATGGATCCGGCAAAGACTGCCTGTGTTCGCGATTGGCTGACTCCAACATGCGTGGGGGATGTACGCAGCTTCATCGGATTCATGTCATATTACCGTCAGTTTGTGCCAAATTTCACTATGGTCACTAAACCCCTGCACGCGCTGACTGCAAAAAATCTGAGATTTAAATGGGGTCCGGAGGAGGAAGCGGCATTCATGGCCCTTCGCAGTCGCTTATCCGATGCGCCCATGCTCGAATATCCAAATTTTTCCTTGCCGTTTAAATTAGATACTGATGCCAGCAACATGGGTATCAGCGCTGTGTTATCACAATCAAAAAACCGTGTGGAGAAAGTAGTCGCTTATGGCAGTCATGTCTCCAGCGGAAAGCCACTACTGCGTAGCGAGAAGAGAACTTTTGGCCATTGTTTACTGTGTGCGTCAGTATAGGCCTTACCTTTACGGCAGGAAATTCATTGTCCGCACTGACCATGCAGCTCTCCAGTACTCCTTGAAGATTGAGCAGCCGGCCGGCCAATTGTCTCATTGGCTGGAAATTTTACGAGAATTTTCCTTCGAGGTCATTTATCACAAAGGTTTCCATCATTGCAACACGGATGCGCTATCACGATTGCCACGTGCTTCCCGTTGCGCATGTTCTTCTGGAACAAGTCGTTGTATGCCGGTCACTTCACCTCCATGAACTGTCATATCTGCGGTGGATGATTCTACGATGCACGCTACTCATGTGCCGGCTGCCAGCGTCCTGAAGCTCTCACGCTCCGTGTGGGTGCGCGAGCAGCTGAAGCATGATTCCTTAGCTACTTTGCGGCGTCGAGCAGAACACACACGACTTTTCTGCGTTCGATGACAGTGGTCGATTGGCTTTTCATGATGGCCTTTTGATGTGGAGGGAGGATATGGCAGATCGATTGCGAATTTTAGTCCCCGTTGCTCTCCGTGATGGGTTGGTTCATGTGTCGCATAGTGAAAAATTGTTGCACCTCAGTGTTCAAAAAACCTTGCTAACGCTGCAACGAGATTACTTTTGGCCCGGCATGATGGCCGATGTCTCCAAACTTTGTTCCTGCCCTGATTGCGCTCGGCGGAAACCGCCGCAGCAGAGGTGTTTTCCGCCATTGCAATCCATTTCGGTCAAGCGCATCAACGAGACTGGGGCCCATTCCCAATCACTCCCAGAGGTAACAAATATCTTTTGGTAGTGTGAAATATTTTTCTCGGTAGCCAATACCATGGCCCTTGCCTGAACAATCGGCGTCCTCCATCACTGATGCGTTTTTGAAGGTGCACGTTATGGACAAAGGTGCTCCAGAACAATTACGTATGGACCAAGGTCGCAATTTATTTATTTTATAAATTGCTCCGTGACGTCTGTCATGCGTTGGGCACTAAAAAAATCAGGACGTCGCCATACCATCCTCAGATCGACGGGATGGTCGAGCGGATTAACCATACTCTGACCGCCATGCTTTGCCACACTGTCAATTAAAAACAGGCCGATTGTGACTTACACGCACCGAGCGTGCTCGCCGCATATAGAATGGCCCCGTATGCTTCCATGGGATTGTCACTATTTTTCCTCATGTACGGAAGGGAAAACATGCCACCTATTGATACCAATTAGGCACGACTGTTGGGGGCGCTAAACGGACCCTACCTGACCATGTGCAGGACTCTCTGCACCAGATTTCTGAAGCACGGGAGGCAACTAAGGTTAACACTACTAAAATGCAGGCTCGCAACGAGGATTGTGCACGCAGGTCCAGCCGCGACATGCCGTGGTCCGTCGGCGACCGGGCCTGTCTTCATTGCCCTTAGGTGTCTGTTGGCACCTCTCCCAAACTACACAGTTCGTGGCACTGTCCTGTTCAAGTGGTTGAGGTTAGGCATCCACAGTGCGTGCACATTCATGCAGGTCGCCGTCGTTGGTTAATCCACCTGTCTCGGTTGAAACCGTCCATCCCTCCGCGTGTTGCTTCGTCATCTCCAAAAATTGGCCTGCCGGGGTTTGATGAGTCCGACGAGCCAGAGCAGTTGCAGATTGATCCCCCGAGGGATTGTTTTACCGCCCACAGCACATGAACCCTTGACTGCTGCTAAGGACGACAACCCCGCCTTATCCAGCCCGCAGCAGCAGACTCTACCACCATTCCGCCGACTGCCCTGCCTCCTGCCGAGCCAACCCATGCAGGGCCGTTCTATGATGCCCCGATATCGTTAACGTTCCACATGTGCCCCCTGCCTGTGTTGGGGATTCGGCTTACTTCCTTGTTCTTGCGTTCATTGTCGTTCATGTTCTCTTCTTTGTTATGTATGCTCCAAAGCTCGTTGCCACCAGGATTGTGTTGCTCCTGCCATTACGTATTCAGGTTGATTCCTAGCCGGGACGGCTAGTCTTTTCATCATGGGGGGGGGGGGTGATGTAGTAAGAGAGCGCCATCTAGGGGACGACGAGGGGTATCTGCCTAAGCCATCATTGGGAAATTAATACCCAATCGGGAGTGTGGGATTCATCTGGGCCAAAGGTGACGGGCGGAGCTAGAGGTTACGTGCGAGAACAGTCTAGAGGGTTCAACGAGGGGGCTTGCTCCGCCAGGAGAATATAAGGACAGGCAGTCAGAGGACTCTTGGTCAGTGTGGGAAGCCTGGAGTCTGGACTGCGTCATTGCTAACCTCTACTCGCCACCGGCCACGTGGCGGCTCTTCCAGCGAAACCGCCTCTCCTCCCAGCACGCCGTCAGCCAGCGGCGGATACGGAGCAAGAAGGAGACGCGCTGCGGCGGTGGGACAGAGAGGGTGTGCGTCACGGCAAAGAGAGAGTGAAACCATCCAAAGAGAGAGAGCAGAGCTGTGCAGCCATACAATAAAGAGAGACGCCAGTCAACAGTGTCATGGAAGTGCTTTATTACACTTACATTCATACATAGAGAACAGACAGTGATGGGTACAAGAGAATCAGGTGGATGGCAAGAGAGACAGGCTCAGATAATTGTACCAGGAGGGAATAAGTGGCCTCCTAATGAGTCATGGTTGAATAAGGTATTAACACATTTTTCAGAAGTCACTTGGCCACTAAAGATAGCTCAACGAAGCGGCTTACCATGTGGAAATTTATAGCAGAGAAATAATCTAAGTAATTTCAATGCACGTTTCTAAATGTGGAGGGAAAATCCACACGACCATGGGGATAACTTCAAATTTCATCAGGGTCGGGAATTAACATCTCGCCACCACGGCGACCCATGATAGGGGGTGGCAGGCAGAAGTGAGACCAGTGAGGATTTTCAAGACGGCGAGGGTGATCTTGTATTTGATTCACAAATGAATTGGGAGCCAGTGGAGGGGTCATAAACAAGACCGTAGCTTTACCAACAAAACAGGCAAAACAGAACAAATCGAGAACTGTGCTATGAAAGACAAGACTCTCAGTTGCTGGGCACACTTGATAAAAAGCGACTTTAATTGCATTTAACCATTTACAACGAGATAAGTTCCACTCCAGTATATGGTCATTATAAGCTCAGGCTTCTACGTGGGAATGAGTCTCATAGGCAACACCATGTAGTGAAGGGAACAGTGGGGGTTTATCACTCCCTCATGTGACTGACTGGGCACGAGCAACAGACTTCAGCCCCTATTGACAATGTCTGTAAATATGGAGGTAGGAGCCAATCGAGTCAAAAACAAAAACCGTGACTTTTAAATCGACACTTTCTGTAAAAATACGATTGACCATCTAATACAGTGATGCAAAGACCAGTAAAGTGACCAAGGCCACCAGGTACTGTACCAGTATGCCGCGTCAGATTAACATAGGGCGCCGTGGTGGCGAGATGTTATCTCCATTTCCTGGTATGCAGGAGGATGTGGGTTAAATCCCATCCCTGACGCCTGCATATCTGGAGTTTGCAAGTTCTTCCTGTGGTCGCGTGAATTTTTTCTAGGTCCTCCGGGTTTTCCCTTCACATTCAGAAGCATGTGTTTTGATTATTTGGCCGTTTACAAATTTCCACATGACAAGCCAATTCGTTCAGTTATAATTTGTGGATAGGTCGCTTCTGAAAATGCGAATAGCTCAGTGGATTTTACCTGGTAAATAAATTCGTTTTGTTTGTTTTGAACCTCACGTGACAAACGCCAAATCCAACCAACACGCCCAGTGCAGAGACGCATTGAAAAAAAGCATAATGCATCAGAATGAAGCAGGAGACATCTCGCCAACTCATATATGCATCAGAGACAACTAAAGAAAAAGTCAAATCCACAACCAGACCTGGATATGATAACAAAGTAATGCCCTGCTGGATATTTGGCACCCTAAGCCCTGTCGGTTGTGTGTTTTTTTGCTTTACCATACTTCACCACGCTGGCGAGTGCAGGTTGGTGAAGCGAGGGGGGCAGGACTGATTCATTTGTCACTCGCCTCTGATTTTAGTCCAAGGGTTCGTAGTGCAGTGCGCAAAGCACTGTGCAATTGTTCCACCCCAGATGCCATGGGCATCCTTGCGCATGAGACATTCAATCTCAATATAATTTTCTGAACTAAAAAATGCAAGTGCATTTAAGGAAATCAGAGAAATGTGAAACTGCCAAGACACGGTGGGCAGGTGTGAGACACAATGGAATAAAATTATGAATCACGACTGAACATACACGCCAAGCACACCATGGTGGTGCTCGCTTCATCCACCCAGCTTGAGTGTGATTCCTTTCCAGCACCTAACTCGTGGCTCGCTATGGAAATCGCTGCGTCGGTGTCCGCTCGTGCAGCTCCACGTTGCCTACAGCAGACGTGCGCTCCCTACAGAGGATCCACGGTCGCGCGTCTTCTATGCCTACAGCAAGAACAGCCGCCATTCGCCACGAAGTGGCGGTGACGTCACCACGACGCTTGTGCCAGGCTAGGTGCAAGTTAAGGCCACATTAAGTGTCGAACGCCCGCCGCCAGGAGGTCACGGGGCAGACCCAGGTGCCACGGGTCGACTGACCGAGATGACTGAGATGAGTGGCCGATGCACCACCTTTGCCCCCTACTGTGCCAACTAGCGTCGCGTCTCTACCCTTCGTTGTTGCTGGAGGATTGACTCCAATTGCCTAGGAGCAGTGTCCTTCACGTGCCTCCTCCGTACTTACAGCACGAGCTCCAACACAATCAACCCCCATGTAGCTCCACAGACTGGTGGGCAAGTGCTCCCATTGATCCCCTATGAAGGTCGGCATAGTACACGAGGGGGTAGGTGGTCAAAACAAGGCCAGATCGCCTTTGTGTGCGCTGTTTACACACCGCCCCAGGTACTCATTTGAGTTACACGCACACTGACCTCCCTACACACACACGTGCTACGCCATCTTACACACACAGAGACATTCATACACAAATACAACATCCCCCGTGTAGCATACACAGGCGGTTTATAGTCTGGACCACCTACCCACCGTCCCCCACGCACCACAAACTCCCCACACTCACCCACGCTGTGCAGTGTCACACCACCCACCGTCCCCATACTCTCTGGTTCTATTGGGTAAAGTCACGTAGGTAAAAAATAAAATAACAAAAATCACAACGTTTCGGCCACAACACAAGCGGACTTCATCAGGTGAAGGGACGAGACTGTCTGGAGGACAGCGCTGGAGTGAAAAAAGCCACGCTCAGATCACGACCTTTAAGCTGTGTGAGAAGAAACAAAGCGCCTTGACAAAGGAATTATAATATAATTTAGCATTGAAATGGCTGAGTGATTAGCTCGTGACTGGTCACAGAAATGGCCGCGATCACAAGGTAATGCCCATCGCTTTCACACTCACTTCTGCTGCTGTATCTTCTCCGAATTCTAAACAGATTCTGCTTAAGGCCAGCCTATCTTTAATCTCAGAGAGGATAAGGCTACTCCGATTTGAACTCGATACTTTAGACAGGACTCTCCTACAAGCTCATTTAATGTTAACACAAAAAATATCACCTTCTGATTGGAATCACGTAGACAACATGACTGCTTCTTCTGCTGAGTCACTGTCAGTCAAATGTAACGATAACCTGATTTCTAAATTCAACCACCTATCAAAGACGAACCCAGTTCCACATATAACAAAACTAGATGTTAACAAAATCGTCATTAATCAGAGTAGCACCCCGATTTTGGACAATCTGAAAACAGTACTGACTAGGGGACTAAATTTTGCTGTCACCCCAAAACACATACCAGTAGATGATATCATCTCTCAGGTCGATGTAGCCCTCAAAGGCGTAGGACACATCCAAGCAGACGTTGCGAGAGCTGAAATAGACAATATTCTTAAGAATGCTAAGAAACCCATTAGTAACATCAGCAAAAATGAACGCTCTGAACTCGCGAATTTAAAAAAAACAGAAGTGATATAGTCATCCTCTCAGCCGATAAAGGCAACGCTACTGTTATTATGGATAAAGATTCATACAACAACAAAATCCAGAATCTGCTCAACGATGGAAGTTACTTAAAAATAAAAAAATGACCCTACTAATAGCCTAGCGATAAAAACCAACAAGATCATCACAAGTTCGACCTCCCTAATCGACCCAACTAAACGTCCCTCCCTAAAACCTTCTGCTGCAAGACCCCCTAGATTCTATGGTCTTCCCAAGATTCATAAAGAAGGCACCCCACTACGACCCATCGTATCCACGATCAACTCCCCTACCTATAGACTAGCCCGTTTTCTGTCAGATACCTTGCTGCCTTTCACTGGAAAGACCGCCTCAGCAGTGCTTAACTCAGCCCAATTGGTCTCTATGGTCAAAGACGTACTGTCCCCTGACAATATCCTTGTCAGCTTCGATGTCTCTTTGTTCACCAAGGTCCCAGTACCTGATACCATTGAAATAATTGAAAATTTGGTCCAACATGGACTAGACCCCGACACACCTGCACTGGTTAGGCACTGCCTCAACAACACCTACTTTACTTGGAATGGCTCCTTCTACAATCAAAATGAGGGTACCCCCATGGGATCCCCCTTATCACCAGTGATAGCCAATATTTTCATGGAGAAATTTGAATCAGACGCCATCCAGACTTCCACCCTCAGACCTTCCCTGTGGAAGAGATATGTGGATGACACTTTCATCATTTGGCCACATGGCCTCCCAGCTCTGAACCTTTTCCGACACCACATAAATTCTAGACATCCCGCCATCAAATTCACCATGGAAGTGGAGAAAGATGGCAAGCTACCATTCTTAGATGTTCTGTTTGAGAGGAGACCTGATGGCTCATTGGGGCATTCTGTCTACAGGAAACCCACCCACACAGATTCCTACTTGAAACCTGATTCCCACCACCACCCAGCCCAAAAGAATTCTCTCATCAAAACTTTATACCATAGGGCTCATTGCATTTCGGACCAACACCACCTAACCAGTGACTTAAAACATGTACACCTGGCCCTCAAAAGGAATGGTTACTCTGATCATACCATCCGCCAAGCTGTTTCTCCCTCCATACAGAAACAACCACTTGATACTCCGGTCAAAACCATCACACTACCATATATAGCAGGCGTTACTAAAAAGATTTCCAAAATTCTAAACAAACACAAGATCCAGGTCCGGTTCAATACAGTACACAAAATTCGTGATCTGATCCCATCCGTTAAGGATGCCATTCCTGACTTATAGTACCCCGGGGTTTACAAATTGAGTTGTACCTGCGGTGATTGCTATATCGGGGAGACAAAGCGACATGTCTCTGACCGAATTCGCGAGCACAAATCAGATTTGAAACAGGGCAATACGAATTCTTCTGCCGTGGCTGATCACTGTTACAACGCTGTGGGTGATCACGATATAATTTTCTCTGATACCAAGGTTCTTTGCAAACCCACGGGTTTTTATCAGAGATTTGTTCACGAGGCAATTCAGATCTACAAACACAGACACAATTTCAACCGAGAAGATGGTTTCAAATTAAGCAACCATTGGAAAGATGTTCTAAATCGAACTAAACATTAAACTAATTTCAATGGTACAGTATATTTTTCAAGTAGTGGTACCCCAAACTTTCGTAGCTCTAATAAATTACCTTTCACACCATCAATAGGTAAACTCCCCCCCCCCCCCCCCCCGCGCCAAACGGCAAGTCCACCGGCACGTACACCACCTCTTTTCTAAAATCGGCCAATCAAATGCTAATTGTTATGCTAATTTCTTTGTCAGGACACCTTGTTTGCTCGCACACAGCTTAAAGGTCTGCGGTCTGAGCGTGGTTGTGTTTCGCTAAATTATCCTGTTTGATTTGTACTAGGTGCCTCGGTGAATGTATATGCTTTGACTTTAACATAGCTATTTCTGTGACCAGTTACAAGCTAATCACTCAGCTATTTCAATGCTAAATTCTATCCTAATTCCTTTGTCAAGGGGTGCCTCTGCGGATGTGTATACTTTAACTTAGCTATTTCAATGCTAAATTCTATGCTAATTCCCTTGTCAAGGGGTGCCTTTGCGGATGTGTATGCTTTAACTTTAAGATAGCCATTTCTGTGACCAGTCACAAGCTAATCACTCAGCCATTTCAATGCTAAATAATATGCTAATTCCTTTGTCAAGGCGCTTTGTTTCTTCTCACACAGCTTAAAGGTCATGATCTGAGCGTGGCTTTTTTCACTCCAGCACTGTCCTCCAGACAGTCTCGTCCGTTCACCTGATGAAAACCGCTTGTGTTGTGGCCGAAACGTCGTGATTTTTGTTATTTTATTTTTTGCCTACGTGACTTTACCCAATAGAACCAGAGAGTATGGATCCTTGCAGTCACGAAAGCTTTAAATCTAAAACTCCCCATACTCACCCACGCTGTGAAGTGTCACACCACCCACCATCCCCCGCGCACCACAAACTCTCCGCATTCACTCTGTCAAGTGTCACACCACCCGTCCCCCACGCACCAAACTCCCCACACTCACCCACGCTGTGAAGTGTTGAGTCGCCCGCTTGTCTTGCCCCTGACACGCGCACACGCGGCCCGGCTCCCCGTGTCGCCTCCTCTGCTGCTCTCTCAGCCTCAAGCCACTGACGCCAGCAGTGGCACCAAAAAGTTTCCTCCAGTAACAGCAGGAAGGAGAGGGGAGGGGTGGGTGGTGGAGGGGTTAGGGATTGTTAGGGGAGGGGTGGTCAGGGGAGGGGTGGGGGGATGGGTGGGTGGGCGAGGGAGGGTGGGTGGGTGATGAAGGGTGGGTGGGTGGTGAAGGGTGGGTAGGGGGGAAGGTGGCTGGTTCTTCATGTGTGGGGTTTCATTTGATGTTTTATTAATTTATTTTAAATTAAAAATTGTTTTGCTCACGGTAATAAAGTTGCTCAAGAGTGGAACATTTTGGGGCTGAAAGGTAGCTCAGCTTTTAACATAGGAGTTAATGGGGTTATGATGAGTGTTCGACGAGTTTTTGATTATCAAGCATTTTCAACCGAACGTATCTCATTCGTTAAGTGAGACATGCCTGTGTTACATTGTACTGAGACAATGTTGGTTATTTTGATTGTGAGTTCCTCGCCAGGTGACTTGTCATTAGTCGGTGAGCTCACCTCACGATAACCACCAATGTGATTAGCTCATCTTTCACGCAACGTGTGTGATGCACTGATGCAGTCTATGACACCCATTATATATGTCTAGAGTGAAAGTTATTTGTTCCTAAAATAAGCATTGAGGTTGTGCTTATCTCCTGCTTACAGCCCTGTTCCGGTGGTGGTGGTGGTGGTGGTGGTGATAATTCCACGTTCCTATTTTTAAGAAAAGCGGTATTGATATCGTGTGGTGCTTTGTATGGCTGGGTAGACAGCGGCGGTGTAGCAATCATAGCTCAACGAGAATTTATAATTTTTCTGACCCCGGGCGACTTGCAAATGAGACTGACTTGACTTCACCTGACTGGAATTCCCCACAAAGTAGTGCTCACTTTATCGATCAATGAAGGATGATGGGATGAGTCAACCCCCACCAGGGTTTGAACTCAAAACATTCTGATTGCAAAGCCGCTTACTCTACTACTGAAATACCAGGAAAGTTAGGGAACATATAATGATTAGCATATTTAAAATCACTCTTAATATTAAATGTAATATCTGAGCCCCTTTGTCCCTCCACAAAATAGAACTCGTATCCGAGCTGATGTCGTCTGCATTATACCAACATGGCCACACCATAGTCCATGGCTTCCCTCTCACTGCTCCACTGGGAAATTCCCTCCCATCGTATTTGTCCTAAGTTCTTTGATAGATCATGGGTCAATGTCTTGAAACGTGTTGACTCTAATATATTACAACTTAAATCGTGCTCGTTGTTTTTTTTCGGTAAAGTCACGTATGTAGAAATACCATAAAATTATATTAAAATAAATCAATCACGACGTTTCGACCGCAACACAAGCGATCTTCATCAGGTGTAAAAAAACAAATCACGGAGGCAAATACAACAAGAAGATGAGAGACGAGAATTCAACAAACCTAAGAAAAAATATGTGATGCACAACCAGTCAGGTCAACAACACAGACACTTACCTGGTGGACCACGAATTTCAGAAGAGTGTTAGATTTCGTGTTCAACCTCTGGATTGAACATACCAGCATAGACAGTGAACAAATATGATGTACATGTCAGCAGAAATACATATACAGAGACACCAAGAGGCAAGGAGAGGAAAGACAACAGAGAAGCAAGGAAAAAGAAAAAGGGCCAGAAGGATGAACAGAAGCCTTAAATAAGAAGTAAAGGTGGGGGGAGGGGCCGGAGAGAGAGGGCACGGCAGCAGATTCGGGGGGAGGAGCAGGAGAAAGCAAGGGCTGCAACGCAGCAGAGGCGGGGGGGGAGGGGTAAGAGCAAGCAAGGGGTGCACTACGCTTAGGACAGAATTGTAAAGGTAACTTCCCCGTAGAAGTGTGTTAATAAAGAATTAAAGTTTTCGTGACTGCATAATTTACTCATTGTTTTTTTTCGGTAAAGTCACGTATGTAGAAATACCATAAAATTATATTAAAATAAATCAAATATTAAAATAAATTAAAAACCAATGAGTAATTTATGCAGTCACAAAAACTTTAATTCTTTATTAAATCGTGCTGTTTGTTGCTGGCCGCTTTGCATTATTGGCCTTTGTGCCTACACTCGGCAACAGCGATTGAAGACAAAATGCTGATTTGGTTTTGGCTATGAAGTAGTCTCACTCCCCACTTTGTGAGTGTGTGTACTGTTAAACGTGTAGGTGTGTATGCGTCCTTGATGTGCATGGTTATAACCCCCCCCCCCTGCATGCACAACTCACGAATCCAGTGAAAAACCACTCCCCGTGTTACGGTTACATTTTTACCCCAAGTTACATCGCATGCATTGCTATTAAAATCTCCGTTTTTCACAATATAACCCTGGCGTTTAGTGAGCGTTACTGCGAGAGCTTCTATTAGTGGCTCTCGTGGAAATCTGTCCGGCAGGGGTTATGATTAACAACGCGAAAAGCATCACTCAGTGGTGTAAGTGCAAACTCGCACCACTCATTTACACACACCCAAACATTCACAAAAGACAAAGATAGCTTTGTACAGGATATTGGTGAAATTTCAGTTCGTGAGTATTTATGTATATATTGAACTTTTTTCGCACCGTACGGTAATTGGAGGTGCAGGGTAAGAACAAACTAAACACAAAAAGCAGTTCTAAAGAAATTAGAGTTCAATCTAGATTTAAAAGTGCATAGCTCCCAGTGGCTTCATGATATCGGACGGAAGAGCATTCCCGACGGCCGCAGAAGAGCATTTAAAAGCGCGCAATGCAGTGACCATCTTTGTTCTATGGTGAGTCAATAGCTGCTGCGATGGTGACTGGGGTTCGCGTGATAGTGTATGCTCCTTAACGAGATCAGCAAGGTATTGTGGTTCATTTGTGGCAAGCACTTTGTGTGTAATGAGTGCGACCTTATCATCGATTCGTTCGGCAACAGGAAGCCAATGTGACCTGGCAAGCACTGGACAGACATGGTCAGATCTTGCACTACCGGTCACGTAGAGAAGTGAGTATATACTCTTTGGTTTTATTCGGTAAAGTCACGTAGGTAAAACAAATTAAAATAAAATAAACAATTAAAACACGACGTTTCGGAGGCAACGCAAGCTTCCGTCTTCAGGTGGGATCAGTCACAGCCAAAATCGCTGCACCAAGTGGCGAGGCTCTGGGAACCTAGCGCTTAAATACAGGTTAAGGTGGGGGGGGGGGGGTGTGGGAGGGGCCATGTAGGGGGACTTTAGTGGGGTGCGGAGCTGAGTTAATTCGTCTTTTGTTGTGTAGAGGGTGCGGGGGATGGGTCACTGTGTGTGTGCAATATAAACGGAAAGAGGCTCTGCCAGGCTGTACTGTAAGGGGAGGCAGTAGAAAAAAGGAAAATCGAAAAGTTCGGAAATAATGGTTAGTATACCACTGCTTAAAATTGCTGTTAGAAATAAGTTAGCGTTTGGTATGATTTAAAACATCTCTTCAGTGGTTGCTTAATTTGAAACCATCCTCTCGGTTGAAGTAATGCCTGTGTTTGTATTTGTTGTGTAGAGGGTGCGGGGGATGGGTCGCTGTGTGTGTGCGGGGATGAGTTAATCCGTCTTTTGTTGTGTGGAGGGTGCGGGAGATGGGTCACTGTGTGTGTGCAATATAAATGGAAAGAGTATCGGCCAGGATGTGCTGTAAGGGAGCAGTAGAAAAAAGGAAAATAGAAAAGTTTGGAAAGAATGTTTGGTATATCACTGCTTGAAATTGCTGTTAGAAATTAGTTAGTGTTTGGTATGATTCAAAACGTCTTTCCAGTGGTTGCTTAATTTTAAACCGTCCTCTTGGTTGAAATTATGCCTGTGTTTGTATATCTGAATGGCTTTGTGGACACATCTTTGGTGATAACCTGTAGATTTACAAAGAACCTTGGTATCGGAAAAGACAATCTCATGATCACCCATAGCGTTGTAACAGTGATCAGCCACAGCAGATGAATTCGTTCTGCCGTGTTTCAAATCTGATTTATGCTCGCGAATTCGGTCAGAGATATGTCGTTTCGTCTCCCCGATATAACAATCACCACAGGTACAGCTCAATTTGTAAACTCCGGGGTACTGTAAGTCAGGGATGACATCCTTTACGGATGGGATCAGATCACGTATTTTGTGTACTGTATTGAACCGGACTTGGATCTTAT
Source organism: Petromyzon marinus (assembly GCF_048934315.1). Taxonomy (NCBI): domain Eukaryota; kingdom Metazoa; phylum Chordata; class Hyperoartia; order Petromyzontiformes; family Petromyzontidae; genus Petromyzon; species Petromyzon marinus. The sequence continues at coordinate 768,967 of NW_027423213.1, forward strand.
GTTTGTTTAGAATTTTGGAAATCTTTTTAGTAACGCCTGCTATGTAAGGTAGTGTGATGGTTTTGATCGGAGTATCAGGTGGTTGTTTCTGTATGGTAGGAGAAACAGCTTGGCGGATGGTACGGTCAGAGTATCCGTTCCTCCTAAGGGCCAGCCGTACCAATTTTAATTCACTGGTCAAGTGGTGTTGGTCTGAAATGCAATGAGCCCTATGGTGTAACGTTTTGATGAGAGGATGTCAACCCTGACTTACAGTACCCCGGAGTTTACAAATTTAGCTGTACCTGTGGTGATTGTTATTGTTGACGAAACGACATATCTCTGACCGAATTCGTGAGCATAAATCAGATTTGAAACACGGCAGAACGAATTCATCTGCTGTGGCTGATCACTGTTACAACGCTATGGGTGATCATGAGATTGTCTTTTCCGATACCAAGGTTCTTTGTAAACCTACAGGTTATCACCAAAGATTTGTCCACGAAGCCATTCAGATATACAAACACAGGAATAATTTCAACCGAGAGGATGGTTTAAAATTAAACAACCACTGGAAAGACGTTTTGAATCATACCAAACGCTAACTAATTTCTAACAGCAATTTCAAGCAGTGGTATACCAAACATATTCTTTCCGAACTTTTCTATTTTCCTTTTTTCTACTGCTCCCTTACAGCACATCCTGGCCGATACTCTTTCTGTTTATAGTGCACACACACAGTGACCCATCTCCCACACCCTCCACACAACAAAAGACGGATTAACTCAGTCCTGCACACACACAGTCACCCATCCCCCGCACCCTCTACACAACAAATACAAACACAGGCATTACTTCAACTGAGAGGATGGTTTCAAATTAAGCAACCACTGAAGAAACGTTTTAAATCATACCAAACGCTAACTAATTACTAAAAGCAATTTCAAGCAGTGGTATACTAAACATATTATTTCCAAACTTTTCGATTTTCATTTTATCTACTGCCTCCCCTTACAGCACAGCCTGGCAGAGCCTCTTTCTGTTTATATTGCACACACACAGTGACCCATCCCCCGCACCCTCTACACAACAAAAGACGGATTAACTGAGCTCCGCACCCCACTAAAGTCCCCCTACATGGCCCCTCCCACACCCCCCCCCCTACCTTAACCTGTATTTAAGCGCTAGGTTCCCAGAGCCTCGCCACTTGGTGCAGCGATTTTGGCTGTGACTGGTCCCAACTGAAGACAGAAGCTTGCGTTGCCTCTGAAACGTCGTGTTTTAATTGTTTATTTTCTTTAAATTTGTTTTACCTACGTAAAGATCCTGCAACACAAGATCGCTTGTGTTGCGGTAGAAACGTCGTGATTGATTTATTTTAATATAATTTTATGGTATTTCTACATACGTGACTTTACTGAAAAAAACAATGAGTAATCTATGCAGTCACGAAAGCTTTAATTCTTTATTAACACACTTCTACGGGGAAGTTACCTTTACAATTCTGTACTAAACTAATTGCGTCCCCTTACATTTTCCTGCCCCTCCCTCTTCGGCTGCTGCCGTGCCCCTTGCTTTCTTCGGCCCCTCCCCCTCCCCCCACCTCTACTACTTATTTTAAGCCTCTGTTCATTCCTCCGGCCCCTTTTTTCTTGCTTCTCTGTCCGTCTTTCCTCTTCTTACCTCTTGTGTCCCTGTATATGTATTTCTGCTATCTTATACCTCGTATTTGTTCACTCTGTATATGCTGGTATGTTCAACCCAGAGGATGAACACGAAATTTAGCACTCTTCTGAAATTCGTGGTCTGCCAGGCAAGTGTCTGTGTCGTTGGCCGACTGGTTTTGCATCACGTAAATTTTTCTTAGGTTTTTTGAATTCTCGTCTCTCATCTTCTTGTTGTATTTACCTCCGTGCAGTTTAACGCTCTCTATGTGTTGCGCTGATGTCACCCTATGTGCCATCTGTTTTTACACCTGATGAAGAGCGCTTGTGTTGCGGTCGAAACGTCGTGCTTGATTTATTTTAATATAATTTCATGGTATTTCTACATACGTGACTTTACCGATAAAAACAATGAGTTAATCAATGGTTCTCTGTGTGAGTGAGTCTATGTGTCTCCATGTGAGTGAGCCTATGGCTCTGTGTCAGTGAGACTTTGGCTCTCTGTGTGAGTGTGCTCTGTGAGTGAGTATATGGCTCTCTGTGGGAGTAAGTGGGTCTCTAAGGCCACCCCCATCTTGCTCCCTGCCCAGTGCGTCCACCTGGTTGAGCTGCAGAAGTCTATTGTCCACCGCTCCAGACCGCACAGATATCCGACGTCCACCTCCAGCACAGACACCGGCAGATTCTTAAACCTGGTGGTGGAAGTAAGGACACGGGAGGGGTAATAGTCAACCACCATTACCACCATTAATACCACCATTACAACCACCAAAATCACCGCTATCGTTAACACCACCATCAATATCACCACCTCCACCACAACGATCACAATCAAAATTACAATCACAATGCTCTTTGGTTATTTCGGTAAAGTCACGTAGGTAGAAAAAATAATAGATCACGACGTTTCGATCGCAACACAAGCAACCATCATCAGGTGAAAAAATATAGCGAGAAAGCTGCTGAAACACGAAGTTATATTGGCTTGAGATAAGCTCAGCCCAAGGGTAAGTGGGCGGGGCTAGAGGTAGAATTTGCATGTAAATACGCCACATCGTGGAAAAGGAAAGAGAGACACAGACACCGAGAGATCCACACACAGAGAGAGGCACACACAAAGAGACACACGAGAGACACATATAGAGAAAAACACACCGGCAGAGAGAGACACCCACACAGACAGATGCAGAGAGAGATAGACACAGAGAGAATTACATAATTGCCCATGAATTACTATGGTGTGACAATGCCAATTACCAATGTCAAAGGGAACATCAATGAATGGTAAATGTGGGGTAATATCCCCAGAAGAGCATGTAGACTACATAAAAAAATAAAATAATCAGGCAATATAATATCACATATGGGTTCATTTTAAAGTTTAATTATGACAAATAATATTGAAATAATTGTGCTCCATAGATTATCTTAATGGTCAAGTTACATAAACATCACGGAATCACTTAAGCTGACCATTTAAAAAGACATTAATTCCAAGATGTTGAGCAAAGGAAATTGTTTGGAAGTTCATCTCACACCAAGTACATGTAACTATAAATCTAAATCTGCATAGTTCTCAATCAGCAAAGTCGCAAACATGTTTTACCACAAGCAAGGAGTTCGGTGTAAAGCTGTTAAGCAAATTAACCACTGCACACGGTTGTAAAGCTCTCTGCCTCAAAGACAGCACTCTACCAAGTGTCACGACGCAGCTGCACACGCCGCATGACAATAGGCGGAGTGAGTGAATCTAAGTAGACACTGACCCTGTCAAAGGGGATCCCATGTCTAGAGTATTTGTGGCTGGTGCTACACATTTCTATGTGATTAGCCATTTAGCTGATCTATCATTTGTGGAAAGGTCGCTTCTGAAAAACAGCCACATAGCTCAGTGGGTCTCACCTGGTAAAATAAAAATAGTTTATAGAGTTCGTTCTGCCTCAACGCGTGTTTTCATAACGCCATTTGGATATGGCACGATGGATGTATTAGGGAACACGTTTTATAACGCGGATGCTAAGTGGATATAACGCGATTGAGTCAACAGAACCACGTCGCGCGAGTAGGAATGTGTGGTTGTACGGCTGCCTGGGCACAGCGTCACACGAGGCATTGGGATGCTGCTGGATGCTTCCTGATGCTCCCCACGCGCCTCGGTCTTTGTTCAGCCGACACACGCATCTCACGCTGTTATCACGGACTGTGCTTTACCCTGTATTAGTCATTGTAACGAGGGAGTTTACACAACGCGGTGTTATTCAGCAACGCAACTACCGCGTTATAGAACACTGCAGTAAATATTGTCGCGGTGTGGAAGGAGCAATGAACGTCATCTTGTGGCATGGAAAGGCATCGCAGCCCTAGCGAGCAGCCAGAGACAAAGCCTGCACGCACGGCAAAGTTGTGATTGACCCGGGGACTATTAGCAAGTGACACGTATGGACTAATGGTTACTCTAAATGACGATGTTGACGTTGGTTAACGTTCTACAAATATGCTGAAGGCACATCGCATTAGCTCTGACAAATAGCGGACTTTTTAAAGTTATCGTTTACAATGGTTAATTTGTATATCATGCCAAGTGAGTAATTTACGTGTGGACCCTGACAGCGGCACTCAATGTCCAACTCTTGCGAATGCTCTCAGGGGATCTTTACCGTGCGCTGCGTTCACTCACTCAGCCCCAATCTCCCTGTCGTGAACTCACCACTCACCCACTCACTCACCTCACCCTTCAACTCACTCACCCTCCTCACCTATTAATTCTCCTCATTAACTCACTCACCCTGCAATCCACTCCCTCACCCCCCCTCCATCACCCGGCACTCACCACCTGTCCGTGACCACCTCTCCCGTGCCTACAACCACAAACACCACCACCACCTCTCCCGTGCCTACAACCACAAACACCACCACCACCTCTCCCGTGCCTACAACCACAAACACCACCACCACCTCTCCCGTGCCTACAACCACAAACACCACCACCACCTCCTGCTGCTGCTGCTGTCGCGGTCTCCGCATGGCGCCGCGGGCCCAGGGGGAGGCCTCGCGGCCCAAGAGCGGCGCCACGGCTCCCCCCCTCCCGCTCCTGGCCCCTCCCCCTCGTCCCTCCTGGCCCCTCCCCCTCGTCCCTCCTGGCCCCTCCCCCTCGTTCCTCCTGGCCCCTCCCCCTCGTCCCTCCTGGCCCCTCCCCCTCGTTCCAACTGGCCCCTCCCCCTCGTCACTGCTGGCCCCTCCCCCTAGTCCCTCCTCCTCCCGCTCGCGACGTGGAGTGATCTCGCCCCCCCACCGCCCATCGCGCCGCCTCTCGCGTGATTGGCTCGCTTCGCGTCACGTGGGGAAGGCGGAAGAGGAGTATGGGGGAGGAGCTGCGCTGTTAGGGGCGGGGCCGTCGAGTCACGTGGTTGGCAATGATTGACAATAAGTGGGCAGGGATGGCTGTTACGTCAACGTGTACGTCACATCCGGTAAAGAAGTTATATAAATAACGCCCCTTCGTGACGTGCCTCACACTTGCTTCTGTCCCGCGTGCCGTCAACACGAGCTGGGCATGGCGCTGCTGATCGTTGGCGTTCTGCTCTTGGCCCTGCTTGGGATGGAGATCTTCATTTATCTTCGTTGTACGCTTTCCATCTCAGACTTTCACCGCGAGACCACGACGCTGCAAACGGAGAGGATGGGCCAGCAGAATGTGGAGCTCTGTCAGGGGAACAAGACGCCCCATCTGAAGCTACAGTATCAGCAGGAGGAGTTGATGGATAACCGAGAGACTCTCCAGAGAGAGAACAGGGGCCTGGTTCAACAGCTTAAAGAGCGCCAGTTAGAGCTGGAGTCCACGAGAGTGCCTGGCTGCGAGCGTGCGTCTCTCCGTGCGGATTTTCTCCGAGACTGCAATGCAGCACAGCGGCAAATGTCGCTGCGCTGTAAAAAGGAAGGTCTCCGTAGGTCGCTGCGCATCCACCTGAGGGAGTTGAACTTCCTGAATCCACAGAGAGGGCAGGAGCAGTTTAGGCTGCGCGGGAAGCTGGCGCGTCACGAGGAAAAGTGGCACGGCGAAGTGCAGATGCGCAAAGAGTGCCGGCATCTCAATAGACAGCTGAAAGAGCTGAAATGCGCCATTTCTCAAATTTACAAAGATGCCACCACCACCAACGCCACTGCCACCGCCGCTGCCACAGCTGCCACCACCGCCACCAAGCCCAAGAAATGAAGAGATGTATTAATTGGGTCCGAAAATGGCTGAAACGCAAGTCGACCATTTAAAAACATTGGGGCAATTTAGAAAATGACACCGCCCCAATTAAAACATTATTCACAAAGACAAACGTTCCCCGTATAGATTCAAGAGACTATTGGGGCAAGTGCTATTAGCAAGGAGCAGCACCTAAGAAGGCCTCCACAATACAATCACAAGCACAAACACAAAGGTCCCCCATGTAGCCTCAACACTGTTGGGGAAAGTGTTGTACAATATATATTTATCTATGTTTAACTTATTTTGCATCACATGTAGTCAACCATACCAATGGGAGATGTTGTTAATGAATAGTACAACTTTTGGATTCCATTACAGAGAATCGTTAATGAGTCGAACAGTTCATAAGTCTGAATAAAATAGTGTACTGTATTTAAATTCACATACTGGAAGTGTTGTAAAATGTATTACGGTTTAACAAAAATTTTGAAGCATTGTTAAAGTCATAACACGCAATATTATACATTTGCAAATAATACTGTAATAAATACTGTATGGTAAACAAAAAATAAAGTTACGTAAATAGGACAAAAAATATGTTTTTAATGTCACTTACCTTGAGTCTGGATGTGGGACCTTTTGTCGGGAGGGGGCATAATGAGTCCCCATAACTGCACACGGGAGGGTTGGGGGTGAACGCCCGCAAGCACACACACACACAAACAGCGACAGTCATCCCCCGAATAGCCTAACCAGAATGTTGGGGCAAGTGCTGTTAGCCAGCAGCGCCTATGAAGGCTGGAATGTCGCACGAGGGGGTGCGTGGACAGCACCACGCCCGGCTGCCTTTGTCTCGCCAGTGGTGATATTTACACACCACACCAGGCACTTATTTGAGGCTGAGTCAATCGACGGAAAGCCCAGCAACCATTAATATAATCGTTAAAGGTGTTGGTTGTGAGTGGGAATCGAACTGGGATCGGTGGGATGGTAGACAGTGTTCACCATTGCACTATCTCTCCACACACACACACTCACAGGGGTATATGCGTCCGTGCACACACGCACAACAAGAAGACAATATTCGCCGTTTGCCCCTAAGTGGCAGTGACATCACCACAGCGCTTTTGTGCGGTGCTTGGTGCATTTTGAGGTCACTTGAAGTGTCGAAGGATGGCTGGCAGGAAGTCATGAATAGACACAGGTACCATGGGTTGACTTAAGGTGATGACGGGCAGATGCAAAAGCCGTGCTCCCCACTGTGCCAAATTTCAGTGTTTCAGTCGTATAGCGCTCTGCTCATTGTTATGAGTGTCGCTCCGCTGCCCTACGCTATTGCTGGAGGGCAACTGCCTCCACCTCCCCAGTAGAGTCTTTCATGAACCTCCTCCACATAGGCCTATCGCGACACTGCTGCTACCAGTCATCAGCAAGTTCAATCAGCTCCACATCCTTCTGTACCACATCAGTCCATCTCTTCTGTAGCCCATGCCGCGCCTGTTTAGCATGATCTATCCGCCCAAATTGAAGCTGCTTGGGGATGCGGTGACAGTGCATATAGACTTTATGACCCAGCCAATGGAGCCTGACTTGCCGGAAGAGCCCACTGATGAGCCTTTGTCCAGATATTTCAGGAAATGTTGGCCTCCTCACAAAGTCCAGTCTGGTTAAACCCTGGATAGATCGTAGGCAGGCTAGACCAAATGTTTCAAACCATTGCAGATAATCCTATAGAGAGAAATAAGGGAAGGCATAACTGTGGTCCAGAAGACATGAAGGTTTGTATGGAGTAACAGATCAGGTAGCTTCCATACAATGTTACGCAGCTGATGAAAATATAATGCCGCTCGAATGAATCGAAGTGAGACGTCGGCTCCCAAAACAGAGTTGGTCATGAGCACACTGCCCAAGTACGGAAATATCTCCACTCTCTCCACAACTGCCTCAAAATACATGGGGAATTGAGGGAGGGGAGCATTTTGATGATGTAAAATACCCAGGGAGGTGATTTGATTTTGTGGGGCTGATGGTAACGGCCCATATTTTAGTAGCATGTTCCGTGTTTAGATGGAGTGTCTCCAACTCCTTAGAGTGGGCAGTAATCACCAGATCATCCGCATTCATAATATGGTTTAACTATAGAGAGCCATACCATGACCGGACTCGTGCATCGATCAGCCTCCCATTATATCTATACCAGATATAAATTCTACTGGTACATCCATGGAAATCGTCTCATTACTAAGTAGTCAAAGAAAATGTTAAGTCGTGTAGGGGCCAGAGGACATCCATGTCGCACATTACTCACATATTCTATCATCCTTTAACTCCATTATATCGATTTCCCATGAGACACAGCAGTTGTTTTTCTATTGTTTATATATGCTTTTCATTACTGTAACTCTGTGTTTTTATTTAGCTTTTGTTATTTTGGTGATCCAGGTCTCTCTTGCAAATGAGAATCATCCTAGTCTCTTTAGTTCTCGCCTGTTTTAACTAAATAAATTACTACTTACTCCATTATGAACTCACCCACTTCCCTTACTTTATGACTCACATAAATACGTCCTCTCCTTCCTCATGAGTCATATATTGACCTGATAACTCAGGCAACCACCTGATCATTCACTGTGCCAACATCACTCACGCACTATTTCACAATCTCACCAATGACCTACTCATCCCATCACTCACTACCTTACTCACCATCCGCTTCCCTCATTGACCCACTGGTAAAATGGAAATACGCAGTCTAACACTCACGTGTTTAAAGAAGCTCCTTCGCAGGTTAGATTGTCTAGATGATTTATTTCACGATAACGTATTTACAACGCAAAAGTACGACTCACATGAACCTTCCCTCGTACAGTACCCTGCATCTGTTCCACCCATCAACACTGACACCACTATATCCTTTGCCATCTAAGAGAAAGGACGTAGAAGACGGTTGAGTCTGCTGGAAGAATGTACCAAGGAAACTGCTGCAAGCTGCCAGGGCGAGGCTGCGTGGGTAGAAAAGGGAGAGCGAGGCCCGCAATTGGGGCGCTAGCTCGGAGACTGAAGGACGACTGCAGGTGGATGACATCGGGGCCGACTGTTGTACATGGTGGAAACCATTAAGAAAGATTGTTCGAGATGAATGTAGTGGAAAACACTGGGGCTGCAGATAGTCATACCCTTGTGAAGCGTGTGAGTTGCACTCTCTTCTCAAAAATGGAACCTGCAAAGAAGCTTCTGGTGGCAGTGGTGGGATACAGTCTACAAGTTCAAGAAGGAAGACCCGCCGAAGAGCTCATGCAGAGAACGAGTTATCAACCCTAAGCGCTCCAGGTTTTTCAAACTCGGCAAATGGCGGGAGTGAGAGCCGGACCCCGTTGGCAGCCAAGTTCCCGATGGAAGTGGATGCTCTGCCAAAGACCCAAGAACCAGCATCGCCGAACAAAGAAAATTGGCGGCAGCTGTTGGACAGGTTGGACCACCTTACCTCAGTGGTGGATCGACTGATAATTTCGATGATGAAGAAAAGAGAAGAGGAAGGAACAGGTAGTGCGCGGCTGAAGCCAGATCCATCTCCACCATGGACCGCAATGGCGAGGAGAAAGCGCCATAGGGCAGCAGCCATCGCTTCCCCCCGTCGAGCAGCAGGCGGGAACCAATCAAATGACTCAACCACAACTAGAAGCTGTTCAACAGACCTTGACCACCATGCATAAAAATACGGGAGGCGATTGGATTGCATTCATCAAAAGATTTGAAGCAGCTGTCAGAGTCAGCCGATTGATTGACGATGAAGTGCTACGACTGCTGCCTACGGTGTTGGATGACAGAGCACTATTGGCCTTCTTTATGATCCCGGAAAATCAACCTGCCACAACCCAACAAGGTTGTCAAGGGATGGCCGATGTTTTCTGTCCTGCGTCCAGCGCAAGGCAGCAATTTTCATCCTGGAGAAGAGGAGATAGCGAGCCACTGATGGCTTATAGAAGTACCTTGCATGCGGTTGCAGATGTGGCATTTCCAAGGATGGACATGACAACCTGAGACGTGCTAGTGGCGGAGCGGCTACTAACTCTCCTCTATCAAAGTGGCATTACATTGCCGATTTTGCCAGAGAGTGAGCAAACTTCAATGTAGTTTGCTAAATGCCTCTGGGCACACACAGATCCCAGGGCACCATGTGAAGTAGCAGCCCATGTGACAAGGGTGATGGAGAATGGAGGAGCAGGAGGACCAATGGAGCCAACAGGGACAGCAACAACAGGGACCGCCGCAATGCCCAGCATGGAGGGTGATCTGCAGGCGAACTTGGAAGAGATGGCTGTGGCCATCCAGGGGTTCAACGATTCAAGGTGTCAACTACAGCATCAGCAACCATGGCACAACCACGGAGGAATTCAGGACCATGCGGTGATGTACTGCTACCACTGCGGGAGGTCGGGCCACATCGCGAGAGGTTGCCGAGGGGAAGTCATCTCGAGACAACCAAGAAACACCCAGGCGTGTCGCCTGTACACCCAGCCAGATCACACGTGCACCTCATTTCCAAAACCCTCATCACCAACATCACTAGCACACCACTCGATCACATCGACCTGGAGTGAAACAACAGGGAAAATTCGGCCAACATCTCGGTGCTAAGTGGAAAAAGTTAGTGAGATCGGTCGTAGCAGCAGCGACAGGAGCAGCATGGTGTAAACCGACCCTCCCTGACTCGCCGAGACAGGTGATGTCAATAAACACAGCAACGATAGAAAATGATGTACCACCCACAGATCATGATCTTGGGCTGATAAGGACCGAATGAATCCGATTGCAAAAACAGGATGAAATTATACAGTCATTGGCTGCACAGGCAGCTGAATGTGCTCAAACTGGTCAAAAGGGGGAGCCATTCATCCCATGGCGAGGACTCCTGATGAGGTGGGACGTGAAGATGCAGCGTTGTTGCCTAGTGGTGCAAAAACCCTTGCAAAAACAGTTGCTACTAGAAGTGCACGCCAAACAACAAATCCACTAGGGCCACCGAAACACATTGCTCACACTGCAGGCTCGATATTTTTGGCCAGTGATGTCAAAAGATGTACGCGAGCAGGTAATCATTGTCAGGAGTGTGCAAAAAGGAAACCTGCTCCCCATCCTATGCAGCCTCCACTGCAGGCGATCGCAGTGGTGAGGGTAAACGAACTAGTAGCGTTTGATATCCTGGGTGCATTTCCTAAAACAGCAAGGATAAAATAAATATTTGCTCGAGGGGATGGAGTATTGCACACACTGGCTCGTTGCATGGCCGATACATGACCAAACGGCTGCAATAATAGCAGAAGCCTTTCTCCATGGCTATGTATTGGACAAGGGCCCCACTGAGAAACGTCTAACAGGCCAGGGTCAGAATTTTTCTACTAACCTGTTGCGAGAGGTTTGTAATATCGTGGGCACTAAGAAAATTCGAACGCCACCATACCACCTGCAGTGTGATGGACAAGTAGATAGGCTTAACCGCACGCTGTCCGCAATGTTGTGCCATGTTGTAAATGGTGATCAGATGGACTGGGACTTGCACATCCCAGGGGTCCTAGGAGCATATTGTAGAGTGCCACATGCATCGGCCGGGCTCTTCCCCTTCTTTTTGATGTATGGGAGAGACCCTGAGCCACCTATTGAGGACCAACTGGTGGCTTTCCCTGCTAAAGTTGTGTCGTCGCCAGCCTCCCTCAAACTGCCACTAAAAAAGCTCTGTGAAGCTCGTGAAGCCGCGATAGCAGAGTCAGGCAGATCGCAAATAGCAAACAAACGGTTGCGGAAAAGAACGGAGACGCCTGTACCCTTTGAACAGGTTGATCGGGCCTGGTTACACTGTCCTGAGGTCCGGGTTAGAAAATCCGCCAAACTACACCATCCTTGGCAAAGCCCTGTGGAATTGTTAAAATCCTCTGACCGCAAAGTGTTCGCATCCAAATGGGATGCCAGAGATGGGTGGTTAATCCGAGTCGCCCTAAACCATATAGAGAACTGACGTCACAAGGGATCGTTCAGGCTCACAAAGCCGTATCCAGGGGCGTCGTGATGAATGCCAGGGAGGGGAGCATCCTCCTCACAGAAATACTGCCCCCGCACTCTCCTCTCAGGATCGACCGGAATGAAGATGGCCACGATGAGGGAGGCCGACGGACTAATTTAGAGAGGTGCCGAGAAGGAGTGTCACCGGGTCGAATGTGCTGCTCGACCACACCTACAGTACATATTGATGGCTTGTTGTAAATGTAGGGCTAATGATGTTGCGTATTGTTTGCCTAAGAATGTACACCTTCAATAGGGCAGCCCACGTAAGAGTTTGGTGATGATACTGAATGGTCAAGTTGGGTTGTAATGCCTTCCCCCCCTTGATTCAAGCGCCTATGTTAAGCATTAACCCAGAGGTTAAATGTTTTGTACTCCATGCCCACATCACTGAATCCCGTGTGCGATCCCATTGATTCCCACATAGAGTTCCCTATTACTGGTAGGAACGAAGTTGTAAACTGAGTGTACCAGCCTGCAATAGATGAGTGTACCAGCTTGCAATAGATTAATGCGTCCGTCCGTCCCCTTTCAATACTTTAACGAAGTGAAATCTCGTGCTATTGGGGTGTAAAAATAAAATTGCGCAAAATTCCAATGTTCCTACCAGCCCACCCTGCAGGGACCTGTTAAATTAGAGTTGTAGCCGGGACAGATATTTTTATGGGCAGAAGAGGGTGATGTAGGGTACTGTACATGGCAAAAGTTATAATGGTGTCAGTGGAGATGGGTGGAAACAGGTGCATGGTACCGTACGAGGGAAGGTTCGAGGTAGAAGACGGTAAAGTTTGCTGGAATAATCTTAAATTAAAGCTTTCATGAATGCAGGGATTCATACTCTTTGGTGGAGACGATAGCACAGAGTGGTGTACCTTCTTTATGATTCTGATATTTCCATCCTACCTGCCTATGTCAGCTGTTATTTCCGACTCTTTGTGTCTCTCTCTATGCCTCTCTCTTAGATCTCTCATGCTTACATGTCCTTTGGATTGCACTCTCATGCCTTTGGATCCCACCACTCTTCGATATTACTTTAACATGCTAATCTCTCACATTAACATAGCCACTTTCATGCCCTCTACGAGGAGGCCGCTCTCCGTTCTTACATTTACATGCTAATTTCTCACATTAACATCACTGGCCCCGCCCACTTATTTATGGCCCTTGGGCTACACCCATTTCAAACTCTTTTAAACATTCTGCCTCAACAGCAGATCATGCTTTGCCATTTGATGACGGACGCTTGTGTTGCACCCGAAACTTCGTGATTTATTTTATTTTATACCTACGTGACTTTACCGAAAGAACCAAAGAGTATGGAAGATACCAAGTCAGCTTCATCCCAATGGTGGTGTTTAGGCAAAAGTTTATCTATGAGTATATATAGGCTAGCTGACAGGTATGAAGTTACTCCTTTTGTGGTAATACACAACAAAAACAATAATAAATGTATAACCATTGTCATGGGTGGTCTTCCCATACTGGATCAGTCATGGAGATTGTTTCACCATACGCCATCATGCTTCTCAACGTGGGTTGATAACGAAATGGCTCATGGCCAGTTTGTTTGATGTTGACTATAACTGAGAATCAAACTCAAGTGGCCTGATTCATAGTGCCATGCACAAACCATTGTGCCACCGTTCCACTCGTATGTACAAGTTAACAGGGAAATTAAAAACTATGCCATGTTTTTTGTTTACTGTCAATAAAATGAGAAAATAACATTGCCACGTTGGTCAACGCGTCGTCTGAAAATTACGAGATGTACAAGTCAAAAGTCTTAGGTATAATGCAGACAAGGGTTTTGGTAGTTGGACGATTTCAGAATGGGTTGCAGCTGACAATCCTAATCAAATGCCATTTTCAAGATCGTGTGCATAGGTCTGTTGTAGACAAAAACGGGCTGCTGGTAAATCATGCCCTGCATTCTTACATGTGTAAAGAAGCTCCTTCGCAGGTTTCATTTTCTAGATGATTTATTCCCGACGATAACATATTTACAAGGTGAGAGTACGACTCACACGTTGCACAAGGCTATGATTATCTGCAGTCCCGGTGGTTTCTAATAGAGTAGATTAATCTCGAACAGTCTTTCTTGATGGTTTCCACCATGTTGGTTTCCAACAGTCGGCCCCGATGTCGTCCACCTGCAGTTGTTCTTCAGTCCCCAAGGCATCACCCCATTTGCGGGCCACGCTCCCCCTTATATACCCGCACGGCCACGCCCTGGTAACTTCCAGCAGTTTTCCCCGGTAGATTCTCTCAGCAGACTCTATTGTCTTCTACTTCACTCCTCTTGGATGGCAAAGTTTATAGTGGGGGCAGTGGAGATGGGTTGAAACAGGTACAGGTTACTGTACGGGGGAAGGTTCGTGTGAGTCGTACTCTTGCGTTGTAAATACGTCATCGTGAAATAAATCATCTATCAAATGGAACCTGCAAAGGAGCTTCTTTACACATGTGAGTGTAAGCCTGAGTACAATCTCACGTGTTGTTGCTGTCGAGTATTTTAATTTTACAAGTGGGTCAATGAGGGAAGGGGATGATGATTAATGTAGTGATAGAATGGGTGGGTCATCTTGAGAGCATGAAAAATTGCGTGAGTGAGGTTGACACAGTGAATGATCGGGTGATTGTGTGATCAGGTAAATATATGACTCATGAGGAGAGAGAGGGAGTATTTACGTGAGTCATAGATTTAAGGAAGTGGGTGAGTTCATAATGGAGTGAGTGAGTACCAGTTTATTGAGTTGAGCAAGGCGAGAACTAAAGCGACCATGATGAGTCTCATTTGCAAGAGAGACCTGGATCACCCAAATTACCAAAGCTAAATAAAACACAGAGTTACAGTAATTAAAGCAAATATACTGTTTTCTTCTTTCGATAAAGCATATATAAACAATATAAAGACAACTGCTGTGTCTCATGGGAAATCGACGTAATGGAGCTAAGGGATGATAGAATGTGTGAGTAATGTGCGACATGGATGTCCTCTGGCCCCTACACGACTGAACATTTTCTTTGACTACGTAGTTTGAGACGATTTCCATGGATGTACCAGTAGAATTTATATCTGGTATAGATATAATGGGAGGCTGATCGATGCCCGAGCCGGTCATGGTATGAATCTCTATTGTTAAATCATATTATGAATGCGGATGACCTGGTGATTACTGCCCACTCTAAGGAGAAGTTGGAGACACTACAGCCAAACATGAAGCATGCTACTAAAATATGGGACGTTACCATCAGCCCCACGAAAACAAATCACCTCCCTGGGTATTTTACATCATAAAAATGCTCCCTTCCTCAATTCCTCATGTATTTGGGGCACCTGAGGAGAGAGTGGAGTGGGCAGTGTGCTGATGATCATCTCCGTTTTGGGAGCTGAGGTCTCATTTCAAATAATTCGAGCAGCATTATATTTTCATCAGCTGCTCAATACAGTGTGGAAGCTACCTGGCATGTCACTCCATACAAATCTTCATGTCTTCTCGGCCACAGTTATACCCTCCCTTTTCCCTCTCGAAAGGAACATTTAGGTTAGCTTGCCCACGATCTATCCAGGGTTTAACCAGACTGGACTTTATGAGCTCACAGAATCCTAGAATATCTAGACAAATGCCCATCTGTGGGCTCCTCCAGTAAGCGAGGCTGCGTTGTGTCATGCAGTCCGTATGCACAGCCACGGCATCCCCAAGCAGCTTGAATTTGGCTGGATAGATGGCGCTAAGTGGGCGTGGTACGGGCTAGAGAAGAGATGGACTGATGTGGTACAGAAGGATGTGGAGCTGATTGGACGTATTGATGACTGGTATCAGCAGTGTCATGATCGGCTTCTGTGGAGGAGGTTCATGAACGGCGCTGCTTGGGAGGTGGAGGCAGTCGCCCTCCAGCAACAGCATAGGGCAGAGAAGAGAGGCTCAAAACAACGAGCAGAGCGCCAAACAACTGCAACAAAGAAAGTTGGCACAGTGGGGAGCACGGCTGTTGCATCTGCCCATCATCTTCCTAAGTCAATCCATGGCACCTGCGTCTATTACATGACCTCCTGCCAGCCAGCCTTCGATACTTCACGTGGCCTCAAAATACACCGGGCATGGCACAAGTGCTGTGGTGATGTCACCGCCACTTAGGGGTGAACAATGGTTGTTGTGTTGTTGTGCGTGTGCGCACGGACGTATGTACGCCTGTGAGTCTCTTGTATGGAGAGAGAAAGATAGGCAGCTGGGCGTGGTGCTGGCCCGTGTGCTATTCTAAGCTGCATAGGCGCTGCTCGCTAAAAGCACTTGCCCCAACATTCTGGTAAGGCTATACGGCGGATGATTGTCGCTGTTGTGTGTGTGTACTGGCGTTCACCCCCCTCCCACCGCCACCCTGTGTGCAGTTAAAGGGACTCATTACGCCCCCTCCCGACAAGCAGGCCAGCATCCGGACTAAAGGTAAGTGACAATAAGAACAGATTTTTTACATTTACGTAACTTTATGTTTTGTTCACGATACAGTATTTATTACAGTGTTGCATGCAAATTTAAAATACTTTGTCTTATATATGCCTTTGACAATGCTTCCATTTTTTGCTGAACCGTAATACATCTATTCTAGATTTAAAGCTTTCGTGACTGCAAGGATCCATACTCTTTGGTTCTATTCGGTAAAGTCACGTAGGTAAAAAATTTAAACAACCAAAAATCACGACGTTTCGGCCACAACACAAGCGGCCTTCATTAAGTGAATGGATCAGGCTGTCTCGAGGATAGCGCTGGAGTGAAACACGGCCACGCTCAGACCGCGACCTTTAAGCTGTGTGCAAGGAAACAAGGTGCCTTGACAAAGGAATTAGCATACAAATTAGCATTTGATTGGCCGACTTAGCATAGAAGTGGTGTACATGCGGGTGCACTTGTCGTTTGGCGTGGGGGGGGGGGGAGTTTACCTATTGATGGTGTGAAAAGGGAATTTTTAAGAGCTGCGAAAGTTTGGGGTACCACTACTTGAAAAATATACTGTACCATTGAAAATTAGTTTAATGTTTGGTTCGATTTAGAACATCTTTCCAATGGTTGCTAAATTTGAAACCATCTTCTCGGTTGAAATTGTGTCTGTTTTTGTAGATCTGAATTGCCTCGTGAACAAATCTCTGATAAAAACCCGTGGGTTTGCAAAGAACCTAGGTATTGGAGAAAATTATATCGTGATCACCCACAGCTTTGTAACAGTGATCAGTTACGGCAGAAGAATTCGTTTTGCCGTGTTTCAAATCTGATTTGTGCTCGCGAATTCGGTCAGAAACATGTCGCTTTGTCTCCCCGATATCGCAATCACCGCAGGTACAACTCATTTTGTAAACCCCGGGGTACTGTAAGTCAGGAATGACATGCTTCACGGATGGGATCAGATCACGAATTTTGTGTACTGTATTGAATCAGACCTGGATCTTGTGTTTGTTTAGAATTTTGGAAATCTTTTTAGTATCGCCTGCTATATATGGTAGTGTGATGGTTTTGACCGGAGTATCAAGTGGTTGTTTCTGTATGGAGGGAGAAACAGCTTGACGGATGGTACGGTCAGAGTATCCATTCATTTTGGGGGCCAGGTGTACATTTTTAATTCACTGGTCAGGTGGTGTTGGTCCGAAATGCAATGAGCCCTATGGTATAACGTTTTGATGAGATAATTATTTTGGGCTGTGTGGTGGTGGGAATCAGGTTTCAAGTATGAATCTGTGTGGGTGGGTTTCCTGTAGACAGAATGCCCCAATGAGCCATCAGGTCTCCTCTCAAACAGAACATCTAAGAATGGTAGCTTGCCATCTTTCTCCACTTCCATGGTGAATTTGATGGCGGGATGTCTGGAATTGATGTGGTGTAGGAAAAGGTTCAGGGCTGGGAGGCCATGTGACCAAATGACGAAAGTGTCATCCACATATATCTTCCACAGGGAAGGTCTGAGGGTGGAAGTCTGGATGGCGTCTGATTCAAATTTCTCCATGAAAATATTGGCTATCACTGGTGACAAGGGGGATCCCATGGGGGTATCCTCATTTTGTTTGTAGAAGGAGACATTCCAAGTAAAGTAGGTATTGTTGAGGCAGTGCCTAACCAATGCAGGTGTATCGGGGTCTAGTCCATGTTGGACAAAATTTTCAATTATTTCAATGGTATCAGGTACTGGGACCTTGGTGAACAAAGAGACCACATCGAAGCTGACAAGGATATCGTCAGGGGACAGTACAACGTCTTTTACCATAGAGACCAATTGGGCTGAGTTAAGTACTGCTGAGGCGGTCTTGCCAGTGAAAGGCAGCAAGGTATCTGACGGAAAACGTAATAGTCTATAGGTAGGGGAGTTGATCGTGGATACGATGGGTCGTAGTGGGGTGCCTTTTTATGAATCTTGGGAAGACCATAGAATCTAGGGGGTCTTGCAGCAGAAGGTTTTAGGGAGGGACGTTTAGTTGGGTCGATTAGGGAGGTCGAACTTGTGATGATGTTGTTGGTTTTGATCGCTAGGCTATTGGTAGGGTCATTTTTAATTTTTGAGTAACTTCCATCGTTGAGCAGATTCTCGATTTTGTTGTTGTTTGAATCTTTATCCATAATTACAGTAGTGTTGCCTTTATCGGCTGAGAGGATGACTATATCACTTCTGTTTTTTAAATTCGCGAGTTCAGAGCGTTCATTTTTGCTGATGTTACTAATGGGTTTCTTAGCAGTCTTAAGAATAGTGGCTATTTCAGCTCTCGCAGCGTCTGCTTGGATGTCTCCTACGCCTTTGAGGGCTACATCGACCTGAGAGATGATATCATCTACTGGTATGTGTTTTGGGGTGACAGCAAAATTCAGTCCCCTAGCCAGTATTGTTTTCAGATTGTCCGAAATCGGGGTGCTACTCTGATTAATGACGATTTTGTTAACGTCTAGTTTTGTTATATGTGGAACTGGGTTCTTCTTTCATAGGTGGTTGAATTTAGAAATCAGGTTAGCTTTACATTTGACTGACAATGAATCAGCAGAAGAAGCAGTCATGTTGTCTACGTGATTCCAATCAGAAGGTGACATTTTTTGTGTTAACATTAAATGAGCTTGTAGGAGAGTCCTGTCTAAAGTATCGAGTTCAAATCGGAGTAGCCTTATCCTCTCTGATATTAAAGACAGGCTGGCCATAAACAGAATCTGTTTAGAATTCGGAGAAGATCCAGCAGCAGAAGTGAGTGTGAAAGCGATGGGTATTACTTTGTGATCGCGGCATCTTTTGAGGAAGGTCAGCGTCTCGATGAGCTGTGACTTCTTGTCCCATTGTCTGTTAAAAGCTCTAGCAGATAAGTGAAAGCCCTCCCCGTAGATGTTATCTATTCTATATTTAAAGATTTCGTGACTGCAAGAATACATACTCTTTGGTTCTATTCGGTAAAGTCACGTAGGTAAAAAATAAAATAACAAAAATCACGACGTTTCGGCCACAACACAAGCGGCCTTCATCAGGTGAAGGGACCAGGCTGTCTCGAGGACAGCGCTGGAGTGAAACACAGCCACGCTCAGACCGCGACCTTTAAGCTGTGTGCGAGGAAACAAGGTGCCTTGACAAAGGAATTAGCATAAAAATTAGCATTTGATTGGCCGACTTAGCATATAGGTGGTGTACATGTGGGTGCACTTGCCGTTTGGCGCGGAGGGGGGGAGGGGGAGTTTACCTATTGATGGTGTGAAAATGGAATTTTTAAGAGCTGCGAAAGTTTGAGGTACCACTACTTGAAAAATATACTCTACCATTGAAAATTAGTTTAATGTTTGGTTCGATTTAGAACATCTTTCAAGGCACCTTGTTTCCTCGCACACAGCTTAAAGGTCGCGGTATGGGCGTGGCTGTGTTTCACTCCAGAGCTGTCCTCGAGACAACCTGATCCACAATCAACTCCCCTACCTATAGACTAGCCCGTTTTCTGTCAGATATCTTGCTGCCTTTCACTGGCCAGACCGCCTCAGCAGTACTTAACTCAGCCCAATTGGTCTCTATGGTCAAAGACGTTGTACTGTCCCCTGACAACATCCATGAGCAATACCAAATTAAGCCAAGGGCCTCAAAACCACCTAGACTCTATGGGCTACCAAAGATTCATAAAATCGGCATCTCATTACGACCCATAGTCAGTACAATTGGCTCTGCCACATATCAATTAGCAAAATATATAACTAAACAAATACAGCCCTACATCGGAAGGACATCTTTATTCATAAGAAATTCAGAACATCTTCTGAATGTGATTAAAGATATTAAACTTAATCCTAATGATATTTTGGTAAGTTTTGATGTGATTTCTCTATTCGCTAAGATTCCAGTGAACGAATCGCATAAATTACTTTATACACTAGTAAAGAATATAGGTTTACCAAAAGATATTCCGAAACTTGCTGACCATTGTTTAAATAACACTTACTTCTTATGGAGAGGGGATTTCTTTAAACAAAAGGAAAGAGCAGCAATGGGCTCTCCTTTATCCCCTGCTTTAGCAAATTTGTACATGGAAAACTTTGAAATAAGAGCACTTGCCTCGAGCACATTAAAACCATCTTTTTGGTTTAGATATGTGGATGACACTTTGGTTGTCTGGCCACGTGGTAAAGATACACTTAATGATTTTCTAAATCATCTCAATGCAAAAAACCCGGCCATCCAGTTCACCATGGAAATGGAGGTGAATAACACACTCCCATTCCTAGATATTTTGCTTGGACATGGCCTATACGGTAAAATAACACACAGCGTTAACAGAAAACAAACGCACACTGATGCCTATCTGAATGCAGATTCGCATCATCATCCAGCTCAGCAATCCTCTCTTATCAAGACGCTCATACATCGGGCTAAAACAGTGTCAGATGGTGAAAGTCTAGTGAGAGAGATCAAACACGTTAAAGACACACTACGACAGAATGGCTACAATAATGCTCAAATTGACAGAGCACTGAATGCCAAATCACGATCGCAAAGCAATACTGCTGAAAGCGATCAGATTGTTAAAACAATAAAAATTCCATATATCTCAGGAGTAACTGACAAATTAGCCCGTGTTTTGCAAAAGCAAAACATTACAGTAAGATTTGGTACAGTACACAAAATTCAAAAACTAGTATCTTGCACTCAAGACGCATTACCTAAATTATCAACAGAAGGTGTGTAGCGGATAAATTGTTTATGTGGCTGATGCTATATTGGACAGACGGGACGTAACATCAGCGTAAGACTAAAAAAACATCAAAGAAATATTAAATTATCTCAAACACAACTGTCAGCAGTGGCAGAACATGCTTGTCAACAAAGACACTCAATTGATTTTGATAACGTTGAAGTATTGTGTAAAACTAATTATTACTGGCAGAGACTAATTAGAGAATCCATTGAAATTGAGGAATAAAAATAACTTTAATCGCTCTGACAGCTACAGGCTTAGTGCGGCCTGGAAGCGTATTATTAAACAATACATATTACAATTCCTTATAGGGGAAACACATACTAATTAACGGATTACTAACATAGCATATAATCACTAACACACATTACAACTAATTACTAATCTACATCTCATTACTAATCATAACCATTGACTGATTACTAATCGATTACATAATTACAATACTCCCCCCCCCTCCACCTCAAATCACTGCACCTGAAATGAGTTAAATGATGACGTCACCCTGCTGCTCTATTTAAGACCGGGAGCAAGCGAGGGCTTTACCATTCTGGCGAATTGCCCGATGCTGCTGGAGTAATTGCCAGCGAAACGCGTTCCTGTTCTTCCTGATGCACTACTGCGGCGCTCGTCGGTGTCCCATGGGTTCTCCAGCCACCCCGGGGTGTGCGAGGGCCCCAGGCGGGTGGTCTGGGGTGGCCTTGCTGCCGGAGGGTGGGGGAGCCACAGGCGCTGTGGGAGGAGTGACCCCACTGCAGCGAGCACGTGGAGATGGCGGGGATGGAGACGGAGTTGCGGCACACATCGAGGACCAAGGAAGACGCCCGGGGTGCTGCGAGCGACCGGAGGAGCGGCGCGGGCCCGTCTGGTGCGGGGGTGATGTTGGGTGAGGCGCAACGAGGGAAGAGAGTGGAGGGGGTGGATGTGCTGGAGAGTGCGGGGAGGGAGGAGCGGGGAGGAGAACGAGGGGGAGCGCCGGGAGGATGAGGTGGGAGTGCCCCCGACCAGAATGGGGAGGAAGGGGCAGGATAGGCACATGCAGCCCAGGGGCCGGGGGAGGGGCAGTGGAGGGAGAAGACCACGGGCGCTGGCCCGGTGGGTGCGGGGAGGCCCGGCGGAGGAACGGGGAGGTGGCGCAGCGGAGCTGGGGCAGGCCTGACCCCGATGCAGGCCAGGAGGCACAACTGCGTGCGAGTCGAATTCAAGGAAGATGTGGAAGAGAGGGTGACCCTGGACAGGACGACCTTCGTGAGGTCGGTGGTGCTTGGGATGCTGCGGGTGGAGGTGGAGGACCTCTATTGTTTGATTGCTCTGCCGGGGGGGAGGGCGTTCGATGTGAGCTTCAACACCAACATTCTGCTGCAAAATTTCCTTGCCCGTTTCGAGGGGAAGGAAGGGGAGAAGCCGCTGACGTCCATGAGAACGCGGTTACTGTCGGACCTGGAGACAAAGGTTGTGACCGTGTTCCTTTATAATGAAGTGTTGTATGATCAGGACGTGGAGGTGTGGCTGAGGCAGCATTGTGTGGTTCTGTCAGGTTGCAAGAAGGTGCTGGATGCGGCGGGGATATGGACGGGGGCCAAACAATGGAGGGTGCGTCTGAAGACGGAGGGGGGGGGGGGGCACTGAGGCACGTCCCGAGCGCATTGAACATTGGGGGGAACAGGGGCTATGTTGTCTATGCGGGACAGCCCAAACTGTGTAGGAGGTGTGGGGGAGGGGGGCACCTGGCAGCAGCGTGCGTGGCACGCATTTGTTACAGGTGCAGGGCGCTGGACCACACGGTGGAGGAGTGCAAGGAGCCGGCCCTTTGCAACCTGTGCGGCAGCAGAGGGCATTTTTATAGGACTTGCCCAGAGTCCTATGCTAACAGGGTGCGGGCATATCGGAGTGGACAGGTAGAGGAGGCGGCAGAGTAGGCGGCTGGATGGGAAGCGGGCCGGGAGCACGGAGGGGAAGGGAAAGGGGAGGTGGAGGAACCACGACCCCCCGGGGAGGATGAGGGGGGGGATCTGTGGGGGAGGGAGCACCACCACCACTGGAGGCGGAGGGGAGGAAGGAGGGGAGGGGAGATGGAGAAGAGGACTCGGAAACCCCAGTGGGGGACTGGGCGGAGGTGATGGGCGAGGAGGAGTGCGAGGAGGGGCAGCGGGTGGAGGAAGAAGCGGATGACGCATGGGAGGAATCGGGGGGGGAGAAAAAGGAAGCTGGACAGAGTTCTGAAAGAAGCTAGTCCCCAGCAAGATTATTGCCTCTCAGGATCCTCGCTGGATTCGGGGGAATCTGGGGGAAGCCCCGGAGGTTGAAGGGGAGAAAGAAGGTGAAGGAGAAGGCGGACAAAGGCAGATGGGGGGAGCGCGCACCGGAGTCCGACACGGAATAATGCACGCCTCGGCATGGACATATCTGTAGCATCTGTTAATGTGAGAGGAATGAAGGGGAAAGGAAGGAGGGGGGCGATCATGCAGTGGCTGCAGATCACCGGATGTGACGTAATTTTCCTCCAAGAATGTCACCTACCCTATACCCTAGGGTCGGAGGCTCTGCTGGACGAATGGAAGGGACACTACATTTGGTCCGGCAGCAACGGGAACAGATGTACAGGCGTGGTTACCCTCCTAGAAAGAAGGGGAATGAGAGTGGAAGGGACCCAGGAAATAATACCGGGTCGGCTCCTCTGTGTAGATGCATCTTACCAGGATGTGGAGCTACGGCTGATAAATGTGTATGCCCCGGTACGATGTATGGACAGGACGGAGGTGTAGGAGAGCCTGGCGGGCCTATTGGCCACCAGGAAGCAGGTCATTGTGGGGGGGCGATTTTAACTGCCCGTTTATGTCTGGCGGATCTGGCATCGGTAAAGGGGAGAAGGAAGTTAGATTCCTCTTCCAGGAAACTGAGGGAGTTGATGGAGGACTTTGGGATGGTGGATACGTTCAGGAGAGTGCATGGCACGCGGCCAGGGTTCACGTGGGCGGATAAGAGTGGGGGAACACAGTCACGTATCGATTTTATTTTCGTTTCCGACAAGGTGAATGTGGTAAGTGTGGGGGTGGAACCTTTTCCCCTCTCGGATCACAGAATGGTGGTGGCGGGGCTTGTGATCCCAGGTGGGGTGAAGAGGGGGAAGGGTGTGTGGAAGATGAATGTGGGCTTGCTGGTGGATCAGGAGGTGGCGGAGGACTTCACGTGAGCATATACCAGCTGGAGGACGCTGCAGGTGTGCTTCCCCACGAGGGTGGAGTGGTGGGGGCAGATAAAGGGTAGCATAAGAACTTCTTTCAGCGTTATAGTAGGAGGAAGGGGGTGGGTAGGGAATTGAGACAGTGGAACGCTAGGTTAGAAAGGCTGTATAGACTGCTAGAGCTAGGGTTCCCGGTGGGAGAAAGGATAGACGAGTTGAAAGGGAGGGTACCCTCAGTCCTGGAAAAGAGGACTAGGCAATTAGTGTATAGGGCGATGGTCAGGGCAACAGAGGATAGGGAGCAGTGTACAAGATTTTTCTTTAAGGCGGGTAGGGAGGGAGACAATGAAATGAGGGAGCTGGTTAGTCCTACTAGGGGTAGACAGGTGACGACGGAAGGGATGATTAGTGTAGCAGAGGACTTTTATGGGGAGTTGTATAAGAGGAAAGGGATAGATGGGGGACGGAGGGAGGAGCTGCTGGGAGCATTGGGGAAGAGGGTTGAGAACCTGGAGGCGCTAGTCGAGAGGATTCGATGGGAAGAAGTGGAAGGGGCGGTGAAGGGCCTGAACAAGAACAGGACTCCAGGCCCGGACGGGATCCCAGCGGAATTCTACGTAAAATTCTGTGAAGAAGAAAGAGGATATTATGCAAATTTGTAGGGAAACTCTGGAGGAGGGGCGGGTGCCGGACGACATGCAGGAGGGTCTGGTCACGTTGATTTATAAAGGGAAGGGGGACCGTAGGGACCTGGGAAGTTGGAGGCCAA
Source organism: Petromyzon marinus (assembly GCF_048934315.1). Lineage (NCBI taxonomy): Eukaryota > Metazoa > Chordata > Hyperoartia > Petromyzontiformes > Petromyzontidae > Petromyzon > Petromyzon marinus. The sequence continues at coordinate 794,011 of NW_027423213.1, forward strand.
TAACCCTCCTGAATGCAGACTACAAGATCGTGGCAAGGGTGGTCACGGGCGACTGGGGAAGGTGGTGGGTGAGGTGGTGGGGCCGGACCAGACATGTGCGGTCCCGGGGAGGAGGATCGCGGACACTTTGGTGGTTTTGAGGGAGGTGATTGAGGGCGAGAGAAAGAGGGGGTGCCCGTTGGGGATCCTAAGTCTGGACCTGGACAAGGCCTTCGACCGCCTCTCTCATGAATTCATGCTGGCGGTGATGGAGAGGATGGGGTGTGTGGGCCCCTGGTGGAGTGGGTGAAGCGACTCTATGAGGGGCTCAGGGCCAGGCTCCTGATAAATGGGGAACGCTCCGGGATCATTCCAGTGGGATCCGGGTTGCGGCAGGGATGCCCGATGTCCCGAGTACTATTTGTCATGTGCATGGAGCCTCTGGCGCAGATGATAAGGAATGACCAGAGGATTAGGGGGGTGGTAATACCGGGGAGCAAGAAGCAGGGAAAGGTGACCCTGTACATGGACGATGTGGCCGTGCTATGCAGGGATGTAGCATCGGTATGGAGGGCAATGGAGGGGATGGGGAGGTTCTGCGCGGCCTCTGGATTGAAGGTTGGTGTGGGGAAAAGTGAGCTGATGGTGTTAGGAGACTCGAGGCTTTTCGAGGGTCGGCCGCCAAAACTGAGTCTACAGAGGGGATAAAGATATTGGGGGTGTCCTTCTGTGGGGATAGGATGGGGGAAAATAGCTGGGAGAAGGGGGTAAGGCAAAGGGCTGTCTCAATAAGTGGGCTGGGAGGCGGCTCACGATGGCCGGTAGGATTATGGTGGTAAAGACAGACATATTACCATCCCTAAACTACTTGGTGCAGGTGTTTTCGCCAGGTGGGAGCTGTAACATGGATAAAGGTGTAATAGAGATATTTGTGTTAAGGTGGTGCTGCTCACCTGAAAATAACAAAAATCCCACCGCTCATTCATCTGTTTTATCTTTGATTGTAAAATGCTGGACGAGACCTGCGACATTCCAGTGAGCTCTCCTACTCGCTCACAAACCCACAACACCCAGTCAATCAACATGTTACACACCCTAAATATGACCCGCCTTGTCCTGGGGGAGAACTGCAACATGCTATTGAGCTCACATCTTCACTCACCTACTCACCCACTGTTTCTATGTCATCCACACACCCACACTCGTTTATCTTAACAGACCTCAATAATTGACAATTAGCTCCTGAAGATATTGCTACATGTGTAGAGGTGTGATGGGAGGGGGGACACGTGGTTGTAGGGCAGTGGTTACAACAACGTCCGCTATAGACCACCCTGGGGGGCTGTGGGGGATGCTGGGATCCCTCCCGAGCCCCAGCCCTGAGTGAGGAACGGTATAAAAGGTGGGACCCGGGGTGCTGCAAGGCAGTTCGACTCAAGCAAGATGAAGTACCAGTGAAGAGAGAAGACCGACTAGCTAGACCCTGGAGCTCCCTTGATCCGCTGTCCTTTTGAGGGCCGGGCAAGGCAAGCCAGGGTGCGACACCAGAGTCGTGAGGGCCGATGTCCTTCTAAGGGCCGGACTCGTGTGGCTGGTGGTCGGAACCTGAGCCTTGGCTGGGCCAGGTCAGGTAGCCTCCCTTAAAGCCCTTAGTGGAGGACCTGGGAGCGTAGGTGGATAGGCAGATAACCTAGGGGTATATCCCAGAATAGTACGGGTGAAGGGGCCGTTACCCCTTCAAGTATTGTACGTTGCCCTGTGCTGAGTTATAATAAATACGTGTTGCCTATAAGAACAGTCTCCGACGTCGTTAAGCCACTACACATGTGTAGTGGGTTCCAGGACACGGAGACGGCAGAATAGAAGCAGCACTATTTATTTAAACCTTAACAAGGGTTACACTAGAAGGGGTAGCGGCCCCTCCACCCGTATAACTCAGGAACACACCCCAGGCTCTCTAGCCTAAGCTCTAGGCTCCCAGTTCCTCCTGGTAGGGCTCTAAGGGAGGCTATCAGATCCGGCCCTGGTTAGGCACAGATCTCGGCACCCCGCCGACCAGACCGGCCCTTAGAAGGACTCTGACTCTGGGGCTCTGGGGCCGCACCACTGGCTTGCTGTGCCGGCCCTGAAAAGGGCAGCGGTCACAGGAGTTCCAGGGTCTCACCTAGCTGGCCTTCTTTCTTCACTGGTTGCTTCAGCCTCGGGCCCCACACTCTGCCCCGAGCTCCCTGGCTCCCCGCACTTTATACCCACTGGAGCCTTAGCGGACGTTGTTGTAGCCACCAAGGTGTGGGTGAACCACACCTTCCCGTGTCATGTGTTTATTCCCCATAGCACCCCTACATCACCCCCTCCCGTGTAACCCGCAGCCGTCCCGGCTGCAACAATACTCGAACAATAAACACAACAAACCCTCACCCGTGCGTGCCTCATAAGAACGAACACCCCAATAAATAACCCAACCCACCTATACAAAATTACACTATATACACATATACATTGTACCCGCCCCCCCCATCAACGCAGCAAGAAAACTTAACAGTGAACAACAAGAGTAACAAGAACCATTTTTACAACAAGCGGCGCATTTTGGCGCGAGTCCGATTTGCGGGTCCATCGTAGGGGGAGGGTCCAGTCGGCCCGGCAGTGGGCACCGGCTGTGCAGGTGCACCGTCTTCCGTCACCCCGGAAGGGCAAACTCCGTCCCCACCGGGTGGCGCAGGCGCGCTGGAAGCCGTCATTCTTGAGGCGCCTGAAGGTGGAACAGTTAGTGAAGCATCAAGGGCAGGTGACGAAGACGCCGTCCGGGAGTCAGCGGAGACATCACATGCTCGGCCTGTGTAATGTGGTGGAGGGACGCGCGGCGCCACAAACGGCTTCAGACGCGAGGGGTGTACGTACCAGCGGCGTTTCCCCCACTGGATACGAACGCACTGCGGCCGCATAACCTTCACAATAACCACAGGGCCCCTCCAAGGCCGCAACAATTTCGCCGAGGTCGCCAACGGCACCTGAGGGCAGTGCAGCCAGGCTTGATCGCCTGGCTTCCACGCATGTGTGCGTGATTGGCGCGATCGCAACCTCTCGTTGGCCTTCTGCCGAGAGGAAGAGTTTTGGGCCGCTGCCTCCCGCGCCTCGGTCAACCTCAGGATATTAAATTTAACGTGGTCGGCCAATTTCGATTTTCTGCTGGTTTCCGAGACGCGGAGCTGATTCGCAATTGGTGGGTCAACGTCGCGACCGTACATCAAAAAGAACGGCGAGAAGCCGGTTGCCGCGTAAGGAGCCATTCTATAGGCGGCCAAAACCCCCGGAATGTGAAGGTCCCAATCGGTCTGGGAGTCACACACCTGGTGACACAACATAGATGTGAGCGTCCTATGCAGCCGCTCCACCATGCCATCGGTTTGTGGGTGATAGGGGGAAGTGCGAATCTTTTTCGTACCAAGAAGCGCACACACCTCGTGCAGAAGGACGCCAGAGAAGTTCTTCCCTTGGTCAGTCAGCAGCCGTTCGGGAGCACCCTTGTCGAGGACATAGCCCTGGACAAAGGCCTCGGCAACGGCTGCTGCTGACTGGTTAGCAAGAGGCCATGCCATAGGCCATCGGGTGAAATATTCCACGCCAACCAGCAGGTACTTGTTACCCCTAGGGGTCGCAGGGAAGGGCCCCAATATATCGAGTGCGACGAGTTCGTTAACCCGAGAGACCATGATAGATTGTAGCGGTGGGCAGGCGCCTTTCGCTGGTGGTTTTCGTTGGGCGCACTGAGTGCATGCACCCAGGAGGTCATCCACATCTCTTGCCATACCCGGCCAGAAGAAATCCAGCTGGAGCACGGCAAGGGTCTTGTGGGTCCCCAGGTGCAAAAGTCGCTCGTGTGCGGCCCAAACGGCCTTACCCCGCAAAGCGGATGGCACCACAAGCCTGTGACGGCAGGCCCTCCCATCCCAATGCATTAGGAGCCCCTGGAGCAGCCCGTACGAATCAATCCCCGCGACCCCCCGCACGGAACCCCCTGCGCGACGACGCAACGCGAGGAGGGATGCGTCCTCCATCTGGAGGCGCCCCCATTCCGCAACGGACAACCCCAGCAAGGAGTCCGCACCTCCCTCCCCGACAGGACCCTCAGGCAAGGGGTCCTCAGTGGCAGCAGCGAGAACCGGGATATCTAAGGGGGGGCTATCCTCTGGCGGCTTACAACGCCCCGATCCCCTGAGACAAGCGCAATCTGAGGCGGGCGGCAGGCGAGACAGCGCATCCGCATTAGTGTGCCGAGCACCCTTCCGATATGTGGTCGTGAAATCATAATCCTGAAGGATTTCGAGCCATCGGGACAATTGCCCCGAAGGCTGTGTCACCCGCAAGGCATATTGTAATGCCGCATGGTCCGTACGGACAGTGAAATGCCGACCGTACAGGTATGGGCGATACTGTTGCATAAAAAATACAATAGCCAAGAGTTCCCGACGCATGACGCAGTATCTCTGTTCCGCCGGAGACAAAACCCTACTGCCATAAGCCACGACGCGTTCCACACCACAGATCACCTGTGAGAGCACACCCCCAATGCCCGTATTGCTGGCGTCTGTATCGAGCAGGAAGGGTTCCGAAAAATCGGGGTAGCTCAATGGAGGGGCCCGCACGAGAGCGTCGCGAAGGGAACAAAAAGCGACCTCCTCCTCCTGGCCCCAGTGAAATTTCACTCCCTTCGCCGTCAGAGCGTGTAAGGGCTTAGCAATGGTCGCGAAATCCGCGACGAACCGCCGGTAATAAGACGCAAATCCAATGAAACTCCTGACCTCAGCCACCGAGGTGGGGGTTGGCCAGGAGTTGACACACTGCGTCTTTGCGGGATCGGTGGATATGCCCGAGCGGCTGACGATGTGCCCCAAATAGCGTACGGATTCCCGTAGCAGGTGGCACTTTTGCGGCTTAAATTTCAAATTCGCAGCACGCATTTTGAGGAACACGGCGCGCAAGCGCAAAAGGTGTTCGTCAAATGTCTTGCTGAACACGATGACGTCATCCAGATAGATCAAACAGACGTTCCACTGTAAGCCAGCCAAAACCAGTTCCATAAGGCGCTGAAATGTCGCCGGAGCGGAGTGTAATCCCATAGGTAACCGGTTAAATTGGAATAGGCCGTGTGGTGTGCGAAACGCAGTCTTTGGCTTGGACTCATCATCCAATGGGAGTTGCCAAAATCCGGATAACAAGTCCAACGTAGAAAAAAAACGTGCGCCAGCCAGAGCATCCAGAGATTCGTCCATCCGGGGAAGTGGATACGCGTCGGCCACGGAGATCTTATTAAGGCGGCGAAAATCCACACAGAATCGCAAGGACCCATCGTGCTTTTTGACAAGCACTATGGGTGCTCCCCATGGACTGGTGGAAGGGGCTATAATGTCTGCAGCCAGCATGTCATCCACTGCCAATTTGACATGATCTTTTTCGGCCGGACTTAACCGAAAAGGATTCTGGCGTACCGGGGCATTGTCACCCGTGTCAATGTGGTGACGCAACAATTTCGTGCACCCAATGTCATATTTGTGTTTACTAAAAACATCGGAAAATTCCGTCAGAAGGGTGCGTAGGCCGGCACGCTGGGAGTCGGACAGATCACTCGTGCCCGAACATAGTGTGTCCATCCAACTATCGTCCCCCTCAGAATGCGGTTGAGCCAGAGGATCGGTCCCCACATTACCCATAACCGTGTCTACCACGGGGACCGGTGTCGCGTGCGCGAGCACAGTTCCCTGAGGAACGACGGCCGTCTGTACGCCAACGTTAAGGACGAGGATAAACGGGTCATCGCTCCCCTTAACGAGCGTTTGAGCGGCCACCAGATCCAGCCCGTTTTCCCCAGCCCTCGAGGGCCCTAACAGAATTCCCTGGTCCAGAACACCGGGCACGAAAGGCCGACGCAAGCGAAGGGGCACGAGCATTTGCGCCCCGGGAGGTACACGCACCGTCCGAGTGACGAACGCTTGTATCGACGCGCACGCTGCCCTTGAGGTGACAGGGGAAGGCAGGAATGTTACCCGTCGGCCCGAGGGAAGCTCGATGCAACCCTGATCAATTAGAATTTTAATCGGCATTTTGCCCAAAAAGTCCGTCCCCAACAAGCACGGAACCGCCAGCGAGGACGAGACTAATATCGGCCCGGAGAGTTTGATATCGCCAATGCAAATTTGTGCTCGAATTTGGCCTATGATACCCAGCGAACCCCCGTTCGCTGCGTAACACGGAACGGTGACTGGGAGCAAGGGGCGGCTTTGAACGGGAAGAATATTATAAATCAAGTCTGACACAATGGTCGCCGAAGCTCCCGTATCGACGAGGATACGCACCTCGACCCCGTCAATGCGACCCGCGACCACGGACGAGCCTGCCGACGCAGCAACAATGCGGTGGGCCAATTCCGTCCACTGCCCCGGCCCGAGCACCCTCTCGACCCCGCCGCCACCCAACAAACCAATGGGCGTACCCCGAGGCCCGTACACCGAAACGCGCGAGGTGGGGACAGGTGTGTGCACAGGCCGAGCATGTGGGGTGCCGCGACTTGCCGGGTTGCGATGCGGAGGCCTGTAGGCTGGAGCGCCGTCCGACCGTCCCGGCTGTCGTTGACGAGGCGCCCGGCATTCCGCAGCCACGTGGCCCTTGCGGCCACAGTTGTAGCACGTGATGAGCGCCTTGGGGTGCTCCTGGCGATCCGGTGTGGTCCGAGCCGGCCTCCCTCCGGATCTCCACTCCACCGGGCGACCCGCCGCGAAGACCTCCTCGGAGGGGGGGATGGTCGGCGTCCCAGCGCACACCGCAGCTGCGCCCTTGGGGACGAGAGGTGATCGACGCTGCGCTATCAGGTGCGCGTGGATGTGTCTTGCTGCCCGCAAGGAGCACATGTCCGCGTCGTCCTCTGCGACGATGACGATCTGTAGCTCCTGGGCCAACGCCAGGAGCTTCTCCGTCACCATCGCGTCCACCCCTTCGCCGTCCATCCGCGGGAAAGCCGCTTTTGCGAGGGCCAGGAGAGCCGTGCGATACGCCAGCGGTGGCTCCTTCTGGCCCCTGCACCGCTCGTGGAAGAGTTTGCGGCAGTCCGACGATGGCCCGTAGACTATGGTGAGGACCTGGAGCGCCGACTGTAGCGTAGATCGCGTTGATCTGGGAGCTGTGATGAGCGTAGCAAGGGCGTCATCGTCCAGCATGGCCGGTAGCGCACTCAACGCCTCGTTGTCCGTCCAGCCGGCCATCTCTTGATGAGCGAGAAAGCGGCGTTGAAAGGCCCCCCAGTCGCCGCCGTCTGAAACGAACTCCTTCAACACCGGCAGGCGTTGTTGAAACGATGGCTTCGTCTCTGAGAGGTGCCGCGCGCCATTTCCGGCCTCTCCACCGGTGTCTGAGGGGCTGGGGACACCCATCGGCGGTCGCGCAGGTGATGACGATGCGCCCGCCGATTGGTCCTGACAGCGGGCGTCCGTTGGTGATGACGTCACCACCGCTGATTGGCCCACAGCGTCCACGTGGCGCTGCGACCCTCCAATCGCCGTGGCGGACACTGTCATGGCGGCAAATCCGAAATCTGGTGGCTGTGTTTCGGCGGGAATGGCCGTTGAACGGCGTTCGTCTCTCTGCCACCTTTGCGCCCGCAGCCCCGCGCGGTTGATTTCCTCCAGCGTGGAAGCCACGGCATACAGCAGCTCAGCCAGTCGAGAGTGAGCCGCCTGCAACCCGTCCTCCATCGGCGGCCACTCCTCCAGCGGCGGCTGCTGTTGGGGCGTCTGGGACATCCCAGGATCGTCGGCCGCGGCCTCTGGCGCAATCCCAGGCGAGCCGTCCTCCTCCTGGGGTTCCTGTGATCGGTTTGTACTCCTTGTGTCCATTTTAAGACCACTCCTGACACCAGTTGTAGTGGGTTCCAGGACACGGAGACGGCAGAATAGAAGCAGCACTATTTATTTAAACCTTAACAAGGGTTACACTAGAAGGGGTAGCGGCCCCTCCACCCGTATAACTCAGGAACACACCCCAGGCTCTCTAGCCTAAGCTCTAGGCTCCCAGTTCCTCCTGGTAGGGCTCTAAGGGAGGCTATCAGATCCGGCCCTGGTTAGGCACAGATCTCGGCACCCCGCCGACCAGACCGGCCCTTAGAAGGACTCTGACTCTGGGGCTCTGGGGCCGCACCACTGGCTTGCTGTGCCGGCCCTGAAAAGGGCAGCGGTCACAGGAGTTCCAGGGTCTCACCTAGCTGGCCTTCTTTCTTCACTGGTTGCTTCAGCCTCGGGCCCCACACTCTGCCCCGAGCTCCCTGGCTCCCGTTATACCCACTGGAGCCTTAGCGGACGTTGTTGTAGCCACCAAGGTGTGGGTGAACCACACCTTCCCGTGTCATGTGTTTATTCCCCATAGCACCCCTACACATGCAAGAAAACGCGAGTGTGTGATTGAGTGATTGTGTTTGTGAGCGTCTGGTTGTGTGAATGAATGAGCATGTGAGTGCGTGTGTGTGTGTAAGGTGAATGGTAGTGTAAAGGCGAATGTGCTGTGCTACAAATCTGGTGATCCGAGTTAAATTCTTGCTCACCAGTCTATGGTCTCTTTGTAAGTCTTTACCTCTCTGTAAGTCTATGGGTCTCTGTGAGTCTACGGGTCTGGTAAGTTTACTGGTCTCTGTGTGAGTCCATGGGTCTCAATGTGAGTTCATGGGTCTCTGTTATCATCATCTGTGTTTGAATGAGTCGATGGCTCTGTGTGAATGACTCCAAGTCTCTCTGTTCGAGTTAGTCTGTCTCTCTGTGTAGGTGAGTACAACATATCCTTGCTTAACACGGGGGCTGCATTGTCCAAAATTGCTGCTTAAAGCAATTTTACGTGAAGCAGAAAACTTTTCTATAAGGAATAACGGTAAAGGGGGAGGCTGCGTTTCAGCACAAACTTTTATTATTGTTTTTAATTGAGAGTACAGTACACTGTTTTCTATGTTTATTTTAAATGTGCTGTGTATATGTAGAAGATCTATATTATAATCTTTATTTATACTGGAGGAATCTAAAAAGCACTGTTTCACAGATTTCCAGTTGGGGTGGTACAGAAAGTTACAAGAACAAACGATGCAAAAACACAATCGGAGTGCAAAGTATAGGAAAGGAAAGCAAATTACAAAAAAAAAACTATTTTCATCTTACCAGGTAAAGCCCTTAAGCTATTAGCTTATTTTTCAGAAGGGACCTGGCCACAAATGATAGCTCAATGAAGTGGCTTATGACGTGGAAATTTATAGCAGCAAAATAATCTAAATAATTGCGTGACAGTCATTAATATACATACAAAGGACGTGAAAGCGAGATATGGCGAGTGAAAACTATAAGGGAGTGAGTGAGATGACACTACACACACAAATATGCTGGAACAAAGGCTGAGGAAGCAGTTGACACGCCACGTAACACAGCGCGCACCAGTACAGCATCAGCTCCCAGCATCACAGAACAATGCTGCCAACACCCACACCACTCATAAGAGCAGTCCGTCATGTGCTACTCGAGTTATAGTGGGTGTGGTGTGCGCTAAGCGAAACACATTACATAAAAGACGAGGATGTACTGCATATGGTTCTCTGCGTGAGTGATTCTATGTCTCTCTGTGTGAGTCTGTGCGAGTGACTCTATGGTTCTCTGTGTGGATTAATCAATGGTTCTGTGTGTGAGTGAGTATATGTCTCTCCATGTGAGTGAGTCTATGGCTCTGTGTCAGTGAGACTTTGGCTCTCTGTGTGAGTGCTCTCTCTGAGTGAGTCTGTGGTTCTCTGTGGGAGTAAGTGGGTCTCTAAGGCCACCCCCTCTTGCTCCCTGCCCAGTGCGTCCATTGTCCACCGCTCCAGATGGCACAGATATCAAGATGTCCACCTCCAGCACAGACACCAGCAGATTCTGAACCTGGTGGTGGAAGTAAGGACATGAGAGGGGTAATAGTCAACCACCATTACCACCATCAATATCACCATTACAACCCCAACAATCACCGCTACCGTTAACACCACAATCATTATCACCACAACGATCACTATCAATATCAACATTACAATCACCATAATCTTTGGTTCTTTCGGGAAAGTCACGTAGGTAGAAAAAATAATAGATCACGACGTTTCTATCGCAACACAAGCAACCATCATCAGGTGAAAAAATATAGTGAGTAAGCTGCTGAAACACGAAGTCATATAGGCTTGAGATAAGCTCAGCCCAAGGGTAAGTGGGCAGAGCAAGAGGTGGAATTTGAATGTAAATACAACACCAGATCGTGGAAAAGGAGAGACACAGATACCGAGAGACATCCACACACAGAGAGAGGCACACACAAAGAGACACACACAAGAGAGAGACGCATATAGAGAGACATACACACCGACAGAGAGACACCCAAACAGAGAGACACCCAAACAGAGAGACACAGAGAGAGAGATAGACACACAGAGAGAAAGACACATAGAGAGAACCACACAGAGAAAGAGACATACAGCTGTTTCAGCAATACAATGATAAGAACTGTCAAATGATATATAAATTACTTGTATTATGAAATTAAGGCAATGCATTTGAAAATGGTCCCCCATAGGTGAGTGTCCTAAAAATACCTGCTCGAATTACATAATTGCCCATGAATTACATGGTTTGACAATGCCAATTACCAATGTCAAAGGGAACATCAATGAGTGGTAAATGTGGGGTAATATCCCCACGTTAAAAAGTAAAATACGTTAAAAAAAGTAAAATAATCAGGCAATATAATATCACATATGGGTTCAGTTTAAAGTTTACTTATGAAAAATACTGAAATAATTGTGCTCCATCGATTATCTTAATGGTCAAGTTACATAAACATCATGGAATTAGTAGTAATAGGTTTTTACCCCTTTATCTGGCACCAAAACTGACACCTTTATACAAGGGATCATGTTTGCAATAACCACAATACAAGCAGTCAAAATGCAAACAAAAAGAAACAACTCTGATGATATGCACTGTCCTTGAAATTGATTGGTCCACACCCGAGACGGCTTTTCTTAGAGCCTAGTCTCCACTGGTGTTGGACCAGATGACGCCAAAAGGCGTCTCGGGTGTGGACCAATCAATTTCAAGGACAGTGCATATCATCAGAGTTGTCTCTTTTTGTTTGCATTTTGACTGCTTGTGTTGTGGTTATTGCAAACATGATCCCTTGTATAAAGGTGTCAGTTTTGGTGCCAGATAAAAGGGTAAAAACCTATTACTATATCTTGCTACTGGCAAAGGAGGTCTCATAGTATAAATCATGGAATCACTTAAGCTGACCATTTAAAAAGACAGTAATTGCAAGATGTTGAGCAAAGGAAATTGTTTTGAAGTTCATCTCTCCCTATGTACATTTTACTGGTAGGAACGAAGTTGTAAACTGAGTGTACCAGCCTGCAATAGATTAATGTGTCCGTCCGTCCGTCCCCTTTCAATACTTTAACGAAGTGAAATCTCGTGCTGTTGGGTGTAAAATCAGCAATAGATAGCGCAGAGACTTGATATGTCTTATTGCACCCAACATTTGGAAGTCACATTATCTCATTTGCGAACTTCTACCAGCCCACCCTGCAGGGACCTGTTACTGTAAATCTAAATCTACATAGTTCAACCTTCTCGCTCAGCAAAGTCGTTAACATTTTTTTTTACCACAAGCAAGGAGTTCGGTCTAAAGCTGTTAAGCAAATTAACCACTGCACACGGTTTTAAAGTTCTCTGCCTCAAAGACAGCACTCTACCAAGTGTCACGACGCAGCTGCACACGCCGCATGACAATAGGCGGAGTGAGTGAATCTAAGTAGACACTGACCCTGTCAAAGGGGATCCCATGTCTAGAGTATTTGTGGCTGGTGCTACACATTTCTACGTGATTAGCCATTTAGCTGATCTATCATTTGTGGAAAGGTCGCTTCTGGAAAACAGCCACATAGCTCAGTGGGTCTCACCTGGTAAAATAAAAATAGTTTATAGAGTTCGTTCTGCCTCAACGCGTGTTTTCATAACGCCATTTGGATATAGCACGATGAATGTATTAGGGAACACGTTTTATGACACGGATGCTAAGTGGATATAACGCGATTGAGTCAACAGAACCACGTCGCGCGAGTAGGAATGTGCGGTTGTACGGCTGCCTGGGCACAGCGTCACACGAGGCATTGGGATGCTGCTGGATGCTTCCTGATGCTCCCCACGCGCCTCAGTCTTTGTTCAGCCGACACACGCATCTCACGCTGTTATCACGGACTGTGCTTTACCCTGTATTAGTCATTGTAACGAGGGAGTTTACACAACGCGGTGTTATTCAGCAACGCAACTACCGCGTTATAGAACACTGCAGTAAATATTGTCGCGGTGTGGAAGGAGCAATGAACGTCATCTTGTGGCATGGAAAGGCATCGCAGCCCTAGCGAGCAGCCAGAGACAAAGCCTGCACGCACGGCAAAGTTGTGATTGACCCGGGGACTATTAGCAAGTGACACATATGGACTAATGGTTACTCTAAATGACGATGTTGACGTTGGTTATAACGTGCTACAAATATGCTGAACGCACATCGCATTAGTTCTGACTAATAGCGTATGTTTTTTAAAGTTATAATCGTTTACAATGGTTAATTTGTATATCATGCCAAGTGAGTAATTTGCGTGTGGACCCTGACAGCGGCACTCAATGTCCAACTCTTGCGAATGCTCTCAGGGGATCTTTACCGTGCGCTGCGTTCACTCACTCAGCCCCAATCTCCCTGTCGTGAACTCACCACTCACCCACTCACTCACCTCACCCTTCAACTCACTCACCCTCCTCACCTATTAATTCTCCTCATTAACTCACTCACCCTGCAATCCACTCCCTCACCCCCCCTCCATCACCCGGCACTCACCGCCTGTCCGTGACCACCTCTCCCGTGCCTACAACCACAAACACCACCACCACCTCTCCCGTGCCTACAACCACAAACACCACCACCACCTCTCCCGTGCCTACAACCACAAACACCACCACCTCTCCCGTGCCTACAACCACAAACACCACCACCACCACCTCCTGCTGCTGCTGCTGTCGCGGTCTCCGCGTGGCACCGCGCGCCCAGGGGGAGGCCTCGCGGCCCAAGAGCGGCGCCACGGCACCCCCCCTCCCGCTCCTGGCCCCTCCCCCTCGTCCCTCCTGGCCCCTCCCCCTCGTCCCTCCTGGCCCCTCCCCCTCGTCCCTCCTGGCCCCTCCCCCTCGTCTCTCCTGGCCCCTCCCCCTCGTCCCTCCTGGCCCCCCCCCCTCGTCCCTCCTGGCCCCTCCCCTTCGTCTCTCCTCCCGCTCGCGACGTGGAGTGAACTCGGCCCCGCCCCCACCGCCCCCCCCCACCCTGCGCGCCCCCGCCGCCCATTGCAAGAATGGCGGGAAGCGGTCGCGGGGCCGACCGTGCGCCGCCTCTCGCGTGATTGGCTCGCTTCGCGTCACGTGGGGCAGGCGGAAGAAGAGTATAGGGGAGGAGCTGCGCGATTAGGGGCGGGGCCGAGGAGTCACGTGGTTGGCAATGATTGACAATAAGTGGGCAGGGATGACTGTTACGTCAAAGTGTACGTCACATCCGGTAATTACGTTAATATAAATAACGCTCCTTCGTCACGTGTCTCACACTTGCTTCTGTCCCGCGTGCCGTCAACACTAGCTGAGCATGGCGCTGCTGATCGTTGGCGTTCTGCTCTTGGCCCTGCTTGGGATGGGGATCTTCATTTATCTTCGTTTTACGCTTTCCATCTCAGACTTTCACCGCGAGACCACGACGCTGCAAAGGGAGATGATGGGCCAGCAGAATGTGGAGCTCTGTCAGAAGAACAAGACGCCCCATCTGAAGCTACAGCAGCAGCAGGAGGAGTTGATGGATAACCGAGAGACTCTCCAGAGAGAGAACAGGGGCCTGGTTCAACAGCTTAAAGAGCACCAGTTGGAGCTGGAGTCCACGAGAGTGCCTTGCTGCGAGCGTGCGTCTCTCCGAGCGGATTTTCTCCGAGACTGCAATGCAGCACAGCGGCAAATGTCGCTGCGCTGTAAAAAGGAAGGTCTCCGTAGGTCGCTGCGCATCCACCTGAGGGAGTTGAACTTCCTGAATCCACAGAGAGGGCAGAAGCAGTTTAGGCTGCGCGGGAAGCTGGCGCGTCACGAGGAAAAGTGGCACGGCGAAGAGAAGATGCGCAAAGAGTGCCGGCATCTCAGTAGACAGCTGAAAGAGCTGAAATGCGCCAGTTCTCAAATTTATAAAGATGCCACCACCAACGCCACTGCCACCGCCGCTGCCACAGCTGCCACCACCGCCACCAAGCTCAAGAAATGAAGAGATGTATTAATTGGGTCCGAAAATGGCTGAAACGCAAGTCGACCATTTAAAAACATTGGGGCAATTTTGAAAATGACACCGCCCCAATTAAAACATTATTCACAAAGACAAACGTTCCCCGTATAGAATCAAGAGACTATTGGGGCAAGTGCTATTAGCAAGGAGCAGCACCTAAGAAGGCCTCCACAATACAATCACAAGCACAAACACAAAGGTCCCCCATGTAGCCTCAACACACTGTTGGGGAAAGTTGTACAATATATATTTATCTATGTTTAACTTATTTTGCATCACATGTAGTCAACCATACCAATGGGAGGTGTTGTTAATGAATAGTACAACTTTTGGATTCCATTACAGAGAATCGTTAGTAAGTCGAACAGTTCATAAGTCTGAATAAAATAGTGTACTGTATTTAAATTCACATACTGGAAGTGTTGTAAAATGTATTACGGTTTAACAAAAAATTGGAAGCATTGTTAAAGTCATAACACGGAATATTATACATTTGCAAATAATACTGTAATAAATACTGTATGGTAAACAAAAAATAAAGTTACGTAAATAGAAAAAAATATGTTTTTTTGTCACTTACCTTGAGTCTGGATGTGGGCCCGTTTGTCGAGAGGGGGCATAATGAGTCCCCATAACGGCACACGGGGGGGTTGGGGGTGAACGCCCGCAAGCACACACACACACAACAGCGGCAGTCATCCCCCGAATAGCCTAACCAGAATATTGGGGCAAGTGCTGTTAGTCAGCAGCGCCTATGAAGGCTGGAATGTCGCACGAGGGGGTGCGTGGACAGCACCACGCCCGGCTGCCTTTGTCTCCCCAGTGGTGATATTTACACACCACACCAGGCACTTATTTGAGGCTGAGTTGATCGACGGAAAGCCCAGCAACCATTAATATAATCGTTAAAGGTGTTGGTCGTGAGTGGGAATCGAACTGGGATCGGTGGGATGGTAGACAGTGTTCACCATTGCACTATCTCTCTCCACACACACACTCACAGGGGTATATGCGTCCGTGCACACACGCACAACAAAAAGACAATAATCGCCGTTTGCCCCTAAGTGGCAGTAACATCACCACAGCGCTTGTGCGGTGCTTGGTGCATTTTGAGGTCACTTGAAGTGTCGAAGGCTTGCTGGCAGGAAGTCATGAATAGACACAGGTACCATGGGTTGACTTAAGGTGATGACGGGCAGATGCCAAAGCCGTGCTCCCCACTGTGCCAACTTTCAGTGTTTCAGTCGTATAACGCTCTGCTCATTGTTATGAGTGTCGCTCCGCTGCCCTACGCTATTGCTGGAGGGCAACTGCCTCCACCTCCCCAGTAGAGTCTTTGATGAACCTCCTCCACATAGGCCTATCGCGACACTGCTGCTACCAGTCATCAGCAAGTTCAATCAGCTCCACATCCTTCTGTACCACATCAGTCCATCTCTTCTGTAGCCCATGCCGCGCCTGTTTAGCATGATCTATCTGCCCAAATTGAAGCTGCTTGGGGATGCGGTGACAGTGCATATAGACTTCATGACCCAGCCAATGGAGCCTGACTTGTCGGAAGGGCCCGCTGATGAGCCTTTGTCCAGATATTTCAGGATATTTTGGCCTCCTCACACAGTCCAGTCTGGTTAAACCCTGGATAGATCGTAGGCAGGCTAGACCGAATGTTTCAAACCATTGCAGATAATCCTATAGAGAGAAATAAGGGAAGGCATAACTGTGGTCCAGAAGACATGAAGGTTTGTATGGAGTAACAGATCAGGTAGCTTCCATACAATGTTACGCAGCTGATGAAAATATAATGCCGCTCGAATGAATCGAAGTGAGACCTCGGCTCCCAAAACAGAGTTGGTCATCAGCACACTGCCCAAGTATGGAAATATCTCGACTGTCTCCACAACTCCCTCAAAATACATGGGGAATTGAGGGAGGGGAACATTTTGATGATGTAAATACCCAGGGAGGTGATTTGTTTTGGTGGGGCTTATGGTAACGGCCCATATTTTAGTAGCATGTTCCGTGTTTAGATGGAGTGTCTCCAACTCCTCCTTAGAGTGGGCAGTAATCACCAGATCATCCGCATTCATAATATGGTTTAACAATAGAGAGCCATACCATGACCGGACTCGTGCATCGATCAGCCTCCCATTATATCTATACCAGATATAAATTCTCCTGGTACACCCATGGAAATCGTCTCATTACTAAGTAGTCAAAGAAATATGTTAAGTCGTGTTGGGGCCAGAGGACATCAATGTCGCACATTACTCACATATTCTATCATCCCTTAACTCCATTATATCGATTTCCCATGAGACACAGCAGTTGTTTTTCTATTGTTTATATATGCTTTTCATTACAGTAACTCTGTGTTTTTATTTAGCTTTTGTTATTTTGGTGATCCAGGTCTCTCTTGCAAATGAGAATCATCCTAGTCTCTTTAGTTTTCGCCTGTTTTAACTAAATAAATTACTACTTACTCACTCCATTATGAACTCACCCACTTCCCTTACTTTATGACTCACATAAATACGTCCTCTCCTTCCTCACGAGTCATATATTGACCTGATAACCCAGGCAATCACCTGATCATTCACTGTGCCAACATCACTCATGCACTATTTCACAATCTCACCAATGACCTACTCATCCCATCACTCACTACCTTACTCACCATCCGCTTTCCTCATTGACCCACTGGTAAAATGGAAATATGCAGTCTAACACTCACGTGTTTAAAGAAGCTCCTTCGCAGGTTAGATTTTCTAGATGATTTATTTGACGATAACGTATTTACAACGCAAAAGTACGACTCACATGAACCTTCCCTCGTACAGTACCCTGCACCTGTTTCCACCCATCAACACTGACACCACTATAACCTTTGCCATCTAAGAGAAAGGAAGTAGAAGACAGTTGAGTCTGCTGGAAGAATGTACCAGGGAAAACTGCTGGAAGCTGCCAGGGCGAGGCTGAGTAGGTAGAAAAGGGGGAGCGAGGCCCACAATTGGGGCGCTAGCTCGGAGAATGAAGGACGACTGCAGGTGGCTGACATCGGGGCTGACTGTTGGATATCTACATGGTGGAAACCATTAAGAAAGACTGTTCGAGATGAATGTAGTGGAAAACACTGGGGCTGCAGATAGCCATACCCTTGTGAAGCGTGTGAGTTGCACTCTCTTCTCAAAAATGGAACCTGCAAAGAAGCTTCTGGTTGCAGTGGTGGGATACAGTCTACAAGTTCAAGAAGGAAGACCCGCCGAAGAGCTCCTGCAGAGAACGAGTTATCAACCCTAAGCGCTCCAGGTTTTTCAAACTCGGCAAATGGCGGGAGTGAGAGCCGGACCCCGTTGGCAGCCAAGTTCCCGATGGAAGTGGATGCTCTGCCAAAGACCCAAGAACCAGCATCGCCGAACAAAGAAAATTGGCGGCAGCTGTTGGACAGGTTGGACCACCTTACCTCAGTGGTGGATCGACTGATAATTTCGATGATGAAGAAAAGAGAAGAGGAAGGAACAGGTAGTGCGCGGCTGAAGCCAGATCCATCTCCACCATGGACCGCAATGGCGAGGAGAAAGCGCCATAGGGCAGCAGCCATCGCTTCCCCCCGTCGAGCAGCAGGCGGGAACCAATCAAATGACTCAACCACAACTAGAAGCTGTTCAACAGACCTTGACCACCATGCATAAAAATACGGGAGGCGATTGGATTGCATTCATCAAAAGATTTGAAGCAGCTGTCAGAGTCAGCCGATTGATTGACGATGAAGTGCTACGACTGCTGCCTACGGTGTTGGATGACAGAGCACTATTGGCCTTCTTTATGATCCCGGAAAATCAACCTGCCACAACCCAACAAGGTTGTCAAGGGATGGCCGATGTTTTCTGTCCTGCGTCCAGCGCAAGGCAGCAATTTTCATCCTGGAGAAGAGGAGATAGCGAGCCACTGATGGCTTATAGAAGTACCTTGCATGCGGTTGCAGATGTGGCATTTCCAAGGATGGACATGACAACCTGAGACGTGCTAGTGGCGGAGCGGCTACTAACTCTCCTCTATCAAAGTGGCATTACATTGCCGATTTTGCCAGAGAGTGAGCAAACTTCAATGTAGTTTGCTAAATGCCTCTGGGCACACACAGATCCCAGGGCACCATGTGAAGTAGCAGCCCATGTGACAAGGGTGATGGAGAATGGAGGAGCAGGAGGACCAATGGAGCCAACAGGGACAGCAACAACAGGGACCGCCGCAATGCCCAGCATGGAGGGTGATCTGCAGGCGAACTTGGAAGAGATGGCTGTGGCCATCCAGGGGTTCAACGATTCAAGGTGTCAACTACAGCATCAGCAACCATGGCACAACCACGGAGGAATTCAGGACCATGCGGTGATGTACTGCTACCACTGCGGGAGGTCGGGCCACATCGCGAGAGGTTGCCGAGGGGAAGTCATCTCGAGACAACCAAGAAACACCCAGGCGTGTCGCCTGTACACCCAGCCAGATCACACGTGCACCTCATTTCCAAAACCCTCATCACCAACATCACTAGCACACCACTCGATCACATCGACCTGGAGTGAAACAACAGGGAAAATTCGGCCAACATCTCGGTGCTAAGTGGAAAAAGTTAGTGAGATCGGTCGTAGCAGCAGCGACAGGAGCAGCATGGTGTAAACCGACCCTCCCTGACTCGCCGAGACAGGTGATGTCAATAAACACAGCAACGATAGAAAATGATGTACCACCCACAGATCATGATCTTGGGCTGATAAGGACCGAATGAATCCGATTGCAAAAACAGGATGAAATTATACAGTCATTGGCTGCACAGGCAGCTGAATGTGCTCAAACTGGTCAAAAGGGGGAGCCATTCATCCCATGGCGAGGACTCCTGATGAGGTGGGATGTGAAGATGCAGCGTTATTGCCTAGTGGTGCAAAAACCCTTGCAAAAACAGTTGCTACTAGAAGTGCACGCCAAACAACAAATCCACTTGGGCCACCGAAACACATTGCTCACACTGCAGGCTCGATATTTTTGGCCAGTGATGTCAAAAGATGTACGCGAGCAGGTAATCATTGTCAGGAGTGTGCAAAAAGGAAACCTGCTCCCCATCCTATGCAGCCTCCACTGCAGGCGATCGCAGTGGTGAGGGTAAACGAACTAGTAGCGTTTGATATCCTGGGTGCATTTCCTAAAACAGCAAGGATAAAATAAATATTTGCTCGAGGGGATGGAGTATTGCACACACTGGCTCGTTGCATGGCCGATACATGACCAAACGGCTGCAATAATAGCAGAAGCCTTTCTCCATGGCTATGTATTGGACAAGGGCCCCACTGAGAAACGTCTAACAGGCCAGGGTCAGAATTTTTCTACTAACCTGTTGCGAGAGGTTTGTAATATCGTGGGCACTAAGAAAATTCGAACGCCACCATACCACCTGCAGTGTGATGGACAAGTAGATAGGCTTAACCGCACGCTGTCCGCAATGTTGTGCCATGTTGTAAATGGTGATCAGATGGACTGGGACTTGCACATCCCAGGGGTCCTAGGAGCATATTGTAGAGTGCCACATGCATCGGCCGGGCTCTTCCCCTTCTTTTTGATGTATGGGAGAGACCCTGAGCCACCTATTGAGGACCAACTGGTGGCTTTCCCTGCTAAAGTTGTGTCGTCGCCAGCCTCCCTCAAACTGCCACTAAAAAAGCTCTGTGAAGCTCGTGAAGCCGCGATAGCAGAGTCAGGCAGATCGCAAATAGCAAACAAACGGTTGCGGAAAAGAACGGAGACGCCTGTACCCTTTGAACAGGGTGATCGGGCCTGGTTACACTGTCCTGAGGTCCGGGTTAGAAAATCCGCCAAACTACACCATCCTTGGCAAAGCCCTGTGGAATTGTTAAAATCCTCTGACCGCAAAGTGTTCGCATCCAAATGGGACGCCAGAGATGGGTGGTTAATCCGAGTCGCCCTAAACCATATAGAGAACTGACGTCACAAGGGATCGTTCAGGCTCACAAAGCCGTGTCCAGGGGCGTCGTGATGAATGCCAGGGAGGGGAGCATCCTCCTCACAGAAATACTGCCCCCGCACTCTCCTCTCAGGATCGACCGGAATGAAGATGGCCACGATGAGGGAGGCCGACGGACTAATTTAGAGAGGTGCCGAGAAGGAGTGTCACCGGGTCGAATGTGCTGCTCGACCACACCTACAGTACATATTGATGGCTTGTTGTAAATGTAGGGCTAATGATGTTGCGTATTGTTTGCCTAAGAATGTACACCTTCAATAGGGCAGCCCACGTAAGAGTTTGGTGATGATACTGAATGGTCAAGTTGGGTTGTAATGCCTTCCCCCCCTTGATTCAAGCGCCTATGTTAAGCATTAACCCAGAGGTTAAATGTTTTGTACTCCATGCCCACATCACTGAATCCCGTGTGCGATCCCATTGATTCCCACATAGAGTTCCCTATTACTGGTAGGAACGAAGTTGTAAACTGAGTGTACCAGCCTGCAATAGATGAGTGTACCAGCTTGCAATAGATTAATGCGTCCGTCCGTCCCCTTTCAATACTTTAACGAAGTGAAATCTCGTGCTATTGGGGTGTAAAAATAAAATTGCGCAAAATTCCAATGTTCCTACCAGCCCACCCTGCAGGGACCTGTTAAATTAGAGTTGTAGCCGGGACAGATATTTTTATGGGCAGAAGAGGGTGATGTAGGGTACTGTACATGGCAAAAGTTATAATGGTGTCAGTGGAGATGGGTGGAAACAGGTGCATGGTACCGTACGAGGGAAGGTTCGAGGTAGAAGACGGTAAAGTTTGCTGGAATAATCTTAAATTAAAGCTTTCATGAATGCAGGGATTCATACTCTTTGGTGGAGACGATAGCACAGAGTGGTGTACCTTCTTTATGATTCTGATATTTCCATCCTACCTGCCTATGTCAGCTGTTATTTCCGACTCTTTGTGTCTCTCTCTATGCCTCTCTCTTAGATCTCTCATGCTTACATGTCCTTTGGATTGCACTCTCATGCCTTTGGATCCCACCACTCTTCGATATTACTTTAACATGCTAATCTCTCACATTAACATAGCCACTTTCATGCCCTCTACGAGGAGGCCGCTCTCCGTTCTTACATTTACATGCTAATTTCTCACATTAACATCACTGGCCCCGCCCACTTATTTATGGCCATTGGGCTACACCCACTTCAAACTCTTTTAAACATTCTGCCTCAACAGCAGATCATGCTTTGCCATTTGATGACGGACGCTTGTGTTGCACCCGAAACGTCGTGATTTATTTTATTTTATACCTACGTGACTTTACCGAAAGAACCAAAGAGTATGGAAGATACCAAGTCAGCTTCATCCCAATGGTGGTGTTTAGGCAAAAGTTTATCTATGAGTATATATAGGCTAGCTGACAGGTATGAAGTTACTCCTTTTGTGGTAATACACAACAAAAACAATAATAAATGTATAACCATTGTCATGGGTGGTCTTCCCATACTGGATCAGTCATGGAGATTGTTTCACCATACGCCATCATGCTTCTCAACGTGGGTTGATAACGAAAAGGCTCATGGCCAGTTTGTTTGATGTTGACTATAACTGAGAATCAAACTCAAGTGGCCTGATTCATAGTGCCATGCACAAACCATTGTGCCACCGTTCCACTCGTATGTACAAGTTAACAGGGAAATTAAAAACTATGCCATGTTTTTTGTTTACTGTCAATAAAATGAGAAAATAACATTGCCACGTTGGTCAACGCGTCGTCTGAAAATTACGAGATGTACAAGTCAAAAGTCTTAGGTATAATGCAGACAAGGGTTTTGGTAGTTGGACGATTTCAGAATGGGTTGCAGCTGACAATCCTAATCAAATGCCATTTTCAAGATCGTGTGCATAGGTCTGTTGTAGACAAAAACGGGCTGCTGGTAAAGCATGTCCTGCATTCTTACATGTGTAAAGAAGCTCCTTCGCAGGTTTCATTTTCTAGATGATTTATTCCCGACGATAACATATTTACAAGGTGAGAGTACGACTCACACGTTGCACAAGGCTATGATTATCTGCAGTCCCGGTGGTTTCTAATAGAGTAGATTAATCTCGAACAGTCTTTCTTGATGGTTTCCACCATGTTGGTTTCCAACAGTCGGCCCCGATGTCGTCCACCTGCAGTTGTTCTTCAGTCCCCAAGGCATCACCCCATTTGCGGGCCACGCTCCCCCTTATATACCCGCACGGCCACGCCCTGGTAACTTCCAGCAGTTTTCCCCGGTAGATTCTCTCAGCAGACTCTATTGTCTTCTACTTCACTCCTCTTGGATGGCAAAGTTTATAGTGGGGGCAGTGGAGATGGGTTGAAACAGGTACAGGTTACTGTACGGGGGAAGGTTCGTGTGAGTCGTACTCTTGCGTTGTAAATACGTCATCGTGAAATAAATCATCTATCAAATGGAACCTGCAAAGGAGCTTCTTTACACATGTGAGTGTAAGCCTGAGTACAATCTCACGTGTTGTTGCTGTCGAGTATTTTAATTTTACAAGTGGGTCAATGAGGGAAGGGGATGATGATTAATGTAGTGATAGAATGGGTGGGTCATCTTGAGAGCATGAAAAATTGCGTGAGTGAGGTTGACACAGTGAATGATCGGGTGATTGTGTGATCAGGTAAATATATGACTCATGAGGAGAGAGAGGGAGTATTTACGTGAGTCATAGATTTAAGGAAGTGGGTGAGTTCATAATGGAGTGAGTACCAGTTTATTGAGTTGAGCAAGGCGAGAACTAAAGCGACCATGATGAGTCTCATTTGCAAGAGAGACCTGGATCACCCAAATTACCAAAGCTAAATAAAACACAGAGTTACAGTAATTAAAGCAAATATACTATTTTCTTCTTTCGATAAAGCATATATAAACAATATAAAGACAACTGCTGTGTCTCATGGGAAATCGACGTAATGGAGCTAAGGGATGATAGAATGTGTGAGTAATGTGCGACATGGATGTCCTCTGGCCCCTACACGACTGAACATTTTCTTTGACTACGTAGTTTGAGACGATTTCCATGGATGTACCAGTAGAATTTATATCTGGTATAGATATAATGGGAGGCTGATCGATGCCCGAGCCGGTCATGGTATGAATCTCTATTGTTAAATCATATTATGAATGCGGATGACCTGGTGATTACTGCCCACTCTAAGGAGAAGTTGGAGACACTACAGCCAAACATGAAGCATGCTACTAAAATATGGGACGTTACCATCAGCCCCACGAAAACAAATCACCTCCCTGGGTATTTTACATCATAAAAATGCTCCCTTCCTCAATTCCTCATGTATTTGCGGCACCTGAGGAGAGAGTGGAGTGGGCAGTGTGCTGATGATCATCTCCGTTTTGGGAGCTGAGGTCTCATTTCAAATAATTCGAGCAGCATTATATTTTCATCAGCTGCTCAATACAGTGTGGAAGCTACCTGGCATGTCACTCCATACAAATCTTCATGTCTTCTCGGCCACAGTTATACCCTCCCTTTTCCCTCTCGAAAGGAACATTTAGGTTAGCTTGCCCACGATCTATCCAGGGTTTAACCAGACTGGACTTTATGAGCTCACAGAATCCTAGAATATCTAGACAAATGCCCATCTGTGGGCTCCTCCAGTAAGCGAGGCTGCGTTGTGTCATGCAGTACGTATGCACAGCCACGGCATCCCCAAGCAGCTTGAATTTGGCTGGATAGATGGCGCTAAGTGGGCGTGGTACGGGCTAGAGAAGAGATGGACTGATGTGGTACAGAAGGATGTGGAGCTGATTGGACGTATTGATGACTGGTATCAGCAGTGTCATGATCGGCTTCTGTGGAGGAGGTTCATGAACGGCGCTGCTTGGGAGGTGGAGGCAGTCGCCCTCCAGCAACAGCATAGGGCAGAGAAGAGAGGCTCAAAACAACGGCAGAGCGCCAAACAACTGCAACAAAGAAAGTTGGCACAGTGGGGAGCACGGCTGTTGCATCTGCCCATCATCTTCCTAAGTCAATCCATGGCACCTGCGTCTATTACATGACCTCCTGCCAGCCAGCCTTCGATACTTCACGTGGCCTCAAAATACACCGGGCATGGCACAAGTGCTGTGGTGATGTCACCGCCACTTAGGGGTGAACAATGGTTGTTGTGTTGTTGTGCGTGTGCGCACGGACGTATGTACGCCTGTGAGTCTCTTGTATGGAGAGAGAAAGATAGGCAGCTGGGCGTGGTGCTGGCCCGTGTGCTATTCTAAGCTGCATAGGCGCTGCTCGCTAAAAGCACTTGCCCCAACATTCTGGTAAGGCTATACGGCGGATGATTGTCGCTGTTGTGTGTGTGTACTGGCGTTCACCCCCCTCCCACCGCCACCCTGTGTGCAGTTAAAGGGACTCATTACGCCCCCTCCCGACAAGCAGGCCAGCATCCGGACTAAAGGTAAGTGACAATAAGAACAGATTTTTTACATTTACGTAACTTTATGTTTTGTTCACGATACAGTATTTATTACAGTGTTGCATGCAAATTTAAAATACTTTGTCTTATATATGCCTTTGACAATGCTTCCATTTTTTGCTGAACCGTAATACATCTATTCTAGATTTAAAGCTTTCGTGACTGCAAGGATCCATACTCTTTGGTTCTATTCGGTAAAGTCACGTAGGTAAAAAATTTAAACAACCAAAAATCACGACGTTTCGGCCACAACACAAGCGGCCTTCATTAAGTGAATGGATCAGGCTGTCTCGAGGATAGCGCTGGAGTGAAACACGGCCACGCTCAGACCGCGACCTTTAAGCTGTGTGCAAGGAAACAAGGTGCCTTGACAAAGGAATTAGCATACAAATTAGCATTTGATTGGCCGACTTAGCATAGAAGTGGTGTACATGCGGGTGCACTTGTCGTTTGGCGTGGGGGGGGGGGGAGTTTACCTATTGATGGTGTGAAAAGGGAATTTTTAAGAGCTGCGAAAGTTTGGGGTACCACTACTTGAAAAATATACTGTACCATTGAAAATTAGTTTAATGTTTGGTTCGATTTAGAACATCTTTCCAATGGTTGCTAAATTTGAAACCATCTTCTCGGTTGAAATTGTGTCTGTTTTTGTAGATCTGAATTGCCTCGTGAACAAATCTCTGATAAAAACCCGTGGGTTTGCAAAGAACCTAGGTATTGGAGAAAATTATATCGTGATCACCCACAGCTTTGTAACAGTGATCAGTTACGGCAGAAGAATTCGTTTTGCCGTGTTTCAAATCTGATTTGTGCTCGCGAATTCGGTCAGAAACATGTCGCTTTGTCTCCCCGATATCGCAATCACCGCAGGTACAACTCATTTTGTAAACCCCGGGGTACTGTAAGTCAGGAATGACATGCTTCACGGATGGGATCAGATCACGAATTTTGTGTACTGTATTGAATCAGACCTGGATCTTGTGTTTGTTTAGAATTTTGGAAATCTTTTTAATATCGCCTGCTATATATGGTAGTGTGATGGTTTTGACCGGAGTATCAAGTGGTTGTTTCTGTATGGAGGGAGAAACAGCTTGACGGATGGTACGGTCAGAGTATCCATTCATTTTGAGGGCCAGGTGTACATTTTTAATTCACTGGTCAGGTGGTGTTGGTCCGAAATGCAATGAGCCCTATGGTATAAAGTTTTGATGAGATAATTCTTTTGGGCTGTGTGGTGGTGGGAATCAGGTTTCAAGTATGAATCTGTGTGGGTGGGTTTCCTGTAGACAGAATGCCCCAATGAGCCATCAGGTCTCCTCTCAAACAGAACATCTAAGAATGGTAGCTTGCCATCTTTCTCCACTTCCATGGTGAATTTGATGGCGGGATGTCTGGAATTGATGTGGTGTAGGAAAAGGTTCAGGGCTGGGAGGCCATGTGACCAAATGACGAAAGTGTCATCCACATATATCTTCCACAGGGAAGGTCTGAGGGTGGAAGTCTGGATGGCGTCTGATTCAAATTTCTCCATGAAAATATTGGCTATCACTGGTGACAAGGGGGATCCCATGGGGGTATCCTCATTTTGTTTGTAGAAGGAGACATTCCAAGTAAAGTAGGTATTGTTGAGGCAGTGCCTAACCAATGCAGGTGTATCGGGGTCTAGTCCATGTTGGACAAAATTTTCAATTATTTCAATGGTATCAGGTACTGGGACCTTGGTGAACAAAGAGACCACATCGAAGCTGACAAGGATATCGTCAGGGGACAGTACAACGTCTTTTACCATAGAGACCAATTGGGCTGAGTTAAGTACTGCTGAGGCGGTCTTGCCAGTGAAAGGCAGCAAGGTATCTGACGGAAAACGGGATAGTCTATAGGTAGGGGAGTTGATCGTGGATACGATGGGTCGTAGTGGGGTGCCTTTTTATGAATCTTGGGAAGACCATAGAATCTAGGGGGTCTTGCAGCAGAAGGTTTTAGGGAGGGACGTTTAGTTGGGTCGATTAGGGAGGTCGAACTTGTGATGATGTTGTTGGTTTTGATCGCTAGGCTATTGGTAGGGTCATTTTTAATTTTTGAGTAACTTCCATCGTTGAGCAGATTCTCGATTTTGTTGTTGTTTGAATCTTTATCCATAATTACAGTAGTGTTGCCTTTATCGGCTGAGAGGATGACTATATCACTTCTGTTTTTTAAATTCGCGAGTTCAGAGCGTTCATTTTTGCTGATGTTACTAATGGGTTTCTTAGCAGTCTTAAGAATAGTGGCTATTTCAGCTCTCGCAGCGTCTGCTTGGATGTCTCCTACGCCTTTGAGGGCTACATCGACCTGAGAGATGATATCATCTACTGGTATGTGTTTTGGGGTGACAGCAAAATTCAGTCCCCTAGCCAGTATTGTTTTCAGATTGTCTGAAATCGGGGTGCTACTCTGATTAATGACGATTTTGTTAACGTCTAGTTTTGTTATATGTGGAACTGGGTTCTTCTTTCATAGGTGGTTGAATTTAGAAATCAGGTTAGCTTTACATTTGACTGACAATGAATCAGCAGAAGAAGCAGTCATGTTGTCTACGTGATTCCAATCAGAAGGTGACATTTTTTGTGTTAACATTAAATGAGCTTGTAGGAGAGTCCTGTCTAAAGTATCGAGTTCAAATCGGAGTAGCCTTATCCTCTCTGATATTAAAGACAGGCTGGCCATAAACAGAATCTGTTTAGAATTCGGAGAAGATCCAGCAGCAGAAGTGAGTGTGAAAGCGATGGGTATTACTTTGTGATCGCGGCATCTTTTGAGGAAGGTCAGCGTCTCGATGAGCTGTGACTTCTTGTCCCATTGTCTGTTAAAAGCTCTAGCAGATAAGTGAAAGCCCTCCCCGTAGATGTTATCTATTCTATATTTAAAGATTTCGTGACTGCAAGAATACATACTCTTTGGTTCTATTCGGTAAAGTCACGTAGGTAAAAAATAAAATAACAAAAATCACGACGTTTCGGCCACAACACAAGCGGCCTTCATCAGGTGAAGGGACTAGGCTGTCTCGAGGACAGCGCTGGAGTGAAACACAGCCACGCTCAGACCGCGACCTTTAAGCTGTGTGCGAGGAAACAAGGTGCCTTGACAAAGGAATTAGCATAAAAATTAGCATTTGATTGGCCGACTTAGCATATAGGTGGTGTACATGTGGGTGCACTTGCCGTTTGGCGCGGAGGGGGGGAGGGGGAGTTTACCTATTGATGGTGTGAAAATGGAATTTTTAAGAGCTGCGAAAGTTTGAGGTACCACTACTTGAAAAATATACTCTACCATTGAAAATTAGTTTAATGTTTGGTTCGATTTAGAACATCTTTCAAGGCACCTTGTTTCCTCGCACACAGCTTAAAGGTCGCGGTATGAGCGTGGCTGTGTTTCACTCCAGAGCTGTCCTCGAGACAACCTGATCCACAATCAACTCCCCTACCTATAGACTAGCCCGTTTTCTGTCAGATATCTTGCTGCCTTTCACTGGCCAGACCGCCTCAGCAGTACTTAACTCAGCCCAATTGGTCTCTATGGTCAAAGACGTTGTACTGTCCCCTGACAACATCCATGAGCAATACCAAATTAAGCCAAGGGCCTCAAAACCACCTAGACTCTATGGGCTACCAAAGATTCATAAAATCGGCATCTCATTACGACCCATAGTCAGTACAATTGGCTCTGCCACATATCAATTAGCAAAATATATAACTAAACAAATACAGCCCTACATCGGAAGGACATCTTCATTCATAAGAAATTCAGAACATCTTCTGAATGTGATTAAAGATATTAAACTTAATCCTAATGATATTTTGGTAAGTTTTGATGTGATTTCTCTATTCGCTAAGATTCCAGTGAACGAATCGCATAAATTACTTTATACACTAGTAAAGAATATAGGTTTACCAAAAGATATTCCGAAACTTGCTGACCATTGTTTAAATAACACTTACTTCTTATGGAGAGGGGATTTCTTTAAACAAAAGGAAAGAGCAGCAATGGGCTCTCCTTTATCCCCTGCTTTAGCAAATTTGTACATGGAAAACTTTGAAATAAGAGCACTTGCCTCGAGCACATTAAAACCATCTTTTTGGTTTAGATATGTGGATGACACTTTGGTTGTCTGGCCACGTGGTAAAGATACACTTAATGATTTTCTAAATCATCTCAATGCAAAAAACCCGGCCATCCAGTTCACCATGGAAATGGAGGTGAATAACACACTCCCATTCCTAGATATTTTGCTTGGACATGGCCTATACGGTAAAATAACACACAGCGTTAACAGAAAACAAACGCACACTGATGCCTATCTGAATGCAGATTCGCATCATCATCCAGCTCAGCAATCCTCTCTTATCAAGACGCTCATACATCGGGCTAAAACAGTGTCAGATGGTGAAAGTCTAGTGAGAGAGATCAAACACGTTAAAGACACACTACGACAGAATGGCTACAATAATGCTCAAATTGACAGAGCACTGAATGCCAAATCACGATCGCAAAGCAATACTGCTGAAAGCGATCAGATTGTTAAAACAATAAAAATTCCATATATCTCAGGAGTAACTGACAAATTAGCCCGTGTTTTGCAAAAGCAAAACATTACAGTAAGATTTGGTACAGTACACAAAATTCAAAAACTAGTATCTTGCACTCAAGACGCATTACCTAAATTATCAACAGAAGGTGTGTAGCGGATAAATTGTTTATGTGGCTGATGCTATATTGGACAGACGGGACGTAACATCAGCGTAAGACTAAAAAAACATCAAAGAAATATTAAATTATCTCAAACACAACTGTCAGCAGTGGCAGAACATGCTTGTCAACAAGGACACTCAATTGATTTTGATAATGTTGAAGTATTGTGTAAAACTAATTATTACTGGCAGAGACTAATTAGAGAATCCATTGAAATTGAGGAATAAAAATAACTTTAATCGCTCTGACAGCTACAGGCTTAGTGCGGCCTGGAAGCGTATTATTAAACAATACATATTACAATTCCTTATAGGGGAAACACATACTAATTAACGGATTACTAACATAGCATATAATCACTAACACACATTACAACTAATTACTAATCTACATCTCATTACTATCATAACCATTGACTGATTACTAATCGATTACATAATTACAATACTCCCCCCCCCTCCACCTCAAATCACTGCACCTGAAATGAGTTAAATGATGACGTCTCCCTGCTGCTCTATTTAAGACCGGGAGCAAGCGAGGGCTTTACCATTCTGGCGAATTGCCCGATGCTGCTGGAGTAATTGCCAGCGAAACGCGTTCCTGTTCTTCCTGATGCACTACTGCGGCGCTCGTCGGTGTCCCATGGGTTCTCCAGCCACCCCGGGGTGTGCGAGGGCCCGAGGCCGGGTGGTCTGGGGTGGCCTTGCTGCCGGAGGGTGGGGGAGCCACAGGCGCTGTGGGAGGAGTGACCCCACTGCAGCGAGCACGTGGAGATGGCGGGGATGGAGACGGAGTTGCGGCACACATCGAGGACCAAGGAAGACGCCCGGGGTGCTGCGAGCGACCGGAGGAGCGGCGCGGGCCCGTCTGGTGCGGGGGTGATGTTGGGTGAGGCGCAACGAGGGAAGAGAGTGGAGGGGGTGGATGTGCTGGAGAGTGCGGGGAGGGAGGAGCGGGGAGGAGAACGAGGGGGAACGCCGGGAGGATGAGGTGGGAGTGCCCCCGACCAGAATGGGGAGGAAGGGGCAGGATAGGCACATGCAGCCCAGGGGCCGGGGGAGGGGCAGTGGAGGGAGAAGACCACGGGCGCTGGCCCGGTGGGTGCGGGGAGGCCCGGCGGAGGAACGGGGAGGTGGCGCAGCGGAGCTGGGGCAGGCCTGACCCCGATGCAGGCCAGGAGGCACAACTGCGTGCGAGTCGAATTCAAGGAAGATGTGGAAGAGAGGGTGACCCTGGACAGGACGACCTTCGTGAGGTCGGTGGTGCTTGGGATGCTGCGGGTGGAGGTGGAGGACCTCTATTGTTTGATTGCTCTGCCGGGGGGGAGGGCGTTCGATGTGAGCTTCAACACCAACATTCTGCTGCAAAATTTCCTTGCCCGTTTCGAGGGGAAGGAAGGGGAGAAGCCGCTGACGTCCATGAGAACGCGGTTACTGTCGGACCTGGAGACAAAGGTTGTGACCGTGTTCCTTTATAATGAAGTGTTGTATGATCAGGACGTGGAGGTGTGGCTGAGGCAGCATTGTGTGGTTCTGTCAGGTTGCAAGAAGGTGCTGGATGCGGCGGGGATATGGACGGGGGCCAAACAATGGAGGGTGCGTCTGAAGACGGAGGGGGGGGGGCACTGAGGCACGTCCCGAGCGCATTGAACATTGGGGGGAACAGGGGCTATGTTGTCTATGCGGGACAGCCCAAACTGTGTAGGAGGTGTGGGGGAGGGGGGCACCTGGCAGCAGCGTGCGTGGCACGCATTTGTTACAGGTGCAGGGCGCTGGACCACACGGTGGAGGAGTGCGAGGAGCCGGCCCTTTGCACCCTGTGCGGCAGCAGAGGGCATTTTTATAGGACTTGCCCAGAGTCCTATGCTAACAGGGTGCGGGCATATCGGAGTGGACAGGTAGAGGAGGCGGCAGAGTAGGCGGCTGGATGGGAAGCGGGCCGGGAGCACGGAGGGGAAGGGAAAGGGGAGGTGGAGGAACCACGACCCCCCGGGGAGGATGAGGGGGGGGATCTGTGGGGGAGGGAGCACCACCACCACTGGAGGCGGAGGGGAGGAAGGAGGGGAGGGGAGATGGAGAAGAGGACTCGGAAACCCCAGTGGGGGACTGGGCGGAGGTGATGGGCGAGGAGGAGTGCGAGGAGGGGCAGCGGGTGGAGGAAGAAGCGGATGACGCATGGGAGGAATCGGGGGGGAGAAAAAGGAAGCTGGACAGAGTTCTGAAAGAAGCTAGTCCCCAGCAAGATTATTGCCTCTCAGGATCCTCGCTGGATTCGGGGGAATCTGGGGGAAGCCCCGGAGGTTGAAGGGGAGAAAGAAGGTGAAGGAGAAGGCGGACAAAGGCAGATGGGGGGAGCGCGCACCGGAGTCCGACACGGAATAATGCACGCCTCGGCATGGACATATCTGTAGCATCTGTTAATGTGAGAGGAATGAAGGGGAAAGGAAGGAGGGGGGCGATCATGCAGTGGCTGCAGATCACCGGATGTGACGTAATTTTCCTCCAAGAATGTCACCTACCCTATACCCTAGGGTCGGAGGCTCTGCTGGACGAATGGAAGGGACACTACATTTGGTCCGGCAGCAACGGGAACAGATGTACAGGCGTGGTTACCCTCCTAGAAAGAAGGGGAATGAGAGTGGAAGGGACCCAGGAAATAATACCGGGTCGGCTCCTCTGTGTAGATGCATCTTACCAGGATGTGGAGCTATGGCTGATAAATGTGTATGCCCCGGCACGATGTATGGACAGGACGGAGGTGTAGGAGAGCCTGGCGGGCCTATTGGCCACCAGGAAGCAGGTCATTGTGGGGGGGCGATTTTAACTGCCCGTTTATGTCTGGCGGATCTGGCATCGGTAAAGGGGAGAAGGAAGTTAGATTCCTCTTCCAGGAAACTGAGGGAGTTGATGGAGGACTTTGGGATGGTGGATACGTTCAGGAGAGTGCATGGCACGCGGCCAGGGTTCACGTGGGCGGATAAGAGTGGGGGAACACAGTCACGTATCGATTTTATTTTCGTTTCCGACAAGGTGAATGTGGTAAGTGTGGGGGTGGAACCTTTTCCTCTCTCGGATCACAGAATGGTGGTGGCGGGGCTTGTGATCCCAGGTGGGGTGAAGAGGGGGAAGGGTGTGTGGAAGATGAATGTGGGCTTGCTGGTGGATCAGGAGGTGGCGGAGGACTTCACGTGAGCATATACCAGCTGGAGGACGCTGCAGGTGTGCTTCCCCACGAGGGTGGAGTGGTGGGGGCAGATAAAGGGTAGCATAAGAACTTCTTTCAGCGTTATAGTAGGAGGAAGGGGGTGGGTAGGGAATTGAGACAGTGGAACGCTAGGTTAGAAAGGCTGTATAGACTGCTAGAGCTAGGGTTCCCGGTGGGAGAAAGGATAGACGAGTTGAAAGGGAGGGTACCCTCAGTCCTGGAAAAGAGGACTAGGCAATTAGTGTATAGGGCGATGGTCAGGGCAACAGAGGATAGGGAGCAGTGTACAAGATTTTTCTTTAAGGCGGGTAGGGAGGGAGACAATGAAATGAGGGAGCTGGTTAGTCCTACTAGGGGTAGACAGGTGACGACGGAAGGGATGATTAGTGTAGCAGAGGACTTTTATGGGGAGTTGTATAAGAGGAAAGGGATAGATGGGGGACGGAGGGAGGAGCTGCTGGGAGCATTGGGGAAGAGGGTTGAGAACCTGGAGGCGCTAGTCGAGAGGATTCGATGGGAAGAAGTGGAAGGGGCGGTGAAGGGCCTGAACAAGAACAGGACTCCAGGCCCGGACGGGATCCCAGCGGAATTCTACGTAAAATTCTGTGAAGAAGAAAGAGGATATTATGCAAATTTGTAGGGAAACTCTGGAGGAGGGGCGGGTGCCGGACGACATGCAGGAGGGTCTGGTCACGTTGATTTATAAAGGGAAGGGGGACCGTAGGGACCTGGGAAGTTGGAGGCCAATAACCCTCCTGAATGCAGACTACAAGATCGTGGCAAGGGTGGTCACGGGCGACTGGGGAAGGTGGTGGGTGAGGTGGTGGGGCCGGACCAGACATGTGCGGTCCCGGGGAGGAGGATCGCGGACACTTTGGTGGTTTTGAGGGAGGTGATTGAGGGCGAGAGAAAGAGGGGGTGCCCGTTGGGGATCCTAAGTCTGGACCTGGACAAGGCCTTCGACCGCCTCTCTCATGAATTCATGCTGGCGGTGATGGAGAGGATGGGGTGTGTGGGCCCCTGGTGGAGTGGGTGAAGCGACTCTATGAGGGGCTCAGGGCCAGGCTCCTGATAAATGGGGAACGCTCCGGGATCATTCCAGTGGGATCCGGGTTGCGGCAGGGATGCCCGATGTCCCGAGTACTATTTGTCATGTGCATGGAGCCTCTGGCGCAGATGATAAGGAATGACCAGAGGATTAGGGGGGTGGTAATACCGGGGAGCAAGAAGCAGGGAAAGGTGACCCTGTACATGGACGATGTGGCCGTGCTATGCAGGGATGTAGCATCGGTATGGAGGGCAATGGAGGGGATGGGGAGGTTCTGCGCGGCCTCCGGATTGAAGGTTGGTGTGGGGAAAAGTGAGCTGATGGTGTTAGGAGACTCGAGGCTTTTCGAGGGTCGGCCGCCAAAACTGAGTCTACAGAGGGGATAAAGATATTGGGGGTGTCCTTCTGTGGGGATAGGATGGGGGAAAATAGCTGGGAGAAGGGGGTAAGGCAAAGGGCTGTCTCAATAAGTGGGCTGGGAGGCGGCTCACGATGGCCGGTAGGATTATGGTGGTAAAGACAGACATATTACCATCCCTAAACTACTTGGTGCAGGTGTTTTCGCCAGGTGGGAGCTGTAACATGGATGAAGGTGTAATAGAGATATTTGTGTTAAGGTGGTGCTGCTCACCTGAAAATAACAAAAATCCCACCGCTCATTCATCTGTTTTATCTTTGATTGTAAAATGCTGGACGAGACCTGCGACATTCCAGTGAGCTCTCCTACTCGCTCACAAACCCACAACACCCAGTCAATCAACATGTTACACACCCTAAATATGACCCGCCTTGTCCTGGGGGAGAACTGCAACATGCTATTGAGCTCACATCTTCACTCACCTACTCACCCACTGTTTCTATGTCATCCACACACCCACACTCGTTTATCTTAACAGACCTCAATAATTGACAATTAGCTCCTGAAGATATTGCTACATGTGTAGAGGTGTGATGGGAGGGGGGACACGTGGTTGTAGGGCAGTGGTTACAACAACGTCCGCTATAGACCACCCTGGGGGGCTGTGGGGGATGCTGGGATCCCTCCCGAGCCCCAGCCCTGAGTGAGGAACGGTATAAAAGGTGGGACCCGGGGTGCTGCAAGGCAGTTCGACTCAAGCAAGATGAAGTACCAGTGAAGAGAGAAGACCGACTAGCTAGACCCTGGAGCTCCCTTGATCCGCTGTCCTTTTGAGGGCCGGGCAAGGCAAGCCAGGGTGCGACACCAGAGTCGTGAGGGCCGATGTCCTTCTAAGGGCCGGACTC
This sequence comes from Petromyzon marinus, assembly GCF_048934315.1. NCBI lineage: Eukaryota > Metazoa > Chordata > Hyperoartia > Petromyzontiformes > Petromyzontidae > Petromyzon > Petromyzon marinus. The sequence continues at coordinate 829,118 of NW_027423213.1, forward strand.
GTGTGGCTGGTGGTCGGAACCTGAGCCTTGGCTGGGCCAGGTCAGGTAGCCTCCCTTAAAGCCCTTAGTGGAGGACCTGGGAGCGTAGGTGGATAGGCAGATAACCTAGGGGTATATCCCAGAATAGTACGGGTGAAGGGGCCGTTACCCCTTCAAGTATTGTACGTTGCCCTGTGCTGAGTTATAATAAATACGTGTTGCCTCTAAGAACAGTCTCCGACGTCGTTAAGCCACTACACATGCAAGAAAACGCGAGTGTGTGAGTGATTGAGTGATTGTGTTTGTGAGCGTCTGGTTGTGTGAATGAATGAGCATGTGAGTGCGTGTGTGTGTGTAAGGTGAATGGTAGTGTAAAGGCGAATGTGCTGTGCTACAAATCTGGTGATCCGAGTTAAATTCTTGCTCACCAGTCTATGGTCTCTTTGTGAGTCTTTACCTCTCTGTAAGTCTATGGGTCTCTGTGAGTCTACGGGTCTGGTAAGTTTACTGGTCTCTGTGTGAGTCCATGGGTCTCAATGTGAGTTCATGGGTCTCTGTTATCATCATCTGTGTTTGAATGAGTCGATGGCTCTGTGTGAATGACTCCAAGTCTCTCTGTTCGAGTTAGTCTGTCTCTCTGTGTAGGTGAGTACAACATATCCTTGCTTAACACGGGGGCTGCATTGTCCAAAATTGCTGCTTAAAGCAATTTTACGTGAAGCAGAAAACTTTTCTATAAGGAATAACGGTAAAGGGGGAGGCTGCGTTTCAGCACAAACTTTTATTATTGTTTTTAATTGAGAGTACAGTACACTGTTTTCTATGTTTATTTTAAATGTGCTGTGTATATGTAGAAGATCTATATTATAATCTTTATTTATACTGGAGGAATCTAAAAAGCACTGTTTCACAGATTTCCAGTTGGGGTGGTACAGAAAGTTACAAGAACAAACGATGCAAAAACACAATCGGAGTGCAAAGTATAGGAAAGGAAAGCAAATTACAAAAAAAAAACTATTTTCATCTTACCAGGTAAAGCCCTTAAGCTATTAGCTTATTTTTCAGAAGGGACCTGGCCACAAATGATAGCTCAATGAAGTGGCTTATGACGTGGAAATTTATAGCAGCAAAATAATCTAAATAATTGCGTGACAGTCATTAATATACATACAAAGGACGTGAAAGCGAGATATGGCGAGTGAAAACTATAAGGGAGTGAGTGAGATGACACTACACACACAAATATGCTGGAACAAAGGCTGAGGAAGCAGTTGACACGCCACGTAACACAGCGCGCACCAGTACAGCATCAGCTCCCAGCATCACAGAACAATGCTGCCAACACCCACACCACTCATAAGAGCAGTCCGTCATGTGCTACTCGAGTTATAGTGGGTGTGGTGTGCGCTAAGCGAAACACATTACATAAAAGACGAGGATGTACTGCATATGGTTCTCTGCGTGAGTGATTCTATGTCTCTCTGTGTGAGTCTGTGCGAGTGACTCTATGGTTCTCTGTGTGGATTAATCAATGGTTCTGTGTGTGAGTGAGTATATGTCTCTCCATGTGAGTGAGTCTATGGCTCTGTGTCAGTGAGACTTTGGCTCTCTGTGTGAGTGCTCTCTCTGAGTGAGTCTGTGGTTCTCTGTGGGAGTAAGTGGGTCTCTAAGGCCACCCCCTCTTGCTCCCTGCCCAGTGCGTCCATTGTCCACCGCTCCAGATGGCACAGATATCAAGATGTCCACCTCCAGCACAGACACCAGCAGATTCTGAACCTGGTGGTGGAAGTAAGGACATGAGAGGGGTAATAGTCAACCACCATTACCACCATCAATATCACCATTACAACCCCAACAATCACCGCTACCGTTAACACCACAATCATTATCACCACAACGATCACTATCAATATCAACATTACAATCACCATAATCTTTGGTTCTTTCGGGAAAGTCACGTAGGTAGAAAAAATAATAGATCACGACGTTTCTATCGCAACACAAGCAACCATCATCAGGTGAAAAAATATAGTGAGTAAGCTGCTGAAACACGAAGTCATATAGGCTTGAGATAAGCTCAGCCCAAGGGTAAGTGGGCAGAGCAAGAGGTGGAATTTGAATGTAAATACAACACCAGATCGTGGAAAAGGAGAGACACAGATACCGAGAGACATCCACACACAGAGAGAGGCACACACAAAGAGACACACACAAGAGAGAGACGCATATAGAGAGACATACACACCGACAGAGAGACACCCAAACAGAGAGACACCCAAACAGAGAGACACAGAGAGAGAGATAGACACACAGAGAGAAAGACACATAGAGAGAACCACACAGAGAAAGAGACATACAGCTGTTTCAGCAATACAATGATAAGAACTGTCAAATGATATATAAATTACTTGTATTATGAAATTAAGGCAATGCATTTGAAAATGGTCCCCCATAGGTGAGTGTCCTAAAAATACCTGCTCGAATTACATAATTGCCCATGAATTACATGGTTTGACAATGCCAATTACCAATGTCAAAGGGAACATCAATGAGTGGTAAATGTGGGGTAATATCCCCACGTTAAAAAGTAAAATACGTTAAAAAAAGTAAAATAATCAGGCAATATAATATCACATATGGGTTCAGTTTAAAGTTTACTTATGAAAAATACTGAAATAATTGTGCTCCATCGATTATCTTAATGGTCAAGTTACATAAACATCATGGAATTAGTAGTAATAGGTTTTTACCCCTTTATCTGGCACCAAAACTGACACCTTTATACAAGGGATCATGTTTGCAATAACCACAATACAAGCAGTCAAAATGCAAACAAAAAGAAACAACTCTGATGATATGCACTGTCCTTGAAATTGATTGGTCCACACCCGAGACGGCTTTTCTTAGAGCCTAGTCTCCACTGGTGTTGGACCAGATGACACCAAAAGGCGTCTCGGGTGTGGACCAATCAATTTCAAGGACAGTGCATATCATCAGAGTTGTCTCTTTTTGTTTGCATTTTGACTGCTTGTGTTGTGGTTATTGCAAACATGATCCCTTGTATAAAGGTGTCAGTTTTGGTGCCAGATAAAAGGGTAAAAACCTATTACTATATCTTGCTACTGGCAAAGGAGGTCTCATAGTGTAAATCATGGAATAACTTAAGCTGACCATTTAAAAAGACAGTAATTGCAAGATGTTGAGCAAAGGAAATTGTTTTGAAGTTCATCTCTCCCTATGTACATTTTACTGGTAGGAACAAAGTTGTAAACTGAGTGTACCAGCCTGCAATAGATTAATGTGTCCGTCCGTCCGTCCCCTTTCAATACTTTAACGAAGTGAAATCTCGTGCTGTTGGGTGTAAAATCAGCAATAGATAGCGCAGAGACTTGATATGTCTTATTGCACCCAACATTTGGAAGTCACATTATCTCATTTGCGAACTTCTACCAGCCCACCCTGCAGGGACCTGTTACTGTAAATCTAAATCTACATAGTTCAACCTTCTCGCTCAGCAAAGTCGTTAACATTTTTTTTTACCACAAGCAAGGAGTTCGGTCTAAAGCTGTTAAGCAAATTAACCACTGCACACGGTTTTAAAGTTCTCTGCCTCAAAGACAGCACTCTACCAAGTGTCACGACGCAGCTGCACACGCCGCATGACAATAGGCGGAGTGAGTGAATCTAAGTAGACACTGACCCTGTCAAAGGGGATCCCATGTCTAGAGTATTTGTGGCTGGTGCTACACATTTCTACGTGATTAGCCATTTAGCTGATCTATCATTTGTGGAAAGGTCGCTTCTGGAAAACAGCCACATAGCTCAGTGGGTCTCACCTGGTAAAATAAAAATAGTTTATAGAGTTCGTTCTGCCTCAACGTGTGTTTTCATAACGCCATTTGGATATAGCACGATGAATGTATTAGGGAACACGTTTTATGACACGGATGCTAAGTGGATATAACGCGATTGAGTCAACAGAACCACGTCGCGCGAGTAGGAATGTGCGGTTGTACGGCTGCCTGGGCACAGCGTCACACGAGGCATTGGGATGCTGCTGGATGCTTCCTGATGCTCCCCACGCGCCTCAGTCTTTGTTCAGCCGACACACGCATCTCACGCTGTTATCACGGACTGTGCTTTACCCTGTATTAGTCATTGTAACGAGGGAGTTTACACAACGCGGTGTTATTCAGCAACGCAACTACCGCGTTATAGAACACTGCAGTAAATATTGTCGCGGTGTGGAAGGAGCAATGAACGTCATCTTGTGGCATGGAAAGGCATCGCAGCCCTAGCGAGCAGCCAGAGACAAAGCCTGCACGCACGGCAAAGTTGTGATTGACCCGGGGACTATTAGCAAGTGACACATATGGACTAATGGTTACTCTAAATGACGATGTTGACGTTGGTTATAACGTGCTACAAATATGCTGAACGCACATCGCATTAGTTCTGACTAATAGCGTATGTTTTTTAAAGTTATAATCGTTTACAATGGTTAATTTGTATATCATGCCAAGTGAGTAATTTGCGTGTGGACCCTGACAGCGGCACTCAATGTCCAACTCTTGCGAATGCTCTCAGGGGATCTTTACCGTGCGCTGCGTTCACTCACTCAGCCCCAATCTCCCTGTCGTGAACTCACCACTCACTCACCTCACCCTTCAACTCACTCACCCTCCTCACCTATTAATTCTCCTCATTAACTCACTCACCCTGCAATCCACTCCCTCACCCCCCCCCCTCCATCACCCGGCACTCACCGCCTGTCCGTGACCACCTCTCCCGTGCCTACAACCACAAACACCACCACCACCTCTCCCGTGCCTACAACCACAAACACCACCACCACCTCTCCCGTGCCTACAACCACAAACACCACCACCACCTCTCCCGTGCCTACAACCACAAACACCACCACCACCTCCTCCTGCTGCTGTCGCGGTCTCCGCGTGGCGCCGCGGGCCCAGGGGGAGGCCTCGCGGCCCAAGAGCGGCGCCACGGCTCCCCCCCTTCCCTTTCCTGGCCCCTCCCCCTCGTCCCTCCTGGCCCCTCCCCCTCGTCCTTCCTGGCCCCTCCCCCTCGTCCCTCCTGGCCCCTCCCCCTCGTCCCTCCTGGCCCCTCGTCCCTCCTGGCCCCTCCCCCTCGTCCCTCCTGGCTCCTCCCCCTCGTCCCTCCTGGCCCCTCCCCCTCGTCCCTCCTGGCCCCTCCCCCTCGTCCCTCCTCCTCCTCCTCCCGCTCGCGACGTGGAGTGAACTCAGCCCCGCCCCCCCCGCCCCCCCGCCCGCCGCGTCCCCCCCCTCCGCCCCCCCCACTCTGCGCGGCCCAGCCGCCCATTGCAAGAATGGCGGGAAGCGGTCGCGGGGCCTACCGCGCGCCGCCTCTCGCGTGATTGGCTCGATTCGCATCACGTGGGGAAGGCGGAAGAAGAGTATGGGGGAGGAGCTACGCGGTTAGGGGCGGGGCCGTAGAGTCACGTGGATGGCAATGATTGCCAATAAGTGGGCAGGGATGGCTGTTACGTCATAGCGTACGTCACATCCGGTATTACGTTAGTATAAATAACACGCCCCTTCGTGACGCGTCTCACACTTCTTTCCGCCCCGCGTGCCGTCAACACGAGCTGAGCATGGTGCTGCTGATCGTTGACGTTCTGGTCTTGGCCATGCTTGGGATGGGGATCTTCATTTATCTTCTTTTTACGCTATCCATTTCAGACTTTGACCATGAGGTCACGACGCTGTCTACGGAGAGGATGAGCCTGCAGAATGTGGAGCTCTGTCAGAAGAACAAGATGCTCCGTCTGGAGCTACAGCAGCAGCAGGAGGAGTTGATGGAGAACCGAGAGACTCTTCAGAGAGAGAACAGGAGCCTGGTTCAACAGCTTAAAGAGTGCCAGTTGGAGCTGGAGTCCACGAGAGTGCCTTGCAGGGAGAGCAAGTCTCTCCATGCGGATTTTCTCCGAGACTGCAATGCAGCACAGCGGCAAATGTCGCTGCGCTGTGAAAACAAAGATCTCCGGAGGTCGCTGCACGCCCACCTGACGGAGTTGAACTTCCTGGATCCGCAGAGAGGCCAGGAACAGTTTAGGCTACGCGGGAAGCTGGTGCGTCACGAGGACATGTGGCATGGGGAAGAGAGGCTGCATGAAGAGAACCTTCATCTCAGTAGCCAGCTGAAAGAATTGAAATGCGCCGTGTCTCAAATGTACCATGATGCCACCGATGCCCCTTCCACCGCCGCTGCCACAGCTTCCACCACCACTTCTGCCACCACCAAGCCCAAGAAGAAGAAGAAGAGATTTATCCATTGGGTGCGAAAATTGCTGACGCGCAAGTCGGCCAATGTAAAAACATTGGGGAAATTGTGAAAATGACACCGCCCCAATTAAAACATTACTCAGAAAGACAAACATACCCCATAGAACATCAACATACTATTGGGGAAAGTGCTGTACAATATATATGTATCATATTTAACTTTCTTTGCATCGTATGTAGTCAATCATACCAATGGAAGGTGCTGTTAGCGAATAATACAACTTATCGGTTCCATTCCTGAGAACTGTCCATAAGTCGAACGGTTCATAAGTCTGAATACAATAGTGTACTGTATTTAAATCCACATACTGTAAGTTTTTTAAGATGTTATCACGGTTCAGCAAAACATGGAAACATTGTCAAAGTCATATGTAAGACAAAATATCGTACATTTGCATGCAACACTGTAATAAATACTGTATTGTGAGCAAAACAAAGTACTTAAATGGAAAAAAAAATATGTTTTTATTGTCACTTACCTTTAGTTCGGATGCTGGCCTGCTTGTCGGGAGGGGGCGTAATGAGTCCCTAAAACTGCACACACGGGGGCGGTGGGAGGGGGGTGAACGTCCATACACACACACAACAGCGACAATCATTCGCCGTATAAACTTACCAGAATGTTGGGGCAAGCGCTGTAAGTGAGCAGCGCCTATGAAGCTCAGAATGGCACACGGGCCAGCACCCCGCCCGGCTGCCTCTCTTTCTCTCTCCATACACGAGACTCACAGGCGTACATACGTCCGTGCACACACGCACAACAACGGAACAACCGTCGTTCACCCCTAAGTGGCGGTGACATCACCACAGCAGATTTAAAGCTTTCGCTGTCTTACAGACAGTCTCGTCCCTTCACCTGATGAAGGCCGCTTGTGTTGTGGCCGAAACGTCGTGATTTTTTGTTATTTTATTTTTTACCTACGTGACTTTATCCAATATAACCAAAGAGTATCACCACAGCACTTGTGCCATGCTCGGTGCATTTTGAGGCCACGTGAAGTGTCGAAGGCTGGCTGGCAGGAGGTCATGTAAATAGACGCAGGTGCCATGGATTGACTAAGGAAAATGATCGGCAGATGCAACAGCCGTGCTCCCCACTGTGCCAACTTTATTTGTGTCAGTTGTTTGGCGCTCTGCTCGTTGTTTTGAGCCTTGCTCCTCTGCCCTATGCTGTTGCTGGAGGGCGACTGCCTCCACCTCCCCAGCAGCGCTTTTCATGAACCTCCTCCACAGAAGCCGATCGTGACGCTGCTGATACCAGTCATCAATAAGTCCAATTAGCTCCACATCCTTCTGTACCACATCAGTCCATCTCTTCTCTAGCCCGTACCACGCCCATTTAGCACCATCTATCCAGCCAAATTGAAGCTGCTTGGGGATGCCGTGGCTGTGCATACGGACTGCATGACACAACCAACGCAGCCTCGCTTGCTGGAGGAGCCCACAGATGGGCATTTGTCCAGATATTCCAGGAATCTGAGCTCCTCACAAAGTCCAGTCTGGTTAAACCCTGGATAGATCGTGGGCTAACCAAAATGTTTCACACCAGTGCAGATGTTCCTTTCGAGAGAGATACGGGAGGGCATAACTGCGGTCCAGAAGACATGAAGGTTTGTATGGAGTGACATGCCAGGTAGCTTCCACACAGTATTCAGCAGCTGATGAAAATAGAATGCCGCTCGAATGATTCGAAGTGAGACCTCGGCTACTGAAACAGAGTTGGTCATCAGCACACTGCCCAAGTACGGAAATATCTCCACTCTCTCCACATCTGCCCCAAAATACATGGGGAATTGAGGGAGGGGAGGATTTTGATGATGTAAAATACCCAGGGAGGTGATTTGTTTTTGTGAGGCTGATGGTAACGGCCCATAATTTAGGATAATGCTCCATGTTTAGCTGTAGTGTCTCCAACTTCTACTTAGAGTGGGAAGTAATCACCAGATCATCCGCATTCATAATATGGTTTAACAATAGAGAGCCATACCATGACCGGACTGGGGCATCGATCAGCCTCCCATTATATCTATACGAGATATAGATTCTACTGGTACATCCATGGAAATCGTCTCAAACTACGTAGTCAAAAAAAATGTTAAGTCGTGAAAGGGCCAGAGGACACCCGTGTCGCACCTTACTCACATATTCTATCATCCCTTAACTCCATTACGTCGATTTCCCATGTGACGCATCAGTTGTTTTGTATTATTTATATTTGCTTTCATTACTGTAACTCTGTGTGTTTATTTAGCTTTGGTCATTTGGGTGATCCAGGTTTCTCTTGCAAATGAGACTCATCCTGGTCGCTTTAGTTCTCACCTTGTTCAACTAAATAAACTGGTACTCACTCACTCCATTATGAACTCACCCACTTCCCTTACTCTATGACTTACATAAATGCTCCCTCTCCCTCCTCATGAGTCATATATTTACCTGATCATTCACACAATCACCTGATCATTCACTGTGTCAACCTCACTCACGCACTTTTTCATGCTCTCAAGAATGACCCACCCATCCTATCACTCACTACCTTAATCACCATCCCCTTATCTCATTGACCCACTGGTAAAATGAAAATGCTCTACAGCAACAACACGTGAGATTGTACTCAGGCTTACACTCACATGTGTAAAGAAGCTCCTTTGCAGGTTCCAATTTCTTGATGATTTATTTCACGATAAATTATTTACAACGCAGGAGTACGACTTTTACGAACCTTCCCCCGTAAAGTACCCTGTACTTGTCTCCACCCATCAACACTGACACCACTATAACCTTTGCCATCGAAGAGAAGGGAAGTAGATGACGATAGAGTTTGCTGATAGAATCTACCGGGGGCAAGTGCTGGAAGTTACCAGGGCGTGGCCGTAGGGGTATATAAGGGGGAGCGAGGCCCGCGAATGGGTTGATTCCTTGGGGACTGAAGAAAAACTGCAGGTGGACGACATCGGGGCCGACTGTTGGAGATCTACATGGGAGAAACCATCAACAAAGACTGTTCGATATTACTCTATTAGAAACCACCAGGACTGCGGTTGTTATAGCCTTGTGAAACGTGTGAGTCGTACTCTCGCCTGTAAATATGTTATCGTGAAATAAATCATCATGAAAATGTACCCTGCGAATGAGCTTCTTTACATATGTCGGAATAGAGGACATGTTTCATCGCAGGCCGTTTTTTGTCTACAACAGACCTAAACACACGAAATATGAAAAATGGCATTTGATTAGGATTGCCACCTGCTACCCATTCTGAGATCGCCCAATTAGCAAAACCCTTCTTTCCATTATACCTAAGACTTTAGATTTGTACATTCCGTAATTTCAAGACGACGAGTTGACCAAAGTGGCAATGTTATTTTGTCATTTTATTCACAGTAACAAAAATGGTATAGTTTTTTTTCCCTGTTAACTTATGCATACGAGTGTAACGGTGGCACAATGGTTGGCCATTGCAATATGAATCAGACCACTTTAGTTTGATTCTCAGTCATAGTTACCATCAAGCAAACTGGCCTTGAGCCTTCTCGTCATCCACCCACGTTGACAAGCATGATGGAGTATGGTCAAGCAATCTCCACGACTTATCCAGTATGGAAAGACTTCACCCATAAGTGGTATGACAAAGGGTAACAATTATTATTATTGTTGTTGTTTATTACCACCGAAGGAATAACTTCATATCTGTCAGCCAGCCTATATATACTCATAGATAAATGCTCTCCTAAACACCACCATTGGGTTGAAGCTGATTTGGTATCTTCCACTTTGAGAGCCTCGCCACAAGGACCATCCTACTCGATCCAGCGGTGTATCAGCGCTTTGTCAGGAGCGAAGCAGTCGGCAGTATTCCGGCTCTGAGACATGAACAACGTTAGAGCGTTATATCATCCCCATTAATAGTTCAGTCATGCTATCAGTCAAGAAGGCATGAAAACAGTAGCCAGGCAGCTCCAAGGGCAGAGCGCGAAGCTGGTACTGCCAATGTCCTTCATCAGCTTCCTGTTATTGAGCGACTTTTCTAGTGCAGATATTTCATGGCCTCAGCCAGGTCATCAATGACTGCACAAATAATGAAATTACATTTGCATCTGCACTTGATCTTACTAAATGTCACATATACGAATAAAACATTGGCTTGCCGATGGTATAATGTGCATTGCTCTCTGTAGCAGCCTCGTTGTGCGTGAAATTTTCAACGAGATTCAAGGCAGGACGCATTCTCTTTTGAGCTAAAATTGGACAAAGAATGGAACTGACCAACGGCAAAAAAAAAATTTCCGTAAAAAATCCTATATATAAAACTAGCTAGATAATCACCTGCCTACGAGAGTTGGCAGGTGATTATCTAGCACATCAGATGTAAGGTCAACATTAACAATGCAATGGTGGCCAAATTATGGAAGGGAAAAAGGAAGCAGATGAAAAAAATTAGTTGAGATGAGAAGATTTAGTGGAACACAGTGAATTAAGGTTGACAAGAGATTTCTGCATTCTCTAAATTATTCATCTGTTGTCTTCAGAAATGCTTCCAGTGGGCAGTTATTCGTTTGAACCATGTCATATTGTTCCAAATGATTTTGATGGCCATTGTCAATAGTTTTTGGAGGGTGAGGGGTCCAATAAGACAGAGAGCTAGCATTAAAGATCATAACTTAATATCTCGATAAGGTACTGAATCATCCTTTCATCCCTCTGGAGTTGATGAGTACCTCTTTGTGGGACATTAACATGAGCTATTCCTTGGAAAGTGCCAACAATGATAGGCATTCATAATTGCCATTGACCTGGTGCCACTGCCGCAGGCTCTTTTAAACAAAGACATTTCATTTTTAATATTTACGAGATGGTTACCCCTCCGATTGCTTTTTTTCTCAATTACTGTATTTTACAGTATTGAACTGATACAATGTGTTTTTCTGTTCACTAAAAGAAAGGCCATGACCATCATGAACGTCGTCAGTCGGATATCACAAGTCCTCCAACATGATAATGTCAGATTAGACATGAGCCTGATAACATCATGCATAGTACTGGCTTCCCTCTACTTTAGAAATGGATGAGTTCTGGAAAAAACACGAGTCAAACAAAATTTCGTGATCAGAAAATATTTTCCCATTATATTCAACACAAAAAATTAGGGATGAGTTTCAGACAATCATTCCACCCCACTCCTAACCAAAAATTGTTCACATATTGACAAATCAGAAATAATAAGAAAGTACATAAATGTTAAGAAGATTGAATAACAACTAATTTAAGAAGAATAATTAATTCTAGATTTCAAGCTTTCGCGACTGCAAAGATCCATACTTTTAAGGGAACTCACCAAACGATCTGCATGTTGGAATGCCAAGAAAGGCGATGTGAGGCGTTACTGGTGAGCTGTAGGGATATACTGTGACAGTGTCGCGGATGGATGACGCATCCTCCTGGGTGCTTCTTCTTTGATGCTTTCATGGCGTGTGCCGTGTAAAATTTCGTTAACATGGAAATTCGATTTCGTAAATAGAAAAATGTCCATCATTTGTTAATTGCATGAACGCGAAATTCCGTAATCCGAACGTCTGTAAATCTATGGATATCTGTAGAGCCAACATCTGGAATACTCAGAATTTAATTGTTTCATCAGTTGGAGGCACTATCTACTTCAACACCGTAGGAAAAATGTCACTGCTGTATTAAGGTGATGAATTTGCAATGATTATTTGACGGTGGTACCATGGATCCAGGTTGGTGCAAGTGCACAGAGAAATATACAATTGTTAATGGCATTACCTGAACAGGATCAGGAAAATAATTTATCACAACAAGGCTGGGAGAGGGTTTTTCAATGCCAAGTGAGTGGTCGAATGTTGCTTTTTCATCATAATTCACGTTGCTGGTGAGTACGGATTGGAGAATGCAGAAGAAATATATGTGAGAGGATAGAAGATGTGTTGACTATAAGCAGTGACATTGTATTTGTGTAGGGGACTGTAAAGAGAAAGTACTAGAGCGTACACGTTGAGATGATTAGAAACAGGTGGCCGGAAGGTACTGTATTGATGATAATAAATTATCCAATAAACAATACACTTGCCACAGTGGAGTGGGGGCACTGTCTCATAGGGGCGGGGCCAAGGGGGTATATTAGGGGAGCGAGGCCCGCGATCTCCGCACTTGCCCGAGGAAGCACAAAGAACAAGGTGGACGAGATTGGGACAGACTAATTGAGGAGCGATAAGGTGGAAACCATCAGGGCTGACTGATAGCCGTAGTAATAACGCTCTAAGTTGTAAATGTGTAGTGAGTTCAACTGAGTCGCAGACGTAGACTTGGAGGCAACACATTTATTTAACTCCAACACACAGGGTAACTTCCCCTTAGAATAACAACCTATGATGGTGACCACCAGGCTAACTACACTAATTACAACGTAACTAGCTACTGCAGACCGAGACCAACAGCTCGGGTCCAGGTACACGTGTTGGAGACTCGTTGAACGGAGAACGTAGATCATAGAACGTAGACCGTCGACGAATGTTTCTTCCAGGATGAAAAAAAAAACAACAACAACAACCCTGGTCCCTCTCGGGACCCGGCTTATATTCTCTGCGGCATGGCTGGCTCCACCCTTGGTAACGACCACCTTACAGAATCCTAGAGCAGGATCTGGATCCCAACCACGTGACCCCCCCTAGCCCTCACTTAGGGCCCCTTTGTCAACTCCCCCTTCAATAAAAGAACAAAACGAACAACCCGTTAGTGTGCATCAACAAATAAATACTTCAACCCATCTATACAATATATACAATATATACAAAAACCGAAGAGTCTTTGATCGAGTCCTTGTGGCCAGGCTCCCAGGAGAGGTGGGCGTACTCTCCTCGGGGTCCCAGGGGGAATTTCAAAATGTCCCATCGAGCAAAGAGCAGTCGGCCGGGCAGACGAGCCTTCCGCTCCCGAAGCTTGTGAAGACGGCGCAGGTGGCGGCTTGGGGGATGTTAAAACGTGCGGCATCTGAGGATGGGATCACATGACTCCCCTGAGAACCAACCTCAGTGGGTACACACCTCAGCTCGCCAGACACATCTGACACTTGGCCCCTGTGTAGTGTAGATGGGATGAATTCACGCAGCGTGATGAAAGGCTTGAGGCGAGAGGGATGTACAAACCAACTCCGCCGACCCAAGCAAATTTTTTTCACACTGGAGCCAAACGACCCAAATCACGCCAAACGGCCCCCTCCAGGGTTTAAACAATGTCGGTGAAGTACCCACCAGTATGTGGGGACAGTGCAGCCAGGCTCTGTCGCCTGAAGGCCACTCATGTCCGGAAAGATGGAGACCCCTCATTTGACAATTGGCACGAATTGGAATTCTCTCTGGAAGCCTCGCGTGCTTCTGAAAGCCTCTGATGGGTAAAGCGCATGGACTCCGAAATTTTAGATTTAGCCTTGTTTGGCTCGGCTCATAATTGGACATCAATCTTGGGGTCGTGTTCTCTTCCATACATTTAAAAAATGGTGAGAAGCCGGTGGATGGGTGAGGGGCCATTCTATAGGCAGCCAGGACCCCGGTAACATGCAAGTCCCAGTCAAGCTGGGACTCACTGACCTGATGGCTCAACATGGAGGTCAGAGTCCTCTGCAGCCGCTCCACCATTCCATCCGTCTGGGGGTGGTATGGTGACGTGCGTATTTTCTTTGTTCCCAACAAGTCGTACACCTCCCGCAGCAATTTTGAAGAAAATTCCTTGCCCTGATCGGTCAGAAGATGCTCAGGGCCCCCCTTGTCCATCACATAGCAATCAAGGAATGCCTCGGTGATGGCCAAATCCGATTGGTTGGGCGGCGGCCAAGCCATCGGCTAAAATATTCGACGCCCACCAGTAAATACTTATTGCCACGAGGGGTGGTAGGAAATGGACCAAGGATAACAAGAGCGACCAGCTCATTTATGCGGGAAACCTGAATGGATTGCAATGGTGGACAGCAGAATTTGGACGGGGGTTTCCGCCGTGCACACTGCACACACCCCTTGAATACAATAGCGACATCTTCCACCATGCCAGGCCAGAAGAAGTCGAGCTTAAGTGTGGCTAGCATCTTATGCACCCCAAGGTGCAACAGTCGCTCATGCACAGCCCAGATGACTTTACTCCGTAGGGCAGTAGGCACGACAATGTTGTAACGTGTCAATCCTCCATTCCAATGCATGAGCAATCTGCCTCTGAGGATGACAGAGGCTACACCCCGTCGATTCCCACCCCCGTCCACCTCCTTGACACGGCGTTGTAACTTGAACAGGGAAGCGTCTTCCACCTGAAGGCGTCCGAAGTCTGCATGGTTCATGCCAATAACGGCGTCATGCACCACAGGACCGTCGGCTTTCCTCAGAGATGTCAACCTCAGCCAATGCCAGAAGGGGAGGAGGCGAGTCTTCAGCAGGTGCCTTACAGCGCCCCGGCCCGAGAAACACGTTCACCCGTCGCTCGTTGGTAATCGCGAAAGGGCATCCGCGTTCGTGTGTTGGGTACCTTTACAAAAGGAAACAGTAATGGAATAGTCCTGGTGGACTTCCAACCAACATGAAAATTGGTCAGATGGTTGCTCAATATGCAGCGCGTACTGTAGCGCTGCATGGTCAGAGAGCATCTCAAAGCGTCTGCCATAAAGATAGGCGCGATACTGTTGCACAAAAAAAAACAGTTGCCAAAAGTTCCGCCGGAGACATCACTCTGCTGCCATATGCTACAACACTTTCTATGCCATAACGACTTGAGACAGAACAGCGCCAATTCCGGTGTTGCTAGCATACGTATCAAGGATGAACGGCAAGGAAAAGTCGGGGTAGTGGAGGGGAGGGGCGTTCACCAAGCCATCCCAGATTACAACAAATGTGGCCTCCTCCTACTGCCCCCAATGGAACTTCTGACCTTTTGCCGTCAGGGCGTGGAGAGGTTTGGTGATCGTGGCAAACCCGGTGACAAAACGGTGGTGATAGGATGCAAATCCAATGAAACTCCCCACCTCCTTCCCCACCGACGTGGGGGTCAGCCAAGTATGGACACATGTGGTTTTGTTCAGGTCCATCGCTATCCCTGATTTACTGACTATGTGGCCAAGATACCGAACCCATTTTTGGAGCAGGTTGACACTTCTGCAGTTTAAATTTGAGATTCGCCGCAGGCATGTTAAGAAAGACAGCACGTAACCATTCCAGATGTTTTTAAACGTACGGCTAAAAACAATAACATCGTCCAGATATATTAGGCATGAGTCCCACTGAAGGCCTGCCAGAACTAGTTCCGTCAATCGCTGGAACGTAGCCGAGTAGAGTGAAGACCCATTGTAAGCTGATTTAATTCAAATAAGCCTTGTGATGTGCGAAAAGCTGTCTTCGGTTTAGAGGATTCATCCAAGCGCAACTGCGAAAATCAAGATAGGTCAAGAGTCGAAAAATAATATGCCCCTGCGAGAGCGTCCAAGGAATCGTCTATCCGAGGAAGAGGGTACGGGTCAGCTACAGAGATCTTATTAAGCTTACAGAAGTCAACACAGAAGTGCAAACCACCATCCTGCCTTTTTAACAAGAGCAATCGGGGCTCCCCACGGGCTGGTGGATGGTGAGATAATATCGGCGGCCAACGTTTCATCAACTACCAGCTGTACGTGTTCTTTTTCCATAGGGCTCAGCCGGTAGGGGTTCTGCTGGATGGGAGCGGCGTCGCCCATATCGATGTGGTGACTCTGGGACTCGAACAATTCCGAATTTTCGGAACAAAGCGTATCCATCCACTTTTCATCAGAAACCTGTTGCGGCTTCGTATTCAACGTGACCCCCTACACCGCCAATGATGTTTCCCTCGTGAAGCATGGACGACACGTAAGCTAGCACGGTGCCCTCCTGAATGACAAACATGTCTAACCCTGCATTCAGGACTTGAATGAGCGGTTCCTGGTAATTGGCTATGATAGTTTGGGCCCCCACCAACGGCAAACCACAAATGTCTTTGTTTGAGGATCCTAGAAGAATTCCCCCCTCAGTCGCCTCCTGGTCTAGCGGCTTGCGCAATCGTAAAGGAACCAATATTTGCGTGCTGGGGGGAATCTTTACGGTCTTACTCGCAAGCGCTTGTACAGTAGCATTGGCAAAGAACAATCGCGTGGGAGAAGGCAAAAGGCCATTCGATGGCCCAATGGTAACTCAAGGGAACCTTGATCGATCAAAATTTTCAGGGGCATCTGCCTCAAGAAGTCAGTCCTGAGCAAGCAAGGAACAGCAAGGGACGTTGATACAAGAACTGGCCTCATCAATTTAATATCTCCAATACACACCTCCGCTGTTATTTTCCCAGTGAGGCCCAATGAGCAGCCATTTGCATAAAAGGGGACAGAATGATAAAAATCAACTTGGAAATGATAGTCGCGGATGCACCAGTATCGACGAACATTCTGATTTCAACCCCCTCTATCAATCCGATAACAGCGGATGAACCTGCGGTCACAGCAATCGCTCTATGGACCAACTCCAATCACCGACCCGGTCGGAGCAGCCAGTCAGCCTGAGCAATATCTGAACCCTCATGCACCGACACACGACGGGAATGAAAACCGACCGAACGTGATGAGTGAGGTGGATTCAGGGGCCGAAGGCGACTCGCCTTCGGGTGCAGTGGAGTGGTGGACAGTCAGGTGGATGACTGTGGTGCCCGCTCTCAAAATGAGGAGAGGTATCTTGCCATCGAAGTTGTTCATCCTGTCACACCATGCCATCCCCCCCCCGCCAGCCTCCGCCTTGGGTTGAAGCACAGGCTTGGATGGGCTCCAGATCTTCGGGTGTATCTCGCATCTCACTAGGTACAGTATTCGCCGCCAACCCCTCATGTTGTTGCAAGAGCAGGTGCGCCTGGATGCATCTTGCAACTTTGAGAGAAGACAAGTCGTCTTTGTCGACGGATGGCAGGACGATGTGGAGGTTGTTGTATATGTGGGTTATGAAAATTTGATGAAAATAATAATATTAAATGAACAAAAAAGTGTCACGTTGACAAAGACAAATAATTCACTACTTCAGCCCACCGGTGTGTTGAAGAGTTAATCCACATTTACAGTTTGAGTACGACGTTTCGCTGGTAAATACTTCCAGCATCATCAACACACCGGTGGGCTGAAGTAGTGAATTATTTGTCTTTGTCAACGTGACACTTTTTTGCTGATTGGCCGTGTCGGGTGGTGGAGGGTTACGACACATTTATAAATAAACGCGATCTAACCCAAAGAACCTTTATTATGAATAATATTGGTCGCGAAAGCCTACGTGTTAAACTGAATATTAAATGAAGTTTGAAATTTGCATAATTTATCCGCAATTATGTTAATTTGGGTAATCATGCGTATAAATTATGCTAATTCGTATTAATTTATGCGAGTGGGTGTGGTTATGGTAATGACAGCCTTCATGATAATCAGGCCCTGCCTCGTTGACGAGTGTCAGTTATCAATCGGGATAATACAATTAATCGTATGCAGTTATGCTAGTATGATGCGAGTATGCCAGAGTCAACTCGGCTTCATTGTTAACTTCGTATTATCGATCAGTATAATACAATTATTCTTGCTTTAACATTTACTGAGTATGGATTAGAGTGTTTATGTAAGGTCACCAAGTTCATATCTCAACGCAGAACCAGTTCTAATGCATAGATTTCAGGAAAGAATCACACAATCACTTCTGCGTTAATCAATTTTATTTTCTAACTAAACTTTAATTATAATATAATATGCGAACTCTCGATCTTAGAATTTCAACACAGTATCATCACAGTAACCATCACGACTGCGTTGTTTCACTTTGACAACAGCACCTGTGGTTAATTCCGCTGCATAACGCGAGCTCAGTTGGTGAGAGAGAGAGAGAGTCGTTAAACATCTAAACAAAACAAACCTTGATACTCTATTATGAAAGATTATACTGGAATTTGCACACACAGTACGGCGTTCATTCAGAGATCATAAGAAACCCTTATCACGTTGTTAGCACATTGGGTCATGGAACAGTTGAGTATTCTGTAGAGTACGCGGCGATCATTAACGAAGGTGCTTAAAGATTATATGACGAAATTCATACGAAAAGGCGATCAAAACAGTGATTATTCCCAAAGGCACAAATATATCAATAGATCCATCGGCAAGATCAGATGATTACAGAAATGGCTTGGATTGAGGTTGTGTGGTGGGATGCATGCTGTCTCACGGGAGATTTATTAATTCGTGGACGGAATTGTAAAAGGAAACCGGTTTAATACGATTTCACCCCGTGAGCGAAGCTCCATGGCGAAGGTGTCAGGAATTAATTCGGATTGATGGATCTGTTGGTAATTTATGCGATTAGAAGTACAATCCAAGACAAAATAGTTCAGATGGAAAAATTATTACTATTCTTATAAACGACGGATGGTTATCACTCGGTCTGTCACGATACCTTCACGGCCACTGATGGTTCCCGTCTTGAGAATTAGGCCTTTGTCAATGACTCGTGTGTTTTTAGTGATATGGATGGTGTACAGTAGGCCAGTGTTCGGAACGAATTCTTTGCGTCAAGCAGACGCCAGACTGGTCGTGTGGTGGGGGGCAGAGTACATCATACGTATCGTTTATTTCTTCTTTCACGGCAGTCGGTTCGGGTTCGGCTGACGTAGGTTGACGAGTTGACACGTTATTGTAGTTGCGATGGTCGTCGGTAGATTGCTGGCTGCTGGCACGGTGGTGTCGTTGGCGTGATGATCACTGGTTGCACTATCGGGTGCTGGCGATACGCGTTCGTTGCGATGCTACTTTTGATGGTGCGACTCGCACCGTGTAGCCCCGTCACTAAACAGCGAGTCCCTCCATTCTGGCGGGCGGTAGAGACTTCTTCTGCGTCGGTGGTGGTGGATCTTCTGCAGGGATGAGTTGAGCTGGTAAGCTGGTCTTGTCCGCTTGCCGATGAGCTGCTCTGCCAGCAACAACAGCGGCTGCTGCACTCTGCTGCTGCACTCTGCTTCTGAGAGTCGCTCCGCTGATGAGAGTCGCGCTCTGCTGATGAGAGTTGCTCTCTGCTCATAGCAGCAACAGCGGCTGTTGCTGCTTCTGCCTCTGCCTCTCCGATGAGAGGATCAGCTCCGACGACCCACTGCCGTTTCAATGCTGTAGTGTCCTATTTTATGCCAAAATCCCTCCTCTTGGCTCCTCCCCACAAGGCGGAGTTTCTTTTTATTTAGCTGTGTGTCATGGTCGGGAGTGTGTGTCCGTATGTGCGTCCGTATGTGTGTCTGTCCGTATGTGGGTCCGTGTATGTGTCATTAACGGCATGGTTCGGTTGCTCTCCTCTTTCCGTAAGCCATAACAACAGGTGTTACTAATTGTCTCAAGGGCCTCTATGTCTTACACAATCTGGAGGGCGATGTGCGTCATGTATGACCTTCGCCGACGCCCAAAAGTTGGTTAAGGTTTTTAAGTTACATTTTATCCCACCATAGTTCATTCCATCATAGTCTTACAGTTATGATTCTGTATGTGATTCGAGGTCTGTTGTGTTAGTTTTCCATCGTGGTGTTTGATTTAATTTCAAGGGAAGGTGCTGTCTTGCACGTATGCATATTCTTATCATGTGCTACAGGAAGACAAAGGCGGCCGGGAGACTCTCTTTTTCTTTGGCCCCCGGTTTAACATCGCTCAAACATCATTTCGTTTTTCGTTTTACGAAATGATGTTTGTTGTAACTCTGTCCGCCCGATGCACCTCTCGGGTTATACCGAGATTCGCGTTGTTATGATGAGGTATTATTTATTTAAAAATAATAATTTTTATCTTGAGTTATGAGGCAAGTTCCTCAATTCTGTGACATATCCCTTGGTTCTGTAAGGTTATATAACGGAATATAGTTTACGGTGAATAGCGTTAACATTGATGTTATGTATGAATTATGTATTGTGATTTCTTCAACTTAAAACCTGTTCGCCTGGTTTTGCTGACACACGTTGCGCACTCCAAGGCAATTCTCCCCACGCCCCCTCCCCTTTGCTTGCACGTGTGGTGTGTGTGTTGTTCATTAGGCTTTAGCTCTCCCTTGAACCCCGATAGCCGGTGATAATTCCTTGCCTTCTGGTGTTATCTTTTCTCCCTCACGCTGCGGGGAGACAAAGGCGCCTCTCGCCTCTCCGTTGCCCTTGGCTTACCATAACTCAATTATTCTTTGTTTATGTTCAACAAGGTGGTGATTCACCCCGCTATCCTGGCCCTTCTCCAGCCGTTATTAATTTCTGTGTGACTACGTCGTGCAATATCTTAAACTTAATTTGTCCGCTGAGGTCCGCTGATGCCCTCGCTCACAAGGAATCTCCCCCCACCCCCTCTCTGCCCGCGCGGGCATGGCGTGCCATTCGTCCAGCGGTGGTGGGGGGGGGTGTTTACGGAGTTGTATATATTGGTGTTGTGAAAATTGATGCAAAATAAAAAAAAAGAAAATTGTTATTTACATAATTAATCCGAAATTATGTTAATGTGTGCAATTATGCACATAAATTATACTAAATCGATAGATAATCATATTAATTTATGCGAGTGGGTGTGGTTATGTTAATGATGGTCTTTATGATAATTAGGTCCCGGTTCGTTGTTTAGGGTTGTGTCATCAACAGAATTAATACAATTATTCTTATGCAGTTATGCTAGTGTGATGCTAGTACGCCAGATTGGTCAATTCGGCTTCATAGTTTATCTTCGTATTGTCGATCAGTATAATACAATTGTTCTCGCTTTAACGTTTACTGAGTGTGTATTAGAGTGTTTATGTAATAGGTCACCAAGTTCATATCTCAATCGCAGAACCAGTCTTATGCAGCAATTTAGAAAGAAATCACACAACTACTTCTGCGTTAATCAATTTTATTTTCTAACTAAACATTAACTTTATAAGTTATTAAAACATGCAAATGCTATGCTAAACAAAAGCTTACACATTATAATATGAACGATTATTATGCTTGAAATCGTCAGCACAGTATCACAGGCGATTGATTAAGATGCAACAATATTCATATAAACACACGATAAAAACAGTGATTATTTCCAAAGGCATAAATGTAACAACAGATCCACCGGACAGATTATAGGATTACCGAAATGGCTTAGAGTGAAGGTGTGTGGCGGGACGTGCTATCTCACGGGAGATTAATTAATTCGTGAACAAGATTGTATCATCAGAAAACCGGTTTAGCACGATTTCTCCCCGGGAGCATAGCTCCGTGGCGACAGTGCCAAGGATTAATTTGTAGTGATGGATCGGTTGGTAATTTATGCGATTAGAAGTACAGCCCAAAACAAAATATTAAAGAAGAAAATTACGAATATGCTTATAAACGGAGTGTTCACCCTTGTCCGCTGTGGTGCCCTCACGGCAACTGATGATCTACGAACTTGAAAATTGGCTTTTTGGTCAAGGACCCATGTATGCGTAAGTGATATGAATTGTCTTGGGGCGTCAGTGTTCGGAATTAATTATTTATGTTAATGCAGACCCCTGACTTGTCGTGTAGTGGGGGGCAATGTGCGTCATACGTATTCGTTGATTCTTTCAAGGTAGTCGGTTCGGTTCGGCCCACACACAGGTTGACAGGTTGACGAGTTGACAAGTTGACACAGGTTGAAAAGTTGACACGTTGTTGTAGTTGCGACTGGCCTTCGGTAGATGGCGAACACAGCACGCCCGTGGCGGCGCCGTGGTGTGCTGTGGCTTTGATGGCTCACTGCTCTCTGGTGGCTGACGGCGCTCTGTGGCTGACGGCGCTCTGTGGCTGAAGGCTCTCTGGGGCTGATGAGCAGTTGAGCTGGCCTGCTGATAAGTCGAGCTGCTCTTAGCCCTTGCTGATGATGAGGTCGTAGCAGAGCCGACCCGCAGATCGTAGCTGGTGATGAGCCGAGTTGCTCTTAGCCGGCTGATGAGCTCGGTTGATGAGCCGAGCCGAGCTGGTGAACTCAGCTGATGAGCTGAGCTCCGCTGATGGTAGCTCAGCTGAGTTCCGGACAAACTCAGCTGAGTTCCTGACGAACTGAGTTTTCAATGTTGTAGCGTTCTCTTTTATGCCAAAATCCTTCCTGTTGGCTCCTCCCCACAAGGTGGGGCTTCTTTTGATTTAGCGGTGTGTCATGGTCTGGAACGTGTGTTCGTATGTGTGTTCGTCCATATGTGTGTCCTTGTGTGCACCATTTACGGCATAGTTCTGCACAACCTTCTTCTTCTATAAACCATAACAACAGGTGCACCAAATCGTCTCACAGGTATCTCTGTCTGTCTTACACAATATCTCCTTTGGCCTTCCCTTTCCATAAACCAAAAAAAACCACAGGCGTTACAAATCGTCTCAAGGCATCTTTCTGTGGCTCCCTCCTCTCAGCTTGCCCATGGCGGCGTGTTATCCTGGCTGCGGTGGCGGAGCGTTATCTACGTTTTCCCATCCTTGTGAATGCAGGTGACTGGAATAATTGCTTGGCGTCTGTCCGCTCTCTCACACTACGATTTAGACAAAGGCCCTCTGCTTCTCTCCCCACGCCCTTGAGTCAACACTGTCCTAATATTCGCCTACGTCCTAAGGCTACAGAATTCATTTTGACTTTAGTAAAACTCTGTGTTTGTCATGCTCTTCGGTCAGGTTGTACAGAAACTTATTAAAGATTAATTAACATTCAGTATTGGATTAACAAATGGGCAATGGTTCATTTATGTAGCTCGTAACTTGGTCTCCAATTAGAGCGAGTGTGAGGATCGATAACTTTAGCCTACTCGTTGTTGAATTCCAACTTTTAACGTTACTGTAGTAGCATTGCAGGTCTATGGTATTTAGCTGCTTCTATGTCTATCTGCTCTCTGCCTCTCTCCTCTCTGCCTGCACTTGGTTAAATTATTACTTGTTTTATGTTCAAGGTAGTTTACGGAGTCCTGGCTTTCTCGTGAGCGTAGGTGGCCGTCATTATTCTGTTTGGCTCTGGTTTCTATCATTTATTTATATATTTCAATTCAACGGCCCTTTCTCCATTTTACGTGTGGTGTGCGCGTAATTCATTATGCCCTATTTCTCCCCTGGATAAGGTTGCGAGTCCGTCATCCTGGCCCTCCTTCCGTTTTATTAATTCTCAACACCTGGTGTTTTGCGGGTGCAGTTAGCTGCGTGTTTCCTTTATTAAAAAGACATATCTACCAGCAAATTTTATTAATTTTAATTTTGGTCACTATTATTAAAAATGTATATGCAAATTAGATTATTGATATAAATTATGGAAAAAGGTACATATCCAACAGAGTCCTAGCCTTCCCTTGAACACAGATAGCCGGTGATAATTCCTTGCCTTCTGGTGTTATCTTTTCTCTCTCACGCTGCGGTAATCTCTCTTTCCCTCTGTTGCCCTTGAGCGCAGGTGGTTGCGATAATTGCTTGGCGTGGTTTCTGTCCTTGAGTCCACACTGCATCATTATTTGCTTAAGTCCTCTCTTCTGTCTGCTGTGAGTCTGGCGTACGTGTTTTCATTATTATTTCTTGTTAAAAATTATCGGCAAATATTAATTTTCATTTTGGAAAAAGGGGCATATACAACAAGGTCCTTTGCCAATGTCAATACTCTCTCGAGGACCAGTGAGTCGACTCCATTGTGGTCCATCTTCGGGAAGGCAGCCTTTGCTAGCGCCAATAGTGTGCTATGGAAGGTGAGGGGCATCTAGGCCTCCCCTCTCCTCCGCGCAGCAAACTTATGGCGAGCGTTTGATGGCGGTTCGTAGATTGCCACCATTTGAGCACAGGCTTGTTGTAGCGTGGCCCTCGCCGATGGCGGGATGGTGAGAAACGCCACTAGGGCATCGTTGTCAAGCACCGCAGGCAGCACTCTCAGCACCTCTGCCTCCATCCACCCCGCCAAGTCACAGTTTGTCTAGAACCGGCGCCTGGGGGATGAAATCTCAACAGGCGAACTCGATGCAGTCTCAGATTTTGCGGGCTCTCCGCCCCGCTCCACGAACAAAATGGCGGCCGAATACACGGGCTGCAACACGGAGCTTTCCCGCTGGCGGGAAATGGCGATGGGATGCTCGACCCCGCGGAGTCATGCGTCGGCGCGCTGTATCCCTTTAATTACGCACGAGACGGGGTTTCACTCCGCGGGCACGCTCACCGCAGCACATCCGCCCCTGAGCCCGCGTAGCGCATCAAAAGCGTAAAGCGGTCAGTTCCACTAAGTGAATCATGAATATGCGGGGGGCAGCAGCAAAGTCGGGGGTACAGGGGAGCGAGGAATTGGCGGGCCGTAGCCCGCACCTGACAGAGCAGTCGGGAGCAGTAACTCGGTCACGATGGAGGAGTTGGGAGACAACGGCCCCGACAAGTGTGTGTGATGAGTGTGTTAATGTGTTTGAGTGGGTCAGAGGATGTGTCTGTGTGTGTGAGTGGGTTGCTGAGAAGATGGAGTCTGCCTCAATGGCCCGCGATCACAAATCCCTATTTAGCTCCATCAAAAAAGTAACCTGCAGTGCCACAATTATTACCATCATTAGGAGAAAGAACGATGATCCAATCTGCGACCCCCAGGAACAGGTTTGCAGATTTGCTGAGCATTTATGTGAGGTCCTGGGGGAGGGGAAATCCCTCAGCCTGGAAAACATCATGGGACAAAGTTGGTATGACCCTGCTGAGGCTGCGGTGCCTCAAATATTGGAAAAGGGAAGTCACCCCCTGTGAGTGGCTGGCTGAGGTGCTATCTGTTGAGGAAGAACTAAGGCCGATCCAGAGTCTGAGATCAGGAAAGGCACCGTACAGAGATGATCTCCGAAGAGAAATGCTGAGGGATGGTGGCGGTTGTGCACAGACTGCCCGACATGACATCATAACAAGAGTCTGGGCCACTGGACGGGTTCGGCAGGATTGGAAGGATGCCCTGGTAGTCCCCCTATTTAAGAAGGGGGACCGCACAGACTTTAACAACTACAGGGGCATATCACTCCTCAGTGTGCCTGGAAAGGTCCTGGCAAGGATTATTCAACATTGCCTTGCTAGGCACGCTGAGGAGAGGCTTGCGGAGCCCCAATGCGATTTCTGGAAAGGGCGGTCCTGCACAGATGCCATCTTTTCTGTCCGTCTGCTACAGCAGAGGTGTAGAAAATTCCAACAAGACCTACATCTCTGCTTCATTGACCTGGTCAAGGCCTATGATACCATCAGCAGGCCTGGGCTCTGGGTTGTTCTTCGTGCTTTCAGAGTCCCTGACCCTCTGCTCACGCTCATTAAGGACCTTCATGATGGTGAGCGGGCCCGGGTAAAACTACGTGGCCTGGAGTCAGAGCCATTCCCTGTACACCTTGGGGTGCGACAGGGATGTCCTCTGGCTCAAACATTATTTAACATCTATTTCGACCACGTAGCTCGTGAAACCTTCAGTAGCTGAACCGGAGGAATTTCCATCTGGTACAGATACAATGGGAGTCTGATCGATGCCCGGGTGTGGTAAAGGGATGGCTCCCTATTGGTCAATTACTTTTTTTATGCCGACGACATGGTAATTGCGGCTATCTCAGAGGAGGACTTGGAGGCACTGCTGCTGAAACTGGAGTGTTCCACTAAGAGGTGGGGCCTTACCATGAGCCCTACCAAAAGGAAGCACCTGCCTGGGTATTTTGTACCATGGGCACTCCACCCCCACAACTCCCAATCGGTGATGGGGCAGTTGTGGAGAGAGTGGAGCGTTTCCTATACCTGCGCAGTGTGCTCATGACCAGCTCCGGTTTAACTGCAGAGGTCTCACTCCGAATCTGTCGAGTGGCATTATCTTTTAATTGTTTGCGTAATGCTGTGTGGAAGATACCTGGTCTGTCGCTCCGCACGAAGCCTCAGGTCTTCTCGGCCACGATCATTCCTTCCCGTCTCTACGCTTGCGAAACGTGGACCCCCCTAATGGAACATCTTCGCTGGTTGGAAACATTCAGGCTGGCCTGTCTACTATCCATCCTCGGTTTAAACAGGCTGGATTGTGTGAGGAGCTCACAAATCCTAGAAAGATCTGGACAAAGTCCCATCGGTGAGCACCTCCGGAAGGCAAGGCTGCGTTGGCTAGGTCATGTAACCCGCATGCCCAATCACAACATGCCTAAACAACTTTCGTTCGGCCGGATAGAGGGGGATAAACGGGCGTGACACGGGCTAGAGAAGAGATGAAGTGATGTGGTACAGGAGGACGTGGAGCTGAGTGGACTTGCCGATGACTGGTAACATAAGTGTCAAGATCGGCCTCTGTTGAGGAGGCTCGTGAAGGACACTTCTGGGCAGTTGGAGGCAGTCGCCCTCCAACAACAACAGAGGGCGGAGAAGCAACGCTCACAATGAGCGGAGCGCCGGGTTGCTAAAGCACAGCAATTTGGCACAGTAGGGGGCACAGGTGATGCATCAGTCAGTCATCTCAGTCAGTCGACCCGTGGCACTTGGGTCTGGGGAGCGGTAGTGTAGCGTTTAGCGCGCTTTTCTATGAACCTCACGACTCTGGTTCGATTCCCGCTCACGGCCAACACCAGTAACGATTATTTGAACTGGTCTTGGGCCTCCCCTAGGTCGACTCAGCCTTAAATAAGTACCTGGTGCGGTGTGTAAACATCGCCACTTGGGAGACAAAGGCGGTCGGGCGTGGTGCTGGCTACCTACCTCCTCATGTACCGTTCCGGCCTTCATAGGTGCTCGCTAACAGCACTTTCCCCTACAGTCTGTTAAGGCTATACGGGGGGTCTTTGATTTTTGTGAGGGAGTTTGTGTTACTGTGTGTGATTGTGTTACTGTGTGAGTGTGTGTGTGAGTGGGTCAGTGGGTGTGTGGGTGAGGGAATGTATTGTGAGCGTGTGTGTGTGTTACTGTGTGTAAGTGGGTCAGTGGCTGTGTGTGAGTGTGTCAGTGTGTGTGTGTGGGTGAGGGAGTGTCTGTAAGTGCGTGAGTGTGTTACTGTGTGTGAGTGGGTCAGGGGCTGTGTGGGTGAGTGTGTGTGTTTGAGTGTGTGTGATGAGTGTTAATGTATATGTGAGTAGGTCAGTGGATGTGTGGATAAGTGTGGGGGTGAGGGATTGTGTATGAGTGTGTGAGTGTGTTACTGTGTGAGTGGGTTAGTGGCTGTGTGAGTGAGTGTGTGGGAGAGCGAGTGTGTTTGAGTGTGTGAATGTGTGTGTGAGTGGGTGAGTGAGTGTGCGTCAGTGTAAGTGCGTGATTGGGGAGAGGTAGTGAAGTGACAGGGTGCCATCTTTCGATTTAAAGCTTTCGTGACTGCAAGGATTCATCTTCTTTGGTTCTTTCTGTAAAGTCACGTAGAATGAGAATAAAATAATAAAATAAGACAATAAAATTCTCACGACGTTTCGGCCACAACACAAGTAGCCTTCTACAGGTGAAAGAACAGAACTGTCGGGACGACAGAGCTTCAAATAACGCTGCTAAGATTCGCAGCGTCTTTTAAGCTCGGTGAGAGGCGTGAAGAGCCTTGACAAAGGAGTTTACATATTAAAGCAGGAGAATTTAGCATTTAAAAAGCTGAGGGATTAGCTCAGGGGTGGTCAAATTTTTAGACTCGCGGGCCACAATGGGTTCTAAAATTTGACAGAGGGGCCGGGCCAGGAACAGATGGATGGAGTGTTTGTGTGAACTAATTAAAATGACATGTAAAAATCATTACATGAAAGGATTTGGCTTTTAACAGGTAGCAAAGCATTTATTTGCACGACAAATGGGGGCATTACAGGAGAAAGGTTAAATTTAATTTAATAATAATATTTGGACAAGTTCGGCGGGCGAGATAAAAAGCCCAACGGGCCATATACGGCCCGGGGGCCGTACTTTGCCCATGTCTGGATTAGCTTGTGACAGAAATAGCTGTGTTACAGTCAAAGTTTACAAATCCACAGAGGCATTTAGTATATGGACGATAAAGCCCTCCAACTACCAACTATCATAAAGTAAACAATAGCGTATTTTAAGCTCGGTGAGAGGCGTGAAGAGCCTTGACAAAGGAGTTTACATATCAGAGCAGGAGAATTTAGCATTGAAATAGCAGAGGGATTAGCTTGTGACAGAAATAGCTGTGTTAAAGTCAAAGTTTACATATCAACAGAGGCATTTAGTATATGGACGATAAAGGCCTCCAACTAACCAACTATCATAAAGTAAACCGATGTGAAAAAACTAAGTCTATATCATATCAATATAATAAATGTACTTAATATATTCTTCAATAAGCTGAGCTATTAATCATACAGTAACTGGTTATACATTACACTATATAATGAATACCATATAGTAAACCAATAAAAAACTAAAATATAAGCTCCTCAATGTTATCAATAAACTCTATATACTCTTCAATCAGCTGAGCAACTAACAATACATCGTTATATATCACAATGTTATATGGTAAAAAATGTGTTTTTTCTTCCACTCAACACCAGCACCACGGACAGCTACATTCAGGCGGACGAGTC
The DNA here is from genome assembly GCF_048934315.1 of Petromyzon marinus. NCBI lineage: Eukaryota > Metazoa > Chordata > Hyperoartia > Petromyzontiformes > Petromyzontidae > Petromyzon > Petromyzon marinus. Next base: position 857,934 of record NW_027423213.1, read on the forward strand.
ATTCCATGCTCGGAAGGGAGGAGGGGGGAGAGAGAAACAGTCACAATGCCAGCGAAAGAGCTGCGGTCTGACGGTCACCGTAAAATACAATTAATTTAGAACCGAAATGGTTTAAAACATCTTTCCAATGGTTACTAAACCAGAATCCATCTTCTCGCGTGAAATTGTCTCTGTGCTTGTATATGTGGATGGCCTCATGAACGAATCTCTCATGGTAGCCGGTTGGCTGGTTAAAGAACCTCCGTCTTGGAGAAGTCAATGTCATGTGAACCCACTGAATTATTACAGTGATCTGCCACGGCAGAAGAGTTCGTCCTACCATGTTTCAAGTCTACTTTATGTTCGCAGATGCGGTCTGAGATATGTCGTTTGGTTTCCCCAATGTAGTTGCTACCACAGAGGCACTTTAGTTTGTAAACATCCGGGTACTGTATGTCTGGAACAGCATCTTTTAAAGATGGAACCATATCACGGATTTTATGTACTGTGTTGAATTGGACCTGGATCTTGCGTTTATTCAGGATTTTGGAGATCTTTTTAGTGACCCCTGCAATGTAGGGTAAGGTGATGGTTTTGAGTGGCTCCACAAGAGGATCCTTCTTCATGACTGGAGTGATGGCTTTGCTAGCCCTGAGAGCCTGGTGTACGTGTTTGAATTCACTGGCAATGTGTTCCTGGTCGGAAATGCATTGTGGTCTATGGTATAGAGTCTTGATGAGGGAGTTCTTCTGGGATGGATGGGGGTGGGAATCCGGTTTCAAGTAAGCATCTGTATGGGTAGCTTTTGTATAGACAGAGTGGCTCATTGAACCATCAAGTTTCCTTATAATTAAGACATCCAAAAAGGGTAGCTTGCCATCTTTTTCGACCTCCATGATAAATCTGATGGATGGGTGCATGGAATTGATGTGGTCAAGAAATTGGTCTAGAGCAGGCTGGCCATGTGGCCAGATGACAAAAGTGTCATCCACGTACCTCTTCCATAAGGTTGGGCATAGAGTGGCAGTCTGGATGGCCTCAGTCTCAAATTTCTCCATGAAAATGTTGGCTACAAACGGAGACAAGGGGGAGCCCATTGGGGTGCCCTCAGTCTGTTTGTAGAAAGTTCCATTCCAGGTGAATTATGTGTTGGTTAAGCAATGTCTCACCAGAGGGGGTACATCAGTATGCAGTCCTTGATGAACCAAGTCTTCAATGATTGCGATGGTGTCAGGTACCGGAACTTTGGTGAATAAGGACACCACATCAAAACTGACAAGCAGGTCGTCTGGAGACAGAGAAATGCCTTTGATTGCCGATACCAGGTGAGCAGAATTTAGTACCGCAGAGGTGGTTTTTCCAGTAAAAGGTCGCAGTACATCAGCCAGAACACGTGCCAGTTTATAAGTGGGGGAGTTGATAGTAGAGACGATGGGACGAAGAGGTGTTTCTTCTTTGTGTATCTTTGGGAGGCCATATAATATTGGTGGTCTGGCAGCAGAGGGTTTCAACGAGAACTGTTTGGTCTGATCAATTGATGCTGTTGAATCAGAGATGATTTTGTTCGTTTTGGTAACCAGGCTGTTGGTGGGATCTCTTTTTATTATTGTATAGCTGCCATCGTTGAGTAGTTCTTGAATATTGTTGTTATATTCTGTTTGTCCATGATGACAGTGGCATTGCCCTTGTCGGCTGAGAGGACGACAATATCATCTCTCTTCTTTAATTGAGATAATTCAAAGCGTTCATCTTTGCTGATGTTGCTAGGTGGCATCTTAGCGTTTTTGAGGGTTGCAGCGATTTCAGATCTTGCTACGTCTGCAGCAATGTGACTCAGGCCGTTGAGTGCAACGACAACATGGGCAATGATATCATTAACTGGTATGTGTCTCGGTGTCACAGCAAAGTTTAGCCCTTTAGCTAAAACGGATTTCAGGCCATCAGAAATGGAACTGTTACTGCGATTAATTACGACTTTGTTAACGTCTATCTTTTCGGTGTGTGGATCCGATTTTTTGTTGGAGAGGCGATTCAATTTGGAAATCAAATTGTCCCTACATTTGGTCGACATAGTGGCAGCCAAGGTAGTCATATTGTCTATATGTTCCCAATCCGATGTAGACATCGTTGCTGTCAATGTTAAGTGTGATTTATAGAGTATCTTGTCTAACTGATCTAGTTCGTTGCGTGTAAGTCTGATTTTTTCGGAGCTAAAAGTTAAGCTGGATCTAGCTAGAATTCGTTTTGCATTAAAAGAAGTTGCAGCAGCAGAGGTTAGTGTAAATGCGGTTGGTATTACCTTAGAGTCGCGGAATCTCTTCAGAAAGATGAGAGACTCGATTAGTTGAGCCTTCTTGTGCTGGAGTCTGTTGAATGATCTTAAGAATGTGTGGAAACCCTCCCCGTAGATGCGATTAAATTTCGATTTAAAGCTTTCGTGACTGCAAGGATATCATCTTCTTTGGTTCTTTCGGTAAAGTCACGTAGAATGAGAATAAAATAAAATAAGACAAGATAATTCTCACGACGTTTCGGCCACAACACAAGTAGCCTTCTTCAGGTGAAAGAACAGAACTGTCGGGACGACAGAGCTTCAATTAACGCTGCAGAGGTCACCAAAAAGATCTCCAAAATCCTGAATAAACACAAGATCCAGGTCCGATTCAACACAGTACATAATATCCGTGATCTGGTTCCATCTGTAAAAGATGCTGTTCCAGACATACAGTACCAAGGCGTTTACAAACTAAAGTGCCTCTGTGGTAGCAACTACATTGGGGAAACCAAACGACATATCTCAGACCGCATCCGCGAACATAAAGCAGACTTGAAACAAGGTAGGACGAACTCTTCTGCCATGGCAGATCACTGTTATAATTCAGTGGGTTCACATGACATTGACTTCTCCAAGACGGAGGTTCTTTGCAAGCCAACCAGCTACCATGAGAGATTCGTTCATGAGGCCATCCACATATACAAGCACAGAGGCAATTTCAACCGAGAAGATGGATTCTGGCTTAGTAACCATTGGAAAGATATTTTAAACAATTTCGGTTCTTAATTAATTGTATTTTACGGTGACCGTCAGACCGCAGCTCTTTCGCTGGCATTGTGACTGTTTCTCTCTCTCCCCTCCTCCCTTCCGAGCATGGATTGACTCGTCCGCCTGAATGTCGCTGTCCGTGGTGCTGGTGTTGAGTGGAAGAAAAAACGCATTTTTCACCATATAACATTGTGATATATAACGACGTATTGTTAGTTGCTCAGCTGATTGGAGAGTATATAGAGTTTAATGATAACATTGAGGAGCTTATATTTTAGTTTTTTATTGGTTTACTATATGGTATTCATTATATAGTGTAATTTATACCCAGTTACTGTATGATTAATAGCTCAGCTTATTGAAAAATATATTAAGTACATTTATTATATTGATGTGATATAGACTTAATTTTTCACATCGGTTTACTTTATGATAGGTGGTTAGTTGGAGGCCTTTATCGTCCATATACTAAATGCCTCTGTTGATATGTAAACTTTGACTTTAACACAGCTATTTCTGTCACAAGCTAATCCCTCTGCTATTTCAATGCTAAATTCTCCTGCTCTGATATGTAAACTCCTTTGTCAAGGCTCTTCACGTCTCTCACCGAGCTTAAAATACGCTATTGTTTACTTTATGATAGTTGGTAGTTGGAGGCCTTTATCGTCCATATACTAAATGCCTCTGTGGATTTGTAAACTTTGACTGTAACACAGCTATTTCTGTCACAAGCTAATCCAGACATGGGCAAAGTACGGCCCCCGGGCCGTATATGGCCCGTTGGGCTTTTCATCAGGCCCGCCGAACTTGTCCAAATATTATTATTAAATAAAATTTTACCTTTCTCCAGTAATGCCCCCATTTGATGGCGCACTTTAACCGGGAGTTTCGACATGTTTTTTTAATTGTTCATGTTCGTGCAATTTGTTAAATTGCCGTGCAAATAAATGCTTTGCTACCTGTTAAAGGCCAAATCCTTTCATGTAATGATTTTTACATGTCATTTTAATTAGTTCACACAAACACTCCATCCATCTGTTCCTGGCCCGGCCCCTCTGTCAAATTTTAGAACCCATTGTGGCCCGCGAGTCTCAAAATTTGCCGACCCCTGAGCTAATTCCCTCAGCTTTTTAAATGCTAAATTCTCCTGCTTTAATATGTAAACTCTTTTGTCAAGGCTCTTCACGCCTCTCACCGAGCTTAAAAGACGCTGCGAATCTTAGCAGCGTTAATTGAAGCTCTGTCGTCCCGACAGTTCTGTTCTTTCACCTGAAGAAGGCTACTTGTGTTATGGCCGAAACGTCGTGAGAATTGTATTATCTTATTTTATTTTATTATTTTATTCTCATTCTACGTGACTTTACAGAAAGAACCAAAGAAGATGAATCCTTGCAGTCACGAAAGCTTTAAATCGAAAGATGGCACCCTGTCACTTAACTTCCTCTCCCCACTCACGCACTTACACTGACGCACACTCACTCTCCCACTCACACACACATTCACACACTCAAACACACTCGCTCACCCACACACTCACCCACACAGCCACGGACCCACTCACACAGTAACACACTCACACACTCATACACAATCCCTCAACCCCACACTTATCCACACATCCACTGACCTACTCACATATACATTAACACTCTCATCACACACACTCAAACACACACACTCACCCACACAGCCTCTGACCCACTCACACACAGTAACACACTCACGCACTTACAGACACTCCCTCACCCACACACACACACTGATGCACTCACACTCACACACAGCCACTGACCCACTTACACACAGTAACAATACATTCCCTCACCCACACACCCACTGACCCACTCACACACACACTCACACAGTAACACACTCACACACAGTAACACACACTCCCTCACAAAGATCAAAGACCCCCGTTTAGCCTTAACAGACTGTAAGGGAAAGTGCTCTTAGCGAGCACCTATGAAGGCCGGAACGGTATACGAGGAGGTAGGTAGCCAGCACCACGCCCGACCGCCTTTGTCTCCCAAGTGGCGATGTTTACACACCGCACCAGGTACTCATTTAAGGCTGAGTCGACCTAAGGGAGGCCCAAGACCAGTTCAAATAATCGTTACTGGTGTTGGCCGTGAGCGGGAATCGAACCCGAGTCGTGAGGTTCATAGAAAAGTGCGCTAAACGCTACACTACCGCTCCCCAGACCCAGGTGCCACGGGTCGACTTACTGAGATGACTGGCTGATGCATCACCTGTGCCCCCTACTGTGCCAAATTGCTGTGCTTTAGCAACCCGGCGCTCCGCTCATTGTGAGCGTGGCTCCTCCGCCCTCTGTTGTTGTTGGAGGGCGACTGCCTCCAACTGCCCAGAAGTGTCCTTCACAAGCCTCCTCAGCAGAGGACCATCTTGACACCTATGTTACCAGTCATCGGCATGTCCACTCAGCTCCACGTCCTCCTGTACCACATCACTTCATCTCTTCTCTAGCCCGTGTCACGCCCGTTTATCCTCCTCTATCCGGCCGAACAAAAGCTGTTTAGGCATGTTGTGATTGGGCATGCGGGTTACATGACCTAGCCAACGCAGCCTTGCCTGCCGGAGGTGCTCACCGATGGGACTTTGTCCAGATCTTTCTAGGATTTGTGAGCTCCTCACACAATCCAGCCTGTTTAAACCCAGGATTGATAGTAGGCAGGCCAGCTTGAATGTTTCCAACCAGCGAAGATGTTCCATTAGGGGGGTCCACGTTTCGCAAGCGTAGAGACGGGAAGGAATGATCGTGGCCGAGAAGACCTGAGGCTTCGTGCGGAGCGACAAACCAGGTATCTTCCACACAGCATTACGCAAACAATGAAAAGATAATGCCACTCGACTGATTCGGAGTGAGACCTCTGCTGTTAAACCGGAGCCGGTCATGAGCACACTGCACAGGTATAGGAAACGCTCCACTCTCTCCACAACTGCCCCATCACCGATTGGGAGTTGTGGGGGTGGAGTGCCCGATGGTACAAAATACCCAGGCAGGTGCTTCCTTTTGATAGGGCTCATGGTAAGGCCCCACCTCTTAGTGGAACACTCCAGTTTCAACAGCAGTGCCTCCAAGTCCTCCTCTGAGATAGCCGCAATTACCATGTCGTCGGCATACGTGAAGTAATTGACCAATAGGGAGCCATCCCTTTACCACACCCGGGCATCGATCAGACTCCCATGGTATATGTACCTGATGGAAATTCCTCCGGTACAGCTATTGAAGGCTTCACGAACTACGTGGTCAAAATAGATGTTAAATAATGTTTGAGCCAGAGGACATCCCTGTCGCACCCCAAGGTGTACAGGGAATGTCTCTGACTCCCGGCCACGTAGTTTTACCCGGGCCCGCTCACCATCATGAAGGTCCTTAATGAGCGTGAGCAGAGGGTCAGGGACTCTGAAAGCACGAAGAACAACCCAGAGCCCAGGCCTGCTGATGGTATCATAGGCCTTTACCAGGTCAATGACGCAGAGATGTAGGTCTTGTTGGAATTTCCTACACCTCTGCTGTAGCAGACGGACAGAAAAGATGGCATCTGTGCAGGACCGCCCTTTCCAGAAATTGCATTGGGGCTCCGCAAGCCTCTCCTCAGCATGCCTAGCAAGGCGATGTTGAATAATCCTTGCCAGGACCTTTCCCGGCACACTGAGGAGTGATATGTCCCTGTAGTTGTTAAAGTCTGTGCGGTCCCCCTTCTTAAATAGGGGGACTACCAGGGCATCCTTCCAATCCTGCCGAACCCGTCCAGTGGCCCAGACTCTTGTTATGATGTCATGTCGGGCAGTCTGTGCACAACCGCCACCATCTCTCAGCATTTCTCTTCGGAGATCATCTCTTTACGGTGCCTTTCCTGATCTCAGACTCTGGATCGGCCTTAGTTCTTCCTCAACAGATAGCACCTCAGCCAGCCACTCACAGGGGGTGACTTCCTTTTCCAATATTTGAGACACCGCAGCCTCAGCAGGGTCATCCCAACTTTGTCCCATGATGTTTTCCAGGCTGAGGGATTTCCCCTCCCCCAGAACCTCACATAAATGCTCAGCAAATCTGCAAACCTGTTCCTGGGGGTCGCAGATTGGATCACCGTTCTTTCCCCTAATGATGGTAATAATTGTGGCACTGCAGGTTACTTTTTTGATGGAGCTAAATAGGGATTTGTGATCGCGGGCCATTGAGGCAGACTCCATCTTCTCAGCAACCCAAACACAGACACATCCTCTGACCCGCTCAAACACATTAACACACTCATCACACACACTTGTCGGGGCCGTTGTCCCCCGACTCCTCCATCGTGACCGAGTTACTGCACCCGACTGCTCTGTCGGGTGCGGGCTACCGCCCCCCAATTCCTCGCTCCCCTGTACCCCCGACTTTGCTGCTGCCCCCCGCATATTCATGATTCACTTAGTGGAACTGACAGCTTTACGCTTTTGACGCGCTACGCGGGCTCAGGGGCGGACGTGCTGCGGTGAGCGTGCCCGCGGAGTGAAACCCCGTCTCGTGCGTAATTAAAGGGATACAGCACGCCGACGCATGACTCCGCGGGGTCGAGCATCCCATCGCCATTTCCGGCCAGCGGGAAAGCTCCGTGGTGCAGCCCGTGTATTCGGCCGCCATTTTGTTCGTGGAGTGGGGCGGCGAGCCCGCAAAATCTGAGACTGCATCGAGTTCGCCTATTGAGATTTCATCCCCCAGGCGCCGGTTCTAGACAAACTGTGACTTGGCGGGGTGGATGGAGGCAGAGGTGCTGAGAGTGCTGCCCGCAGTGCTTGACAACGATGCCCTAGTGGCGTTTCTCACCATCCCGCCATCGGAGAGGGCCACGCTACAACAAGCCTGTGCTCAAATGGTGGCAATCTACGAACCGCCATCAAACGCTCGCCATAACTTTGCTGCGCGGAGGAGAGGGAAGGCCTAGATGCCCCTCACCTTCCATAGCACACTATTGGCGCTAGCAAAGGCTGCCTTCCCGAAGATGGACCACAATGGAGTCAACTCACTGGTCCTCGAGAGAGTATTGACATTGGCAAAGGACCTTGTTGGATATGCCCCTTTTTCCAAAATGAAAATTAATATTTGCCGATAATTTTTAACAAGAAATAATATTAAAAACACGTACGCCAGACTCACAGCAGACAGAAGAGAGGACTTAAGCAAATAATGATGCAGTGTGGACTCAAGGACAGAAACCACGCCAAGCAATTATCGCAACCACCTGCGCTCAAGGGCAACAGAGGGAAAGAGAGATTACCGCTGCATGAGAGAGAAAAGATAACATCAGAAGGCAAGGAATTATCACCGGCTATCTGTGTTCAAGGGAAGGCTAGGACTCTGTTGGATATGTACCTTCTTCCATAATTTATATCAATAATCATATTTGCATATATATTTTTAATAATCGTGACCAAAATTAAAATTAATAAAATTTGCTGGTAGATATGTCTTTTTAATTAAGAAAACACGCAGCTAACTGCACTCGCAAAACACCAGGTGATGAGAATTAATACAACGGAAGGAGGGCCAGGATGACGGACTCGCAACCTTGTCCAGGGGAGAGATAGGGCCTAATGAATGACGCGCACACCACACGTAAAACGGAGAAAGGGCCGTTGAATTGAAATATATAAATAAATGATAGAAACCAGAGCCAAACAGAATAATGATGGCCACCTACGCTCACGAGAAAGCCAGGACTCCGTAAACTACCTTGAACATAAAACAATTAATAATTTAACCAAGTGCAGGCAGAGAGGAGAGAGGCAGAGAGCAGATAGACATAGAAGCAGCTAAAAACCATAGACCTGCAATGCTACTGCAGTAACGTTAAAAGTTCGAATTCAACAACGAGTAGGCTAAAGTTATCGATCCTCACACTCGCTCCAATTGGAGACCAAGTTACGAGCTACATCAATGAACCATTGCCCATTTGTTAATCCAATACTGAATGTTAATTGATCTTTAATAAGTTTCTGTACAACCTGACCGAAGAGCATGACAAACACAGAGTTTTACTAAAGTCAAAATGAATTCTGTAGCTTTAGGACATAGACGAATATTAGGACAGTGTTGACTCAAGGGCGTGGGGAGAGAAGCAGAGGGCCTTTGTCTAAATCGTAGTGTGAGAGAGCGTACAGACGCCAAGCAATTATTCTAGTCACCTGCATTCACAAGGATGGGAAAACGTAGATAACGCTCCCCCACCACAGCCAGGATAACACGCCGCCATGGGCAAGCTGAGAGGAGGGAGCCACAGAAAGACGCCTTGAGACGATTTGTAACGTCTGTGGTTTTTTTGGTTTATGGAAAGGGAAGGCCAAAGGAGAGATTGTGTAAGACAGACAGAGATGCCTGTGTAACGATTTGGAACACCTGTTGTTATGGTTTATGGAAGAAGAAGGTTGTACAGAACTATGCCGTAAATGGCGCACACAAGGACACACATATGGACGAACACACATACGAACACACGTTCCAGACCATGACACACCGCTAAATCAAAAGAAGCCCCACCTTGTGGAGAGGAGCCAACAGGAAGGATTTTGGCATAAAAGAGAACGCTACTACATTGAAAACTCAGTTCGTCAGGAACTCGGCTGAGTTTGTCCGGAACTCAGCTGAGATACCATCAGCGGAGCTCAGCTCATCAGCTGAGTTCACCAGCTCGGCTCGGCTCATCAACCGAGCTCATCAGCCGGCTAAGAGCAGCTCGGCTCATCACCAGCTACGATCTGCGGGTCGGCTCTGCTACGACCTCATCATCAGCAAGGGCTAAGAGCAGCTCGACTTATCAGCAGGCCAGCTCAACTGCTCATCAGCCCCAGAGAGCCTTCAGCCACAGAGCGCCGTCAGCCACAGAGCGCCGTCAGCCACCAGAGAGCAGCGAGCCATCAAAGCCACAGCACACCACGGCGCCGCCACGGGCATGCTATATGTGAGCCATCTACCGAAGGCCAGTCGCAACTACAACAACGTGTCAACTTTTCAACCTGTGTCAACTTGTCAACTCGTCAACCTGTCAACCTGTGTGTGGGCCGAACCGACTACCTTGAAAGAATCAACGAATACGTATGACGCACATTGCCCCCCACTACACGACAAGTCAGGGATCTGCATTAACATAAAGAATTAATTCCGAACACTGACGCCCCAAGACAATTCATATCACTTACGCATACATGGGTCCTTGACCAAAAAGACAATTTTCAAGTTCGTAGATCATAAGTTGCCGTGAGGGCACCACAGCGGACAAGGGTGAACACTCCGTTTATAAGTATATTCGTAATTTTCTTCTTTAATATTTTGTTTTTGGCTGTACTTCTAATCGCATAAATTACCAACCGATCCATCACTACAAATTAATCCTTGGCACTGTCGCCACGGAGCTATGCTCCCGGGGAGGAATCGTGCTAAACCGGTTTTCTGATCATACAATCTTGTTCACGAATTAATTAATCTCCCGTGAGATAGCACGTCCCGCCACACACCCTCACTCTAAGCCATTTCGGTAATCCTATAATCTGTCCGGTGGATCTGTTGTTGTTGCTATGAGCAGAGAGCAACTCTCATCAGCAGAGTGCGACTCTCATCAGCAGGGTGCGACTCTTATCAGCAGAGCGCGACTCTCATCAGCAGAGCGCGACTCTCATCAGCGGAGCGACTCTCAGCAGCAGAGTGCAGCAGTAGCAGCCGCTGTTGTTGCTGGCAGAGCAGCTCATCGGCAAGCGGACAAGACCAGCTTACCAGCTCAACTCATCCCTGCAGAAGATCCACCACCACCGACGCAGAAGAAGTCTCTACCGCCCGCCAGAATGGCGGGACTCACTGTTTAGTGACGGGGCTACACGGTGCGAGTCGCACCATCAAAAGTAGCATCCCAACGAACGCGTATCGCCAGCGCCCGATAGTGCAACCAGTGGTCATCACGCCAACGACACCACCGTGCCAGCAGCCAGCAATCTACCGACGACCATCGCAACTACAATAACGTGTCAACTCGTCAACCTACGTCAGCCGAACCCGAACCGACTGCCGTGAAAGAAGAAATAAACGATACGTATGATGTACTCTGCCCTGTTGTATATATAGGTGTTATGAAAATTGATGAAAATAATGGAAATTAAATGAAATTTGAGATTTGCATAATTTATCCGAAATTATGTTAATTGGTGTAATTATGCGCATAAATTATGCTGATTCGAGAGATAATCGTATTAATTTATGCGAGTGGGCGTGGTTATGATAATGCTGGTCGTTATGGATTATCAGGTCGAGCCTCGGTGACGAGGATTGTGTTATGAGTTGGAATAACGCAATTAAACGTATGCAGTGACGCAGGCGTTGTGAGCGTGAATGAGAGAGAGACGATTCGACTCTGCTCTTCAATTCCGTATTATCGATAAGGATACGATTACTCTCGATTGAACATTACGGATTATGTGTGTTATGGACCATGTGGTGATAGTGTGCTTATGATAGGTCCCCAGGATTCAGATCTCATACGCAGAACAATATTATGCAGAATTTCAGGAAGAATCACACACAAACCTTCTGCTTTAATCAATTTTATTTCTAGCTAACTTTAATTTTTGGATAATATGAAAACTCAATCTCGGGATTTTGGAATTTCAACACAGCGTGAACATGATACCATCACGATTGCGCTGTTTCACCTCGATAGCGGCACCTGTGGTTAATTCCCGACGCGTAACGCAATCGATCGGTTGTTGAGAGAGAGATTAAAAACATGCGAACTATTCTATCAAACCTTAACTTTATAATATGCAAACTCGTATGCTTGAATTGTTACACAACACGGCACTTGGTCTTTGATTCGTATCCAATCCTTAATACATCCTGATATGCGAAGCTATTATGCTTGAAATCGTCAGCACAGGACCACGTTGATGTTCGTTCATTGATTCATAACGATTATGAATTTAAAGCGTTCGACTGAAATACTTCGAATTGCCTTATCACCACCACTCGTTGGCCACAATGCTTCGTTACTTGAATTGTCACACAAAACAGCATTCGGTCATTGATCATGCGCGGCCCTTAATGCAATTATTGTCACGTTGTTAACAATAGGATGACTGATTATTATGCAACGCTACTCGTTGACAGGGCACTCCAACCAGTATTATTCTTGGAGGCACAAATATGCGTTTGAATTCGTTATTTCATTCGTGGATACCGGCAAGATTATGCAGAAAGACAAATATTAACGAACGACTCAAGTATTCCTAATCAACTTCTCAACGCGACTCAATGAGTGGCGATGTTTCCTTTTGAGATCCTTATCTCGGGCCAATCTTTTAATTGATTGTGGCCAGACCCCTGACAGGGAACCGGTTGAACCCGCTCTTCAACCCCGCGAGCGGCGCTCCGTGGTGAGGTGCCAAGAATGAATCCTTGTTAATGGGTCAGTTGGTAATTTATGCGGTTAGAAGTACAGCCCCAGCACAACATTACAGAGAAAATTATGAACACTCTTAAAAACGATAGATTATTCACTCGGTCGTTGCGATGTTTCCACAATCACGGATGGTTCAATGGCTTGAGGTTTTTAGGCTTTGTTAATGACCCGTGTGTGTGTGTTGAATGGTATGAGTGGTGAAAGAGTAGGCCAATGTTCGGAATCGATTCTTTGCGTCAAGCAGACGTCTGGTTTGTGTGTAGTGGGGGGCAGTGTATCATACGTATCAGTTGATTCTTCTTTCAGTAGTTGGTTCGGACTCGACGGACGTTGGTGAACGAGTAGATGCGTTGTTGTAGCTGAGATGACCGTCTGGTAGACGGCGTTAGAAGCACGCCCGCAGCGGCGCGCTGGTGCTCCGTCGTCGGCGGTTGTAGATTGCAGGCTCACGATTCGCTCGTGGTGGCGCTGGCCGCTAACAGCGGCAGCGGGTCGCCAATCGGCGACACTCGCCAATTCGGCGAGTTGTAGAGACGTCTCCGGCGTCGGTGATGGCTGCTCTTCTGCTGAGATGAGTTGAGCGGGTCTTCTGCTGAGATGAGTAGAGATGAGTCTTCTTCTGTTGAGCTGAGTTGAGATGAGTCTTCTTCTGTTGAGCTGAGTTGAGATGAGTCTTCTTCTGTTGAGCTGCCCCCGAGGGCTGATGAGTTGGCCCCGAGGGCTGACGAGTTGATTTCAATGCTGAAACGGCTCCTTTTTATGCCAAAAATCTCTCCCCTTCTCGGCTCCCCCTCACGAGGTGGAGCTATCTTTGATCTGATCGTATGTCGGTGGGGGGGGTTCGTGTGTCGGTGGTGGGGGGGGGGGGTTCGTGTGTCAGTGTGTATGTTTGTGTGTGTGTCATTTATGACATGGTCCTGTTCGGGTCTTTCCTCAAGCCATAAACATCAAGACAACAGACACCTCGATTAATCTCGGTGGCGTCTGGTTGTCTGATCCCTCCACCCAGAGAGAGGGGCGGGTTCCCCCCCCCCCCCTTTTCCGTTCGCGTTCCGACGCACAAAGAAATGGTTAAGATTTTTTTTAAGTTTAACATTTCACATCACAGTTGGTATCTTATCATACACAGTTATGATCCTGCTTGTGATTCATAGTATTTGATTTATTTCCAAGTGAAGATGCTCTTCCGAGCGTATGCATTTTATCACGTGCTGCAGAGAAAGACAAAGGTGGCCGGGATCTTCCCATTTCTCCATACTTTGCAAATATCATTTCGACTCCACATTCTACCAGCCTAATTCACCCCGTTACCTTGGCTCTTACTTAGTTTATTAATTTTCGCCACTTTGTGCGTTTATAAATGTGTGACAGTTTAACTTAAAGCTCGCTCGCTCTTTTACTGCCCGTGTGCAGGGTGGGGTGGGGGCTATTACTAAGTTCCGTGTGTGGCAGATGGTCCCCGCGATAACGATCTGGTTGCCCTGGCGTGAAATTCCTCTCTCGCGCTCTTCGGGAGAGACAAAGGTGGTCGGGAGCACCTCTTTATACTTTCGACTTATATTTCTCAAATACCATTTGGTCCCATGTTCGCCAAGACTCGTGTTTGTAACTACGTCCTCCCGACACCTCTCGGTTTTACCGAGGTTCGAATTGTTATGATGGAATTATTAAAAAGAAAAATAATTATCATCCTGAGTTTAAGAGGTCCATTTCTTGATTGTTGGAATCCATATCCCTTGGTTCTGTAAGGTTCTATAATGGAATATCGTTTAAGGTTAACACGTTGTTATTATTAATATTATTTTGCAATTTTCTTTAAAACTTTCTTTGCCTGGTTGCCGTGTGTGGGGTGGGTGTGTCTCCTCATCAAACCCGGCTGGCTTTTCCAGATGGCCCCTTGTGATAAGGTGTAATTCCTGCTTCTCCGCGCTGTGAGAGAGACAAAAGGTGGTCGGGGTTGCTTGGAATATTGTTTAAACTCTTTCGCAAGTTTGCTCGTTGTCTCATTCCTTCTCGATAACCTTTGATGTGACTCGGTATTCTTGCTCCAAGCTTTGTTTTAACAGTAAGAGTATTAAAGGTGAAAATCATTTGATAGCAAATTAATCATTGGATAATAATTCACTGATGTATCTGGTGGCCTGGTCTTGATTGGAGTGAGCGCGAGGACCGCTAACTTTAGCTTATTCTTGTTATTGCATTTTAAATTTGAACTGTTGTTTAAAAAAAAATAGTTTAACCCGTGGGCGTCCTCATTTCTGGCTTGCGGAGGGCTTCCCTCTGCGTGACCTCCCTTAGGGCACATCAAACTCTTGTTCATCTGGAGATCTTCGCAGATAGCTGCTAACATCCTCGCCTCGAGAGATTTATTATTTCTTTATTTACTAATGGCCTGTTTATGACCGACATATGGTTTTTCGTGTTTCTGGCTTACGGGTTTGATTCATTAAAAAAAATATATATATATATTGTTTGTCACGAAAGAAAGGAAAAAGAAATCTAGGTGTATGCATCCGTAAATATTCTTATGGATATTAATTGTGGAAAAAGGGCCGTATACAACATTCTGCCCTTTTAAAAATGATCGGTGGTCTGCCACCGGTTATTTTTAATATTAAAGAAAAATGCCTTTTTACACCATGAACCATCGATTGTCTTCAAGTTTGTGATTTTTCCTTACAACGCGCGCGTACGTGTCACAGCATGATTACATTTGAAATAAAAAAAATAAAAGAACAGGAAAAAAAATAAAGGCAACATGTTACATCGGTTGTTATCAATTATTGCTTTGATTTTTGTTTCAGTTCCTGGGAAACACTGGATAGCGGTTTCGAGCCCGGTGGTACACCGTTTCCCTCCTGGCATCTCTTTGTTTAATGTTTACCAAGTTATTGGCAACCTTACTGCCACGTTTGGTCAAAAGTACAGAATAATTTTTCTCATGACCAGGTATTTTAGAGTAACCTGTGACCTTTCCATGCAACATCATCACATCGTCGTTTTGGTCCATCGTCGGTATGGCTTTAGCCAAATGAGCACGGTTCCTTGGTTCGTATCGGTAAATTTTTTTATCCCTCGCCTTCCCTGTGGGTTTATGTGGCGTGAAGCCATGTCGTACGCCACCAGGATTAGTACACAACACGAGTTTCCGTGCTCGACTGTTGGGGTCATTTGCTTTCTCCGCAGCCATGTGCAGATTTGCTGACTCCGTACCACGATCCGATTCCGTGCCTCGATTCGATTCCATGTTTTTGCGTGTGCTGGATTTCCACACATTCCCCAATCCATCATGGATTTTTGTCTCCGTAACGCGTTTCCCTGGCACTTTTACTGTACTCTCACGCAATTTTGCGACACAATTGATCGCGTTTCCATTTACCAAACAAGCATGTTTCTCCTCCCGATCCTGTTGGTTATCATTTCCTGTTAGATCACGCTTCATGGTTAATTTTCCTTGTTCCATAGGTGGGTTCACCACGGGAGCGACTCTCGCGTTCCCTACCACATCAAAGCGTGTGCATGGCGCACTTAGTTTTCCACAATCATGGTTCCCCTCCTGGTTCTGTTTGTAACCTCCAGCCTGCTTGATTTTTTCCAAGGGGTGTGATTTTTTTTTCAGATCAGCGGACACCTCTTTCCCTGTCATTTTCCTCTCAACCAGTGTGAGCGATTTATCACGTGCCCATGTCACCCTCTTTGTTACAGCCAAGCCATGTGTGCCCCTTGTGTATCGTGGAATGGGGAATCGGCGTGATTCTGCTCTTGGCCTATATGCGCCATGATTCTCGCGATTATGTGTCTTTGTGTGTCGTGGCCGCCCATTCTCTATGTGCCACTGTCGACCGTAATTGTTATCTCGCCATCTGTGTGGGTAATTTTGGCCGGCTGTGTGCCGCTGCATTGGGTGAAGATATGGTCCTGCTCGTTGTTTCCACCCGTGGCGATTGTCGCAAATACGCGTCTCTGCACGCTGCGAACGCTCTCGGTCTGTGTGCCGTGGAATTGGGCACTGGTCTGACTTTGCTCGTGGTCTCCACGCATTGCGATTCTCGCAAATACGCGTCCCTGCATGCTGCGATCGCTCCTGGTCTGCGTGCCATTGTCTCGTGTAATTGTTATCTGACCACCCGTGCATGTAATTATGTTGGTAATCCGTGGGTGCTTTTTGTTTTCTGCACTGTGGGCCTGCGTGCATCAAATGCCTCAAATGTTTTTTTCTTTTCCTTTGATAGGCTGGTTACCTTGCCCCATTCACTGTGTGCTGTGAAATCATTGTTTTTAGCCCGGTACAGCCAAGCCCTGTGTGCCCGATCCACTATGTGGTCTAAGGAGGCTGTCTCTGGATTCAAGACCATTCCCACAATTTCTGTAATCTCTGGACTCAAAGATCCAAAAAACATAATTTTGAACCTTTTGTCACCTTCGTGATACTGATCCACATCGCCCGCATAGTACGCTCTTTTAAATCGCATGAGGTAATCCCGAGGATCCTCGTCTGCACACTGGGTCATAGATTTTGCAGCGTTAAATCCCTCAGACAGTGTTGAATATTCTCCAAACTTCCGAATCACTGCCAGGCTCAGCTTTTTAAAATCGTTCCGAACCTCGTATGGTAGCAACTTTACCCATGATATGGACTGTCCATGCAAGCTGCGTTTCAGCAAACTCGCTTTTTCATCCGTTTTCCTCAGACCCCTGATCATTGCTTCTGCTTCTACCGTTGCGATGTGAGTGTGAATGTCCCTGTTCTTATTGTGTGGATCAAAATAGGGAATTCTGACGAGAGCTTTGTCCATCAATTTCAGAGTGTTACTACTGAACGAGTATTCGGAAAGTTGATCATTGTCATCCGAGTCAGATTCGGATGAGTCATTAACATCACGGTGGCGTTGCTTAACATGATTTTTGTAGTGTATTTTGCGCCTGTAACGTGGGTCAACTTTGCTCGGTGACTCATGTTTGTCCCATGGCTCATACTTATGTGGTTTTTGTGGGGTGTTTGATTTATATTTGTCTGGTGCGTCGTGCCTGTCGCGATGTTTGTGTCGGCCGTCTGTGCGTGGTGTGCGTTTTCCTGGAGAGTTGCCTCGGAGCTTCGGCTCCGCCCTTTCTCGCGTTATTAGTACATAATCTCCTGGTGATTTAGTTTTAATATTCTGTCTCACTCTGACTTCGGGGTTATCAGTCCCACCTGTTTCTTTTCCGAAATTTTCCTCATCCCATAATCTCTGTTTGTCTGTCTGTGCGAGAGGGTCTGAGTTCAGCGTAGCTATTCCTGATGTTTTTACATCGTGTTCGCTTTTCTCCCATTTTATCCAGTTCTTAAGCAGTGTCCCAATGTCATCAATACAGCTCCCCTTCCATGTGTCTCCCTGATTTGTTTGCTCTGTAGCAGATCGGCCTGACCTTTTTCGTACAAGTTCCCAATATCCCGCAATCCACTCAAAAAATACTCTTAATACGAGCATCTCTGGAATTTCACTTCAGCTTGCATATCAAAACAGTTGTATCCAGAATGCATCAGTTCGACTCGTGTGACTCTGGTATTCCCTTCAGAGTACGTATAAAAACACTTGTATCACAGGATGTGGTCAGTTTGACTCGAGCAAATAATCTTACTTCAATTGTCTTTGTTATACCCTGCTACTCTGGAATTTCCCTTCAGAGTGCGTTTTTTTGTTTGCTTTACACCCGTTACAGTCACAGGGCAACGTTAGATCATAAAACCTTGGTTAATACAACAGTGATTTGTTCCTTAATTCAAGCATAAACTGTCTGCGAGAGATCCCGGACGACGCGCCCAATATGTTGTATATATAAGTGTTATGAAAATTGATGAAAATAATGGAAATTAAATGAAATTTGAGATTTGCATAATTTATCCGAAATTATGTTAATTGGTGTAATTATGCGCATAAATTATGCTGATTCGAGAGATAATCGTATTAATTTATGCGATTGGGCGTGGTTATGATAATGCAGGTCGTTATGGATTATCAGGTCGAGCCTCGGTGACGAGGATTGTGTTATGAGTTGGAATAACGCAATTAAACGTATGCAGTGACGCAGGCGTTGTGAGCGTGAATGAGAGAGAGACGATTCGACTCTGCTCTTCAATTCCGTATTATCGATAAGGATACGATTACTCTCGATTGAACATTACGGATTATGTGTGTTATGGATCATGTGGTGATAGTGTGCTTATGATAGGTCCCCAGGATTCAGATCTCATACGCAGAACAATATTATGCAGAATTTCAGGAAGAATCACACACAAACCTTCTGCTTTAATCAATTTTATTTCTAGCTAACTTTAATTTTTGGATAATATGAAAACTCAATCTCGGGATTTTGGAATTTCAACACAGCGTGAACATGATACCATCACGATTGCGTTGTTTCACCTCGATAGCGGCACCTGTGGTTAATTCCCGACGTGTAACGCAATCGATCGGTTGTTGAGAGAGAGATTAAAAACATGCGAACTATTCTATCAAACCTTAACTTTATAATATGCAAACTCGTATGCTTGAATTGTTACACAACACGGCACTTGGTCTTTGATTCGTATCCAATCCTTAATACATCCTGATATGCGAAGCTATTATGCTTGAAATCGTCAGCACAGGACCACGTTGATGTTCGTTCATTGATTCATAACGATTATGAATTTAAAGCGTTCGACTGAAATACTTCGAATTGCCTTATCACCACCACTCGTTGGCCACAATGCTTCGTTACTTGAATTGTCACACAAAACAGCATTCGGTCATTGATCATGCGCGGCCCTTAATGCAATTATTGTCACGTTGTTAACAATAGGATGACTGATTATTATGCAACGCTACTCGTTGACAGGGCACTCCAACCAGTATTATTCTTGGAGGCACAAATATGCGTTTGAATTCGTTATTTCATTCGTGGATACCGGCAAGATTATGCAGAAAGACAAATATTAACGAACGACTCAAGTATTCCTAATCAACTTCTCAACGCGACTCAATGGGTGGCGATGTTTCCTTTTGAGATCCTTATCTCGGGCCAATCTTTTAATTGATTGTGGCCAGACCCCTGACAGGGAACCGGTTGAACCCGCTCTTCAACCCCGCGAGCGGCGCTCCGTGGTGAGGTGCCAAGAATGAATCCTTGTTAATGGGTCAGTTGGTAATTTATGCGGTTAGAAGTACAGCCCCAGCACAACATTACAGAGAAAATTATGAACACTCTTAAAAACGATAGATTATTCACTCGGTCGTTGCGATGTTTCCACAATCACGGATGGTTCAATGGCTTGAGGTTTTTAGGCTTTGTTAATGACCCGTGTGTGTGTGTTGAATGGTATGAGTGGTGAAAGAGTAGGCCAATGTTCGGAATCGATTCTTTGCGTCAAGCAGACGTCTGGTTTGTGTGTAGTGGGGGGCAGTGTATCATACGTATCAGTTGATTCTTCTTTCAGTAGTTGGTTCGGACTCGACGGACGTTGGTGAACGAGTAGATGCGTTGTTGTAGCTGAGATGACCGTCTGGTAGACGGCGTTAGAAGCACGCCCGCAGCGGCGCGCTGGTGCTCCGTCGTCGGCGGTTGTAGATTGCAGGCTCACGATTCGCTCGTGGTGGCGCTGGCCGCTAACAGCGGCAGCGGGTCGCCAATCGGCGACACTCGCCAATTCGGCGAGTTGTAGAGACGTCTCCGGCGTCGGTGATGGCTGCTCTTCTGCTGAGATGAGTTGAGCGGGTCTTCTGCTGAGATGAGTAGAGATGAGTCTTCTTCTGTTGAGCTGAGTTGAGATGAGTCTTTTTCTGTTGAGCTGCCCCCGAGGGCTGATGAGTTGGCCCCGAGGGCTGACGAGTTGATTTCAATGCTGAAACGGCTCCTTTTTATGCCAAAAATCTCTCCCCTTCTCGGCTCCCCCTCACGAGGTGGAGCTATCTTTGATCTGATCGTATGTCGGTGGGGGGGGGGGTTCGTGTGTCGGTGGTGGGGGGGGTTCGTGTGTCAGTGTGTATGTTTGTGTGTGTGTCATTTATGACATGGTCCTGTTCGGGTCTTTCCTCAAGCCATAAACATCAAGACAACAGACACCTCGATTCATCTCGGCGGCGTCTGGTTGTCTGATCCCTCCACCCAGAGAGAGGGGCGGGTTCCCCCCCCCCCCCCCCCCCCCATTTCCGTTCGCGTTCCGACGCACAAAGAAATGGTTAAGATTTTTTAAGTTTAACATTTCACATCACAGTTGGTATCTTATCATACACAGTTATGATCCTGCTTGTGATTCATAGTATTTGATTTATTTCCAAGTGAAGATGCTCTTCCGAGCGTATGCATTTTATCACGTGCTGCAGAGAAAGACAAAGGTGGCCGGGATCTTCCCATTTCTCCATACTTTGCAAATATCATTTCGACTCCACATTCTACCAGCCTAATTCACCCCGTTACCTTGGCTCTTACTTAGTTTATTAATTTTCGTCACTTTGTGCGTTTATAAATGTGTGACAGTTTAACTTAAAGCTCGCTCGCTCTTTTACTGCCCGTGTGCAGGGTGGGTGGGGGCTATTACTAAGTTCCGTGTGTGGCAGATGGTCCCCGCGATAACGATCTGGTTGCCCTGGCGTGAAATTCCTCTCTCGCGCTCTTCGGGAGAGACAAAGGTGGTCGGGAGCACCTC
Source organism: Petromyzon marinus (assembly GCF_048934315.1). NCBI lineage: Eukaryota > Metazoa > Chordata > Hyperoartia > Petromyzontiformes > Petromyzontidae > Petromyzon > Petromyzon marinus. The sequence goes on from NW_027423213.1 coordinate 879,067, forward strand.
TTTATACTTTCGACTTATATTTCTCAAATACCATTTGGTCCCATGTTCGCCAAGACTCGTGTTTGTAACTACGTCCTCCCGACACCTCTCGGTTTTACCGAGGTTCGAATTGTTATGATGGAATTATTAAAAAGAAAAATAATTATCATCCTGAGTTTAAGAGGTCCATTTCTTGATTGTTGGAATCCATATCCCTTGGTTCTGTAAGGTTCTATAATGGAATATCGTTTAAGGTTAACACGTTGTTATTATTAATATTATTTTGCAATTTTCTTTAAAACTTTCTTTGCCTGGTTGCCGTGTGTGGGGTGGGTGTGTCTCCTCATCAAACCCGGCTGGCTTTTCCAGATGGCCCCTTGTGATAAGGTGTAATTCCTGCTTCTCCGCGCTGTGAGAGAGACAAAAGGTGGTCGGGGTTGCTTGGAATATTGTTTAAACTCTTTCGCAAGTTTGCTCGTTGTCTCATTCCTTCTCGATAACCTTTGATGTGACTCGGTATTCTTGCTCCAAGCTTTGTTTTAACAGTAAGAGTATTAAAGGTGAAAATCATTTGATAGCGAATTAATCATTGGATAATAATTCACTGATGTATCTGGTGGCCTGGTCTTGATTGGAGTGAGCGCGAGGACCGCTAACTTTAGCTTATTCTTGTTATTGCATTTTAAATTTGAACTGTTGTTTTAAAAAAAATAGTTTAACCCGTGGGCGTCCTCATTTCTGGCTTGCGGAGGGCTTCCCTCTGCGTGACCTCCCTTAGGGCACATCAAACTCTTGTTCATCTGGAGATCTTCGCAGATAACTGCTAACATCCTCGCCTCGAGAGTTGTATTATTTCTTTATTTACTAATGGCCTGTTTATGACCGACATATGGTTTTTCGTGTTTCTGGCTTACGGGTTTGATTCATTAAAAAAATATATATATTGTTTGTCACGAAAGAAAGGAAAAAGAAATCTAGGTGTATGCATCCGTAAATATTCTTATGGATATTAATTGTGGAAAAAGGGCCGTATACAACAGCCCCCCACCACACGACCAGTCTGGCGTCTGCTTGACGCAAAGAATTCGTTCCGAACACTGGCCTACTGTACACCATCCATATCACTAAAAACACACGAGTCATTGACAAAGGCCTAATTCTCAAGACGGGAACCATCAGTGGCCGTGAAGGTATCGTGACAGACCGAGTGATAACCATCCGTCGTTTATAAGTATAAGTAATCATTTTTCCATCTTAACTATTTTGTTTTGGATTGTACTTCTAATCGCATAAATTACCAACAGATCCATCAATCCGAATTAATTCCTGACATCTTCGCCACGGAGCTTCGCTCACGGGGAGAAATCGTATTAAACCGGTTTCCTTATACAATTCCGTCCACGAATTAATTAATCTCTCATGAGACAGCACGCACCCCACCACACAACCTCAATCCAAGCCATTTCTGTAATCATCTGATCTTGCCGATGGATCTATTGATATATTTGTACCTTTGGAAATAATAACTGTTTTGATCGCCTTTTCGTATGAATTTCGTCATGTAATCTTTAAACACCTTCGTTAATGATCGCCGCATGTACTCGCGTACTCTACAGAATACTCAACTGTTCCATGACCCAATGTGCTAACAACGTGATAAGGGTTTCTTATGGATCTCTGAATGAACGCCGTACTGTGTGCGCAAATTCCAGTATAATCTTTCATAATAGAGTATCAAGGTTTGTTTTGTTTAGATGTTTAACGACTCTCTCTCTCTCTCACCAACTGAGCTCGCGTTATGCAGCGGAATTAACCACAGGTGCTGTTGTCAAAGTGAAACAACGCAGTCGTGATGGTTACTGTGATGATACTGTGTTGAAATTCCAAGTTCGAGAGTTCGAATATTATATTAGAATTAAAGTTTAATTAGAAAATGAAATTGATTAACGCATAAGTGATTGTTTGATTCTTTCCTGAAATCTATGCATAAGAACTGGTTCTGCGTTGAGATATGAACTTGGTGACCTTACATAAACACTCTAATCCATACTCAGTAAATGTTAAAGCAAGAATAATTGTATTATACTGATCGATAATACGAAGTTAAACAACGAAGCTGAGTTGACTCTGGTATACTCGCATCACACTAGCACAGTGGTTCTTAACCTGGGTTCGATCGAACCCCAGGGGTTCGGTGAGTCGATCTCAGGGGTTCGGCAGAGCCCCCGCCACAGAAGTCCGGACACACTTTAATTATTGTGTAAATTTGTGATGACACACACGGCCCGCTTGGCCATCACTGGCTGCAGATGATCATGCTACACTCCTTGGCCAATCAGTGCTGTGGGGAATTTAGTGCGTACTCAGTAGTCAACGTGTGACTGTTGTTGTCGTACGTCGTGTGATTTCTTTAATATTTTATCCATACTAACTATGTCGGGCAAAAGAAGAAAGTGGTCGGACGAATATGTACAACATGGATTCTCATGTATCATGGAACGTGATGGGAGTGAGCGTCCTATCTGCATGATTTGCAACGCCAAGTTGAGCAACTCTAGTCTTGCATCGGCAAAACTAAAGGAACACTTCTTGAAGCTGCATGGAGACGGGGAATACAAGAACACAACACTTGCTGAATTCAGGGTGAACAGAGCCAGATTCGATGAAAGGGCCACTCTGCCTGCTCTTGGATTTGTACCTGTTAACAAACCGATCCTGACAGCATCGTACGAAGTTGCTTACCTGATCGCAAAGCAGGGCAAGCCACACACCATTGGTGAAACACTTGTGAAACCAGCTGCATTAAAGATGGCGAATCTGATACTCGGAACAGCGGCCGAAGGTAAATTATCCCAAATTCCCCTTTCAAATGACACCGTCAGTGACAGAATAGAAGACATGAGTAAAGACATCTTGGCTCAAGTAGTCGCGGATCTGATTTCAAGCCCGGCAAAATTCAGCCTTCAACTCGACGAAACCACAGACGTTTCTGATCTAAGCCAGCTTGCTGTTTTTGTACGCTATGTGAAAGACGACATGATAAAAGAAGAGTTTTTATTTTGTAAGCCTCTTACAACAACAACGAAGGCAGCCGATGTGAAGAAGCTTGTGGATGACTTCTTCAGAGACAACAATCTTTCATGGGATATGGTTTCTGCAGTTTGTACGGACGGAGCTCCAGTCATGCTGGGAAAAAAGTCTGGTTTTGGTGCGCTAGTAAAGGCCGATGCACCACACATCATTGTGACGCATTGTATTCTGCACAGGCATGCGTTGGCAACAAAAACCTTACCTCCAAAAATGGCAGAAGTATTAAAAACTGTGGTGGAATGTGTGAACTATGTGCGAAAAAGTGCTCTGAGGCACCGCATCTTCAGTGAGCTCTGTAAAGAAATGGGCTCTGAATTTGAGGTACTTCTGCTCCATTCTAATATTCGGTGGTTATCCCGGGGACAGGTGCTGAATCGTGTTTTTGCCATGCGTGTGGAATTAGCCCTGTTTTTGCAAGAGCACCAACACTGCCATGCAGATTGCTTCAAAAATCCTGAGTTAATTCTCATTTTAGCGTACATGGCTGATATATTCGCAGCTCTCAATCATCTCAATCAGCAGATGCAGGGTGGTGGAGTCAATATCATGGAAGCGGAAGAACACCTGAAGGCTTTTCAAAAAAACCTACCGTTATGGAAACGACGAACAGAGAACAATAACTTCGCAAACTTCCCGCTTCTGGACGACTGTGCAAGTAAGATCGAAGATGTGTCTGGAATCGGAGATATTACTGTATCCACGGAACTGAAGCAAACAATTGCCACGCACTTAGATGAGCTTGCAAAGTCTCTCGACGGATATTTCCCTACAAGAGAGTCATATCCAGCATGGGTGAGACAGCCGTTCACGTTTGCTGTTGAAACAGCAGATGTCAATGATGAATTCCTCGACGAAATCATTGAAATTCAGCAGAGCCAGGTTCAACAGCAACTCTTCAGAACAACAACGCTCTCAACGTTTTGGTGTCGACAAATGAACAAGTATCCAGTTATTGCTAAGAAAGCCCTGGATTTTTTTTTATACCATTTGTTACAACATATCTTTGTGAGCAATCCTTTTCGAGGATGCTGGACATAAAAACGAAGAAAAGGAACAGACTTTGCTGTGAAAATGACATGAAAGTGGCACTTGCCAAGGTGAAGCCACGCATATCTGAACTGATCTCTCAAAGGCAACAGCAGAAGTCACATTGATTTTCAGGTATGTAATTTGTTGTGAGTTTATGCATTGTGTTGGTTTTATTCTTTGAACAAGGTAATGTTCATGCACGGCTCATTTTGTGTACCAGTAAAAAACATATCTATGTCTTGAATTTGAAAAAAATCACATTTTATTTTTCACTAAAGAGGGGTTCGGTGAATGCGCATATGAAACTGGTGGGGTTCGGTACCTCCAACAAGGTTAAGAACCACTGCACTAGCATAACTGCATACGATTAATTATATTATCCCGATTGATAACCAACCCTCGTCAACCAGGCGGGGCCTGATTATCATAAAGGGTGTCATTAACATAACCACACCCACTCGCATAAATTCATACGATTTAAAGCTTTCGTGACTGCAATGATTCATCTTCTTTGGTTCTTTCGGTAAAGTCACGTAGAATGATAATAAAATAATAAATTGATAAAATAAAATAACACAATAATATTCTCACGACGTTTCGGCCACAACACAAGCGGCCTTCATCAGGTGAAGGGGGCGAGACTGTCTGGTAGGACAGCGCTGGAGTGAAAGAGCCACGTTCAGATACGGCCTTTAAGCTGTGTGAGAGGAACAAAGCGCCTTGACAAAGGAATTAGCATATAATTTAGCATTGAAATGGCTGAATGATTAGCTTGTGACTGGTCACAGAAATAGCTATGTTAAAAGTTAAAGCATACACACCCGCAGAGGCACCCATTGTTAAAGGGATTAGCATAGAATTTAGCATTGAAATAGCTAAGTTAAGGCATACACATCTTGACAATGGAATTAGCATAGAATTTAGCATTGAGATAGCTGAGTGATTAGCTTGTACCTGCTGCAGAAATAGAGCTTGTACCTGCTGCAGAAATAGCTACGTTAAAGTCAGAGCATACACATTCACCGAGGCCCTTAGTACAAATCAAACAGGAGAATTTAGCATTGAAATAACTAGGCGAATCCAGCATTGAAACAACTGAGTGATTAGCTAGTGACTGGTCACAGAAATGACTACACATCTGAGCTATTCACAGTACTATATAGTGAACCAATAAAAACTAAAATATAAATTACCTTCATGTTATCAATAAACTCTATATTCTCCAATCAGCTAAGCTACCAACAATAAGTCGTTATATATCACAATGCTATATGGCGAAAAAATGGGTGGATTCTTACCCTCAAATTTCACCACCACGGATAGCTACGGGCCCCGTTCAGACGGACGAGTTCGTCCATGGTCGGAACAGAGGAGGGGGAGAGAGACAGCTGCGAGGCCCTAGTATGCTCCATATTGTAAAACTATACCATTAACCGTGGTGTGAGAGGTATTAAGAGGCAATGCTGGCGAAAGAGCTGCGGTCTGAAGGTCATCGTAAAAATACAATTAATTAAGAACAGAAATGATTTAAAACATCTTTCCAGTGGTTACTAAGCCTGAATCCATCTTCTCGGTTGAAATTGTCTCTGTGCTTGTATATGTGAATGGACTCATGAACGAATCTCTCATGGTAGCCGGTTGGTTTGCAAAGAACCTCCGTCTTGGAGAAGTCAATGTCATGTGAGCCCACTGAATTATAACAGTGATCTGCCACGGCAGAGGAGTTCGTCCTACCGTGTTTCAAGTCTGCTTTGTGTTCGCGGATGCGGTCCGAGATATGTCTTTTGGTTTCTCCAATGCAGCTACTACCACAGAGGCACTTTAGTTTGTAAACGCCCGGGTACTGTATGTCTGGAACAGCATCTTTTACAGATGGAACTAAATCACGGATTTTATGTACTGTGTTGAATCGGACCTGGATCTTGTGTTTGTTCAGGATTTTGGAGATCTTTTTAGTGACCCCTGCAATGTAGGGTAAGGTGATGGTTTTGAGTGGCTCCACAAGAGGATCCTTCTTCATGACTGGAGTGATGGCTTTGCGGATTGTGTAGTCGGAGTAGCCATTAGCCCTGAGAGCCTGGTGTACGTGCTTGAGTTCACTGGTAATGTGTTCCTGGTCGGAAATGCATTGGGCTCTATGGTATAGAGTCTTGATGAGGGAGTTCTTCTGGGATGGATGATGGTGGGAATCCGGTTTCAAGTAAGCATCTGTATGGGTAGCTTTCCTGTAGACAGAGTGGCTCATTGAACCATCATGTCTTCTTTTAATTAAGACATCCAAAAAGGGTAGTTTGCCATCTTTTTCGACCTCCATGGTAAATCTGATGGCTGGGTGTATGGAATTGATGTGGTCGCGGAATTGGTCTAGAGCAGGCTGGCCATGTGGCCAGATGACAAAGGTGTCATCAACGTACCTCTTCCATAAGGTCGGGCGTAGAGTGGCAGTCTGGATGGCGTCAGTTTCAAATTTTTCCATGAATACGTTGGCTACAACCGGAGATAAGGGGGAGCCCATTGGGGTGCCCTCAGTTTGTTTGTAGAAAGTTCCATTCCAGGTGAAGTAAGTGTTGGTTAAGCAATGTCTCACCAGGGGGGGTACATCAGTATGCAGTCCTTGATGAACCAGGTCTTCAATGATAGCGATGGTGTCAGGTACCGGGACTTTGGTGAACAAGGACACCACATCAAAACTGGCAAGCAGGTCGTTTGGGGACAGGGAAATGCCTTTGATTGTCGATACCAGCTGAGTAGAATTTAGTACAGCAGAGGTGGTTTTTCCAGTGAAAGGTCGCAGTATATCAGCAAGAAAACGTGCCAGTTTGTAGGTGGGGGAGCTGATAGTAGAGACGATGGGACGAAGGGGTGTATCTGGAGCTATCAGCTCCAGCGCTGTCCTACCAGACAGTCTCGCCCCCTTCACCTGATGAAGGCCGCTTGTGTTGTGGCCGAAACGTCGTGAGAATATTATTGTGTTATTTTATTTTATCAATTTATTATTTTATTATCATTCTACGTGACTTTACCGAAAGAACCAAAGAAGATGAATCATTGCAGTCACGAAAGCTTTAAATCGAAATTTAACCGCCTCTACGGGGAGGGATTCCACACATCCTTAAGATCATTCAACAGACTTCGGGATAAGAAGGCTCAACTAATCGAGTCTCTCACCTTTCTGGAGAGATGCCGCGACTCTAAGGTAATACCAACCGCATTTACACTAACCTCTGCTGTTGCAACTTCTCTCAATGCAAAACGAATTCTAGCTAGAACTAGCTTCGCTCTTATCTCGGAAAAAATCAGACTTACACGCACCGAACTCGATCAGTTAGACAAGACACTCTACAAATCACACTTAAAATTGACAGCAACAATGTCTACATCGGATTGGGAACATGTAGACAATATGACTACCTCTTCGGCTGCCACTATGTCGAACAAATGTAGGGACAATTTGATTTCCAAATTCAATCACCTCTCCAGCCAAAAATCGGATCCACACACCGAAAAGATAGACGTCAACAAAGTCGTAATTAATCGCAGTAACAGTTCCATTTCTGATGGTCTGAAATCCGTTTTAGCCAAAGGTCTAAACTTTGCTGTCACACCGAGACACTTACCGGTTAATGATATCATTGCCCATGTCGACGTTGCACTCAAGGGCTTGAGTCACATCTCTGCAGACGTAGCAAGATCTGAAATCGCTGCAACCCTCAAAAACGCTAAGTTGCCACCCAGCAACATCAGCAAAGACGAACGTTTTGAATTATCTCAATTAAAAAATAGGGATGATATTGTCGTCCTCTCAGCCGACAAAGGCATTGCCACTGTCATCATGGACAAAACAGAATATAACAACAAAATTCAAGAACTACTCAACGATGGCAGCTACACAAAAATAAAAAGAGATCCCACCAACAGCCTGGTCACCAAAACGAACAAAATAATCTCTGATTCAAAAGCATTGATTGATGAGATCAAACAGTTCTCGTTGAAGCCCTCTGCTGCCAGACCACCAAGATTATATGGCCTTCCAAAGATACACAAAGAAGATACACCCCTTCGTCCCATCGTCTCTACTATCAGCTCCCCCACCTACAAACTGGCACGTTTTCTTGCTGATATACTGCGACCTTTCACTGGAAAAACCACCTCTGCGGTACTAAATTCTACTCACCTGGTATCGACAATCAAAGGCATTACCCTGTCCCCAAACGACCTGCTTGTCAGTTTTGATGTGGTGTCTTTGTTCACCAAAGTCCCGGTACCTGACACCATCGCTATCATTGAAGACCTGGTTCATCAAGGACTGCATACTGATGTACCCCCCCTGGTGAGACATTGCTTAACCAACACTTACTTCACCTGGAATGGAACTTTCTACAAACAAACTGAGGGCACCCGAATGGGCTCCCCCTTATCTCCGGTTGTAGCCAACGTATTCATGGACAAATTTGAAACTGACGCCATCCAGCCTGCCACTCTACGCCCGACCTTATGCCAGAGGTACGTTGATGACACCTTTGTCATCTGGCCACATGGCCAGCCTGCTCTAGACCAATTCCGCGACCACATCAATTCCATACACCCAGCCATCAGATTTACCATGGAGGTCGAAAAAGATGGCAAACTACCCTTTTTGGATGTCTTAATTAAAAGAAGACATGATGGTTCAATGAGCCACTCTGTCTACAGGAAAGCTACCCATACAGATGCTTACTTGAAACCGGATTCCCACCACCATCCATCCCAGAAGAACTCCCTCATCAAGACTCTATACCATAGAGCCCAATGCATTTCCGACCAGGAACACATTACCAGTGAACTCAAGCACGTACACCAGGCTCTCAGGGCTAATGGCTACTCCGACTACACAATCCGCAAATCCATCACTCCAGTCATGAAGAAGGATCCTCTTGTGGAGCCACTCAAAACCATCACCTTACCCTACATTGCAGGGGTCACTAAAAAGATCTCCAAAATCCTGAACAAACACAAGATCCAGGTCCGATTCAACACAGTACATAAAATCCGTGATTTAGTTCCATCTGTAAAAGATGCTGTTCCAGACATACAGTACCCGGGCGTTTACAAACTAAAGTGCCTCTGTGGTAGTAGCTGCATTGGAGAAACCAAAAGACATATCTCGGACCGCATCCGCGAACACAAAGCAGACTTGAAACACGGTAGGACGAACTCCTCTGCCGTGGCAGATCACTGTTATAATTCAGTGGGCTCACATGACATTGACTTCTCCAAGACGGAGGTTCTTTGCAAACCAACCGGCTACCATGAGAGATTCGTTCATGAGGCCATTCACATATACAAGCACAGAGAAAATTTCAACCGAGAAGATGGATTCAGGCTTAGGAACCACTGGAAAGATGTTTTAAATCATTTCTGTTCTTAATTAATTGTATTTTTACGATGACCTTCAGACCGCAGCTCTTTCGCCAGCATTGCCTCTTAATACCTCTCACACCACGGTTAATGGTATAGTTTTACAATATGGAGCATACTAGGGCCTCGCAGCTGTCTCTCTCCCCCTCCTCTGTTCCGACCATGGACGAACTCGTCCGTCTGAACGGGGCCCGTAGCTATCCGTGGTGCTGAAATTTGAGGGTAAGAATCCACCCATTTTTTCCGCATATAGCATTTTGATATATAACGACTTATTGTTGGTAGCTTAGCTGATTGGAGAATATAGAGTTTATTGATAACATGAAGGTAATTTATATTTTAGTTTTTATAGGTTCACTATATAGTACTGTGAATAGCTCAGATGTGTAGTCATTTCTGTGACCAGTCACTAGCTAATCACTCAGTTGTTTCAATGCTGGATTCGCCTAGTTATTTCAATGCTAAATTCTCCTGTTTGATTTGTACTAAGGGCCTCGGTGAATGTGTATGCTCTGACTTTAACGTAGCTATTTCTGCAGCAGGTACAAGCTCTATTTCTGCAGCAGGTACAAGCTAATCACTCAGCTATCTCAATGCTAAATTCTATGCTAATTCCATTGTCAAGATGTGTATGCCTTAACTTAGCTATTTCAATGCTAAATTCTATGCTAATCGCTTTAACAATGGGTGCCTCTGCGGGTGTGTATGCTTTAACTTTTAACATAGCTATTTCTGTGACCAGTCACAAGCTAATCATTCAGCCATTTCAATGCTAAATTATATGCTAATTCCTTTGTCAAGGCGCTTTGTTCCTCTCACACAGCTTAAAGGCCGTATCTGAACGTGGCTCTTTCACTCCAGCGCTGTCCTACCAGACAGTCTCGCCCCCTTCACCTGATGAAGGCCGCTTGTGTTGTGGCCGAAACGGATTGGGAACATGTAGACAATATGACTACCTCTTCGGCTGCCACTATGTCGAACAAATGTAGGGACAATTTGATTTCCAAATTCAATCACCTCTCCAGCCTAAAATCGGATCCACACACCGAAAAGATAGACGTCAACAAAGTCGTAATTAATCGCAGTAACAGTTCCATTTCTGATGGTCTGAAATCCGTTTTAGCTAAAGGTCTAAACTTTGCTGTCACACCGAGACACTTACCGGTTAATGATATCATTGCCCATGTCGACGTTGCACTCAAGGGCTTGAGTCACATCTCTGCAGACGTAGCAAGATCTGAAATCGCTGCAACCCTCAAAAACGCTAAGTTGCCACCCAGCAACATCAGCAAAGACGAACGTTTTGAATTATCTCAATTAAAAAATAGGGATGATATTGTCGTCCTCTCAGCCGACAAAGGCAATGCCACTGTCATCATGGACAAAACAGAATATAACAACAAAATTCAAGAACTACTCAACGATGGCAGCTACACAAAAATAAAAAGAGATCCCACCAACAGCCTGGTCACCAAAACGAACAAAATAATCTCTGATTCAACAGCATTAATTGATGAGATCAAACAGTTTTCGTTGAAGCCCTCTGCTGCCAGACCACCAAGATTATATGGCCTTCCAAAGATACACAAAGAAGATACACCCCTTCGTCCCATCGTCTCTACTATCAGCTCCCCCACCTACAAACTGGCACGTTTTCTTGCTGATATACTGCGACCTTTCACTGGAAAAACCACCTCTGCGGTACTAAATTCTACTCACCTGGTATCGACAATCAAAGGCATTTCCCTGTCCCCAAACGACCTGCTTGTCAGTTTTGATGTGGTGTCCTTGTTCACCAAAGTCCCGGTACCTGACACCATCGCTATCATTGAAGACCTGGTCCAACAAGGACTGCATACTGAGGTACCCCCCATGGTGAGACATTGCTTAACCAACACTTACTTCACCTGGAATGGAACTTTCTACAAACAAACTGAGGGCACCCCAATGGGCTCCCCCTTATCTCCGGTTGTAGCCAACGTATTCATGGAAAAATTTGAAACTGACGCCATCCAGACTGCCACTCTACGCCCGACCTTATGGAAGAGGTACGTTGATGACACCTTTGTCATCTGGCCACATGGCCAGCCTGCTCTAGACCAATTCCGCGACCACATCAATTCCATACACCCAGCCATCAGATTTACCATGGAGGTCGAAAAAGATGGCAAACTACCCTTTTTGGATGTCTTAATTAAAAGAAGACATGATGGTTCAATGAGCCACTCTGTCTACAGGAAAGCTACCCATACAGATGCTTACTTGAAACCGGATTCCCACCACCATCCATCCCAGAAGAACTCCCTCATCAAGACTCTATACCATAGAGCCCAATGCATTTCCGACCAGGAACACATTACCAGTGAACTCAAGCACGTACACCAGGCTCTCAGGGCTAATGGCTACTCCGACTACACAATCCGCAAATCCATCACTCCAGTCATGAAGAAGGATCCTCTTGTGGAGCCACTCAAAACCATCACCTTACCCTACATTGCAGGGGTCACTAAAAAGATCTCCAAAATCCTGAACAAACACAAGATCCAGGTCCGATTCAACACAGTACATAAAATCCGTGATTTAGTTCCATCTGTAAAAGATGCTGTTCCAGACATACAGTACCCGGGCGTTTACAAACTAAAGTGCCTCTGTGGTAGTAGCTGCATTGGAGAAACCAAAAGACATATCTCGGACCGCATCCGCGAACACAAAGCAGACTTGAAACACGGTAGGACGAACTCCTCTGCCGTGGCAGATCACTGTTATAATTCAGTGGGCTCACATGACATTGACTTCTCCAAGACGGAGGTTCTTTGCAAACCAACCGGCTACCATGAGAGATTCGTTCATGAGGCCATTCACATATACAAGCACAGAGACAATTTCAACCGAGAAGATGGATTCAGGCTTAGTAACCACTGGAAAGATGTTTTAAATCATTTCTGTTCTTAATTAATTGTATTTTTACGATGACCTTCAGACCGCAGCTCTTTCGCCAGCATTGCCTCTTAATACCTCTCACACCACGGTTAATGGTATAGTTTTACAATATGGAGCATACTAGGGCCTCGCAGCTGTCTCTCTCCCCCTCCTCTGTTCCGACCATGGACGAACTCGTCCGTCTGAACGGGGCCCGTAGCTATCCGTGGTGCTGAAATTTGAGGGTAAGAATCCACCCATTTTTTCCGCATATAGCATTTTGATATATAACGACTTATTGTTGGTAGCTTAGCTGATTGGAGAATATAGAGTTTATTGATAACATGAAGGTAATTTATATTTTAGTTTTTATTGGTTCACTATATAGTACTGTGAATAGCTCAGATGTGTAGTCATTTCTGTGACCAGTCACTAGCTAATCACTCAGTTGTTTCAATGCTGGATTCGCCTAGTTATTTCAATGCTAAATTCTCCTGTTTGATTTGTACTAAGGGCCTCGGTGAATGTGTATGCTCTGACTTTAACGTAGCTATTTCTGCAGCAGGTACAAGCTCTATTTCTGCAGCAGGTACAAGCTAATCACTCAGCTATCTCAATGCTAAATTCTATGCTAATTCCATTGTCAAGATGTGTATGCCTTAACTTAGCTATTTCAATGCTAAATTCTATGCTAATCCCTTTAACAATGGGTGCCTCTGCGGGTGTGTATGCTTTAACTTTTAACATAGCTATTTCTGTGACCAGTCACAAGCTAATCATTCAGCCATTTCAATGCTAAATTATATGCTAATTCCTTTGTCAAGGCGCTTTGTTCCTCTCACACAGCTTAAAGGCCGTATCTGAACGTGGCTCTTTCACTCCAGCGCTGTCCTACCAGACAGTCTCGCCCCCTTCACCTGATGAAGGCTGCTTGTGTTGTGGCCGAAACGTCGTGAGAATATTATTGTGTTATTTTATTTTATCAATTTATTATTTTATTATCATTCTACGTGACTTTACCGAAAGAACCAAAGAAGATGAATCATTGCAGTCACGAAAGCTTTAAATCGAAATTTAACCGCCTCTACGGGGAGGGATTCCACACATCCTTAAGATCATTCAACAGACTTCGGGATAAGAAGGCTCAACTAATCGAGTCTCTCACCTTTCTGAAGAGATGCCGCGACTCTAAGGTAATACCAACCGCATTTACACTAACCTCTGTTGTTGCAACTTCTCTCAATGCAAAACGAATTCTAGCTAGAACTAGCTTCGCTCTTATCTCGGAAAAAATCAGACTTACACGCACCGAACTCGATCAGTTAGACAAGACACTCTACAAATCACACTTAAAATTGACAGCAACAATGTCTACATCGGATTGGGAACATGTAGACAATATGACTACCTCTTCGGCTGCCACTATGTCGAACAAATGTAGGGACAATTTGATTTCCAAATTCGATCACCTCTCCAGCAAAAAATCGGATCCACACACCGAAAAGATAGATGTCAACAAAGTCGTAATTAATCGCAGTAACAGTTCCATTTCTGATGGTCTGAAATCCGTTTTAGCTAAAGGTCTAAACTTTGCTGTCACACCGAGACACTTACCGGTTAATGATATCATTGCCCATGTCGACGTTGCACTCAAGGGCTTGAGTCACATCTCTGCAGACGTAGCAAGATCTGAAATCGCTGCAACCCTCAAAAACGCTAAGTTGCCACCCAGCAACATCAGCAAAGACGAACGTTTTGAATTATCTCAATTAAAAAATAGGGATGATATTGTCGTCCTCTCAGCCGACAAAGGCAATGCCACTGTCATCAAGGACAAAACAGAATATAACAACAAAATTCAAGAACTACTCAACGATGGCAGCTACACAAAAATAAAAAGAGATCCCACCAACAGCCTGGTCACCAAAACGAACAAAATAATCTCTGATTCAACAGCATTAATTGATGAGATCAAACAGTTCTCGTTGAAGCCCTCTGCTGCCAGACCACCAAGATTATATGGCCTTCCAAAGATACACAAAGAAGATACACCCCTTCGTCCCATCGTCTCTACTATCAGCTCCCCCACCTACAAACTGGCACGTTTTCTTGCTGATATACTGCGACCTTTCACTGGAAAAACCACCTCTGCGGTACTAAATTCTACTCACCTGGTATCGACAATCAAAGGCTTTTCCCTGTCCCCAAACGACCTGCTTGTCAGTTTTGATGTGGTGTCCTTGTTCACCAAAGTCCCGGTACCTGACACCATCGCTATCATTGAAGACCTGGTTCATCAAGGACTGCATACTGATGTACCCCCCCTGGTGAGACATTGCTTAACCAACACTTACTTCACCTGGAATGGAACTTTCTACAAACAAACTGAGGGCACCCCAATGGGCTCCCCCTTATCTCCGGTTGTAGCCAACGTATTCATGGAAAAATTTGAAACTGACGCCATCCAGACTGCCACTCTACGCCCGACCTTATGGAAGAGGTACGTTGATGACACCTTTGTCATCTGGCCACATGGCCAGCCTGCTCTAGACCAATTCCGCGACCACATCAATTCCATACACCCAGCCATCAGATTTACCATGGAGGTCGAAAAAGATGGCAAACTACCCTTTTTGGATGTCTTAATTAAAAGAAGACATGATGGTTCAATGAGCCACTCTGTCTACAGGAAAGCTACCCATACAGATGCTTACTTGAAACCGGATTCCCACCACCATCCATCCCAGAAGAACTCCCTCATCAAGACTCTATACCATAGAGCCCAATGCATTTCCGACCAGGAACACATTACCAGTGAACTCAAGCACGTACACCAGGCTCTCAGGGCTAATGGCTACTCCGACTACACAATCCGCAAAGCCATCACTCCAGTCATGAAGAAGGATCCTCTTGTGGAGCCACTCAAAACCATCACCTTACCCTACATTGCAGGGGTCACTAAAAATATCTCCAAAATCCTGAACAAACACAAGATCCAGGTCCGATTCAACACAGTACATAAAATCCGTGATTTAGTTCCATCTGTAAAAGATGCTGTTCCAGACATACAGTACCCGGGCGTTTACAAACTAAAGTGCCTCTGTGGTAGTAGCTACATTGGAGAAACCAAAAGACATATCTCGGACCGCATCCGCGAACACAAAGCAGACTTGAAACACGGTAGGACGAACTCCTCTGCCGTGGCAGATCACTGTTATAATTCAGTGGGCTCACATGACATTGACTTCTCCAAGACGGAGGTTCTTTGCAAACCAACCGGCTACCATGAGAGATTCGTTCATGAGGCCATTCACATATACAAGCACAGAGACAATTTCAACCGAGAAGATGGATTCAGGCTTAGTAACCACTGGAAAGAGGTTTTTAATCATTTCTGTTCTTAATTAATTGTATTTTTACGATGACCTTCAGACCGCAGCTCTTTCGCCAGCATTGCCTCTTAAAACCTCTCACACCACGGTTAATGGTATAGTTTTACAATATGGAGCATACTAGGGCCTCGCAGCTGTCTCTCTCCCCCTCCTCTGTTCCGACCATGGACGAACTCGTCCGTCTGAACGGGGCCCGTAGCTATCCGTGGTGGTGAAATTTGAGGGTAAGAATCCACCCATTTTTTCGCCATATAGCATTGTGATATATAACGACTTATTGTTGGTAGCTTAGCTGATTGGAGAATATAGAGTTTATTGATAACATGAAGGTAATTTATATTTTAGTTTTTATTGGTTCACTATATAGTACTGTGAATAGCTCAGATGTGTAGTAATTTCTGTGACCAGTCACTAGCTAATCACTCAGTTGTTTCAATGCTGGATTCGCCTAGTTATTTCAATGCTAAATTCTCCTGTTTGATTTGTACTAAGGGCCTCGGTGAATGTGTATGCTCTGACTTTAACGTAGCTATTTCTGCAGCAGGTACAAGCTCTATTTCTGCAGCAGGTACAAGCTAATCACTCAGCTATCTCAATGCTAAATTCTATGCTAATTCCATTGTCAAGATGTGTATGCCTTAACTTAGCTATTTCAATGCTAAATTCTATGCTAATCCCTTTAACAATGGGTGCCTCTGCGGGTGTGTATGCTTTAACTTTTAACATAGCTATTTCTGTGACCAGTCACAAGCTAATCATTCAGCCATTTCAATGCTAAATTATATGCTAATTCCTTTGTCAAGGCGCTTTGTTCCTCTCACACAGCTTAAAGGCCGTATCTGAACGTGGCTCTTTCACTCCAGCGCTGTCCTACCAGACAGTCTCGCCCCCTTCACCTGATGAAGGCCGCTTGTGTTGTGGCCGAAACGTCGTGAGAATATTATTGTGTTATTTTATTTTATCAATTTATTATTTTATTATCATTCTACGTGACTTAACCGAAAGAACCAAAGAAGAGAAATTAAGACGACATTAGCATAATGTATACGCATGATTACCCAAATTAACATAATTGCAGCTAAATTATGCACATTTCTAACTTCATTTAATGGTAATATTTTCATCAAATTTTCATAACCCACATATACAACAACCTCCACATCGTCCTGCCATCCGTCGACAAAGACGACTTGTCTTCTCTCAAAGTTGCAATATGCATCCAGGCGCACCTGCTCTTGCAACGACATGAGGGGTTGGCGGTGTATACTGCGCCTAGTGAGATGCTTGATACACCCGAAGATGTGGAGCCCATCCAAGCCTGTGCTTCAACCCAAGGCGGAGGCTGGCGGGGGGGATGGCATGGTGTGACAGGATGAACAACTTCGACGGCAAGATACCTCTCCTCATCCTGAGAGCGGGCACCACAGTCATCCACCTGACTGTCCACCACTCCACTGCACCCGAAGGCGAGTCGCCTTCGGCTCCCGAATCCACCTCACTCATCACGTTCGGTCGGTTTTCATTCCCGTCGTGTGTCGGTGAATGAGGGTTCAGATTTTGCTCAGGCTGACTGGCCGCTCCAACCGGGTCGGTGATCAGAGTTGGTCCATAGAGCGATTGCTGTGACCGCAGGTTCATCCGCTGTTATCGGATTGATAGAGGGGGTTGAAATCAGAATGTTCGTCGATACTGGTGCATCCGCGACTATCATTTCCAAGTTGATTTTTAACATTCTGCCCCCTAAATGTCGTACCCTATGTCCCGTCAGGGTTGCTCATTGGGCCTCACTGGGAAAATAACAGCGGAGGTGTGTATCGGAGATATCAAATTGACGGGGCCAGTTCTTATATCAACGTCCCTTGCTGTTCCTTGCTTGCTCAGGACTGACTTCTTGAGGAAGATGCCCCTGAAAATGTTGATTGATCAAGGTTCCCTTGAGTTACCATTGGGCCATCGAATGGCCTTTTGACTTCTCCCACTCGATTGTTCTTTGCCAACGCTACTGTACAAGCGCTTGCGAGTAAGACCGTAAAGATTCCCCCCAGCACACAAATGTTGGTTCCTTTACGATTGCGCAAGCCGCTAGACCAGGAGGCGACTGAGGGGGGAATTCTTCTAGGATCCTCAAACAAAGACATTCGTGGTTTGCCGTTGGTGGGGGCCCAAACTATCATATCCAATCACCAGGAACCGCTCATTCAAGTCCTGAATGCAGGGTTGGACATGTTTGTCATTCAGGAGGGCACCGTGCTAGCTCATGTGTCGTCCATGCTTCACGAGGGAAACATCATTGGCGGTGTGGGGGTCACGTTGAATACGAAGCCGCAACAGGTTTCTTATGAAAAGTGGATGGATACGCTTTGTTCTGAAAATTCGGAATTGTATGAGTCCCAGAGTCACCACATCGATATGGGCGACGCCGCTCCCATCCAGCAGAACCCCTACCGGCTGAGCCCTAAGGAAAAAGAACACGTACAGCTGGCAGTTGATGAAACGTTGGCCGCCAATATTATCTCACAGTCCACCAGCCCGTGGGGAGCCCCGATTGCTCTTGTTAAAAAGCAGGATGGTAGTTTGCACTTCTGTGTTGACTTCCGTAAGCTTAATAAGATCTCTGTAGCTGACCCGTACCCTCTTCCTCGGATGGACGATTCCCTGGACGCTCTCGCAGGGGCATATTATTTTTCGACTATTGACCTATCTTGATTTTCGCAGTTGCCCTTGAATGAATCCTCTAAACCTAAGACAGCTTTTTGCACATCACAAGGCTTAATTGAATTAAATCAGCTTCCGATGGGTCTTCACTCCACTCGGCTACGTTCCAACGATTGACGGAACTAGTTCTGGCAGGCCTTCAGTGGGACTCATGCCTAATATATCTGGATGATGTTATCGTTTTTAGCCGTACGTTTAAAAAACATCTGGAATGGTTACATGCTGTCTTTCTTAACATGCCTGCGGCGAATCTCAAATTTAAACTGCAGAAGTGTCAACCTGCTCTAAAACTGGGTTCGGTATCTTGGCCACATAGTCAGTAAATCAGGGATAGCGATGGACCTGAACAAAACCACATGTGTCCGTACTTGGCTGACCCCCATGTCGGTGGGGAAGGAGGTGCAGAGTTTCATTGGATTTGCATCCTATTACCGCCGTTTTGTCACCGGGTTTGCCATGATCGCCAAACCTCTCCACGCCCTGACGGCAAAAGGTCAGAAGTTCCATTGAGGGGAGTAGGAGGAGGGCACATTTGTTGTGCTCTGGGATGGCTTGGTGAACGCCCCTCCCCTCCACTACCCTGACTTTTCCTTGCCGTTCATCCTTGATACGTATGCTAGCAACACCGGAATTGGAGCTGTTCTGTCTCAAGTCGTTATGGCATGGAAAGTATTGTAGTATATGGCAGCAGAGTGATGTCTCCGGCGGAACTTTTGGCAACTGTTTTTTTTATGCAACAGTATCGCGCCTATCTTTATGGCAGACGCTTTGAGATGCTCTCTGGCAATGCAGCGCTACAGTACGCGCTGCATATTGAGCAACCATCTGACCAATTTTCATGTTGGTTGGAAGTCCTCCAGGACTATTCCTTTACTGTTTCCTTTTGTAAAGGTACCCAACACACGAACGCGGATGCCCTGTCGCGATTACCAACGAGCGACGGGTGAACGTGTTTCTCGGGCCGGGGCGCTGTAAGGCACCTGCTGAGGACTCGCCTCGTCCCCTTCCGGCATTGGCTGAGGTTGACATCTCTGAGGAAAGCCGACGGTCCTGTGGCGCATGACGCCGTTATTGGCATGAACCATGCAGACTTCGGACGCCTTCAGGTGGAAGACGCTTCCCTGTTCAAGTTACAACGCCATGTCAAGGAGGTGGACGGGGGTGGGAATCGATGGGGTGTAGCCTCTGTCATCCTCAGAGGCAGATTGCTCATGCATTGGAATAGAGGGTTGACACGTTACAACATTGTCGTGCCTACTGCCCTACGGAGTAAAGTCATCTGGGCTGTGCATGAGCGACTGTTGCACCTTGGGGTGCATAAGATGCTAGCCACACTTAAGCTCGACTTTTTCTGGCCTGGCATGGTGGAAGATGTCGCTATTGTATTCAAGGGGTGTGTGCAGTGTGCACGGCGGAAACCCCCGTCCAAACTCTGCTGTCCACCATTGCAATCCATTCAGGTTTCCCGCATAAATGAGCTGGTCGCTCTTGTTATCCTTGGTCCATTTCCTACCACCCCTCGTGGCAATAAGTATTTACTGGTGGGCGTCGAATATTTTGGCCAATGGCTTGGCCGCCGCCCAACCAATCGGATGTGGCCATCACCGAGGCATTCCTTGATTGCTATGTGATGGACAAGGAAAGCCCTGAGCATCTTCTGACCGATCAGGGCAAGGAATTTTCTTCAAAATTGCTGCGGGAGGTGTACGACTTGTTGGGAACAAATAAAATACGAACGTCACCATACCACCCTCAGACGGATGGAATGGTGGAGCGGCTGCAGAGGACTCTGACCTCCATGTTGAGCCATCAGGTCAGCGAGTCACAGCTTGACTGGGACTTGCATGTTACCGGGGTCCTGGCTGCCTATAGAATGGCCCCTCACCCATCCACCGGCTTCTCACCATTTTTTTAATGTATGGAAGAGAACACGACCCCCAGATTGATGTCCAATTATGTGCCGAGCTAAACAAGGCTAAATCTTAAATTTCGGAGTCCATGCGCTTTACTCTTCAGAGGCTTTCAGAAGCACGCGAGGCTTCCAGAGAAAATTCCAATTCGTACCAATTGTCAAATGAGCAGCTGAGGGGTCTCCATCTTTCCAGACATGAGTGGGCTTCAGGCGACAGAGCCTGGCTGCACTGTCCCCACATACTGGTGGGTACATCACCGAAATTGTTTAAACCCTGGAGGGGGCCGTTTGGCGTGATTTGGGTCGTTTGGCTCCAGTGTGAAAAAAATTTGCTTGGGTCGGCGGAGTTGGTTTGTACATCCCTCTCGCCTCAAGCCTTTCATCACGCTGCGTGAATTCATCCCATCTACACTACACAGGGGCCAAGTGTCAGATGTGTCTGGCGAGTTGAGGTGTGTACCCACTGAGGTTGGTCCTCAGGGGAGTCATGTGATCCCATCCTCAAATGCCGCACGTTTAACATCCCCCAAGCCGCCACCTGCGCCGTCTTAACAAGCTTCGGGAGCGGAAGGCTCGTCTGCCCGGCGACTGCTTTTTGCTCGATGGGACATTTTGAAATCCCCCTGCGACCCGCGAGGAGAGTACGCCCACCTTTCCTGGTAGCCTGGCCACAAGGACTCGATCAAAGACTCATCGGTTTTGTATATATTGTATATATTGTATAGATGGGTTGAAGTATTTATTTGTTGGTGCACACTAACGGGTTGTTTGTTTTGTTCTTTTATTGAAGGGTGAGTTGACAAAGGGGCCCCAAGTGAGGGCTAGGGGGGTCACGTGGTTGGGATCCAGATCCTGCTCGAGGATTCTGTAAGGTGGTCGTGACCAAGGGTGGAGCCAGCCACGCCGCAGAGAATATAAGCCGGGTCCCGAGAGGGACCAGGGTTGTTGTTGTTGTTGTTGTTCATCCTGGAAGAAACATTCGTCGACGGTCTACGTTCTATGATCTACGTTCTCCATTCAACGAGTCTCCAACACGTGTACCTGGACCCGAGCTGTTGGTCCCGGTCTGTAGTAGCTAGTTACGTTGTAATTAGTGTAGTTAGCCTGGTGGTCACCACCATAGGTTGTTATTCTAAGGGGAAGTTACCCTGTGTGTTGGAGTTAAATAAATGTGTTGCCTCCAAGTCTACGTCTGCGACTCAGTTGAACTCACTACACATTTACAACTTAGAGCATTATTACTACAGCTATCAGTCAGCCCTGATGGTTTCCACCTTATCACTCCACAATTAGTTTGTCCCAATCTCGTCCACCTTGTTCTTTGTGCATCCCCGGGCAAGCGCGGAGATCGCGTGCCGTGCTCCCCTAATATACCCCCTTGGCCCCGCCCCTATCAGACAGTGCCCCCACTCCACTGTGGCAAGTGTATTGTTTATTGGATAATGTATTATCATCAATACAGTACCTTTCGGCCACCTGTTTCTAATTATATCAAAGTGTACGCTCTAGAACTTTCTCTTTACAGTCCCCTACACAAATACAATGTCACTGCTTATAGTCAACACATCTTCTATCCTCTCACATATATTCCTTCTGCATTCTCCAATCCGTACTCACCAACAACGTGAATTATGATGAAAAAGCAACAATCGACAACTCACTTGGCATTGAAAAACCCTCTCCCAGCCTTGTTGTGATCAATTATTTTCCTGATCCTGTTCAGGTAATGCTATGAACAATTGTATATTTCTCTGTGCACTTGCACCATCCTGGATCCATGGTACCACCGTCAAATAATCATTGCAAATTCATCACCTTAATACAGCAGTGACATTTTTCCTACGGTGTTGAAGTAGACAGTGCCTCCAACTGATGAAGCAATTACATTTTGAGCATTCCAGATGTTGGCTCTACAGATATCCATAGATTTACAGACGTTCGGATTACGGAAATTCGCGTTCATGCAATTGACAAGTTATGGACATTTTTCTATTTACGAAATCGAATTTCCATGTTAACGAAATTTTACACGGCACACGCAATGAAAGCATCAAAGAAGAAGCACCCAGGAGGATGCGTCATCCATCCGCGACACTGTCACAGTATATCCCTACAGCTCACCAGTAACGCCTCACATCGCCTTTCTAGGCATTCCAACATGCAGATCGTTTGGTGAGTTCCCTTAAAAGTATGGATCCTTGCAGTCGCGAAAGCTTGAAATCTAGAATTAATTATTCGTCTTAAATTAGTTATTTTTCAATTTTCTTAACATTTATGTACTTTCTTATTATTTCTGATTTGTCAATATGTGAAGAATTTTTGGTTAGGAGTGGGGTGGAATGATTGCCTGAAACTCATCCCTAATTTTTTGTATTGAATATAATGGTAAAAGATTTTCTGATCACGAAATTTTGATAAAAAAATTGTGTTTGACTCAAGAACTCATCCATTTCTTAATTCGACGGATGCCAGTATTATGCATGGTGTTCTCAGGCTCATGTCTAATCTGACATTATCATGTTGGAGGACTTCTGACATCCGACTGACGACGTTCATGATGGTCATGGCCTTTCTTTTAGTGAACAGAAAAACACTTTGTATCAGTTCAATACTGTAAAATACAGTAATTGAGAAAAAAAGGCAATCGGAGGGGTAACTATCTCGTAAATATTAAAAATGAAATATCTTTGTTTAAAAGAGCCTGCGGCAGTGGCACCAGGTCAATGGCAATTATGAATGCCTATCATAGTTGGCACTTTCCAAGGAATAGCTCATGTTAATGTCCCACAAAGAGGTACTCATCAACTCCAGAGGGATGAAAGGATGATTCAGTACCTTATCGAGATATTATCTTATGATCTTTAATGCTAGCTTTCTGTCTTATTGGACCCCTCACCCTCCAAAAACTATTGACAATGGCCATCAAAATCATTTGGAACAATATGACATGGTTCAAACGAATAACTGCCCACTGGAAGCATTTCTGAAGACAACAGATGAATAATTTAGAGAATGCAGAAATCTCTTGTCAACCTTAATTCACTGTGTTCCACTAAATCTTCTCATCTCAACTATTTTTTTTCATCTGCTTCCTTTTTCCCTTCCATAATTTGGCCACCATTGCATTGTTAATGTTGACCTTACATCTGATGTGCTAGATAATCACCTGCTAACTCTAGTTGGCAGGTGATTATCTAGTTAGTTTTGTATATTGGATTTTTTACGGAAAAAAACTTTTTTTGCCGTTGGTCAGTTCCATTCTTTGTCCAATTTTAGCTCAAAAGAGAATGCGTCTTGCCTTGAATCTCGTTGAACATTTCACTCACAACGAGGCTGCTACAGAGAGCAATGCACATTATACTATCGGCAAGCCAATGTTTTATTCGTATATGTGACATTTAGTAAGATCAAGTGCAGATGCAAATGTAATTTCATTATTGTGCAGTCATTGATGACCTGGCTGAGGCCATGAAATATCTGCACTAGAAAAGTCGCTCAATAACAGGAAGCTGTCTTGATTCAGATGAAGGATATTGGCAGTACCAGCATCGCGCTCTGCCCTTGGAGCTGCCTGGCTACTGTTTTCATGCCTTCTTGACTGATAGCATGACTGAAATATTAATGGGGATGATATAACGCTCTAACGTTGTTCACGTCTCACAGCCGGAATACTGCCGACTGCTTCGCTCCTGACAAAGCGCTGATACACCGCTGGATCGAGTAGGATGGTCCTTGTGGCGAGGCTCTCAAAGTGGAAGATACCAAATCAGCTTCAACCCAATGGTGGTGTTTAGGAGAGCATTTATCTATGAGTATATATAGGCTGGCTGACAGATATGAAGTTATTCCTTCGGTGGTAATAAACAAGGACAATAATAATTGTTACCCTTTGTCATACCACTTATGGGTGAAGTCTTTCCATACTGGATAAGTCGTGGAGATTGTTTGACCATACTCCATCATGCTTGTCAACGTGGGTTGAATGACGAGAAGGCTCAAAGGCCAGTTTGCTTGATGGTAACTATGACTGAGAATCAAACTAAAGTGGTCTGATTCATATTGCAATGGCCAACCATTGTGCCACCGTTACACTCGTATGCATAAGTTAACAGGGAAAAAAAACTATACCATTTTTGTTACTGTGAATAAAATGACAAAATAACATTGCCACTTTGGTCAACTCGTCGTCTTGAAATTACGGAATGTACAAATCTAAAGTCTTAGGTATAATTGAGAGAAGGGTTTTGCTAGTTGGGCGATCTCAGAATGGGTAGCAGGTGGCAATCCTAATCAAATGCCATTTTTCATATTTCGTCTGTTTAGGTCTGTTGTAGACAAAAAACGGCCTGCGATGAAACATGTCCTCTATTCCGACATGTGTAAAGAAGCTCATTCGCAGGCTACATTTTCATGATGATTTATTTCACGATAACATATTTACAGGCGAGAGTACGACTCACACGTTTCACAAGGCTATAAATACCGCAGTCCTGGTGGTTTCTAATAGAGTAATATCGAAGTCTATATTGATGGTTTCCACCATGTAGATCTCCAACAGTCGGCCCCGATGTCGTCCACCTGCAGTTGTTCTTCAGTCCCCAAGGAATCAACCCATTTGCGGGCCTCGCTCCCCCTTATATACCCCTACGGCCACGCCCTGGTAACTCCCAGCACTTGCCCCCGGTAGATTCTATCAGCAAACTCTATCGTCATCTACTTCCCTTCTCTTCGATGGCAAAGCTTATAGTGGTGTCAGTGTTGATGGGTGGAGACAGGTACAGGGTACTTTACAGGGGAAGGTTCGTAAAAGTCGTATTCCTGCGTTGTAAATACTTTATCGTGAAATAAATCATCAAGAAATTGGAACCTGCAAAGGAGCTTCTTTACACATGTGATTGTAAGCCTGAGTACAATCTCACGTGTTGTTGCTGTAGAGTATTTTCATTTTACCAGTGGGTCAATGAGATAAGGGGATGGTGATTAAGGTACTGAGTGATAGGATGGGTGGGTCATTCTTGAGAGCATGAAAAAGTGCGTGAGTGAGGTTGACACAGTGAATGATCAGATGATTGTGTGAATGATCAGGTAAATATATGACTCATGAGGAGGGAGAGGGAGCATTTATGTAAGTCATAGAGTAAGGGAAGTGGGTGAGTTCATAATGGAGTGAGTGAGTACCAGTTTATTGAGTTGAACAAGGCGAGAACTAAAGCGACCAGGATGAGTCTCATTTGCAAGAGAGACCTGGATCACCCAAATGACCAAAGTTAAATAAAAACAGAGTTACAGTAATGAAAGCAAATATAAATAATACAAAACAACTGATACGTCACATGGGAAATCGACGTAATGGAGTTAAGGGATGATAGAATATGTGAGTAAGGTGCGACACGGATGTCCTCTGGCCCTTTCACGACTTAACATTTTTTTTGACTACGTAGTTTGAGACGATTTCCATGGATGTACCAGTAGAATTTATATCTGGTATAGATATAATGGGAGGCTGATCGATGCCCCAGTCCGGTCATGGTATGGTTCTCTATTGTTAAACCATATTATGAATGCGGATGATCTGGTGATTACTTCCCACTCTAAGGAGAAGTTGGAGACACTACAGCTAAACATGGAGCATGCTCCTAAATTATGGGCCGTTACCATCAGCATCACAAAAACAAATCACCTCCCTGGGTATTTTACATCATCAAAATGCTCCCCTCCCTCAATTCCCCATGTATTTTGGGGCAGTTGTGGAGAGAGTGGAGATATTTCCGTACTTGGGCAGTGTGCTGATGACCAACTTTGTTTCAGTAGCCGAGGTCTCACTTCTAATCATTCGAGCGGCATTATATTTTCATCAGCTGCTGAACACTGTGTGGAAGCTACCTGGCATGTCACTCCATACAAACCTTCATGTCTTCTGGACCGCAGTTATGCCCTCCCGTATCTCTCTCGAAAGGAACATCTGCGCTGGTTTGAAACATTTTGGTTAGCCCACGATCTATCCAGGGTTTAACCAGACTGGAATCTGTGAGGAGCTCAGATTCCTGGAATATCTGGACAAATGCCCATCTGTGGGGCTCCTCCAGCAAGCGAGGCTGCGTTGGTTGTTTCATGCAGTCCGTATGCACAGCCACGGCATCCCCAAGCAGCTTCAATTTGGCTGGATAGATGGTGCTAAATGGGCGTGGTACGGGCTAAAGAAGAGATGGACTGATGTGGTACAGAAAGATGTGGAGCTGATTGGACTCATTGATGACTGGTATCAGCAGTGTCACGATCGGCTTCTGTGGAGGAGGTTCATGAAAAGCGCTGCTGGGGAGGTGGAGGCAGTTGCCCTCCAGCTACAGCATAGGGCAGAGGAGCGAGGCTCAAAACAACGAGCAGAGCGCCAAACAACTGACACAAATAAAGTTGGCACAGTGGGGAGCACGGCTGTTGCATCTGCCCATCATTTTCCTAAGTCAATCCATGGCACCTGCGTCTATTACATGACCTCCTGCCAGCCAGCCTTCGACACTTCACGTGGCCTCAAAATGCACCGAGCATGGCACAAGTGCTGTGGTGACACTCTTTGATTCTATTGGATAAAGTCACGTAGGTAAAAAATAAAATAACAAAAATCACGACGTTTCGGCCACAACACAAGCGGCCTTCATCAGGTGAAGGGACGAGACTGTCTGGAGGACAGCGAAAGCTTTAAATCTGCTGTGGTGATGTCACCGCCACTTAGGGGTGAACGACGGTTGTTGCGTTGTTGTTGTGCGTGTGTGCACGGACGCATGTACGCCTGTGAGTCTCGTGTATGGAGAGAGAGAGGCAGCCGTGCGTTGTGCTGGCCCGTGTGCCATTCTGAGCTTCATAGGCGCTGCTCGCTAACAGCGCTTGCCCCAACATTCTGGTAAGGCTATACGGCGAATGATTGTCGCTGTTGTGTGTGTGTGTATGGACGTTCACCCCCCTCCCACCGCCCCCGTGTGTGCAGTTTTAGGGACTCATTACGCCCCCTCCCGACAAGCAGACCAGCATCCGGACTAAAGGTAAGTGACAATAAAAACAGATTTTTTTTTTCCATTTAAGTAACTTTATGTTTTGCTCACAATACAGTATTTATTACAGTGTTGCATGCAAATGTACGATATTTTGTCTTACATATGACTTTGACAATGTTTCCATCTTTTGCTGAACCGTGATAACATCTTAAAAAACTTACAGTATGTGGATTTAAATACAGTACACTATTGTATTCAGACTTATGAACCATTCGACTTACGGACAGTTCTCAGGAATGGAACCGCTAAGTTGTACTATTCGCTAACAGCACCTTCCATTGGTATGGTTGACTACATACAATGCAAAGAAAGTTAAATATAAATACATATATATTGTACAGCACTTTCCCCAAAAGTATGTTCATGTTCTATGGGGTATGTTTGTCTTGCTGAGTAATGTTTTAATTGGGGCAGTGTCATTTTCATAATTTCCCCAATGTTTTTACATGGCCGACTTGCGCGTCAGCAATTTTCGCACCCAATGGATAAATCTCTTCCTCTTCTTGGGCCTGGTGGCGGTGGTGGCAGAAGCGGCGGTGGAAGGGGCATCGGTGGCATCATGGTACATTTGAGACACGGCGCATTTCAATTCTTTCAGCTGGCTACTGAGATGAAGGTTCTCTTCATGCAGCCTCTTTTCCCCATGCCACATGTCCTCGTGACGCACCAGCTTCCCGCGTAGCCTAAACTGTTCCTGGCCTCTCTGCGGATCCAGGAAGTTCAACTCCGTAAGGTGGGCGTGCAGCGACCTCCGGAGATCTTTGTTTTCACAGCGCAGCGACATTTGCCGCTGTGCTGCATTGCAGTCTCGGAGAAAATTCGCATGGAGAGACTTGCTCTCCCTGCGAGGCACTCTCGTGGATTCCAGCTCCAACTGGCACTCTTTAAGCTGTTGAACCAGGCTCCTGTTCTCTCTCTGGAGAGTCTCTCGGTTCTCCATCAACTCCTCCTGCTGCTGCTGTAGCTCCAGACGGAGCATCTTGTTCTTCTGACAGAGCTCCACATTCTGTTGGCTCATCCTCTCCGTTTGCAGCGTCATGGTCTCGCGGTAAAAGTCTGAGATGGAAAGCGTAAAACGACGATAAATGAAGATCTCCATCCCAAGCATGGCCAAGACCAGAACGCCAACGATCAGCAGCACCATGCTCAGCTCGTGTTGACGGCACGCGGGACGGAAGGAAGTGTGAGACACGTCACGAAGGGGCGTGATATTTATACCAACGTCAATACCGGATGTAATGTACGCTATGACGTACCAGCCATCCCTGCCCACTTATTGTCAATCATTGCTCACCACGTGACTCCACGGCCCCGCCCCTAACCGTGCAGCTCCTCCCCCATACACTTCTTCCGCCTTCCCCACGTGACGCGAAGCGAGCCAATCAGGCGAGAGGCGGCGCGCGGTCGGCCCCGCGACCGCTTTCCGCCATTCTTGCAATGGGCGGCGGGGCCGCGCAGGGTGGTAGGGGGGCGGAGGGAGGCGGAGGGGAGGGGCCAGGATGGACGAGGGGGAGGGGCCAGGAGGGACGAGGGGGAGGAGCCAGGAGGGACGATGGGGAGGGGCCAGGAGCGGGAGGGGGGGAGCCTTGGCGCCGCTCTTGGGCCGCGAGGCCTCCCCCTGGGCCCGCGGCGCCACGCGGAGACCGCGACAGCAGCAGCAGGAGGTGGTGGTGGTGTTTGTGGTTGTAGGCACGGGAGAGGTGGTGGTGGTGTTTGTGGTTGTAGGCACGGGAGAGGTGGTGGTGGTGTTTGTGGTTGTAGGCACGGGAGAGGTGGTGGTGGTGTTTGTGGTTGTAGGCACGGGAGAGGTGGTGGTGGTGGTGTTTGTGGTTGTAGGCACGGGAGAGGTGGTGGTGGTGTTTGTGGTTGTAGGCACGGGAGAGGTGGTCACGGACAGGCGGTGAGTGCCGGGTGATGGAGGGGGGGTGAGGGAGTGGATTGCAGGGTGAGTGAGTTAATGAGGAGAATTAATAGGTGAGGAGGGTGAGTGAGTTGAAGGGTGAGGTGAGTGAGTGGGTGAGTGGTGAGTTCACGACAGGGAGATTGGGGCTGAGTGAGTGAACGCAGCGCACGGTAAATATCCCCTGAGAGCATTCGCAAGAGTTGGACATTGAGTGCCGCTGTCAGGGTCCACACGCAAATTACTCACTTGGCATGATATACAAATTAACCATTGTAAACGATAACTTTAAAAAAGTCCGCTATTAATCAGAACTAATGCGATGTGCATTTAGCATATTTGTAGCACTTTATAACCAACGTCAACATCGTCATTTAGAGTAACCATTAGTCCATACGTGTCACTTGCTAATAGTCCCCGGGTCAATCACAACTTTGCCGTGCGTGCAGGCTTTGTCTCTGGCTGCTCGCTAGGGCTGCGATGCCTTTCCATGCCACAAGATGACGTTCATTGCTCCTTCCACACCGCGACAATATTTACTGCAGTGTTCTATAACGCGGCAGTTGCGCTGCTGAAGAACACCGCGTTGTGTAAACTCCCTCGTTACAATGACTAATACAGGGTAAAGCACAGTCCGTGATAACAGCGTGAGATGCGTGTGTCGGCTGAACAAAGACTGAGGCGCGTGGGGAGCATCAGGAAGCATCCAGCAGCATCCCAATGCCTCGTGTGACGCTGTGCCCAGGCAGCCGTACAACCGCACATTCCTACTCGCGCGACGTGGTTCTGTTGACTCAATCGCGTTATATCCATTTAGCATCTGCGTTATAAAACGTGTTCCCTATTACATCCATCGTGCCATATCCAAATGGCGTTATGAAAACACGCGTTGAGGCAGAACGAACTCTATAAACTATTTTTATTTTACCAGGTGAGACCCACTGAGCTATGTGGCTGTTTTCCAGAAGCGACCTTTCCACAAATGATAGATCAGCTAAATGGCTAATCACGTTAGAAATGTGTAGCACCAGCCACAAATACTCTAGACATGGGATCCCCTTTGACAGGGTCAGTGTCTACTTAGATTCACTCACTCCGCCTATTGTCATGCGGCGTGCACAGCTGCGTCGTGACACTTGGTAGAGTGCTGTCTTTGAGGCAGAGAGCTTTACAACCGTGTGCAGTGGTTAATTTGCTTAACAGCTTTACACCGAACTCCTTGCTTGTGGTAAAACATGTTTGCGACTTTGCTGATCGAGAACTTTGCAGATTTAGATTCATAGTAACATGTACTTAGTGTGAGATGAACTTCCAAACAATTTCCTTTGCTCAACATCTTGCAATTAACGTATTTTTAAATGGTCAGCTTAAGTGATTCCGTGATGGTTATGTAACTTGACCATTAAGATAATCTATGGAGCACAATTATTTCAGTATTATTTGTCATAAGTAAACTTTAAACTGAACCCATATGTGATATTATATTGCCTGATTATTTTAATTTTTAATCTAGTCTACATGCTCTTCTGGGGATATTACCCCACATTTACCATTTATTGATGTTCCCTTTGACATTAGTAATTGGCATTGTCACACCATAGTAATTCATGGGCAATTATCTAATTCTCTCTGTGTCTATCTCTCTCTGCATCTGTCTGTGTGGGTATCTCTCTCTGCCGGTGTGTTTTTCTCTATATGCGTCTCTCGTGTGTCTCTTTGTGTGTGCCTCTCTCTGTGTGTGGATGTCTCTCGGTGTCTGTCTCTCTCTTTCCTTTTCCACGATGTGGTGTTGTATTTACATGCAAATTCTACCTCTAGCCCCGCCCACTTACCCTTGGGCTGAGCTTATGTCAAGCCAATATAACTTCGTGTTTCAGCAGCTTTCTCGCTATATTTTTCACCTGATGATGGTTGCTTGTGTTGTGATCGAAACGTCGTGATCTATTATTTTTTTCTACCTACGTGACTTTACCGAAAGAACCAAAGAGTATTGTGATTGTAATTTTGATAATGATCGTTGTGGTGGAGGTGGTGATATTGATGGTGGTGTTAACGATAGCGGTGATTTTGGTGGTTGTAATGGTGGTATTGATGGTGGTAATGGTGGTTGACTATTACCCCTCTCGTGTCCTTACTTCCACCACCAGGTTTAAGAATCTGCCGGTGTCTGTGCTGGAGGTGGACGTCTGGATATCTGTGCGGTCTGGAGCGGTGGACAATAGACTCCTGCAGCTCAACCAGGTGGACGCACTGGGCAGGGAGCAAGATGGTGGTGGCCTTAGAGACCCACTTACTCCCACAGAGAGCCATAGACTCACTCAGAGAGCACTCACACAGAGAGCCAAAGTCTCACTGACACAGAGCCATAGACTCACTCACATGGAGACACATAGACTCACTCAAACAGAGAACCATTGATTAACCCACACAGAGAACCAGAGTCACTCGCACAGACTCACACAGAGAGACATAGACTCACTGACGTAGAGGACTATATGCAGTACATCCTCGTCTTTTATGTAATGTGTTTCGCTTAGCGCACACCACACCCACTGTAACTCGAGTAGCACATGACGGACTGCTCTTATGAGTGGTGTGGGTGTTGGCAGCGTTGTTCTGTATTGCTGGGAGCTGATGCTGTACCGGTGCGCGCTGTGTTACGTGGCATGTCATCCTCTTCCTCAGCCTTTGTTCCAGCATCTGTGTGTAGTGTCATCTCACTCACTCCCTTATAGTTTTCACTCATCATATCTCCCTTTCATGTCCTTTGTATGTATATTGATGAATGTAACACAATTTTTTATTATTATTTGGCTGCTATAAATTTCCACGTCATAAGCTACTTCATTCATCTATAATTTGTGGCCAGTTCGCTTCTGAAATAGAAGCTAATAGCTTAGAGGGCTTTACTAGGTAAGATAAAAATATTTTATTTTTATTTTTTTGTGATTTGCTTACCTTTTCTATACTTTTCACTTCGATTGTGTTTTTGCATCGTTTGTTCTTGTAACTTTCTGTACCACCCCAACTGGAAATCTGTGAAAAAGGGCTTTTTAGATTCCTCCAGTATAAATAAAGATTATAATATAGATCTTCTACATATACACAACCCATTTAAAATAAACATAGAAAACAGTGTACTGTACTCTCAATTAATAATAATGAAAGTTATATTGTGCTAAAACGGAGCCTCCCCCTTTACCGTTTTTCCTTGTAGAAAAGTTTTCTGCTTGACGTAAAATAGCTTTAAGCAGCAATTTTCGACAACGCAACCCCCGCGTTAAGCAAGGATATGTTGTACTCACTTACACAGAGAGACATAGACTCAAACTTGATTTGGCACTTTCGTGACTGCAGGAATTACTCTTTGGTTATTTCGGTAAAGTCACGTAGACATAGACTCGCACAGAAAGCCATAAACTCACTCGAACAGAGAGACTTGGAGTCAATCACACAGAGCCATCGACTCATTCAAACACAGATGATGATAACAGATACCCATGAACTCACATTGAGACCCATGGACTCACACAGAGACCAGTAAACTTACCAGACCCGTAGACTCACAGAGACGCATAGACTTACAGAGAGGTATAGACTTACACAGAGACCCATAGACTTACAGAGAGGTAAAGACTTACACAGAGACCCATAGACTGGTGAGCGAGATTTGAACTCGGATCACCAGATTTGTAGCACAGCACATTCGCCGATACACTACCGTTCACCTTACACACTCACACACGCACTCACATGCTCACTCATTCACGCAACTAGACGCTCACTTACACATTCAATCAATCACTCAATCACTCACACACTCGCGTTTTATTTCATGTAGCAATATCTTCAGGAGCTAAATGTCAATTATTGAGGTCTGTTAAGATAAGCGAGTGTGTGTGGATGACATAGCAATAGTGGGTGAGTAGGTGAGTGAAGAGGTGAGCTCAGTAGCATGTTGCAGGTCTTCCCCAGGACAAGGCGGGTCATATTTAGGGTGTGTAACATGTTGATTGACTGGGTTGAGTGTTGTGTTTGTGAGCGAGTAGGTGAGCTCACTCGAATGACGCAGGTCTCGCCCAGCGTTTTCCAATCAAAGATTAAACAGATGAATGAGTGGTGGGATTTTTGTTATTGTTTTCAGGTGAGCAGCACCACCTTAACACAAATATCTGTATTACACCTTCATCCATGTAATAGCTGTGTCCGTCTTACACCTCCATTTTCTTAGAAGCCTCTGGATTTGACATAGGGCATCATTTCTGTGTGTGTGTCTGTGTGACCCAGTTCTGGACCTTCCCTCGGTCGACTCACCCTCTAAAGAGTACCTGGTGCAGTGTCTATAATAAACATCAGCAATTGGGAGAGACAAAGGTGGCCGCGTGCATGGTGTTGGCCACATCACATCCCCACAGCGGATTTTGGTGAACCATCAAACAAAGACGGTCGCTGCATCGCGCTTTCAGAAGAGCTTCTGCGGCCGTCTCGAACGCTCTTCCTTCTGATATCAGGAAGCCACTGGAGCTGTGCACTTTTACATCTTGATTGAAAACTAATTTCTTTAGAACTACTTTTTGTGCTGAGTTTGATGTCCTTCCCCTGCACCTCCGATTAGCACGGTTGGCTACGTTCCGTGCCAAAGAAGTTCAGCATACAAAATACATACCACCCCCTCGTGTGTTCCACAGCACAAGGATCCACAACTTGCCCTAACACGTCTATTGAGGCTACTTTGGTGACCTGTGTGGGTGCATAATTAATTCTCATTATTTAATGAAATGGCCTTCATCAACAAAGGACACGAGTCCATTGAGGGATGGGGACAGCGTGGGGCCCTTCGTGGAGCTGATTCTCACAACGGCGGAGGAAGAGTTGGAGGGATGCAGCAGAGGAGGGGGTGGCACCGCACGATTTTCATGCTGAGAGTGAACGTGGCACTAGGAGAGGCTTCGGAGTTGGGCCTCCTCAGGGCGACTGGCGATAGAGTGGAGAAGTCGAGGTGAGAGTGACTCGGGGAATGGGGGTGAGGTGAGTCGAGGGGTGACTCGGGGAGTGAGATTAGTGGAGGGGTGACTAGGGGAGTGGGCGTGCACCTGATTATGCACGAATGTGAGTGGACTACCCATGCATTCATCATCATTATCTGCATCATCACCAGTGGTAAATCCACCTTCTGTGACCAGACCACCAAGATTATATGGCCTTCCAAATATACATAAAGAAGATACACCCTTCGTCCCATCGTCTCCCCTATCAACTCCCCCACCTACAAACTGGCTCGTTTTCTGTCTGATATCCTGCGACCTTTTACTGGAAAAAACACCTCTGCAGTACTAAACTCTACTCACCTGGTATCGACAATCAAGGGTATTTCCCTATCCCCAGACGACCTGCTTGCCAGTTTTGATGTGGCTTCCTTATTCACCAAAGTTCCTGTACTTGACACCATCACAATCATTGAAGACTTGGTTCATCAAGGACTGTATACTGATGTACCACCCCTGGTGAGACACTGCTTAACCAACACATACTTCACCTGGAATGGAACTTTCTACAAACAAACTGAGGGCACCCCAATGGGCTCCCCCCTATCTCCGGTTGTAGCCAACGTGTTCATGGAAAAAATTGAAACTGACGCCATCCAGACTGCCACTCTACGCCCGACCTTATGGAAGAGGTACGTGGATGACACTTTTGTCATCTGCCCACATGGCCTGCCTGCTCTAGGCCAATTCCTCGACCACATTAAGTCCATACACCCAGCCATCAGATTTACCATGGAAGTCGAAAAAGAAGGCAAGCTACCCTTTTTGGATGTCCTAATTAAAAGGAGACCTGATGGTTCAATGAGCCACTCTGTCTACAGGAAACCTACCCATGCGGATGCTACCTTAAAACCGGATTCCCACCACCATCCATCCTAGAAGAACTCCCTCATCAAGACTCTATACCATAGAGCCCAATGCATTTCCGACCAGGAACACATTACCAGTGAACTCAAGCACGTACACCAAGCTCTCAAGGGTAATGGTTACTCCGACTACACAATCCGCAAAGTCATCACTCCAGTCATGAAGAAGGATCCGCTTGAGGAGCCATTCAAAACCATCACTTTACCTTACATTGCGGGGGTCACAAAAAAGATCTCCAAAATCCTGAATAAAAACAAGATCCAGGTCCGATTCAACACAGTACATAAAATCCGTGATCTGGTTCCTTCTGTAAAAGATGCGATTCCAGACATACAGTACCCGGGTGTTTACAAACTAAGTTGCCTCTCAGTTTAACACGTAGGCTTTCGCGACCAATATTATTCATAATAAAGGTTTTTGGGTTAGATCGCGTTATTTTTAAATGTGTCGTATCCCTCCACCACCCGACATGGCCAATCAGCAAAAAAAGTGTCACATTGACAAAAGACAAATAATTCACTACTTTAGCCCACCGGTGTGTTGAAGAGTGAATCCACAACATTTACAGTTTGGGTACTATGTTTCGCTGGTAAGTATGGTTTTTAAAATTTTATTCAGTATCTCAGCGGAGACATAAAGGCCCCGCTCGGCCACCGACCCATCCTCTGGACCGGAGTCAACCCTGCCCCCCCCCCCCCCCCCCGACCGCCCTAGCCCACCCTGGGTAGCGGCCACTTCCATCGTTCCCTTGCGGCATCGCGCCCCATTTTCACCCGGTCCACCTCCACCACCCTTTCCAACAATCTCCTCGCAACATAACATGTCTCCAACGGGGACATCGGGGACCCCTCCAGCTCCTTCTTTCGTGCGTTCCACAGCGCCTCCTTTGTCGCTCCTATTACAGCCCACACCTGCTCCCTGTCCTCCCTCCCCACCCCCTGCAGCTCTCCCCACATGACGTCCCATGCCGTCACCCTCGACAGCGCGAAACGGGCCAGCAACGGCTTACTCCTCCTCCAGACCTCCTGGGCAAAAGGGCACGCCACCATCACATGCGCTGCAGTTTCGTCCACGTTGCAGCCCCTCAGGCACTTGGGGGTATGCGCCATTTGGCGGCTGTACAAGTTACCCCGCGTCTCCAACCTGTCCCGGACAGCCAGCCATGACAGGTCCCTCTGCTCCTTCGTGAGCGCTGCCGACAACACATTCCTCCAAATCTTCCCGTGCATCTCCCTCCTCGCACCGGCCACCTCGTCACAGGCCTCCTCCTTCTACGCCGCAGCCCGCACCTCCCTGGGAGCCCACCGGCCCCCCCACCAGTTCAGGCCATGCTGCCCGACGTAGCTCCCCACCACGTCGCTGACCCAGCGCCCCCGCCAGTCCAAAGGAGTGCTCCTTCCTATCCCAGTCATCCCGAGCCCCCGCAACCCGCAATTCAGTCGATACCTCATATAACACGCTGCCTTGCCCCGCGGCTCCGTAGAGAAGAACAGCCGCAGCGCATTGCAGACAAAAGTCGATTGCAGGGTATACCCCACATTTGGGGCACCCCTCCCCCCATTCCGGACCTGCAGACACACCACGGCCCTCCTCACCCTCTCCATCCCTTCCCCCCAGATAAACCTGAAAATCGCCGAGGTCAAGGCCTTAGCCTCCCTCCCACCTGGCGGGAAAACCTGCGCCAAGTAGTTTAGGGATGGTAATATATCTGTCTTTACCACCATAATCCTACCGGCCATCGTGAGCTGCCTCCCAGCCCACTTACCGAGACAGAATCTGCTGGTGTCTGTGCTGGAGGTGGACGTCGGATATCTGTGCGGTCTGGAGCGGTGGACAATAGACTTCTGCAGCTCAACCAGGTGGACGCACTGGGCAGGGGGCAAGATGGTGGTGCCCTTAGAGACCCACTTACTCCGACAGCCATAGACTCACTCACAGAGTACACTCACACAGAGAGCCAAAGTCTCACTGACACAGAGCCATAGGCTCACTCACATGGAGACACATAGACTCACTCACACAGAGAACCATTGATTAACTCATTGTTTTTTTCGGTAAGTCACGTATGTAGAAATGCCATAAAATATATTAAATTAAATCAATCACGACGTTTCGACCGCAACAAAAGCGATCTTCATCAGGTGTAAAAACAAATAGCACATAGGGTGACATCAGCGCAACACATAGCGTTAAACTGCACGGAGGTAAATACAACAAGAAGATGAGAAACGAGAATTCAAAAAACCTAAGAAAAATTTACGTGATGCAATACCAGTCGGCCAACGACACAGTTAGACACTTGCCTGGCAGACCACGAATTTCAGAAGAGTGCTAAATTTCGTGTTCATCCTCTGGGTTGAACATACCACCATAGACAGAGTGAACAAATACGAGGTATAAGATAGCAGAAATACATATACAGGGACACAAGAGGTAAGAAGAGGAAAGATGGACAGAGAAGCAAGAAAAAAGGGGCCGGAGGGATGAACAGACAGAGGCTTAAAATAAGTAGCAGAGGTGGGGGGAGGGGCCGAAGAAAGCAAGGGGCACGGCAGCAACAGAAGAGGGGGGAGGGGCAGGAAAATGTAAGGGGGCGCAATTAGTTTAGTACAGAATTGTAAAGGTAACTTCCCCGTAGAAGTGTGTTAATAAAGAATTAAAGCTTTCGTGACTGCATAAATTACTCATTGTTTTTTTCGGTAAAGTCACTAATGTAGGAATACCATAAAATTATATTAAAATAAATCAATCACGACGTTTCGACCGCAACACAAGCGATCTTGCAACACAAGATCTTGCAACACAAGATCGCTTGTGTTGCGGTCGAAACGTCGTGACTGATTTATTTTAATATAATTTTATGGTATTTCTACATACGTGACTTTACCGAAAAAAACAATGAGTAATTTATGCAGTCACGAAAGCTTTAATTCTTTATTAACACACTTCTACGGGGAAGTTACCTTTACAATTCTGTACTAAACTAATTGCGCCCCCTTACATTTTCCTGCCCCTCCCTCTTCTGCTGCTGCCGTGCCCCTTGGTTTCTTTGGCCCCTCCCCCTCCCCCCACCTCTACTACTTATTTTAAGCCTCTGTCTGTTCATCCATCCGGCCCCTTTTTTCTTGCTTCTCTGTCCGTCTTTCCTCTTCTTACCTCTTGTGTCCCTGTATATGTATTTCTGCTATCTTATACCTCGTATTTGTTCACTCTGTCTATGCTGGTATGTTCAACCCAGAGGATGAACACGAAATTTAGCACTCTTCTGAAATTCGTGGTCTGCCAGGCAAGTGTCTAACTGTGTCGCTGGCCAACTGGTTTTGCATCACTTAAATTTTTCTTAGGTTTTTGAATTCTCGTTTCTCATCTTCTTGTTGTATTTACCTCCGTGCAGTTTAACGCTCTCTATGTGTTGCGTTGATGTCACCCTATGTGCTATTTGTTTTTACACCTGATGAAGATTGATTTATTGATTTCTTTTAATATTTTATGGTATTTCTACATACGTGACTTTACCGAAAAAAACAATGAGTTAATCAATGGTTCTCTGTGTGAGTGAGTCTATGTGTCTCCATGTGAGTGAGCCTATGGCTCTGTGTCAGTGAGACTTTGGCTCTCTGTGTGAGTGTACTCTGTGAGTGAGTCTATGGCTCTCTGTGGGAGTAAGTGGGTCTCTAAGGCCACCACCATCTTGCCCCCTGCCCAGTGCGTCCACCTGGTTGAGATGCAGAAGTCTATTGTCCACCGCTCCAGACCGCACAGATATCCGACGTCCACCTCCAGCACAGACACCAGCAGATTCTTAAACCTGGTGGTGGAAGTAAGGACACGAGAGGGGTAATAGTCAACCACCATTACCACCATCAATACCACCATTACAACCACCAAAATCACCGCTATCATTAACACCACCATCACTATCACCACCTCCACCACAACGATCACAATCAAAATTACAATCACAATACTCTTTGGTTCTTTCTGTAAAGTCACGTAGGTAGAAAAAATAATAGATCACGACGTTTCGATCGCAACACAAGCAACCATCATCAGGTGAAAAAATATAGCGAGAAAGCTGCTGAAACACGAAGTTATATTGGCTTGAGATAAGCTCAGCCCAAGGGTAAGTGGGAAGGGGCTAGAGGTAGAATTTGCATGTAAATACAACACCACATCGTGGAAAAGGAAAGAGAGAGACAGACACCGAGAGACATCCACACACAGAGAGAGGCACACACAAAGAGACACACGAGAGACGCATATAGAGAAAAACACACCGGCAGAGAGAGACACCCACACAGGTAGATGCAGAGAAAGATAGACACAGAGAGAATTACATAATTATCCATGAATTACTATGGTGTGACAATGCCAATTAACAATGTCAAAGGGAACATCAATGAATGGTAAATGTGGGGTAATATCCCCAGAAGAGCATGTAGACTACATTAAAAAATAAAATAATCAGGCAATATAATATCACATATGGGTTCAGTTTAAAGTCTACTTATGAAAAATAATCCTGAAATAATTGTGCACCATAGATAATCTTAATGGTCAAGTTACATAAACATCACGGAATCACTTAAGCTGACCATTTAAAAAGACATTAATTCCAAGATGTTGAGCAAAGGAAATTGTTTGGAAGTTCATCTCACACCAAGTACATGTTACTATAAATCTAAATCTGCATAGTTCTCAATCAGCAAAGTCGCAAACATGTTTTACCACAAGCAAGGAGTTCAGTGTAAAGCTGTGAAGCAAATTAACCACTGCACACGGTTTTAAAGCTCTCTGCCTCAAAGACAGCACTCTACCAAGTGTCAAGACGCAGCTGCACACGCCACATGACAATAGGCGGAGTGAGTGAATCTAAGTAGATACTGACCCTGTCAAAGGGGATCCCATGTCTAGAGTATTTGTGGCTGGTGCTACACATTTCTAACGTGATTAGCCATTTAGCTGATCTATCATTTGTGGACAGGTCGCTTCTGGAAAACAGCCACATAGCTCAGTGGGTCTCACCTGGTAAAATAAAAATAGTTTATAGAGTTCGTTCTGCCTCAACGCATGTTTTCATAACGCCAATTGGATATGGCACGATGGATGTATTAGGGAACACGTTTTATAACGCGGATGCTAAGTGGATATAACGCGATTGAGTCAACAGAACCACGTCGCGCGAGTAGGAATGTGCGGTTGTACGGCTGCCTGGGCACAGCGTCACACGAGGCATTGGGATGCTGCTGGATGCTTCCTGATGCTCCCCACGCGCCTCGGTCTTTGTTCAGCCGACACACGCATCTCACGCTGTTATCACGGACTGTGCTTTACCCTGTATTAGTCATTGTAACGAGGGAGTTTACACAACGCGGTGTTATTCAGCAACGCAACTACCGCGTTATAGAACACTGCAGTAAATATTGTCGCGGTGTGGAAGGAGCAATGAACGTCATCTTGTGGCATGGAAAGGCATCGCAGCCCTAGCGAGCAGCCAGAGACAAAGCCTGCACGCACGGCAAAGTTGTGATTGACCCGGGGACTATTATCAAGTGACACGTATGGACTAATGGTTACTCTAAATGACGATGTTGACGTTGGTTAACGTGCTACAAATATGCTGAACGCACATCGCATTAGCTCTGACTAATAGCGTACTTTTTTAAAAATTATCGTTTACAATTGTTAATTTGTATATCATGCCAAGTGAGTAATTTGCGTGTGGACCCTGACAGCGGCACTCAATGTCCAACTCTTGCGAATGCTCTCAGGGGATCTTTACCGTGCGCTGCGTTCACTCACTCAGCCCCAATCTCCCTGTCGTGAACTCACCACTCACCCACTCACTCACCTCACCCTTCAACTCACTCACCCTCCTCACCTATTAATTCTCCTCATTAACTCACTCACCCTGCAATCCACTCCCTCACCCCCCCTCCATCACCCGGCACTCACCGCCTGTCCGTGACCACCTCTCCCGTGCCTACAACCACAAACACCACCACCACCTCTCCCGTGCCTACAACCACAAACACCACCACCACCTCTCCCGTGCCTACAACCACAAACACCACCACCACCTCTCCCGTGCCTACAACCACAAACACCACCACCACCTCTCCCGTGCCTACAACCACAAACACCACCACCACCTCTCCCGTGCCTACAACCACAAACACCACCACCACCTCTCCCGTGCCTACAACCACAAACACCACCACCACCTCTCCCGTGCCTACAACCACAAACACCACCACCACCACCACCTGCTGCTGCTGCTGTCGCGGTCTCCGCGTGGCGCCGCGGGCCCAGGGGGAGGCCTCGCGGCCCAAGAGCGGCGCCACGGCTCCCCCCCTCCCGCTCCTGGCTCCTCCCCTCCCGCTCCTGGCTCCTCCCGCTCCTGGCCCCTCCCCCTCGTCCCTCCTGGCCCCTCCCCCTCGTCCCTCCTGGCCCCTCCCCCTCGTCCCTCCTGGCCCCTCCCCCTCGTTCCTCCTGGCCCCTCCCCCTCGTCCCTCCTGGCCCCTCCCCCTCGTTCCAACTGGCCCCTCCCCCTCGTCCCTGCTGGCCCCTCCCCCTAGTCCCTCCTCCTCCCGCTCGCGACGTGGAGTGATCTCGCCCCCCCACCGCCCATCGCGTCGCCTCTCGCGTGATTGGCTCGCTTCGCGTCACGTGGGGAAGGCGGAAAAGGAGTATGGGGGAGGAGCTGCGCTGTTAGGGGCGGGGCCGTGGAGTCACGTGGTTGGCAATGATTGACAATAAGTGGGCAGGGATGGCTGTTACGTCAACGTGTACGTCACATCCGGTAAAGAAGATATAAATAACCGCCCTTCGTGACGTGCCTCACACTTGCTTCTGTCCTGCGTGCCGTCAACACGAGCTGAGCATGGCGCTGCTGATCGTTGGCGTTCTGCTCTTGGCCCTGCTTGGGATGGAGATCTTCATTTATCTTCGTTGTACGCTTTCCATCTCAGACTTTCACCGCGAGACCACGACGCTGCAAACGGAGAGGATGGGCCAGCAGAATGTGGAGCTCTGTCAGGGGAACAAGACGCCCCATCTGAAGCTACAGTATCAGCAGGAGGAGTTGATGGATAACCGAGAGACTCTCCAGAGAGAGAACAGGGGCCTGGTTCAACAGCTTAAAGAGCGCCAGTTAGAGCTGGAGTCCACGAGAGTGCCTGGCTGCGAGCGTGCGTCTCTCCGTGCGGATTTTCTCCGAGACTGCAATGCAGCACAGCGGCAAATGTCGCTGCGCTGTAAAAAGGAAGGTCTCCGTAGGTCGCTGCGCATCCACCTGAGGGAGTTGAACTTCCTGAATCCACAGAGAGGGCAGGAGCAGTTTAGGCTGCGCGGGAAGCTGGCGCGTCACGAGGAAAAGTGGCACGGCGAAGTGCAGATGCGCAAAGAGTGCCGGCATCTCAATAGACAGCTGAAAGAGCTGAAATGCGCCATTTCTCAAATTTACAAAGATGCCACCACCACCAACGCCACTGCCACCGCCGCTGCCACAGCTGCCACCACCGCCACCAAGCCCAAGAAATGAAGAGATATATTAATTGGGTCCGAAAATGGCTGAAACGCAAGTCGACCATTTAAAAACATTGGGGCAATTTTGAAAATGACAGCGCCCCAATTAAAACATTATTCACAAAGACAAACGTTCCCCGTATAGATTCAAGAGACTATTGGGGCAAGTGCTATTAGCAAGGAGCAGCACCTAAGAAGGCCTCCACAATACAATCACAAGCACAAACACAAAGGTCCCCCATGTAGCCTCAACACTGTTGGGGAAAGTGTTGTACAATATATATTTATCTATGTTTAACTTATTTTGCATCACATGTAGTCAACCATACCAATGGGAGATGTTGTTAATGAATAGTACAACTTTTGGATTCCATTACAGAGAATCGTTAATGAGTCGAACAGTTCATAAGTCTGAATAAAATAGTGTACTGTATTTAAATTCACATACTGGAAGTGTTGTAAAATGTATTACGGTTTAACAAAAATTTTGAAGCATTGTTAAAGTCATAACACGGAATATTATACATTTGCAAATAATACTGTAATAAATACTGTATGGTAAACAAAAAATAAAGTTACGTAAATAGGACAAAAAATATGTTTTTAATGTCACTTACCTTGAGTCTGGATGTGGGACCTTTTGTCGGGAGGGGGCATAATGAGTCCCCATAACTGCACACGGGAGGGTTGGGGGTGAACGCCCGCAAGCACACACACACAACAGCGACAGTCATCCCCC
Organism: Petromyzon marinus; assembly: GCF_048934315.1. Lineage (NCBI taxonomy): Eukaryota > Metazoa > Chordata > Hyperoartia > Petromyzontiformes > Petromyzontidae > Petromyzon > Petromyzon marinus. The sequence goes on from NW_027423213.1 coordinate 922,627, forward strand.
GAATAGCCTAACCAGAATGTTGGGGCAAGTGCTGTTAGCCAGCAGCGCCTATGAAGGCTGGAATGTCGCACGAGGGGGTGCGTGGACAGCACCACGCCCGGCTGCCTTTGTCTCGCCAGTGGTGATATTTACACACCACACCAGGCACTTATTTGAGGCTGAGTCAATCGACGGAAAGCCCAGCAACCATTAATATAATCGTTAAAGGTGTTGGTTGTGAGTGGGAATCGAACTGGGATCGGTGGGATGGTAGACAGTGTTCACCATTGCACTATCTCTCCCCACACACACACTCACAGGGGTATATGCGTCCGTGCACACACGCACAACAAGAAGACAATATTCGCCGTTTGCCCCTAAGTGGCAGTGACATCACCACAGCGCTTTTGTGCGGTGCTTGGTGCATTTTGAGGTCACTTGAAGTGTCGAAGGATGGCTGGCAGGAAGTCATGAATAGACACAGGTACCATGGGTTGACTTAAGGTGATGACGGGCAGATGCAAAAGCCGTGCTCCCCACTGTGCCAAATTTCAGTGTTTCAGTCGTATAGCGCTCTGCTCATTGTTATGAGTGTCGCTCCGCTGCCCTACGCTATTGCTGGAGTGCAACTGCCTCCACCTCCCCAGTAGAGTCTTTGATGAACCTCCTCCACATAGGCCTATCGCGACACTGCTGCTACCAGTCATCAGCAAGTTCAATCAGCTCCACATCCTTCTGTACCACATCAGTCCATCTCTTCTGTAGCCCATGCCGCGCCTGTTTAGCATGATCTATCCGCCCAAATTGAAGCTGCTTGGGGATGCGGTGACAGTGCATATAGACTTCATGACCCAGCCAATGGAGCCTGACTTGCCGGAAGAGCCCACTGATGAGCCTTTGTCCAGATATTTCAGGAAATTTTGGCCTCCTCACAAAGTCCAGTCTGGTTAAACCCTGGATAGATCGTAGGCAGGCTAGACCAAATGTTTCAAACCATTGCAGATAATCCTATAGAGAGAAATAAGGGAAGGCATAACTGTGGTCCAGAAGACATGAAGGTTTGTATGGAGTAACAGATCAGGTAGCTTCCATACAATGTTACACAGCTGATGAAAATATAATGCCGCTCGAATGAATCGAAGTGAGACCTCGGCTCCCAAAACAGAGTTGGTCATGAGCACACTGCCCAAGTACGGAAATATCTCCACTCTCTCCACAACTGCCTCAAAATACATGGGGAATTGAGGGAGGGGAGCATTTTGATGATGTAAAATACCCAGGGAGGTGATTTGATTTTGTGGGGCTGATGGTAACGGCCCATATTTTAGTAGCATGTTCCGTGTTTAGATGGAGTGTCTCCAACTCCTTAGAGTGGGCAGTAATCACCAGATCATCCGCATTCATAATATGGTTTAACTATAGAGAGCCATACCATGACCGGACTCGTGCATCGATCAGCCTCCCATTATATCTATACCAGATATAAATTCTACTGGTACATCCATGGAAATCGTCTCATTACTAAGTAGTCAAAGAAAATGTTAAGTCGTGTAGGGGCCAGAGGACATCCATGTCGCACATTACTCACATATTCTATCATCCCTTAACTCCATTATATCGATTTCCCATGAGACACAGCAGTTGTTTTTCTATTGTTTATATATGCTTTTCATTACTGTAACTCTGTGTTTTTATTTAGCTTTTGTTATTTTGGTGATCCAGGTCTCTCTTGCAAATGAGAATCATCCTAGTCTCTTTAGTTCTCGCCTGTTTTAACTAAATAAATTACTACTTACTCCATTATGAACTCACCCACTTCCCTTACTTTATGACGCACATAAATACGTCCTCTCCTTCCTCATGAGTCATATATTGACCTGATAACTCAGGCAACCACCTGATCATTCACTGTGCCAACATCACTCACGCACTATTTCACAATCTCACCAATGACCTACTCATCCCATCACTCACTACCTTACTCACCATCCGCTTCCCTCATTGACCCACTGGTAAAATGGAAATACGCAGTCTAACACTCACGTGTTTAAAGAAGCTCCTTCGCAGGTTAGATTGTCTAGATGATTTATTTCACGATAACGTATTTACAACGCAAAAGTACGACTCACATGAACCTTCCCTCGTACAGTACCCTGCATCTGTTCCACCCATCAATACTGACACCACTATATCCTTTGCCATCTAAGAGAAAGGACGTAGAAGACGGTTGAGTCTGCTGGAAGAATGTACCAAGGAAACTGCTGCAAGCTGCCAGGGCGAGGCTGCGTGGGTAGAAAAGGGAGAGCGAGGCCCGCAATTGGGGCGCTAGCTCGGAGACTGAAGGACGACTGCAGGTGGATGACATCGGGGCCGACTGTTGTACATGGTGGAAACCATTAAGAAAGATTGTTCGAGATGAATGTAGTGGAAAACACTGGGGCTGCAGATAGTCATACCCTTGTGAAGCGTGTGAGTTGCACTCTCTTCTCAAAAATGGAACCTGCAAAGAAGCTTCTGGTGGCAGTGGTGGGATACAGTCTACAAGTTCAAGAAGGAAGACCCGCCGAAGAGCTCCTGCAGAGAACGAGTTATCAACCCTAAGCGCTCCAGGTTTTTCAAACTCGGCAAATGGCTGGAGTGAGAGCCGGACCCCGTTGGCAGCCAAGTTCCCGATGGAAGTGGATGCTCCGCCAAAGACCCAAGAACCAGCATCGCCGAACAAAGAAAATTGGCGGCAGCTGTTGGACAGGTTGGACCACCTTACCTCAGTGGTGGATCGACTGATAATTTCGATGATGAAGAAAAGAGAAGAGGAAGGAACAGGTAGTGCGCGGCTGAAGCCAGATCCATCTCCACCATGGACCGCAATGGCGAGGAGAAAGCGCCATAGGGCAGCAGCCATCGCTTCCCCCCGTCGAGCAGCAGGCGGGAACCAATCAAATGACTCAACCACAACTAGAAGCTGTTCAACAGACCTTGACCACCATGCATAAAAATACGGGAGGTGATTGTATTGCATTCATCAAAAGATTTGAAGCAGCTGTCAGAGTCAGCCGATTGATTGACGATGAAGTGCTACGACTGCTGCCTACGGTGTTGGATGACAGAGCACTATTGGCCTTCTTTATGATCCCGGAAAATCAACCTGCCACAACCCAACAAGGTTGTCAAGGGATGGCCGATGTTTTCTGTCCTGCGTCCAGCGCAAGGCAGCAATTTTCATCCTGGAGAAGAGGAGATAGCGAGCCACTGATGGCTTATAGAAGTACCTTGCATGCGGTTGCAGATGTGGCATTTCCAAGGATGGACATGACAACCTGAGACGTGCTAGTGGCGCAGCGGCTACAAATTCTCCTCTATCAAAGTGGCATTACATTGCCGATTTTGCCAGAGAGTGAGCAAACTTCAATGTAGTTTGCTAAATGCCTCTGGGCACACACAGATCCCAGGGCACCATGTGAAGTAGCAGCCCATGTGACAAGGGTGATGGAGAATGGAGGAACAGGAGGACCAACGGAGCCAACAGGGACAGCAACAACAGGGACCGCCGCAATGCCCAGCATGGAGGGTGATCTGCAGGCGACCTTGGAAGAGATGGCTGTGGCCATCCAGGGGTTCAACGATTCAAGGTGTCAACTACAGCATCAGCGACCATGGCACAACCACGGAGGAATTCAGGACCATGCGGTGATGTACTGCTACCACTGCGGGAGGTCGGGCCACATCGCGAGAGGTTGCCGAGGGGAAGTCATCCCGAGACAACCAAGAAACACCCAGGCGTGTCGCCTGTACACCCAGCCAGATCACACGTGCACCTCATTTCCAAAACCCTCATCACCAACATCACTAGCACACCACTCGATCACATCGACCTGGAGTGAAACAACAGGGAAAATTCGGCCAACATCTCGGGCTAAGTGGAAAAAGTTAGTGAGATCGGTCGTAGCAGCAGCGACAGGAGCAGCATGGTGTAAACCGACCCTCCCTGACTCGCCGAGACAGGTGATGTCAATAAACACAGCAACTATATAAAATGATGTACCACCCACAGATCATGATCTTGGGCTGATAAGGACCGAATGAATCCGATTGCAAAAACAGGATGAAATTATACAGTCATTGGCTGCACAGGCAGCTGAATGTGCTCAAACTGGTCAAAATGGGGAGCCATTCATCCCATGGCGAGGACTCCTGATGAGGTGGGACATGAAGATGCAGCGTTGTTGCCTAGTGGTGCAAAAACCCTTGCAAAAACAGTTGCTACTAGAAGTGCATGCCAAACAATAAATGCACTTGGGCCACCGAAACACATTGCTCACACTGCAGGCTCGATATTTTTGGCCAGTGATGTCAAAAGATGTACGTGAGCGGGTAATCATTGTCAGGAGTGTGCAAAAAGGAAACCTGCTCCCCATCCTATACAGCCTCCACTGCAGTCGATCGCAGTGGTGAGGGTAAACGAACTAGTAGCGTTGGATATCCTGGGTGCATTTCCTAAAACAGCAAGGATAAAATAAATATTTGCTCGAGGGGATGGTGTATTGCACACACTGGCTCGTTGCATGGCCGATAAATGACCAAACGGCTGCAATAATAGCAGAAGCCTTTCTCCATGGCTATGTATTGGACAAGGGCCCCACTGAGAAACGTCTAGCAGGCCAGGGTCAGAATTTTTCTACTAACCTGTTGCGAGAGGTTTGTAATATCGTGGGCACTAAGAAAATTCGAACGCCACCATACCACCTGCAGTGTGATGGACAAGTAGATAGGCTTAACCGCACGCTGTCCGCAATGTTGTGCCATGTTGTAAATGGTGATCAGATGGACTGGGACTTGCACATCCCAGGGGTCCTAGGGGCATATTGTAGAGTGCCACATGCATCGGCCGGGCTCTTCCCCTTCTTTTTGATGTATGGGAGAGACCCTGAGCCACCTATTGAGGACCAACTGGTGGCTTTCCCTGCTAAAGTTGTGTCGTCACCAGCCTCCCTCAGACTGCCACTAAAAAAGCTCTGTGAAGCTCGTGAAGCCGCGATAGCAGAGTCAGGCAGATCGCAAATAGCAAACAAACGGTTGCGGAAATGAACGGAGACGCCTGTACCCTTTGAACAGGGTGATCGGGCCTGGTTACACTGTCCTGAGGTCCGGGTTAGAAAATCCGCCAAACTACACCATCCTTGGCAAAGCCCAGTGGAATTGTTAAAATCCTCTGCCCGCAAAGTGTTCGCATCCAAATGGGACGCCAGAGATGGGTGGTTAATCCGAGTCGCCCTAAACCATATAGAGAACTGACGTCACAAGGGATCGTTCAGGCTCACAAAGCCGTGTCCAGGGGCGTCGTGATGAATGCCAGGGAGGGGAGCATCCTCCTCACAGAAATACTGCCCCCGCACTCTCCTCTCAGGATCGACCGGAATGAAGATGGCCACGATGAGGGAGGCCGACGGACTAATTTAGAGAGGTGCCGAGAAGGAGTGTCACCAGGTCGAATGTGCTGCTCGACCACACCTACAGTACATATTGATGGCTTGTTGTAAATGTAGGGCTAATGATGTTGCGTATTGTTTGCCTAAGAATGTACACCTTCAATAGGGCAGCCCACGTAAGAGTTTGGTGATGATACTGAATGGTCAAGTTGGGTTGTAATGCCTTCCCCCCCTTGATTCAAGCGCCTATGTTAAGCATTAACCCAGAGGTTAAATGTTTTGTACTCCATGCCCACATCACTGAATCCCGTGTGCGATCCCATTGATTCCCACATAGAGTTCCCTATTACTGGTAGGAACGAAGTTGTAAACTGAGTGTACCAGCCTGCAATAGATGAGTGTACCAGCTTGCAATAGATTAATGCGTCCGTCCGTCCCCTTTCAATACTTTAACGAAGTGAAATCTCGTGCTATTGGGGTGTAAAAATCAAATTGCGCAAAATTCCAATGTTCCTACCAGCCCACCCTGCAGGGACCTGTTAAATTAGAGTTTTAGCCGGGACAGATATTTTTATGGGCAGAAGAGGGTGATGTAGGGTACTGTACATGGCAAAAGTTATAGTGGTGTCAGTGGAGATGGGTGGAAACAGGTGCATGGTACCGTACGAGGGAAGGTTCGAGGTAGAAGATGGTAAAGTTTGCTGGAATAATCTTAAATTAAAGCTTTCATGAATGCAGGGATTCATACTCTTTGGTGGAGACGATAGCACAGAGTGGTGTACCTTCTTTATGACTCTGATATTTCCATCCTACCTGCCTATGTCAGCTGTTATTTCTGACTCTTTGTGTCTCTCTCTATGCCTCTCTCTTAGATCTCTCATGCTCACATGTCCTTTGGATTGCACTCTCATGCCTTTGGATTCCACCACTCTTCGATATTACTTTAACATGCTAATCTCTCACATTAACATAGCCCCTTTCATGCCCTCTATGAGGAGGCCGCTCTCCGTTCTTACATTTACATGCTAATTTCTCACATTAACATCACTCGCCCCGCCCACTTATTTATGGCCCTTGGGCTACACCCATTTCAAACTCTTTTAAACATTCTGCCTCAACAGCAGATCATGCTTTGCCATCTGATGACGGACGCTTGTGTTGCACCCGAAACGTCGTGATTTATTTCATTTTATACCTACGTGACTTTACCCGAAAGAACCAAAGAGTATGGAAGATACCAAGTCAGCTTCATCCCAATGGTGCTGTTTAGGCGAAAGTTTATCTATGAGTATATATAGGCTGACTGACAGGTATGAAGTTACTCCTTTGGTGTTAATATACAACAAAAACAATGATAAATGTATAACCATTGTCATGGGTGAAGTCTTCCCATACTGGATCAGTCATGGAGATTGTTTCACCATACGCCATCATGCTTTTCAACGTGGGTTGATAACGAAAAGGCTCATGGTCAGTTTGTTTGATGTTAACTATAACCGAGAATCAAACTCAAGTGGCCTGATTCATAGTGCAATGCACAAACCATTGTGCCACCGTTTCACTCGTATGTACAAGTTAACAGGGAAATTAAAAACTATGCCATGTTTTTTGTTTACTGTCAATAAAATGAGAAAATAACATTGCCACGTTGGTCAACCCGTCGTCTGAAAATTACGAGATGTACAAGTCAAAAGTCTTAGGTATAATGCAGACAAGGGTTTTGGTAGTTGGACGATTTCATAATGGGTTGCAGGTGACAATCCTAATCAAATGCCATTTTCAAGATCGTATGCATAAGTCTGTTGTAGACAAAAACAACGGCCTGCTGATAAAGCATGTCCTGCATTCTTACATGTGTAAAGAAGCTCCTTCGCAGGTTTCATTTTCTAGATGATTTATTCCCGACGATAACATATTTAAAAGGTGAGAGTGCAACTCACACGTTGCACAAGGCTATGACTATCTGCAGTCCCGGTGGTTTCTAATAGAGTAGATTAATCTCGAACAGTCTTTCTTGATGGTTTCCACCATGTTGATTTCCAACAGTCGGCCCCGATGTCATCCACCTGCAGTTGTTCTTCAGTCCCCAAGGCATCACCCCATTTGCGGGCCATGCTCCCCCTTATATACCCGCACGGCCACGCCCTGGTAACTTCCAGCAGTTTTCCCCGGTAGATTCTCTCAGCAGACTCTATTGTCTTCTACTTCACTTCTCTTGGATGGCAAAGTTTATAGTGGGGGCAGTGGAGATGGGTTGAAACAGGTACAGGTTACTGTACGGGGGAAGGTTCGTGTGAGTCGTACTCTTGCGTTGTAAATACGTTATCGTGAAATAAATCATCTATCAAATGGAACCTGCAAAGGAGCTTCTTTACACATGTGAGTGTAAGCCTGAGTACAATCTCACGTGTTGTTGCTGTCGAGTATTTTAATTTTACCAGTGGGTCAATGAGGGAAGGGGATGGTGATTAATGTAGTGATAGAATGGGTGGGTCATTCTTGAGAGCATGAAAAAGTGCGTGAGTGAGGTTGACACAGTGAATGATCGGGTGATTGTGTGATCAGGTAAATATATGACTCATGAGGAGAGGGAGTATTTACGTGAGTCATAGATTTAAGGAAGTGGGTAGGTTCATAATGGAGTGAGTACCAGTTTATTGAGTTGAACAAGGCGAGAACTAAAGCGACCATGATGAGTCTCATTTGCAAGAGAGACCTGGATCACCCAAATTACCAAAGCTAAATAAAACACAGAGTTACAGTAATTAAAGCAAATATACTATTTTCTTCTTTCGATAAAGCATATATAAACAATATAAAGACAACTGCTGTGTCTCATGGGAAATCGACGTAATGGAGCTAAGGGATGATAGAATGTGTGAGTAATGTGCGACATGGATGTCCTCTGGCCCCTACACGACTGAACATTTTCTTTGACTACGTAGTTTGAGACTATTTCCATGGATGTACCAGTAGAATTTATATCTGGTATAGATATAATGGGAGGCTGATCGATGCCCGAGCCGGTCATGGTATGAATCTCTATTGTTAAATCATATTATGAATGCGGATGACCTGGTGATTACTGCCCACTCTAAGGAGAAGTTGGAGACACTAAAGCCAAACATGAAGCATGCTACTAAAATATGGGCCGTTACCATCAGCCCCACGAAAACAAATCACCTCCCTGGGTATTTTACATCATAAAAATGCTCCCTTCCTCAATTCCTCATGTATTTGGGGCACCTGAGGAGAGAGTGGAGTGGGCAGTGTGCTGATGATCATCTCCGTTTTGGGAGCTGAGGTCTCATTTCAAATAATTCGAGCAGCATTATATTTTCATCAGCTGCTCAACACAGTGTGGAAGCTACCTGGCATGCCACTCCATACAAATCTTCATGTCTTCTCGGCCAAAGTTATACCCTCCCTTTTCTCTCTCGAAAGGAACATTTAGGTTAGCTTGCCCACGATCTATCCAGGGTTTAACCAGACTGGACTTTATGAGCTCACAGATTCCTAGAATATCTGGACAAATGCCCATCTGTGGGCTCCTCCAGTAAGCGAGGCTGCGTTGATTGTGTCATGCAGTCCGTTTGTACAGCCACGGCATCCCCAAGCAGCTTCAATTTGGCTGGATAGATGGCGCTAAGTGGGCGTGGTACGGGCTAGAGAAGAGATGGACTGATGTGGTACAGAAGGATGTGGAGCTGATTGGACGTATTGATGACTGGTATCAGCAGTGTCATGATCGGCTTCTGTGGAGGAGGTTCATGAACGGCGCTACTGGGGAGGTGGAGGCAGTCGCCCTCCAGCAACAGCATAGGGCAGAGAAGAGAGGCTCAAAACAACGAGCATAGCGCCAAACAACTGAAACAAAGAAAGTTGGCACAGTGGGGAGCACGGCTGTTGCATCTGTCCATCATCTTCCTAAGTCAATCCATGGCACCTGCGTCTATTACATGACCTCCTGCCAGCCAGCCTTCGACACTTCACGTGGCCTCAAAATACATCGAGCATGGCACAAGTGCTGTGGTGATGTCACCGCCACTTAGGGGTGAACAATGGTTGTTGTGTTGTGCGTGTGTGCACGGACGCATGTACACCTGTGAGTCTCTTGTATGGAGAGAGAAAGATAGGCAGCTGGGCATGGTGCTGGCCCGTGTGCTATTCTAAGCTGCATAGGCGCTGCTCGCTAACAGCACTTGCCCCAACATTCTGGTAAGGCTATACGGCGAATGATTGTCGCTGTTGTGTGTGTGTATGGACGTTCACCCCCCTCCCACCGCCCCCGTGTGTGCAGTTTTAGGGACTCATTACGCCCCCTCCCGACAAGCAGGCCAGCATCCGGACTAAAGGTAAGTGACAATAAAAACAGATTTTTTTTTCCATTTAAGTAACTTTATGTTTTGCTCACAATACAGTATTTATTACAGTGTTGCATGCAAATGTACGATATTTTGTCTTACATATGACTTTGACAATGTTTACATGTTTTGCTGAACCGTGATAACATCTTAAAAAACGTACAGCATGTGGATTTCAATACAGTACACTATTGTATTCAGACTTATGAACTATTCGACTTACGGACAGTTCTCAGGAATGGAACCCATAAGTTGTACTATTCGCTAACAGCACCTTCCATTGGTATGGTTGACTACATACGATGCAAACAAAGTTAAATATAGATACATATATTGTACAGCACTTTCCCCAATAGTATGTTGATGTTCTATGGGGTATGTTTGTCTTGCTGAGTAATGTTTTAATTGGGGCGGTGTCATTTTCATTATTTCCCCAATGATTTTACATGGCCGACTTGCGCGTCAGCAATTTTCGCACCCAATGGATAAATCTCTTCTTCTTCTTGGGCCTGGTGGTGGTGGTGGCAGAAGCGGCGGTGGAAGGGGCATCGGTGGCATCATGGTACATTTGAGACACGGCGCATTTCAATTCTTTCAGCTGGCTACTGAGATGAAGGTTCTCTTCATGCAGCCTCTTTTCCCCATGCCACATGTCCTCGTGACGCACCAGCTTCCCGCGTAGCCTAAACTGTTCCTGGCCTCTCTGCGGATCCAGGAAGTTCAACTCCGTCAGGTGGGCGTGCAGCGACCTCCGGAGATCTTTGTTTTCACAGCGCAGCGACATTTGCCGCTGTGCTGCATTGCAGTCTCGGAGAAAATCCGCATGGAGAGACTTGCTCTCCCTGCAAGGCACTCTCGTGGACTCCAGCTCCAACTGGCACTCTTTAAGCTGTTGAACCAGGCTCCTGTTCTCTCTCTGGAGAGTCTCTCGGTTCTCCATCAACTCCTCCTGCTGCTGCTGTAGCTCCAGACGGAGCATCTTGTTCTTCTGACAGAGCTCCACATTCTGCTGGCTCATCCTCTCCGTTTGCAGCGTCATGGTCTCGCGGTAAAAGTCTGAGATGGAAAGCGTAAAACGACGATAAATGAAGATCTCCATCCCAAGCATGGCCAAGACCAGAACGCCAACGATCAGCAGCGCCATGCTCAGCTCGAGTTGACGGCACCCGGGACAGAAGCAAGTGAGAGTCACGTCACGAAGGGGCGTGTTATTTATACTAACGTCATTACCGGATGTGACGTACGCTTTGACGTACGGCCATCCCTGCCCACTTATTGTCGATCATTGCCAACCACGTGACTCCACGGCCCCGCCCCTAACCGCGCAGCTCCTCCCCCATACTCTTCTTCCGCCTACCCCACGTGACGCGAAGCGAGCCAATCACGCGAGAGGCGGCGCGCGGTAGGCCCCGCGTCCGCTTCCCGCCATTCTTGAAATGGGCGGCGGGGCCGCGCAGGGTGGGGGGGGGCGGTGGGGGGGGACGCGGGGGGCGGGGGGGCGGGGCTGAGTTCACTCCACGTCGCGAGCGGGAGGAGGAGGGACGAGGGGGAGGGGCCAGGAGGGACGAGGGGGAGGGGCCAGGAGCGGGAGGGGGGGAGCCGTGGCGCCGCTCTTGGGCCGCGAGGCCTCCCCCTGGGCCCGCGGCGCCACGCGGAGACCGCGACAGCAGCAGCAGCAGGAGGTGGTGGTGGTGGTGTTTGTGGTTGTAGGCACGGGAGAGGTGGTGGTGTTTGTGGTTGTAGGCACGGGAGAGGTGGTGGTGGTGTTTGTGGTTGTAGGCACGGGAGAGGTGGTGGTGGTGTTTGTGGTTGTAGGCACGGGAGAGGTGGTGGTGATGTTTGTGGTTGTAGGCACGGGAGAGGTGGTGGTGGTGTTTGTGTTTGTAGGCACGGGAGAGGTGGTGGTGGTGTTTGTGGTTGTAGGCACGGGAGAGGTGGTGGTGGTGTTTGTGGTTGTAGGCACGGGAGAGGTGGTGGTGGTGTTTGTGGTTGTAGGCACGGGAGAGGTGGTCACGGACAGGCGGTGAGTGCCGGGTGATGGAGGGGGGGGTGAGGGAGTGGATTGCAGGGTGAGTGAGTTAATGAGGAGAATTAATAGGTGAGGGTGAGTGAGTTGAAGGGTGAGGTGAGTGAGTGGGTGAGTGGTGAGTTCACGACAGGGAGATTGGGGCTGAGTGAGTGAACGCAGCGCACGGTAAAGATCCCCTGAGAGCATTCGCAAGAGTTGGACATTGAGTGCCGCTGTCAGGGTCCACACGCAAATTACTCACTTGGCATGATATACAAATTAACCATTGTAAACGATAACTTTAAAAAAGTCCGCTATTTGTCAGAGCTAATGCGATGTGCGTTTTGCATATTTGTAGCACGTTATAACCATCGTCAACATCGTCATTTAGAGTAACCATTAGTCCATACGTGTCACTTGCTAATAGTCCCCGGGTCAATCACAACTTTGCCGTGCGTGCAGGCTTTGTCTCTGGCTGCTCGCTAGGGCTGCGATGCCTTTCCATGCCACAAGATGACGTTCATTGCTCCTTCCACACCGCGACAATATTTACTGCAGTGTTCTATAACGCGGCAGTTGCGTTGCTGAATAACACCGCGTTGTGTAAACGCCCTCGTTACAATGACTAATACAGGGTAAAGCACAGTCCGTGATAACAGCGTGAGATGCGTGTGTCGGCTGAACAAAGACTGAGGCGCGTGGGGAGCATCAGGAAGCATCCAGCAGCATCCCAATGCCTCGTGTGACGCTGTGCCCAGGCAGCCGTACAACCGCACATTCCTACTCGCGTGACGTGGTTCTGTTAACTCAATCGCGTTATATCCACTTAGCATCCGCGTTATAAAACGTGTTCCCTAATACATACATCGTGCCATATCCAAATGGCGTTATGAAAACACGCGTTGAAGCAGAACGAACTCTATAAACTATTTTTATTTTACCAGGTGAGACCCACTGAGCTATGTGGCTGTTTTCCAGAAGCGACCTTTCCACAAATGATAGATCAGCTAAATGACTAATCACGTTAGAAATGTGTAGCACCAGCCACAAATACTCTAGACATGGGATCCCCAGTGTCTACTTAGATTCACTCACTCCGCCTATTGTCATGCGGCGTGCGCAGCTGCGTCGCGACACTTGGTAGAGTGCTGTCTTTGAGGCAGAGAACTTTACAACCGTGTGCAGTGGTTAATTTGCTTAATAGCTTTACACCGAACTCCTTGCTTGTGGTAAAACATGTTTGCGACTTTGCTGATCGAGAACTATGCAGATTTAGATTCATAGTAACATGTACTTAGTGTGAGATGAACTTCCAAACAATTTCTTTTGCTCAACATCTTGCAATTAATGTCTTTTTAAATGGTCAGCTTAAGTGATTCCATGATGGTTATGTAACTTGGCCATTAAGATAATCTATGGAGCACAATTATTTCAGTATTATTTGTCATAAGTAAACTTTAAACTGAACCCATATGTGATATATTGCCTGATTTTTTTTAAATGTAGTCTACATGCTCTTCTGGGGATATTACCCCACATTTACCATTCATTGATGTTCCCTTTGACATTGGTAATTGCCATTGTCACACCATAGTAATTCATGGGCAATTATGTAATTCCCTCTGTGTCTATCTCTCTCTGCATCTGTCTGTGTGGGTGTCTCTCTCTGCCGGTGTGTTTTTCTCTATATGCGTCTCTCGTGTGTCTCTTTGTGTGTGCCTCTCTCTGTGTGTGGATCTCTCGGTGTCTGTGTCTCTCTTTCCTTTTCCATGATGTGGTGTTGTATTTACATGCAAATTCTACCTTTAGCCCCGCCCACTTACCCTTGGGCTGAGCTTATCTCAAGCCAATATAACTTCGTGTTTCAGCAGCTTTCTCGCTATATTTTTTCACCTGATGATGGTTGCTTGTGTTGCGATCGAAACGTCGTGATCTCTTATCTTTTCTACCTACGTGACTTTACCGAAAGAACCAAAGAGTATTGTGATTGTAATTTTGATTGTGATCGTTGTGGTGGAGGTGGTGATATTGATGGTGGTGTTAACGATAGCGGTGATTTTGGTGGTTGTAATGGTGGTATTGATGGTGGTGATGGTGGTTGACTATTACCCCTCTCGTGTCCTTACTTCCACCACCAGGTTTAAGAATCTGCTGGTGTCTGTGCTGGAGGTGGACGTCTGGATATCTGTGCGGTCTGGAGCGGTGGACAATAGACTTCTGCAGCTCAACCAGGTGGACGCACTGGGCAGGGGGCAAGATGGTGGTGGCCTTAGAGACCCACTTACTCCCACAGAGAGCCATAGACTCACTCACAGAGTACACTCACACAGAGAGCCAAAGTCTCACTGACACAGAGCCATAGGCTCACTCACATGGAGACACATAGACTCACTCACACAGATAACCATTGATTAACTCATTGTTTTTTTCGGTAAAGTCACGTATGTAGAAATGCAATAAAATTATATTAAAATAAATCAATCACGATGTTTTGACCGCAACACAAGCGATCTTCATCAGGTGTAAAAACAAATAGCACATAGGGTGACATCAACGCAACACATAGAGAGCGTTAAACTGCACGGAGGTAAATACAACAAGAAGATGAGAGACGAGAATTCAAAAAACCTAAGAAAAATTTACGTGATGCAAAACCAGTCGGCCAACGACACAGTTAGACACTTGCCTGGCAGACCACGAATTTCAGAAGAGTGCTAAATTTCGTGTTCATCCTCTGGGTTGAACATACCAGCATAGACAGATCTTCTTTGGTTCTTTCGGTAAAGTCACGTAGAATGAGAATAAAATAATAAATTGATAAAATAAAATAACACAATAATATTCTCACGACGTTTCGGCCACAGCACAAGCGGCCTTCATCAGGTGAAGGGACGAGACTGTCTGGTAGGACAGCGCTGGAGTGAAAGAGCCACGTTCAGATCACGACCTTTAAGCCTCAACTTTAGCACCACGGATAGCTTAGAGTCGCGGCATCTCTTCAGAAAGGTGAGAGACTCGATTAGTTGAGCCTTCTTATCCCGGAGTCTGTTGAATGATCTTAAGGATGTGTGGAATCCCTCCCCGTAGAGGCGGTTAAATTTCGATTTAAAGCTTTCGTGACTGCAATGATTCATCTTCTTTGGTTCTTTCGGTAAAGTCACGTAGAATGAGAATAAAATAATAAATTGATAAAATAAAATAACACAATAATATTCTCACGACGTTTCGGCCACAACACAAGCGGCCTTCATCAGGTGAAGGGACGAGACTGTCTGGTAGGACAGCGCTGGAGTGAAAGAGCCACGTTCAGATCACGACCTTTAAGCCTCAACTTTAGCACCACGGATAGCTTAGAGTCGCGGCATCTCTTCAGAAAGGTGATATACTCGATTAGTTGAGCCTTCTTATCCCGGAGTCTGTTGAATGATCTTAAGGATGTGTGGAATCCCTCCCCATAGAGGCGGTTAAATTTCGATTTAAAGCTTTCGTGACTGCAATGATTCATCTTCTTTGGTTCTTTCGGTAAAGTCACGTAGAATGAGAATAAAATAATAAATTGATAAAATAAAATAACACAATAATATTCTCACGACGTTTCGGCCACAACACAAGCGGCCTTTATCAGGTGAAGGGACGAGACTGTCTGGTAGGACAGCGCTGGAGTGAAAGAGCCACGTTCAGATCACGACCTTTAAGCCTCAACTTTAGCACCACGGATAGCTTAGAGTCGCGGCATCTCTTCAGAAAGGTGAGAGACTCGATTAGTTGAGCCTTCTTATCCCGGAGTCTGTTGAATGATCTTAAGGATGTGTGGAATCCCTCCCCGTAGAGGCGGTTAAATTTCGATTTAAAGCTTTCGTGATGATCTGGTGATTACTGCCCACTCTAAGGAGGAGTTGGAGACACTCCATCTAAACACGGAACATGCTACTAAAATATGGGCAGTTACCATCAGCCCCACAAAAACAAATCACCTCCCTGGGTATTTTACATCATCAAAATGCTCCCCTCCCTCAATTCCCCATGTATTTTGGGGCAGTTGTGGAGAGAGTGGAGATATTTCCGTACTTGGGCAGTTTGCTGATGACCAACTCTGTTTTGGTAGCCGAGGTCTCACTTCGAATCATTCGAGCGACATTATATTTTCATCAGCTGCGTAACATTGTATGGAAGCTACCTGATCTGTTACTCCATACAAACCTTCATGTCTTCTGGACCACAGTTATGCCTTCCCTTATTTCTCTCTATAGGAGTATCTGCAATGGTTTGAAACATTTGGTCTAGCCTGCCTACGCTCTATCCAGGGTTTAACCAGACTGGACTGTGTGAGGAGGCCAAAATTTCCTGAAATATCTGGACAAAGGCTCATCAGTGGGCTCTTCCGGCAAGTCAGGCTCCATTGGCTGGGTCATGAAGTCTATATGCACTGTCACCGCATCCCCAAGCAGCTTCAATTTGGGCGGATAGATCATGCTAAACAGGCGCGGCATGGGCTACAGAACAGATGGACTGATGTGGTACAGAAGGATGTGGAGCTGATTGAACTTGCTGATGACTGGTAGCAGCAGTGTCGCGATAGGCCTATGTGGAGGAGGTTCATCAAATACTCTACTGGGGAGGTGGAGGCAGTTGCCCTCCAGCAATAGCGTAGGGCAGCGGAGCGACACTCATAACAATGAGCAGAGCGCTATACGACTGAAACACTGAAAGTTGGCACAGTGGGGAGCACGGCTTTTGCATCTGCCCGTCATCACCTTAAGTCAACCCATGGTACCTGTGTCTATTCATGACTTCCTGCCAGCCAGCCTTTGACACTTCAAGTGACCTCAAAATGCACCAAGCACCGCACAAGCGCTGTGGTGATGTCACTGCCACTTAGGGACAAATGGCGATTATTGTCTTGTTGTTATGCGTGTGTGCACGGACGCATATACCCCTGTGAGTGTGTATGTGGGGAGAGATAGTGCAATGGTGAACACTGTCTACCATCCCACCGATCCCAGTTCGATTCCCACTCACGACCAACACCTTTAACGATTATATTAATGGTTGCTGGGCTTTCTGTCGATCGACTCAGCCTCAAATAAGTGCCTGGTGTGGTGTGTAAATATCACCACTGGGGAGACAAAGGCAGCCGGGCGTGGTGCTGTCCACTCACCCCCTCGTGCGACATTCCAGCCTTCATAGGCGCTGCTGGCTAACAGCACTTGCCCCAACATTCTGGCTAGGCTATTCGGGGGATGACTGTCGCTGTTGTGTGTGTGTGTGCTTGCGGGCGTTCACCCCCAACCCCACCGTGTGCAGTTATGGGGACTCATTATGCCCCCTCCCGACAAACGGGCCCACATCCAGACTCAAGGTAAGTGACAATAAAAACATTTTTTTCTATTTACGTAACTTTATTTTTTGTTTACCATACAGTATTTATTACAGTATTATTTGCAAATGTATAATATTCCGTGTTATGACTTTAACAATGTTTCCAATTTTTTGTTAAACCGTAATACATTTTACAACACTTCCAGTATGTGAATTTAAATACAGTACACTATTTTATTCAGACTTATGAACTGTTCGACTTACTAACGATTCTCTGTAATGGAATCCAAAAGTTGTACTATTCATTAACAACACCTCCCATTGGTATGGTTGACTACATGTGATGCAAAATAAGTTAAACATAGATAAATATATATTGTACAACACTTTCCCCAACAGTGTGTTGAGGCTACATGGGGGACCTTTGTGTTTGTGCTTGTGATTGTATTGTGGAGGCCTTCTTAGGTGCTGCTCCTTGCTAATAGCACTTGCCCCAATAGTCTCTTGATTCTATACGGGGAACGTTTGTCTTTGTGAATAATGTTTTAATTGGGGCGGTGTCATTTTCAAAATTGCCCCAATGTTTTTAAATGGTCGACTTGCGTTTCAGCCATTTTCGGACCCAATTAATACATCTCTTCATTTCTTGAGCTTGGTGGCAGTGGTGGCAGCTGTGGCAGCGGCGGTGGCAGTGGCGTTGGTGGTGGTGGCATCTTTGTAAATTTGAGAATTGGCGCATTTCAGCTCTTTCAGCTGTCTACTGAGATGCCGGCACTCTTTGCGCATCTTCTCTTCGCCGTGCCACTTTTCCTCGTGACGCGCCAGCTTCCCGCGCAGCCTAAACTGCTTCTGCCCTCTCTGTGGATTCAGGAAGTTCAACTCCCTCAGGTGGATGCGCAGCGACCTACGGAGACCTTCCTTTTTACAGCGCAGCGACATTTGCCGCTGTGCTGCATTGCAGTCTCGGAGAAAATCCGCACGGAGAGACGCACGCTCGCAGCAAGGCACTCTCGTGGACTCCAGCTCCAACTGGTGCTCTTTAAGCTGTTGAACCAGGCCCCTGTTCTCTCTCTGGAGAGTCTCTCGGTTATCCATCAACTCCTCCTGCTGCTGCTGTAGCTTCAGATGGGGCGTCTTGTTCTTCTGACAGAGCTCCACATTCTGCTGGCCCATCATCTCCCTTTGCAGCGTCGTGGTCTCGCGGTGAAAGTCTGAGGTGGAAAGCATAAAACGAAGATAAATGAAGATCCCCATCCCAAGCAGGGCCAAGAGCAGAACACCAACGATCAGCAGCGCCATGCTCAGCTCGTGTTGACGGCACGCGGGACAGAGGCAAGTGTGATGCACGTCACTAAGGGGCGTGTTATTAATATTAACGTCATTACCGGATGTGACGTACACCTTGACGTAACAGTCATCCCTGCCCACTTATTGTCAATCATTGCCAACCACGTGACTCCACGGCCCCGCCCCTAACCGCGCAGCTCCTCCCCCATACTCTTCTTCCGCCTGCCCCACGTGACGCGAAGCGAGCCAATCATGCGAGAGGCGGCGCACGGTCGGCCCCGCGACCGCTTCCCGCCATTCTTGCAATGGGCGGTGGGGGGCGAGATCACTCCACGTCGCGAGCGGGTGGAGGAGGGACTAGGGGGAGGGGCCAGCAGGGACGAGGGGGAGGGGCCAGGAGGAACGAGGGGGAGGGGCCAGGAGGAACGAGGGGGAGGGGCCAGGAGAGACGAGGGGGAGGGGCCAGGAGGGACGAGGGGGAGGGACCAGGAGGGACGAGGGGGAGGGGCCAGGAGCGGGAGGGGGGGAGCCGTGGCGCCGCTCTTGGGCCGCGAGGCCTCCCCCTGGGCCCGCGGCGCCACGCGGAGACCGCGACAGCAGCAGCAGCAGGAGGTGGTGGTGGTGGTGGTGTTTGTGGTTGTAGGTACGGGAGAGGTGGTGGTGGTGTTTGTGGTTGTAGGCACGGGAGAGGTGGTGGTGGTGTTTGTGGTTGTAGGCATGGGAGAGGTGGTGGTGGTGTTTGTGGTTGTAGGCACGGGAGAGGTGGTGGTGGTGTTTGTGGTTGTAGGCACGGGAGAGGTGGTCACGGACAGGCGGTGAGTGCCGGGTGATGGAGGGGGGGTGAGGGAGTGGATTGCAGGGTGAGTGAGTTAATGAGGAGAATTAATAGGTGAGGAGGGTGAGTGAGTTGAAGGGTGAGGTGAGTGAGTGGGTGAGTGGTGAGTTCACGACAGGGAGATTGGGGCTGAGTGAGTGAACGCAGCGCACGGTAAAGATCCCCTGAGAGCATTCGCAAGAGTTGGACATTGAGTGCCGCTGTCAGGGTCCACACGCAAATTACTCACTTGGGATGATATACAAATTAACCATTGTAAACGATTATAACTTTAAAAAAACATACGCTATTAGTCAGAGCTAATGCGATGTGCGTTTTGCATATTTGTAGCACGTTAACCAACGTCAACATCGTCATTTAGAGTAACCATTAGTCCATACGTGTCACTTGCTAATAGTCCCCGGGTCAATCACAACTTTTCCGTGCGTGCAGGCTTTGTCTCTGGCTGCTCGCTAGGGCTGCGATGCCTTTCCATGCCACAAGATGACGTTCATTGCTCCTTCCACACCGCGACAATATTTACTGCAGTGTTCTATAACGCGGTAGTTGCGTTGCTGAATAACACCGCGTTGTGTAAACTCCCTCGTTACAATGACTAATACAGGGTAAAGCACAGTCCGTGATAACAGCGTGAGATGCGTGTGTCGGCTGAACAAAGACTGAGGCGCGTGGGGAGCATCAGGAAGCATCCAGCAGCATCCCAATGCCTCGTGTGACGCTGTGCCCAGGCAGCCGTACAACCGCACATTCCTACTCGCGCGACGTGGTTCTGTTGACTCAATCGCGTTATATCCACTTAGCATCCGTGTCATAAAACGTGTTCCCTAATACATTCATCGTGCTGTATCCAAATGGCGTTATGAAAACACGCGTTGAGGCAGAACGAACTCTATAAACTATTTTTATTTTACCAGGTGAGACCCACTGAGCTATGTGGCTGTTTTCCAGAAGCGACCTTTTCACAAATGATAGATCAGCTAAATGGCTAATCACGTTAGAAATGTGTAGCACCAGCCACAAATACTCTAGACATGGGATCCCCTTTGACAGAGTCAGTGTCTACTTAGATTCACTCACTCCGCCTATTGTCATGCGGCGTGTGCAGCTGCGTCGTGACACTTGGTAGAGTGCTGTCTTTGAGGCAGAGAGCTTTACAACCGTGTGCAGTGGTTAATTTGCTTAACAGCTTTACACCGAACTCCTTGCTTGTGGTAAAACATGTTTGCGACTTTGCTGATCGAGAACTTTGCAGATTTAGATTCATAGTAACATGTACTTAGTGTGAGATGAACTTCCAAACAATTTCCTTTGCTCAACATCTTGCAATTAACGTCTTTTTAAATGGTCAGCTTAAGTGATTCCGTGATGGTTATGTAACTTGACCATTAAGATCATCTATGGAGCACAATTATTTCAGTATTATTTGTCATAAGTAAACTTTAAACTGAACCCATATGTGATATTATATTGCCTGATTATTTTAATTTTTAATCTAGTCTACATGCTCTTCTGGGGATATTACCCCACATTTACCATTCATTGATGTTCCCTTTGACATTAGTAATTGGCATTGTCACACCATAGTAATTCATGGGCAATTATCTAATTCTCTCTGTGTCTATCTCTCTCTGCATCTGTCTGTGTGGGTGTCTCTCTCTGCCGGTGTGTTTTTCTCTATATGCGTCTCTCGTGTGTCTCTTTGTGTGTGCCTCTCTCTGTGTGTGGATGTCTCTCGGTGTCTGTCTCTTTCCTTTTCCACGATGTGGTGTTGTATTTGCATGCAAATTCTACCTTTAGCCCCGCCCACTTACCCTTGGGCTGAGCTTATCTCAAGCCAATATAACTTCGTGTTTCAGCAGCTTTCTCGCTATATTTTTTCACCTGATGATGGTTGCTTGTGTTGCGATCGAAACGTCGTGATCTCTTATCTTTTCTACCTACGTGACTTTACCGAAAGAACCAAAGAGTATTGTGATTGTAATTTTGATTGTGATCGTTGTGGTGGAGGTGGTGATATTGATGGTGGTGTTAACGATAGCGGTGATTTTGGTGGTTGTAATGGTGGTATTGATGGTGGTAATGGTGGTTGACTATTATCCCTCTCGTGTCCTTACTTCCACCACCAGGTTTAAGAATCTGCTGGTGTCTGTGCTGGAGGTGGACGTCTGGATATCTGTGCGGTCTGGAGCGGTGGACAATAGACTTCTGCAGCTCAACCAGGTGGACGCACTGGGCAGGGGGCAAGATGGTGGTGGCCTTAGAGACCCACTTACTCCCACAGAGAGCCATAGACTCACTCACAGAGTACACTCACACAGAGAGCCAAAGTCTCACTGACACAGAGCCATAGGCTCACTCACATGGAGACACATAGACTCACTCACACAGATAACCATTGATTAACTCATTGTTTTTTTCGGTAAAGTCACGTATGTAGAAATGCAATAAAATTATATTAAAATAAATCAATCACGATGTTTTGACCGCAACACAAGCGATCTTCATCAGGTGTAAAAACAAATAGCACATAGGGTGACATCAACGCAACACATAGAGAGCGTTAAACTGCACGGAGGTAAATACAACAAGAAGATGAGAGACGAGAATTAAAAAAACCTAAGAAAAATTTACGTGATGCAAAACCAGTCGGCCAACGACACAGACACTTGCCTGGCAGACCACGAATTTCAGAAGAGTGCTAAATTTCGTGTTCATCCTCTGGGTTGAACATACCAGCATAGACAGATCTTCTTTGGTTCTTTCGGTAAAGTCACGTAGAATGAGAATAAAATAATAAATTGATAAAATAAAATAACACAATAATATTCTCACGACGTTTCGGCCACAACACAAGCGGCCTTCATCAGGTGAAGGGACGAGACTGTCTGGTAGGACAGCGCTGGAGTGAAATAGCCACGTTCAGATCACGACCTTTAAGCCTCAACTTTAGCACCACGGATAGCTTAGAGTCGCGGCATCTCTTCAGAAAGGTGAGAGACTCGATTAGTTGAGCCTTCTTATCCCGGAGTCTGTTGAATGATCTTAAGGATGTGTGGAATCCCTCCCCGTAGAGGTGGTTAAATTTCGATTTAAAGCTTTCGTGACTGCAATGATTCATCTTCTTTGGTTCTTTCGGTAAAGTCACGTAGAATGAGAATAAAATAATAAATTGATAAAATAAAATAACACAATAATATTCTCACGACGTTTCGGCCACAACACAAGCGGCCTTTATCAGGTGAAGGGACGAGACTGTCTGGTAGGACAGCGCTGGAGTGAAAGAGCCACGTTCAGATCACGACCTTTAAGCCTCAACTTTAGCACCACGGATAGCTTAGAGTCGCGGCATCTCTTCAGAAAGGTGAGAGACTCGATTAGTTGAGCCTTCTTATCCCGGAGTCTGTTGAATGATCTTAAGGATGTGTGGAATCCCTCCCCGTAGAGGCGGTTAAATTTCGATTTAAAGCTTTCGTGATGATCTGGTGATTACTGCCCACTCTAAGGAGGAGTTGGAGACACTCCATCTAAACACGGAACATGCTACTAAAATATGGGCAGTTACCATCAGCCCCACAAAAACAAATCACCTCCCTGGGTATTTTACATCATCAAAATGCTCCCCTCCCTCAATTCCCCATGTATTTTGGGGCAGTTGTGGAGAGAGTGGAGATATTTCCGTACTTGGGCAGTTTGCTGATGACCAACTCTGTTTTGGTAGCCGAGGTCTCACTTCGAATCATTCGAGCGACATTATATTTTCATCAGCTGCGTAACATTGTATGGAAGCTACCTGATCTGTTACTCCATACAAACCTTCATGTCTTCTGGACCACAGTTATGCCTTCCCTTATTTCTCTCTATAGGAGTATCTGCAATGGTTTGAAACATTTGGTCTAGCCTGCCTACGCTCTATCCAGGGTTTAACCAGACTGGACTGTGTGAGGAGGCCAAAATTTCCTGAAATATCTGGACAAAGGCTCATCAGTGGGCTCTTCCGGCAAGTCAGGCTCCATTGGCTGGGTCATGAAGTCTATATGCACTGTCACCGCATCCCCAAGCAGCTTCAATTTGGGCGGATAGATCATGCTAAACAGGCGCGGCATGGGCTACAGAACAGATGGACTGATGTGGTACAGAAGGATGTGGAGCTGATTGAACTTGCTGATGACTGGTAGCAGCAGTGTCGCGATAGGCCTATGTGGAGGAGGTTCATCAAAGACTCTACTGGGGAGGTGGAGGCAGTTGCCCTCTAGCAATAGCGTAGGGCAGCGGAGCGACACTCATAACAATGAGCAGAGCGCTATACGACTGAAACACTGAAAGTTGGCACAGTGGGGAGCACGGCTTTTGCATCTGCCCGTCATCACCTTAAGTCAACCCATGGTACCTGTGTCTATTCATGACTTCCTGCCAGCCAGCCTTTGACACTTCAAGTGACCTCAAAATGCACCAAGCACCGCACAAGCGCTGTGGTGATGTCACTGCCACTTAGGGACAAATGGCGATTATTGTCTTGTTGTTATGCGTGTGTGCACGGACGCATATACCCCTGTGAGTGTGTATGTGGGGAGAGATAGTGCAATGGTGAACACTGTCTACCATCCCACCGATCCCAGTTCGATTCCCACTCACGACCAACACCTTTAACGATTATATTAATGGTTGCTGGGCTTTCTGTCGATCGACTCAGCCTCAAATAAGTGCCTGGTGTGGTGTGTAAATATCACCACTGGGGAGACAAAGGCAGCCGGGCGTGGTGCTGTCCACTCACCCCCTCGTGCGACATTCCAGCCTTCATAGGCGCTGCTGGCTAACAGCACTTGCCCCAACATTCTGGCTAGGCTATTCGGGGGATGACTGTCGCTGTTGTGTGTGTGTGTGTGCTTGCGGGCGTTCACCCCCAACCCCACCGTGTGCAGTTATGGGGACTCATTATGCCCCCTCCCGACAAACGGGCCCACATCCAGACTCAAGGTAAGTGACAATAAAAACATTTTTTTCTATTTACGTAACTTTATTTTTTGTTTACCATACAGTATTTATTACAGTATTACTTGCAAATGTATAATATTCCGTGTTATTTATGACTTTAACAATGCTTCCAATTTTTGGTTAAACCGTAATACATTTTACAACACTTCCAGTATGTGAATTTAAATACAGTACACTATTTTATTCAGACTTATGAACTGTTCGACTTACTAACGATTCTCTGTAATGGAATCCAAAAGTTGTACTATTCATTAACAACACCTCCCATTGGTATGGTTGACTACATATGATGCAAAATAAGTTAAACATAGATAAATATATATTGTACAACACTTTCCCCAACAGTGTGTTGAGGCTACATGGGGGACCTTTGTATTTGTGCTTGTGATTGTATTGTGGAGGCCTTCTTAGGTGCTGCTCCTTGCTAATAGCACTTGCCCCAATAGTCTCTTGATTCTATACGGGGAACGTTTGTCTTTGTGAATAATGTTTTAATTGGGGCGCTGTCATTTTCAAAATTGCCCCAATGTTTTTAAATGGTCGACTTGCGTTTCAGCCATTTTCGGACCCAATTAATACATCTCTTCATTTCTTGGGCTTGGTGGCGGTGGTGGCAGCTGTGGCAGCGGCGGTGGCAGTGGCGTTGGTGGTGGTGGCATCTTTGTAAATTTGAGAAATGGCGCATTTCAGCTCTTTCAGCTGTCTACTGAGATGCCGGCACTCTTTGCGCATCTTCTCTTCGCCGTGCCACTTTTCCTCGTGACGCCCCAGCTTCCCGCGCAGCCTAAACTGCTCCTGCCCTCTCTGTGGATTCAGGAAGTTCAACTCCCTCAGGTGGATGCGCAGCGACCTACGGAGACCTTCCTTTTTACAGCGCAGCGATATTTGCCGCTGTGCTGCATTGCAGTCTCGGAGAAAATCCGCACGGAGAGACGCACGCTCGCAGTAAGGCACTCCCGTGGACTCCAGCTCCAACTGGCGCTCTTTAAGCTGTTGAACCAGGCCCCTGTTTTCTCTCTGGAGAGTCTCTCGGTTCTCCATCAACTCCTCCTGCTGCTGTAGCTTCAGATGGGGCGTCTTGTTCTTCTGACAGAGCTCCACATTCTGCTGGCCCAGCCTCTCCGTTTGCAGCGTCGTGGTCTCGCGGTGAAAGTCTGAGATGGAAAGCGTAAAACGAAGATAAATGAAGATCCCCATCCCAAGCAGGGCCAAGAGCAGAACGCCAACGATCAGCAGCGCCATGCTCAGCTCGTGTTGACGGCACGCGGGACAGAAACAAGTGTGAGACACGTCACGAAGGTGCGTGTTATTTATACCAACGTCATTACCGGATGTGACGTACGCTTTGACGTAAAAGCCATCCCTGCCCACTTATTGTCAATCATTGCCAACCACGTGACTCCACGGCCCCGCCCCTAACCGCGCAGCTCCTCCCCCATACTCTTCTTCCGCCTTCCCCACGTGACGCGAAGCGAGCCAATCACGCGAGAGGCGGCGCGCGGTCGGCCCCGCGACCGCTTCCCGCCATTCTTGCAATGGGTGGCGTGGCCGTGCAGGGCGGGGGGGGGGGGCGGAGGGGAGCCGGGGGGAGGGGCCAGGAGGGACGAGGGGGAGGGGCCAGGAGGGACGAGGGGGAGGGGCCAGGAGGGACGAGGGGGAGGGGCCAGGAGCGGGAGGGGGGGAGCCGTGGCGCCGCTCTTGGGCCGCGAGGCCTCCCCCTGGGCCCGCGGCGCCACGCGGAGACCGCGACAGCAGCAGCAGCAGGAGGTGGTGGTGGTGTTTGTGGTTGTAGGCACGGGAGAGGTGGTGGTGGTGTTTGTGGTTGTAGGCACAGGAGAGGTGGTGGTGGTGTTTGTGGTTGTAGGCACGGGAGAGGTGGTGGTGGTGTTTGTGGTTGTAGGCACGGGAGAGGTGGTCACGGACAGGCGGTGAGTGCCGGGTGATGGAGGGGGGGGTGAGGGAGTGGATTGCAGGGTGAGTGAGTTAATGAGGAGAATTAATAGGTGAGGAGGGTGAGTGAGTTGAAGGGTGAGGTGAGTGAGTGGGTGAGTGGTGAGTTCACGACAGGGAGATTGGGGCTGAGTGAGTGAACGCAGCGCACGGTAAAGATCCCCTGGGAGCATTCGCAAGAGTTGGACATTGAGTGCCGCTGTCAGGGTCCACACGCAAATTACTCACTTGGCATGTTATACAAATTAACCATTGTAAACGATAACTTTTAGAAAATGTACGCTATTTGTCAGAACTAATGCGATGTGCATTTAGCATATTTGTAGCACGTTAACCAACGTCAACATTGTCATTTAGAGTAACCATTAGTCCATACGTGTCACTTGCTAATAGTCCCCGGGTCAATCACAACTTTGCCGTGCGTGCAGGCTTTGTCTCTGGCTGCTCGCTAGGGCTGCGATGCCTTTCCATGCTACAAGATGACGTTCATTGCTCCTTCCACTCCCCGACAATATTTACTGCAGTGTTCTATAACGCGGTAGTTGCGTTGCTGAATAACACCGCGTTGTGTAAACTCCCTCGTTGCAATGACTAATACAGGGTAAAGCACAGTCCGTGATAACAGCGTGAGATGCGTGTGTCGGCTGAACAAAGACTGAGGCGCGTGGGGAGCATCAGGAAGCATCCAGCAGCATCCCAATGCCTCGTGTGACGCTGTGCCCAGGCAGCCGTACAACCGCACATTCCTACTCGCGCGACGTGGTTCTGTTGACTCAATCGCGTTATATCCACTTAGCATTCGCGTTATAAAACGTGTTCCCTAATACATCCATCGTGCCATATCCAAATGGCGTTATGAAAACACGCGTTGAGGCAGAACGAACTCTATAAACTATTTTTATTTTACCAGGTGAGACCCATTGAGCTATGTGGCTGTTTTTCAGAAGCGACCTTTCCACAAATGATAGATCAGCGAAATGGCTAATCACATAGAAATGTGTAGCACCAGCCACAAATACTCTAGACATGGGATCCCCTTTGACAGGGTCAGTGTCTACTTGGATTCACTCACTCCGCCTATTGTCATGCGGCGTGCGCAGCTGCGTCGTGACACTTGGTAGAGTGCTGTCTTTGAGGCAGAGAACTTTAAAATCGTGTGCAGTGGTTAATTTGCTTAACAGCTTCACACCGAACTCCTTGCTTGTAGTAAAACATGTTTGCGACTTTTCTGATCGAGAACTATGCAGATTTAGATTTATAGTAACATGTACTTGGTGTGAGATGAACTTCCAAACAATTTCCTTTGCTCAACATCTTGCAATTAACGTCTTTTTAAATGGTCAGCTTAAGTGATTCCGTGATGGTTATGTAACTTGACCATTAAGAATATCTATGGAGCACAATTATTTCAGTATTATTTGTCATAATTAAACTTTAAACTGAACCCATATGTGATATTATATTGCCTGATTATTTTATTTTTTAATGTAGTCTACATGCTCTTCTGGGGATATTACCCCACATTTACCATTCATTGATGTTCCCTTTGACATTGGTAATTGGCATTGTCACACCATAGTAATTCATGGGCAATTATGTAATTATCTCTGTGTCTATCTCTCTCTCTGCATCTGTCTGTGTTGGTGTCTCTCTCTGCCGGTGTGTTTTTCTCTATATGCATCTCTCGTGTGTCTCTTTGTGTGTGCCTCTCTCTGTGTGTGGATGTCTCTCGGTGTCTGTCTCTCTCTTTCCTTTTCCACGATGTGGTGTTGTATTTACATGCAAATTCTACCTCTAGCCCCACCCACTTACCCTTGGGCTGAGCTTATCTCAAGCCAATATAACTTCGTGTTTCAGCAGCTTTCTCACTATATTTTTTCACCTGATGATGGTTGCTTGTGTTGCGATCGAAACGTCGTGATCTATTATTTTTTCTACCTACGTGACTTTACCGAAAGAACCAAAGAGTATTGTGATTGTAATTTTGATAGTGATCGTTGTGGTGGAGGTGGTGATATTGATGGTGGTGTTAACGATAGCGGTGATTTTGGTGGTTGTAATGGTGGTATTGATGGTGGTAATGGTGGTTGACTATTACCCCTCTCGTGTCCTTACGTCCACCACCAGTTCTAAGAATCTGCTGGTGTCTGTGCTGGAGGTGGACGTCGGATATCGGTGCGGTCTGGAGCGTTGGACAATAGACTTCTGCAGCTCAACCAGGTGGACGCACTGGGCAGGGGGCAAGATGGTTGTGGCCTTAGAGACCCACTTACTCCCACAGAGAGCCATAGACTCACTCACAGAGTACACTCACACAGAGAGCCAAAGTCTCACTGACACAGAGCCATAGGCTCACTTACATGGAGACACATAGACTCACTCACACAGAGAACCATTGATTAACTCATTGGTTTTTTCGGTAAAGTCACGTATGTAGAAATACCATAAAATTATATTAAAATAAATCAAGCACGACGTTTCGACCGCAACACAAGCGATCTTCATCAGGTGTAAAAACAAATAGCACATAGGGTGACATCAACGCAACACATAGAGAGCGTTAAACTGCACGGAGGTAAATACAACAAGAAGATGAGAGACGAGAATTCAAAAAACCTAAGAAAATTTTACGTGATGCAATACCAGTCAGCCAACGACACAGTTAGACACTTGCCTGGCAGACCACGAATTTCAGAAGAGTGCTAAATTTCGTGTTCATCCTCTGGGTTGAACATACCAGCATAGACAGAGTGAACAAATACGAGGTATAAGATAGCAGAAATACATATACAGGGACACAAGAGGTAAGAAGAGGAAAGATGGACAGAGAAGCAAGAAAAAAGGGGCGGAGGGATGAACAGACAGAGGCTTAAAATAAGTAGTAGAGGTGGGGGGAGGGGCCGAAGAAAGCAAGGGGCACCCCACCCACCCCACCCCACCCATCCCACCCCACCCCACCCACCCCACCCACCCCACCCCACCCACCCCACCCACTCCACCCACCGATCCTCCCCCCAACCCTCCCCTCAACGCTCCTTTCACTCCTCCCGTCACCCCTCCACCCCTCTCCTTTCTGCTGCGTCAGGGCCAGAGGCTGAGAGCACGGCAGAGGAGGCTACACGGGGAACTGGGCCGCGTCAGGGGCGAGAGACGTGGGGCGACTCGACACTTCACAGCGTGGGTGAGTGTGGGGAGTTCGTGGTGCATGGGGGACGGTGGGTGGTGTGGTCCAGAATATAAACCACCTGTGTAGGATACACGGGGGATTTTTGATTGGTGCTTAAATGTGTGTGTGTGGAAGACGGTGTAGTGTGTGAGTGTGTGTGCGGTGGGGGGTATGGAAGTAAATGTGTGTGCAATGCAAATGAGTATCTGGGGCGGTGTGTAAACATCACACATTGGGGAGACAAAGGCGGTCCGGCGTGGTTCTGACCACTTACCATTTCGTGTACTATGCCGGCCTTCATAGGAGCTCAATAACAGCACTTGCCCCACCAGTCTGTGGAGCTCCATGGGGGATGTTTGTGTCGGAGCTCGTGCTGTAGGCGTAGACGACGCGCGACCGTGGATCCTCTATAGGGAGCGCGCGTCTGCTGTGGGTCGCATGGAGCTGCACGAGCGGACACCGCCGCAGCGATTCCCATACCGAGTCACGAGATAGGCGCTGGGAAACAATTGCGCTGAAGTGTGTTGCTGGGTGGATGAAGCGAGCACCACCATGGTGTGCTTGCCTTGTATGGTCAGTAGTGTGACTGATTATTATAATATATTAATTCACACCTGTGCACCGTGTCATGCCAGTTTCTCTGTTTTTCCTTCATTGCATTTTTATTTCAGAAATATTTCACCTGCAAAATAGATTGAGTTTGAATATCTCATGCGAAAGGGTGCCCAGGGCATGTGGGGTCGTCCAATTGCACAGTGCTTAGCGCACATCACTACACACCCATGGACTAAATCCAGAGGCGAGTGACAAATGAATCAGTTCTGCCCCCCTCGCTTCACCAATCCGCACTAGTCGGCGTGGTGAAATATGGTTAAAAATCAACACGACCGACAGGGCATAGGGTGCCCATTATCCAGAAGGGCTTTACTTTATTTTCACATCCACATCTAATTGTGGATTTGGTTATTTTTCTTTAGTTATCTTTGTTGTATAAATACAACTTGACAAGATGTGTACTGCTTCATTCTGGTACATTTACTGTTTTTCAGTGCATTTCAGCACTGGGTGTGTTTGTTGGATTTATTGTTTGTCGATTTTTCATTGAACTGACAAATGGTGTAACCTGGTCCCTTGGGTACCCAGGCCTTCCTATAGTATAACTCCAGGAATCGGCAGATTTTTATTTTATTGTACCAAGTAAGGACCACTGAGCTATATAGCTGTTTTTCAAAAGCAACCTGGCCACAAATCATAGCTCAACGAAGTGGCATATCACATGGAAATTTGTAGCAGCCAAATACTGTAAATGCATATTTCTAAATGTGGAGGGAAAAAAACTCGAGGATCCAGAGAAAAACCCACGCCACCACGGGGAGAATATGCAAACTCCAAATATCCAGGCGTTGGAATCGAACCCACGATCTCCTGCATTCCAGGCGAAGGGGATAACTTGTTGCCACCACTGAGCCCCTTGTTAATCTGATGTGGTATACTGGTACAGCCCCTGGTGGCCTCGGTCACTTTACTGACCTTTGCACCATTGTGTAGTCGGTTCAATTGAGTCGCAGACATACTCTTTGGAGGCAACAAATTTATTTATACCAACACGAAGGGGTAACTTCCCTTTTACCAGATAACAACCTATGGTGGTGGACCACCAGGCTATCTGCGCTAACACTCTGGGATAGCTACAACGAGCAGGACTCCAGCTTGAGTCCTGCCTATGTGTTGGTGACTCTTCACGGACGTTGAATGTAGATCTTTCAGAAGACAACAGCAAAGCTGAACCCCGGTCCCTCTGGGGACCCGGTTTATATGCTCACCAGTCGTGGCCGGCTCCGCCCTTGGCCACGACTACCTTCTTGATTCCTATTGCAAGATCTCGCCCTGACATGTGACTACCCACTAGCCCCAACTTGGGACCCCTGTGTAGACTTTACCCGTCATGTACCTTCCAGGGTCAACCAGAGCGCAATGGCCCACATTAACCTCATTCATGGCTGACACTTTCACACCCCTTCTATAGAGGACAGCACTGCACGCCACGCGTGGTACCACTCAGCGCCATGACTCAGCGCTCACCAAGCCCCACTAGGGCTGGTACTACACCTACATATATGGGGTGTCGGTGATGTAATTACATCGCACGCCGTGCCTCTCAGGCCGGCACTTACACAGTGGCATTCCCGATGTCACTACATTACCCCCCCCCCCCCCTCATTCGTAGCATTCAGCCGTCCTGGCTGTCAACTCCCCCTTAAAACTAACTAAGTGAATAAGTTGTAGATTTGAAGCTTTCGTGACTGCAAGGATCCATACTCTTTGGTTCTATTCGGTAAAGTCACGTAGGTAAAAAATAAAACAACAAAAATCATGACGTTTCGGCCACAACACAAGTGGCCTTCATCAGGTGAAGGGGGCCGTACTGTCATGAGGACAGCGTTGGAGTGAAGACAGTCCAGCCCAGGTCGCGTCCTTTTAAGCTGTGTGGGAGGAAACAATGCTTTGACAAAGGAATTAGCATAAAATAACCGTAACGCACAAGAGGACCGGCACGGAGGGGGGGAGGGGGTGTGAAGTGGATGGTAGAGGACCGGCACGGGGCGGGGGGGGAGTTTACAAATGTAGGTGTGAAGTGAAATAAGCTTCTATGAATGTTTGGTATATCACTATTTGGATAAATACCATTTAAAATTACTTTAATGTTTGGTATGATTTAGAACATCTTTCCAATGGTTGCTTAAGTGAATAAGGTGATAAAAAGCGAGTAAAAATGACTAAACGCTATGTGTGCCTCAATAATTAACAATAACAAATAGCATATAAATACCCAAGCCCACCTATACAATATATACACTAGCTACAAATGTACAGAACAACACGAGAAAATATAAAACGCGAATGCACGGAATCCCCTCCATCACCAACAACTCCCATCCTCATCGTGTAGCAATACCCATAAGCACAACAAAGGCTAGGTTCAGCCAATAACCGATATGGCCTACTGAGTGTGACAAGCAACTGATGGTGTGGGAGTGTGTGTGCATGGGTGTCACAAAATCCGAAGAGTTTTTGAGCGAGTCCTCGTGGCTGGGCCTCCAGTGGAGGTGGGCTCACTCTCCCTGGAGGTCCCAGGGGGAATATGCAACTGTCCAGTCGAATCCGGCTCCTCACGAAGAGCAGTAGGCCGGGTCGACGGGTTCTCCTCTCCCGAATCAAGTGAAGACAGCGCAGGCGGCGGCTCGGGGGACATCAGGCGCGCGGCACCTGAGGGAGGAAGCACACGACTCCGCTGAGGACCAACCTCAACAGGCACACATGCCAGCTCGCCGGACACATCTGTCCCTCGGCGCCCACAGTGTGGAGATGGAACAAACTCACAGGGAGCAATAAAGGGCTTAGGGCAAGAGGAGTGTACAAACCAACTCCGCCGCCCCAAGCGGATCTGGACACACTGCGGTCGAATGACCCGAATCACATCAACCAGCCCTCTCCAGGGTTTGAGCAATTTGGGCGATGTACCCACCGGTACCTGTGGACAGTGCAACCAAGCTCTGTCCCCAGGTGCCCACTCATGTTTTGAAGTACGGAAGCCCCTCAGCCATTCATTGGCCAATCGGCACGAATCAGAATTTACCCTGGAAGTCTCCCGCACTTCGGAAAGCTTTTGAAGGGTACAGCACACGGAGTCAGAGATTTAAGATTTTGCCTTGTTGGGTGCGGCTTGTAACTGAACATGAATCAGGGGGTCGTGTTCTCGCTGACCTGATGACTCAACATGAAGGTCAGAGTCCTGTGCAGCCACCTCAACCATACCATCCGTCTGCGGATTGTGCGGTGACATGCGTACTTTCTTGGTTCACAACTAACGCACACCTCTTGCAATAATTTTGAAGAAAATGTTTTGCCCTGATTGTTCAGAAGACGTTCGGGAGCACTCTTGTCCATAATGTAGTGGGTAATAAACTGGAGGAAGCTTACTCTGAGGCAACACATTTATTATAACATTAACAGGTTATTGCAGAATGGGGTAATGGCCCCTTTCACGCGATACTCTATGGAGGTAGTCCCTCCAGACTAGCTTGCCTCTCACTGGCTATCACGGCATCTATACTGCTGGGGCTTGAGTCTTCCCTTGAGTCTGCACTGGTTATCAGCTGGAGCTTTCACTGGTACAAGCTCGAGCCGACCCTAGCCAGGGGTTCTGCTCTGCCCATTGGGCTTTTCTCTTCAGGGCTCCAGGATGCTCTTCAGTCTTCGGCCAGACAACAACTGCTGGGACCGCTCAGGGACCTGACTTATATATAGGCTCCTGGCTCACTCCGTCCCTGGCCACGCCTTCCTTCTAGGACCGTCTCCGAGGGTCTGGAGAATGACATCATCTCCCCAGCCCCCTTCCCGGGATCTGGGGTCCCGACCCTTGGTCACGATGCTCCCCCAGGGATTGCCTTGGCCAACGGCCCGTCATCATTAATCCAGCAGGTTCAGCCTCCCCTCTGCTCCCTACTGACACAAGCTAGTACTGCCGGCTATGATTAGTGGCGATCATGTTCAACCATGCCACTACAATTACGTAGCCATTGAGGAATGCCTCAGTGATCTTTGCCGCCAACTGTTTGGGAAGCGGCCAGGCCACAGGCCATCATGAGAAATACTCGACTCCCACCAGAAAATATTTATTCCCACAAGCGGCTTCTACCACGTGCACTGCACACACCCCTTCAACAAATTAGCAGCATCCTCAGCCATGCCAGGCCAGAAGAAATCCGACTTACGTGTGGCCAATGCTAGTTTATGCACACCCAAGTGCAACAGACGCTCGTGCACCGCCCAAATGACCTTACTCCGCAGGGCGGTGGGCACTACAATGTTGGAACATCGCATCTCTCCGCCCCAATGCATGAGCAATCTGCCTCTGAGAATGAAAGAGGCGACACCCCATCGATCCTCGCCCCCATTAGTCTCTCTGATACGGCATCGCAATTTAAGCAGAGAAGCGTCCTCAACCTGGAGGTGCCCCCATTCTTCGTGGTCCAATCCAATGACAGCATCACGCGCCACTGGATCCCCAGCCCCCTCAGATGTTACAACCTCGGCCGATGCCGTAAGGGTAGGGGGCGAGTGTTCGTTGCGCGGCTTACAGCGACCGGAGCCCGAAAAACTTGCGCAACTCTCGTTCGTGGGTAATCGCGACAGGGCGTCCGCGTTTGTGTGATGGGAGCTGTTGCAATAGGTAACCTGAAAAGAGTAGTCCTGGAGGACCTCCAACCAGCGTGAAAGTTCGCCAGATGGCTGGTCAACCTGCAGCGCGTACTGCAGCGCCGCGTGGTCCGAGCGCATCTCAAAGTCTCTCCCATACAAATATGGAAGATACTGTTGCAAGAAAAACACGATAGCTAACAGTTATCAGCATGTGACACAGTACCGCTGTTCAGCCGGAGACAGCACTCTGCTTCCTTATGCGATAACACTCTCGACGCCATTGACAACTTGAAACAGAACAGCTCCAATGCCAGTGTTACTAGCATCTGTATCAAGGACAAACGGCAAGGAAAAGTCGGGGTAGTGGCAGGGAGGGGCGTTCACCAAGCCATCTTGGAGTGCAACAAATGCGGCCTCCTCATGGGTGGTGCCGATGTCACAAGTCGAGGAGACTGAAGTGCTGTGACAAAAGGGCCATTGCCTGAATCGTCTCTTACTATAAACATTTCATTTCAAAGCGGTGTTATCGAAGAAGTTTTTTTGGAAGATAAATAACATCGCGATGGGGGGAGGGGGACATAGCGGGATTGAGGGGGAGCGATTAGGGGGGTTATAGAGGTGGGTGTTGAGTAAAATAGTATCAGTGTCTTGTGCTCGAGCCTAGGGGCTATGCCAAGGGGCTAGGACATTGAGAACACGGATTCGAATGAACGTCTCATCTTGCCACATGCTTTTTTTACTATCTCCATCAGTAACAAAATCAATCTACAAAGCAACGCTGCTTCTAAAATGGGTATAGTACTCTGAAGCATGTAAAAATGGTAATGTACTGTCAATCGTATTTTAACAGGAGCATTGTCTCTTTAAAGGTCACGGTTTTTGTTGTTGACATGAACTCTATTGGCTTCCACCTCCCTGTTCACAGAGATCGTCAATAGAGGCTGAAGTCTGTTACTCGCGCACAGTCAGTCGAGGGAGTGATAGCCCCCACTGTGCCCTTCAGCCCGTGGCGTTGCCTATGGGACTCATTGTCCCGTAACATCCCGAGTTCACAATGTCGATTAAAGTGACACCTTTGTTTAATAACGATCCATGAAATGAGTGGGACTTTATATAGTGTGACAGTCTTGTCTTTGGTAATGCTGTACTCATGTTTGTTTCTGTTGCCTGGTTTTTAATTGGTAAAGCTGTGATCGTGTTTGATACCTCCACTGGTATCCGATTAATTTCTGCATCAAGCACAATATCCCCTTTGCTGTCTTCAAGTTCCACCATGGACACGCTCCTGTTTGCCTCTCCCATCATCTCATTCCCCTCCCAATGTTCTCCTATATCGTCCCTACCATCTCGCTTTACTCCCCTTCACTCATTCTCCGCCCAGCAACCAAGGCTTCCTGTTGGAACTTCTAATCAACCTTTACTCATTCGGAGGTCACTCATTCCCTTTTCTTTTGATGCAATTATTTGGGCCTGTCACTTACCATCCACAGATTTCTCCTGTGATCATCACTGTATGTTCTCTCTTTAGAAATGTAGGCTGAATGTACACCACCTTGTTCCCAATGATGATTGTATCTCACTGATGTGCACATCACCTTGACAGAGGCTCTTTTTAAAGGCACTCTAATTGATTATTTCTCATTTCACAGCCTCCACTACACTACTCAGCAGATTATACCCCACTTTGTTCGTCAAGACTTGCTTGAGGCAAATATAAGTATGGTCCAACAACTTCTATGACTGACACGGCACGAGTAAGACTGCCTGCAGTCCAACCAAAAAGGCTGCATCATTGAAAGCTGGTTTCAAGCCTGCCCTCCACGTGTGTTAAAAGATCTTACTCACCCATGTGATGATAGTTGAGCCTCTGGGTGTCAGCATTTCTACTCTGATGTTGCAAGTGTTGGATACTAGTGATTTCTTTCATTTTTTTTAGGGTACCTCTCACTTTATACTCAAATGGCTCAATGCAGAAGGTGTAGGGTCTTTGGTTGCTGTGGCTTGCATGAGCTCTTCAAAGGGATATGACGAAGAGCGATTCTGCATTTGGGAGCATAATTACTTCTAGCATGCTAGTTTCTGCCTTCAACTGCTGAGGAGCTTGCCACTGGCATTTGTAATTGCGCAGGAAATATTGAAGTAGGCTCCCCTGAGCTGACTGAAGTTTGCAAAGTCATTATTTATTTGACTGAGAGTTATTATTCAACTGCTGCAGCTTTTCCATCAGGCCCCCTCTGTTCATGCCAGATCTGAGTTTTGCATTGCCTTCTTAGGCCCTTGTAGCAGTTTTTACGTTCTTTTTTCAATTAAACACCACGTTTAATCATTAATCCATTAATTTCCAATATTGCAACAGGTTGTTGGGCAGGTCTTGTCGGCGTTGTTTACATAATCTTGAAATTGTCTCAAACTGTTGGTTCCTCATTAGACAGGAGCGTGCATTACCACTGCCCACCTCCACATTACAACCATCCCCACCATAAGAATTATATCCAGTATGAGCTGGAGAAGCTTTTGTTGAACTTCGAGAGTACTACTAAGAAATGGGGTTTACGTTCATCCCCACATAAAACAAAGCACCTGCCTGGGTATTCTGTGTCATCGTATTCTCCCATCCCTCCACTCCCCATGAGCAGTGGGGCAGTTTTGGACAGAGCAGAACAATTTTCCATACCTGGAAAGGGTGCATGTGACTAGCTCCAGTTTGGCAGCAGAGGTCATGCTCCGAATCGGTTGAACATAATTATCTCAGCTGTGTAACACACTGTGAATGCTGCATTGCCTGTCGCTCCATGTAAAGCTCTGGGTCTTCTCAGCCAGATATCCCCTCCCTTCTCTACATTTGAGAAATTTGGATCCCTTTTAAAGGAACATCCACACTGGTTTTGCATATTCGAGTTGTCTACGATCCACCGTGGGCTTAACAAACTAGATTATGTGAGCAGCTTAGATCCTTGAGTGATCTGGACAAATGCCCATCAGTGAGATACTAAGGCAGGTGAGGCAGCATTGGCTGGGTCATGTAGCCCAAATGCCCAGTCACTGTGTACCCAAACAGCTTCTGTTTGTCCAGATATAAGGGGCTTATCGCTATAGGCAAGAGTTTGACTGCTGTGTAACAGAAGGATGGTGGAGCTGTTTGGGCTTGCCAACAGCTCGACCAGTGGTTTCAAGATCAGCGTCTCTGGAGGAGTTTTGTGAAGGATGTCCGCCTCCAGCAATAACGGAGGGCGGAGGAGTGATGCTCACAACAACGAGCGGAGTGCAGAATGAGTAAAATGCAGCAAGGTGGAACAGTAGGGAGCACAGGTGGTAGATCTGCCAGTCATCCCTGTCACTCAACCCATGACACCTTTATCTATCCTGTAACCTCCTGCCCATGAGCCTTCGACAGTCCACATGACCTCAATGTGCACTTAGCCTGGCACAAACACTTTGTTGACGTCACCAATTTTGAGTGGCGAATGGCTTTTATTGTTATTGTGTTTATGTACCCACCCCTTCATGTGCCGTACTGGCCTTCTTAGGTGCTCACTAGCAGAACTAATCCCAATAATGTAAAAAAACGATATGGGATATTTTTCTCATTTGTATCTTGTATGTTTGTGTACATCGCCTATGTGTGTTTGTGGCGAGCCATGCTGCACAACAAACTCAGCCACAGTTATCAATAGCACGTGATATCTACACTGGTTGTGGGTCCTCTAGCTTGTGTCTGCATTAAATGAGTGCCTGGTACAATGGGTAATCAGTATAACCTATGAGACAAACGTGGCCAGGTGTGGTGCTGGCCATTTCTACCCCACTTTGCGTGCGGGTCTTCAAAGGGGCTCACTAACAGCACTTGACCCACCAGTCTGTGGAGCTACATGGGGGATGTTTGTGTTGAAGCTCGTGCTGTCGGCGTAGAAGACGCTCGACAGTTTATCCTCTGTAGGGAGCACGCGTCTGCTGTGTGTAGCGTGGAGCTGCACGATAGTGAAACCAATAGAGTTGTTGCGCCTTGGGCGTAAACATCAATGTATGTCCATTTGCCAGGTGTTATTTTTTTCATTTCCTGTGGAGATGTGTGCTGTATGAGAGAAAAAGCGACTGAGCCCACGCCCTCACCCCCTTCTCCCTATTGCATTATCTCCTCGTACTATTTGACTATTCATAAAATCATACGTATTTAGTGACACCCCAGGGATAGATTAATATTGCTTGTTATAGCACATTCTTGTAGAAAGAACGCTGGTTAAGTCAGACCGGCCTGTATATGTACAGTTTAGATATTTAGTTTGCAGCAATGCAATACACACAGCTCAATACACAAAGAGTTAAATGTATAAATATCTCATACTAAAGAATGGATTACTTGGGTTTACAAACATGATGTACAAAACTCGTTATAGTCTCATGCTCTGCATGCTGTTGTAAATGCACGTGGTGCATACTCACTGACCAGATGCTTCGTTATTATTAATACTAATAAAAAATGTTAAATTAAGAATTTTTTTCATTAATTTCTCACGTTAAACAAATATAGGGAGGCGTTCATCCAGTGGTAGAGAGACAATGGCTGCTGATGATGATGTAACGTGCCGCTCTTTTTGAAGGATTCCTAAGAGACAATGTAGGTGGAGATTCAAAGACGTAGGAAGGTGGCTGCACAGACGCATGGACCACTGCTGTCCTGTATAAGTGATTTATTTAACATAATGAACATTACAGTAACATTGACGCTGCCTCATGTGTGTACTTTAAGTTTTGGCTTTCCCACACAAACACTACCTCCACAAAAGGTCATGTTTACTCATTTCCGTGAAGCGTATTCAAGTTTTCAAGTTTCATTTATTAGGTATAGCCCTGTGAGCCATGCGGCTCTTAAGTCGGGTGCAACCGCAACAAACAAAATATGTATCTACATTGCAGAAAACTATTACACCACAACCAGACCAAAATAAAGCTAAAAAACAATGTAACAACAGTAATCATAAGAACTGTGATTTTAAATTTAACAATAAACAATATACATAACATGTACGACAAAACCTGCAGCCATAGCTGGCAGCACGACACTCCCAGTGTATGATGTGTGAGTGAGTCAGCAGCAGCGTGAGTGAGTGTATGATGTGCGAGTCAACGTATGATGTGCGAGTCAGCGTATGATGATCGAGTCAGTATTAGGTTGAGTGAGTACATGATGTGTGAGCCAGCGTATGATGAGTGAGTTAGTATTAGGTTGAGTGAGTGTATGACGTGTTAGTCAGCGCATGATGAGTGAGTCAGTGTATGATGTGTGAGCGAGTCAGCGGCAGAGTGAGTGTATGATGTGCGAGTGAGCCAGCACACGATGAGTGAACCTGTGTATGATGAGTGAATGGGTCAGTGGTTGTGCGAGTGTATGATGTGTGAGTGAGTCAGCGCATGATGGGCGAGTCAGCGCATGATGATTGAGTCAGCGCCTGATGAGCGAGTCAGCGCATGATGAGCGAGTCAGTGCATGATGTGTGAGTGAGTCAGTGCATGATGTATGAGAAAGTCAGTGTCGGCTCCCTCTGCTCGCGCCATCGCCCCCCCCCCTCCGCCCCCCGGCTCCATCGCCCCCCCCCTCGGCTCCGTCGCCCCCCCCCCCCGGCTCCGTCGCCCCCCCAGCTCCGTCGGCCCCCCCTGGCTCCGTCCGGCCCCCCGCCCCCCCGGCTCCGTCGCCCCTCCTCCTAGCTCCGTCGGCCCCCCCCCTGGCTCCGTCGCCCCCCCCCCTCCCAGCTCCGTCGAACCCCCCCTGGCTCCATCGCCCCCCCCTGGCTCCATTGCCCCCCCCCCCCCGGCTCCGTCGCCCACGCCCCCCCCCCCCTGGCTCCGTCGGCCCCCCCGGCTTCGTTGCCCCCCCCCCAGCTCCATCGCCCCCCCCGGCTCCGTCGCCCCCCCCCCGGCTCCGTCGCCCCCCCCCCCGGCCCCGTCGGCTCCCTCCGTCAGCTCCCCCGGCCCCCTCACAAACGGCCCCGCCAGCCGCTGCTGGGAACGCGGTATGTGACGTCATACCACTTCTAGACAATCTCAGAGCACCCTCTACCATCGAGAGCATAGGAGTGCCCACTACATAGGGACTACCCAAGATCAAACCTGGCTCCCACCCTCTAATCGTCACTCAACTAG
Source organism: Petromyzon marinus (assembly GCF_048934315.1). Taxonomy (NCBI): domain Eukaryota; kingdom Metazoa; phylum Chordata; class Hyperoartia; order Petromyzontiformes; family Petromyzontidae; genus Petromyzon; species Petromyzon marinus. Next base: position 963,293 of record NW_027423213.1, read on the forward strand.
AGGTGACGCTATCTCCATCATTGCACATTACAGCGCAATTCGCCGTCTGCGTGGCATCACGATGGTCGAGGCAGTGAGCACGTGGTGTCACACAGCTGCTTAATCTGCTAAAACTGTGTGGTGTTTTGAATTAGGTTTACATTTTACTTTTTTTATCGTAGTGTTGTGTTCATGTGAATGTTCAAATGCTTGCACTGAAGATTGTTTTGAGATGCCTAAAGTGTTTCGATGCAATTTTACGTATTTCTATATATTCCAATAACAATTTTAAGCTTGTATTACAATTTAAATAACCCAATGTATTCACGATCAAATAGCTAGAGTCACAATTGTACCTAACCGAGACCTCTTAGAATTTAGTAGCAACATTTTATTTTTATAATTATTATTTTTTACCTGGCTAAAATTACACGACTATGCTTACAGGTGACACGTGGTTTGTTTTCATTTTCTTCAGGTGACTCGATGCATTTGTCGTGATGGCATCAAATGATCCTGCATATGAGATTATTAGAACCAACAAAGTGAAACTGCAGGAATACCTCCAGGCGAAGTCTTCAGAAGTGCTTGACCATTCCTGTCAAACAGAGATAGTCCTGTACGGCGAATACGCGTCCCTCAAAAGCGAGAATGACCCCATTGTGCGAACACGGCACCTGGTTGACCTGGTGCTCGGCAAGGGAGAAGAAGTGTGCATGAGATTCATTGAAGCCGTGCTGGTGCCGCTGAGATCCGAGATCCCTCTCTTGGATCAGTGGATATCACAGCATGAGCAGCAGCTCAACGTGATGGGTGTCGATCTGAGCTGAACTGCGGGTAAAGCCATCCCTGGAGCAGTTTCTCGTGAGTGATGCTAAACTTCACATATTCATTTGCATGTCTCTGGCAAATTTAAGTGAAATAATTGCTTTGAACTGATATGAACTGTCATTTAATATTAGCAAACTGCACCACCCTTGCATGACAACATTCCTCTCAGAAGGAGGACATTAATATTCCATTCCATAGCAGGGTATGTACAAGGAATCAGCAACTTGGAGGAAAGGATGGATGGATAATGGAAATGTGTGTCAGTATCAAAACATTACATCCACACTGGACCCCAACATTCCTGAATTTCTGTCCTATCCTACACCTCATTTTCCTTGCAAAAGACTTAAACATGGTGATTTTCTCTCACCTCTTCAGACACAGACATTTTATTTCAGCTGGAAGAATGTAATGAGCTATGAAGCTCTTTCAAGTGTCAAGCCCAAGATGTTTGGCCATGGCAGCAAACCCATCTGCTGCCATGGTCTCCATGACTTGGTACAATCTGGATTCCACCAAGGCCATGTCGTTGAAACTGCAGGGTGAATGACCACCTTTCTTAAATTATGGAAGCTGCTTCTACTCCATCCTCTTGAATCGGCATTGCTACGCAGGCATCTCTCACACACTTCCCCACTGCTTCTGCTTCACCCTCTAAAAGTGAGCCCTATTTTTCCAAGCAATGACTGCCTTCCGTTCAGAAGCCCCCATTCTATGGTGTTCCAAATGGCTCCGTCCTTGGCTATCTGCTCTTCTCAGTACAATGTCTCCTCCTTTGTGGACATTTTTTACTCCTAATTTTTTTTTATATTGACTAGCTATCACTGCTATTTCTAAGGACACCCAGCCTTTTATCGCCATTGACTCATGAAACGGAACCTACTCTATCCTCTTAACTCTTTAAAAATGTTGACACTCCTACTGATACTCCTGCTGTTATGGAGTGACTCATGCAGCCAGCTATGGCTGCAAAGTTTGGTAGTACATGTTATTTATATCGTGTATTGTAAAATTTCAATCAGTTCTTATGATCACTGTTCCATTGCTTTTATAGCTTTCTTTTGGTGATTTCGAAAACGTTTTGGTTTAGCCATATTTGTTTGTTGTAGTACAGAGTTAGACTGATAACTTTAATCTAAATTGTCTTATGGTTGTTATTGTTTGACTTGCATCCCACTGGGATTTTTGCACACAGCATTGATATACAGTGCTTTTTCTGGAAGACTTTGCTGTTTTTTCCTGGATTTTTCTGTTTGCGCGTAGTCACTTTAAGATGTTTCTTTTTCCTGTTTTTATTTGTTGCGGTTGCACCCGATTCAAGAGCCGAATGGCTCACAGGGCTATACAAAATAAATGAAACTGAAACTGGATTGGTTATAATTCACTCCAGATTAAACGTCAAATTTGTATCCCTCTCATTTAGAAAAAAAGTCGACGTGATTAAATGACTCTGAATATATGATTCCCGAGAGATTCAAATAACATCAGATACAGAGGTATCACGGTTCTTATGGTCAACATTGCCCAAGTGGTGCGCCTCTGGGTTCAGTGTTTACTTGGAAAGCAGATGGAAGTTGTTGAGCAAATTTGCTATTGGAAATCGACACTCTCCCCAATGTAGTGGATGCCACAGTGCTTGCTGATGATGCAGTAACCAGATTATTTGAAGTTTAAGTGAACCTACGATGCAACACGTGGGATGCTACGAATTCTGTAATTCATGTGGCTGTTGTGGAGGTGAAAGCACTTCATCTTCTCTGCTGCTAGGACCGTGCCTGGTGTACTGCACTCAACCACAGTGTAGCCCCCTTGCTAGGTGATGTAGGCCAGCTTGAAATGGAAAAGGAAACACAACCCCAATACCAGTGAAATATAAAAAGTAAAATTCAACATCCTAAACAACAAAAAATAATAATTGTAGGACAAGGCAGCAGTGCATTTTAGACACAAATTGATAGCATTAGGTTGGGATTATGCTGATGTACATTGTAATTTCAAATGTGGTGGTACTATCTTGTTTCACATGCAAAACAAACAAGACAAGTGGTGGTAAATCTTTGTTAAGATATGTAGAATACACATCGGGAAAATGTCCACACAATAATTTGTGATGTACATGATGGCGATACATTTTCCATGATGAACGAATTCGCTATGCTTTTTTTATGTAGTTTATTTTAAACATATTTGTCTGCTATAGGAATGTTTTTTTAGTGTAAATGAAACTAATTTGTTTTTAAATGATTTGTTTCATTTAGATAACCCTGGTGATGATTACAGAGAATTCTTGCTGAAGCTGACATCATTAACACGAGACTACAACGCACGACCTGGAGAACCTGCAGTATTTCTGCTGGAGAGAATGGTGAAGCCAATTCTGGTTCTCTACTACCGCCATCAAGAAACCAAGCAGCACGAGTTACTAGCGAGAGGCAAACAGCACAAGGAGCTGATGAAGAGAGCACAGAGAGAAGGGATGACTTACAATAATATCTTTGATCTCATTGGAAAAGAAACACACCCCCGACTGGTTATTGTAGTTGGGACTCCAGGCAGCGGTAAAACCATGTTGAGCAAATTCATTGTGCACAGCCTGCTGTCAGGTGAGAGAGTGTTTGCACGACGCTTTGAGCACATCGTGCTCATCACGTTCAGGGAGATAAATGATGTTGGAGAGGTGTCACTGGCAGAGCTGTTTTCTGTGCTGCACTCATGTTTGGGAAAAAAAGCGGATGAGGTTTACGCAAACCAAGAGAGAACCCTTTTTGTTATGGATGGGTTGGATGAGTTTGGAAAGTGCCTTCACTATGCCAATGCTTGCACTGATCCACGTAAGACGGCAACAGTAGAAGGCATCATTGCTGCACTAGTGAATGGAAACCTCTTGCCCAAGGCCTCGGTCTTGATAACGACCAGACCTATTGCCATGGCACAGCTGAGTGGAGTGAATGTTGATCGAGCTGTTGAAATTGCTGGGTTTTCCAATGAAGATAAAATAGCATTTTTACACAATTTTTACAAAGATAGGAATCTAGCAGAAAGAGCACTCAAGCTCCTGCAGGAAAATTAAACAGTGAATACATTGTCCCAGAACCCTTCATTCTGCCATATAGCAGCCATTACACTGAAGGAACATTTACAAAAGTCTGATCATTCTGAGATTATCCTCAAATCAATGACCGACCTCTTCACACAATACGTGTTTGGGCTCGTAGAACACAATGGACGTGGCAGCCACGGAGCCAAGGAAATTTTATTGTCTCTTGCAAATATGGCTCTGAAGGGGGTTCAGCAAAACATCCAGGTGTTCAGCCAAAAAGATCTAGAAGAGTGTGTTGTTAGTTCTTCTGAACTAGGAAGTACATTCATCAACAAAGTGTTCACATGTGAGGGCATTAAACAAGCGAGTTGTTTTGATTTAAAGCTTTCGTGACTGCAGTAATTCATATTCTTAGTTCTTTCGGTAAAGTCACGTTTTATTATTTTGTTGTTTCCCTTCAACGTGACTTTACCGAAAGAACTAAGAATAAGGGAGTTGTTATTCTTTTTCACACTTAACAATCCAGGAATTCTTTGCAGCAATAGCCATGCATTTGACACATTCAACACGGCCAGTGAGTGACATAATCAAAGCTATTGAGGACAGCAAAGATGGGAGGTTTGATGTGTTTCAGATGTTTTTTTGTGGACTAGCATCAAGCACTCCATGGACGTTCTTTGAGGGTATCTTGGATCCTCCATCTGCAGATTCTCAAAAGGAAATAATCGAGTGGCTCAATCACAGCATGGAAAATCAGAAGGTTGACAAACACAGGCTCATCAGTCTCCTGCACTGTGTGCACGAGCTGCACGACCGCAAGTCCATGAGTGATGCCACTCGGTCCATGACTGAGATAGACCTGTCATTCACAAGGCTGTCCCTGCCAGACTGCGCTGCCATCACCTCGATCCTGCTGCATCGAGAGGAACCTATTGAGACACTCAACCTGTTTGACTGCGGCATTGGCACCGAGGAAATGAAGAGGCTTCAGCCTGGACTGCACAGATGTAAAGAGCTAGTGTAAGACTTGCACACCTCGCATTCACTACTTCACAAATTGTGTGTGCATATGTTCGCGTGTGTAATGTTTGTAGACCCCTTCATTTCATGTCCTCGCCTTCCATACTCGAGGTAACTTATTTCACGTATGTGTATAAATATATTTAGGCTCGCTGGTCTCGTCATGAAATTGCAATGAAAAAGCACCAGAGGAGGCAGCTATAACTGAGGGAAACGTGTCTAACACGCACCCCTCAGTGAGGCCACGCCCCCCTCCGTGAGACCACGCCCTCTATGTGAATCTGGCTCTGACACTAGCCAGTGCCTCCCCAGCCATTGACCTCACCGCACATCACTGGTGCGTACATAGAGGTGTGTATCACACAACATGCACATATCCTAGCCACTTTACGTATGACTTCGATAGTCACCCTATGTCTGTTTAAAATGTATGTATTTTAACTTTCAATTGGTGTGTCTGCTGCAGACATCGTGCTGCTCGCAGCAGACATCGCGGCTATCGCGATTGTCACCTGAAGACGGGCGCTTGTGTTGCAACTGTAACGTGATTTATTTTGTTTAATTAATGATTGTTTCATATTCTTGGTTCTTTCGGTAAAGTCACGTAGAAGGGAAATAATAAAATAATAAAAATTTAACTTAAATTCTTACGACATTTCGTCGTGAGAATTTTCCCGAAATAACCAAGAATACGAATCCCTGCAGTCACGAAAGCTTTAAATCGAAATTTAATGATTGTGGAATGTTCATTTCTTGCATTAAAGTTGTTTTTGCTCTGATTTCTCTTTGCTTCATTGCTCTAATTTATTAGTTTTATTTTTTGGTGTCAGGTCACACTTGCAAATTAGGCTATCCAGGTAAAAAAAACAGGTTAAAAAATACACCTGATATTTCAAATTTCTATGTCAACATATATCTATATACCGAATAACAGCACTTCAACAGCCTCGGAATGCTTAACAATATCAATAAATTTCGATTTAAAGCTTTTGTGACTGCAGGGATTCATCTTCTTGGTTCTTTTAGTAAAGTCACGTAGAATGGAAAAAAATAATAAAAATAAAACATAATAAAATAAAATTCTCACGACGTTTCGGCCACAACACAAGTAGCCTACTTCAGGTGAAGAAACAGAACTGTCAGGACGACAGCGCTTCAATGAACACTGCTAAGCTTGGCGGCGTCTTTTAAGCTGGGTGGGAGGAGCAGAGCGCCTTGACAAAGGAGTTTACATATCAACAGAAGAATTTATCATTGATGTAGCTGTGTTAATGTGTTGGATTAGCAGAGTGTTAAAGTCAGAAATTAGCATGTAACTGGGAGATTAGCATGTAACTGGTCATGGAAGTAGCTATGTTAAAGTCAGAGTTTACATATCAACAGAGGCATTTAGTATATTGACGCTAAAGAACTGCAACTACCCAACTGTCGTACAATAAGCCGATGTGAAAGAACTAAGAATAAACTACATCAATATAATACATGTACTCAATATATTCTTCAATAAGTTGAGCTATTAACGTAAAGTAACTGGGTATGCACTACACTGTATAATGAATACCAAATAGTAAACTGATAAAAAAACTAAAATATAAACTACATCAATATTCTAGATTTGAAGCTTTCGTGACTGCAAGGATCCATACTCTGGTTCTATTCGGTAAAGTCACGTAGGTAAAAATAAAATAACAAAAATCACGACGTTTCGGCCACAACACAAGTGGCTTTCATCAGGTGAAGGGACCGTACTGTCCAGAGGACAGCGTTGGAGTGAATACAGCCAAGCCCAGGTCGCGTCCTTTAAGCTGTGAGCTGCACCTGTGGTGACTGCTATATCGGGGAGACGAAACGACATGTCTCTGACCGAATTCGCGAGCACAAATCAGATTTGAAACACGGCAGAACAAATTTTTCTGCCGTAGCTGATCACTTACAACGCTGTGGGTGATCACGATATTGTTTTCTCCGATACCAAGGTTCTCTGCAAACCCACGGGTTTTAATCAGAGATTTGTCCACGAGGCAATTCAGATTTACAAACACAGACACAATTTCAACCGAGAGGATGGTTTCAAATTAAGCAATCATTGGAAAGATGTTCTAAATCAAACCAAACATTATACTAATTTTCAATGGTACAGTATATTTTTTCAAGTAGTGGTATCCCAAACTTTAATAGCAGGTTATTTCCCTTCACACCAACATTATGTAAAATCCCCCCCCCCCTCCCCAACCGTGCCGGTCCAGTACATCATTTTATGCTAATTCCTTTGTCAAGGCGTCTTTTGTTTCCTCCCACACAGCTTAAAGGACGCGACCTGGGCTTGGCTGTCTTCACTCCAACGCTGTCCTCTGGACAGTCCAGTCCCTCACCTGATGAAGGCCACTTGTGTTGTGGCCAAAACGTCGTGATTTTTGTTATTTTATTTTTACCTACGTGACTTTACCAAATATAACTAAAGAGTATACATCAACATTATCAATAAACTCAATATACTATCCAATCAGCTGAGCTACTAGCAATGAGTTACTATACATTACAATTCTATGACGAAAAAAGTAGCGGTTTCTTTTCAATGTTAGCACCACGGAAAGCGACAAGCTTTGTTCAGTCGGACGAGTCCATCTATGCTCGGAACGGAGGAGGGGGGAGAAAGAGAAACAGCCATGATGCGCTGCTCTATCCTGTGTTGCATTACAACTATGCTATAAACTAGACTACTATACATTACAACCTTCCAATCTAAACTACATTGTATAATATCGTATATACAGCCCAATGTAAGCTCTAACATTATGCATTATATTGATATGCCTCCAATTAAACTTTTTTTATATATTACACGACTATACACCGTAATATACACTGCCATAGACAAACCCCACCATTGAATTATACAATGCATTACTATACACTACCCTATACTTTAGACTATAAAATATTAGACTTGTAATATTACACTATGTATTATTCTACCAACCCTACTCTATACAACACTGCTGTATATTCACTATACAATTACGATACTATATATTGCCTTATGAATTATGTTAAACATTACACTGTTATACTATTTATTATTATACAACATGCTAAAAACCATACCATTGACCGTCGTATGAAAGGTACTAAGAGGCAGTGCCAGCGAATGGACTGCGGTCTGAAAGTCACCGTAAAATACAATCAATCAAGAACCGAAATGGTTTATAACGTCTTTCCAATGGTTACAAAGCCAAAATCCATCTTCTCGGTTGAAATTGTCTGTGTTTGTATATGTGGATGGCCTCATGAACGAATCTCTCATGGTAGCCGGATGGCTTGCAGAGAACCTCCGTCTTGGAGAAGTCAATGTCATGTGAGCCCACTGAATTATAACAGTGATCTGCCACGGCTGAGGTATTCGTCCTACTGTGCTTCAAGTCTGCTTTATGTTCACGGATGCGGTCTGAGATATGTCGTTTGGTTTCTCCAATGTAGCTGCTACCACAGAGGCAACTTAGTTTGTAGACGCCCGGGTACTGTATGTCTGGAACCAGATCTTTTACAGACGGAACCAGATCACGGATTTTATGTACTGTGTTGAATCGGACCTGGATCTTGTGTTTATTCAGGATTTTGGAGATCTTTTTTGTGACCCCCGCAATGTAGGGTAAGGTGATGGTTTTGAATGGCTCCTCAAGAGGATCCTTCTTCTTGGTTGGAGTGATGGCTTTGTGGATTGTGTAGTCGGAGTAACCATTAGCCTTGAGAGCTTGGTGTACGTGCTCGAGTTCACTGGCAATGTGTTCCTGGTCGGAAATGCATTGGGCTCTATGGTATAGAGTCTTGATGAGGGAATTCTTCTGGGATGGATGGTGGTGGGAATCCGGTTTTAAGTAAGCATCCATATGGGTAGTTTTCCTAAAGACACTGCCAAGCTTAGCAGTGTTCATTGAAGCGCTGTTGTCCCGACAGTTCTGTTTCTTCACCTGAAGAAGGCTACTTGTGTTGTGGCCGAAACGTTGAGGGAGAATTTTATTTTATTGTTTTATCTTTATTTTTTTATTTCCATTCTACGTGACTTTACCGAAAGAACCCAGAAAATGTACCAATAATTAAATTTAAATGTACAATTTTATTGGGAGACTGTCATTGTCTCGGTGTGGTCTGGAAATGTGTATTGCTGTTGTTTTACTGCCTTTCCAAAGCTTGGGATCTGATGTAATTTGAACTTGCATGCTATTATGTATTATTAAATGACGCCACGGTGGTGTGATGCTATCTTCCTCGGCTGGTATGCAGGAGTTTGGGGGTCCGACCCTGATACCTGCTGTACATGTGGAGTGTTCAAGTTCTCTCCGTGGACACATGGAGATTTTCTCTGGGTCCTCCAGTTTTTCCCTCCACATTTAGAAACATCCGTTTACATTATTTTGCTACTATAAATTTTCAAGTGGTAATCCACTTCCTCGAGCTATTATATGTGGCCAGGTCGCTTCTGAAAAACAAGATAATAGCTCTGGGCCTTACCTGGTATGATAAAACAGAGTTTATTTTGTTTCCATATTTTTAAGTGATTTGTTCACCTTTACTATAGTTTGCACTCTCATCGTGTATTTATATTGGTTGTTGTAATTTCCTGTCCTCTCTTGACTCCACTCATTGGATTACTCCAGTATAAATATTCAGATTCTGCTATTAGGTGTAGATTTGTATTTGTATATTCAGCCTTAACCGAGTACCCATCGCAGTGTGTAAACATCAGCAGTGCGGAGACAAAGGTGGCCGAGCATGGCACTGGCCACACCACACCCTCGTGTGCCATGTCAGCCTGAATAGGTGCTCACTAACTGCACTTTCCCCAACAGCCTGTGTAGACTACATGAGGGATCTGTGTATGGTTTCCTTGTGTGTGTGTACTGTATATGGGGGATTTGTGTTGTATTTGTGTCTGGGGGTAGCCGTGACTGTAGGTGGTGATGATGAAACACGGAAACAGAGAAGAGACTCCCAGTGACCCCCACTCCTGCGCTCTCAGTTTCAGCGCATTGAGCTTTTGGTGCAGGAGGTTTAGTAAATTTCCATATGGCTCACTCCACTTCCTTCTCTTGCTTGTCAAGCATTCAAACTTCTCGCATGGACTACGTGCTGGAGAATACAAACTCGGTGTAACTCACAAGAGGACTCTCCTGGTTACTCATGCGGCGTTGCCATTTAAAGGTTTCAATATTATTGCATATTTTTGATATTGTACCCAATACTTTCATCGACCTACTAATGGTGTCACGAGACTAATAATATAACCTGTTTGGATATCTCATGATGCAGTGCAAGCATTTGTGTTAGAAAGTGGCCCACAAAAGTGGATATCACAGGGCTTACCAGTCAAATGCCTTCCACTGACACTCAGTTTCAGACAGACCCATAAACTCACAGAGATCCACAGACTCACATTGATATATAAAGACGCATGTTGATACAAAAAGACAAACAGCGAAATGTACTCGCACTGAGCTAGACGTACAGGGTTGCATAGACTCAATAACAACCGCCATTCGCCACTAAGTGGCGGTTACATCACCACGACGCTTGTGCCAGGCCATGTGCATAGACTCGCACAGAGGCACACAGACAGTCTCGCTTCGACAAACACACTCACAAAGAGGCTCGTATATCAACTCAAATCTACACACTCACGAAAACGTCCAGACTCGTACACAGAGCCACTCCCCCACTAGCCCCGCCCACACTACCACTAGAGATGCCCATTCCCGACTAGACCCGCACACTCCGCGACAAGGCCCGCCCACTTCCTCAATTAGTCCAACCCACTTCACCACTAGCCCTGCCCACTCCAGTCGTAGCCCCCACTCCACCACTAACCCAGCCCACTACCATTTAGATCCGCCAAATTAATAACTTGCCACGTCCACTATATCACTAATACCTCCCACTATTATCCCACTGCTAGTTCATTTTCTCATTTTTAACCGTCTGGACCACCAATTCTCGTCGTCTTGGTCTCCCTGCATCAGCCCTCACTCCCCTCCAACAAATAAAAAAGACTTCCCACAAGTTATTTTCAATCTCCCATTTATTCTCACACTTTGCCTCTCCTCTATCAACTTTACTGGCTTCCCGTTCACGACCATTGTCTTTTCAAATGTCTGATGCTCATCTTCAAATCTCTCTATGGCCTTGCCCCACCTTCTCTTGCCTCTCATCTCCTTCCATGTCCCCTCTCGTCCTCTCCGTTCCCAATATTCTCTGTTCCTCCATCTCCCTGCGTTCAATCCTTCTCCCTGCACACCTACACTGGAATAATCTTCCCCAGCACATTAAGTAGTCCCCCTCCTTAACCTCATTCTGTTCCTCTCTTAAAGCCTCACCGCTTCTCCATTTCCCATTCTCTACCCCTCCCTCCCCTATCATTTTGTCTTCTGTTTTCAGATGGCTGATGTAGATGCAGAGTAACAACTACAATTTCACATTCAGGTGGTCAAGCCAGATAACCACGTCAAGAGTAGCGCAGTGTGTCATTGTCATGTGGATCGGACATTGCTTCATTGTATGTTGATTGGTCTGTTCTGGATGACCACAGTTGAACACTGGAGAGTTTTTTAATTTTCCATTTGTGCATCAGGTATCTGCATCTGCCATGGTTTGTGCAGTGGATGCGGTTTAGGGTGGACCATGAGCTTCTTGGAAGATCAAACCCAGGGATCTGCCTTGGGCCTTTCACAAGGTGTTCGTTAACATCTCGCCACCAGATGAAGTGAACACCACTACGGTGTGCTCGGGATGGGTGTTCAGTCGTGATCATTTTAATCCATTCTATCTCACACCTGCCCACCGTGTCGTGGCAGTTTTTCTGTTTTTCCTGCATTGCATTTTTTATTTTAGAAAATATTTCATCTGGAAAATCCATTGCGATAGAATATCTTACGTGCAACGTTGCACAGGAATATCGGGTGGAGCAGCTGCAGTGCTTAGAGCACCGGCACTAGAAACCCATGGCCTGAAATCAGTCGAGTGACAGAAGAATCGGTCCTGCCCCCCTCGCTTCACCAACCCATAATGGGCGTAATGGTGAAATATAGCAAGAAAGCATTACTACAGATAATATGTAGGAAGGCCTTTATCCAACAGTACAGCAAGCGGGTCTGTGAATTCCATCTGTTGCAGAACTGTGAGTGTTATCCTCTCATGTGCAACGTGGAGTTTCTCCCGGTACTCTGGTTCCCTCCCACACAAAGCCAAACACCTGTTTCATGGAAATGGTCAGCCGTCCCAGGGCAGGAATTTCTTAAAAAATTAGTCTTGGGATGCCGGTGATGTTTTCGTAGATAGATGGACAACATTGTTATTATCATTATATTTGTAATTCTCTCTCTCTCTATGCTAGGAGCACTCTTTCCCTCTCCTCCACACAAAAAGCTAAGACAAAGAACCCCTAATAGCCATACAGGCTCTAGAGTCAAGTGCTCTTTGGGACAATGGCTCAGCCTATTTCTTATCTCGTAACACCCATGTCCCCAAAATGCAGCTCTCCCCTGAGCGCCGTCTTCAGCAAATACACTCGGCTCCACATTCTCCTTTACTGCATCAGTCCATCTCTTTTCCAGCCTGTGTGATGTCCGTTTATAACCCTCTATCTGCCCCAACATAAGCTACTTGAGCATGTGGTGGCTGGGTATGTTGGCTAGATGACCCAGTCAACTCAAGCATTGCCCGTCGGAAGAGCTCACGTGATGTGAGCTCACAATACAGCCTGGTTAAACCAAGGATGGATGGGCATAAGTAGGAGAGGGGGGCGATGCCAACCCCAACTGCAAGTGATTATGAAATTATTTATTACAACTTTCATCAGCTGGCTGAAACCAGGCCACTGTCGGTTTTAATGGGGTCCGAGATGGACACCCACCACCAGAGTGGAAGACTCTCAAGCGCATCTTCCTGTGACCAAGCCACCATTACCTGACTCCCGATAATGGGGAGGTGAGCCCACCATTACTTGAGATTCGCAGCTTCCCACACCGCATTCATTGTTTTATTCAAAAGAAGAGCCACTCCCTGTTTTGCAGTTTCCAATCCCATGTTTAGGACTGTCCATGCCTCAGTGGTTGGTACTATGCAACCTACGACTAAAACTAAAACGGACATCCAGAACACAATGAGAAGAGGAGGAGGCACTCGAGAACAAGGAGACGAGGAAGTATGAAGAGGAAATCTTCAGCAGAATCAGGGGGGCAAAAATTAAAAACCTTAGTATAGCAGGGAGAGAGATCGCGGAGACACGGACTTTGGAAACAAGTTGATTTGCAACTTGCAGCAACAAAAACATCATCGTCAACATCATCAACATGACTCATTCCTATTGGGTTCCAGTTATGGTGGTTGCTTTGGTGACGGTGGTTACTACGATGATTGCTGTAGTGATGGTGGTTTGCTGCTAGAGTGAATGTGGTTTCTATGCTGTGATTGCAACTATGTTGATGGTGATTGCTGTGTTGTCGTTGCCATATTGGTGGCTGTGGTGATGGTGGTTGTTGCTAGACTGATTGTGGTTGCTACGCTATGGTTGCTGACAGTGATGGTGGTAACTACGGTGATTACTGTGGTGATGGTGGTTGCTGCTATGGCGATGGAAGTTGCTATAATCATGGCGGTCTCTACGGTGACCATCGTGGTGATGTTGGTTGCCGCGATTGCTACGGCGGTTGCCGTGGAGATGCACGCAGTGGTCCTGGCAGTGGAGCAGATCCAGGCGCTCCTGGGCGAAGGACTCCTGGGTGCGAGTCCAGGACAAGACGCGAGACTCTCCACTGGAGAACTCCGCCTTGAGAGATTCACAGTTACGCGATCAGAGCTGCCTCAACGCATCCAGGGGGTCCTGAGAGAGACACGGAGACTCGTGAACTCGCACAAAGACGCACGCTAAGACTCGCAAATAAACTCACCTCATGATTCACAGACTCGCACAGAGACACGGAGGCTTAAACAGAGACTCACACAGACTCACAGCTTCACGAGCAGCGCTGCCACTCGCTCACAACTCGCCCACCCGCTCACCCACTCACTCACCCTCCCACTCACCCACCAGCCAGTTACCCATTCACCATCCAGCAATTCACCTACCCCTTCACCACCCACCCACTCAAACCGCCTGCTCACCCACTCGCTCACCCAGCCGCTCACCTCCTAACCCATCCACCACTCATACACCTACCCGCTTGCTCGCTCACCCACTCACCACCGGTTCACCAACTCGCTCGCCGATTTGCTCACCACTCACTCGTCCACCAACTCGTCCACCCACTCACTCGCTCACCCACGCTCTCAACCACTCACTCACCATCCACCCATTCCTTCACACACTCACCAACCACCTACTCACCCGCCCATCCACTCACCAACCCACCCGCTCACCTACCCACCCGCTCACTTACCCGCTCACTCACCCATTCACACACCTGCCATCTGCTTATCCACCCACCCACCCGCTCGTCCACCCACCCGCTCACTCACTCATTCACCTACTCACACACCCATCTGCTTACCCACCCATCCACTCACCCAATCGCTTACCCACTCACTCACCACCCTCCTGCCCACCCGCCCACCCACTCACCAACCATACCCGCTCACCAACCCAAGTGCTCAACCACCCACCTGCTCACTCACCCACCCACTCACACACCTGCCACCTGCTCAACCACCCACCCACTCACCCATTCGCTCACCCACTCACTCACACATCCACCCAACCACTCACCACCCACCCATTCATCCACCCACTCACCACCCACCCACTCACCACCCACCCACACCCACCTGCTCACCCACCCATCCATCCACACATTCACCCGCTCACCCATCCACACATTCATCCGCTCACCCACCCACACCCATCTGCTCACTCACCCGCTCAAGGGAGGATAGACTTTTAGTTAGTAAAACATCTGTAAACAAATCAGGATTACTTGTTTTACAGATGCTAAAATAGATCAGTAGACAGGGGCTGTATGCGTTTCTACGTTGTAATTTATATTCTGCACAAAGGCGACTCCACAGCAGCTGTGGCGAGGCAAGGCCGGCGATCACGAGAGCCAGATGACAGCAGATAACGAGAGAAGCACGCGTTATCGTCTAGCTGTGGGTGTGCTCAACTGCGCGTGTGTTTGTGGCTAAGTGCGCGAATGTGGATCAGTGTGTTATTAAATTACGAGGCTGCAATAAGATCCTTGTATGTATGTCGACCTTCTGTTGCACCGTGCTTAGCCAACCGTGATAATCGGACATTACTCAATTGTATTTTACATCGAGCAATCAGCACCCCTACGTACAGAGCAAAGCCGCTTGCAGGTGAAATGCTGAGTCGCCCTCTTATTGTTAAAAAAAAGTTGCCACTGGGGGTGCCCTTTAGAAGTGCAAAGGGGATTGCATTCCTCGCAAACCACGTGGCCCAGCTTTGCCCTTGAGAGGCAGTCGCGCCGTGCAGGCGTCCCAGTGTCAGCGCTGTCACCACCGTCACCACCATCACCACCGTCACCATCGTCACCACCGTCACTATCATCACCACCCACACCATTGTTACCACCGTCACCACTTTCACCATCATTACCACCGTAACCAACGTCACCACCCACACCATCGTTACCACCATCACCCTCCACGTGTAGGATTCACGGCATTTGAAGGGACAGGGAGTCATCTTAGATGAAAAACCATACATAGGTGTGCAGCATGCATGCACCCACCCTCTCCAACTTATCTAGACCAACAGCTCAGAAAAACTGAATTTGTGACCAAGTTGTCGTTTAGACCGGCGGTCCCCAACCTTTTTGGCACCAGGGACCAGTTTCGTGGAAGACATTTTTTTCACGGACTGGGGGGGTGGTCATCATTGGGCCTTTCCCCCTTTTCAAAGAAGCTCTCCAGTGACGTTTCTTTTTTGCTCATTTTGGCGAGGGTTAGCTTGTGGGCTTTATACCAAAACTGTGACTGAGACAAGTGCGCAGTGCGGGAAAAAGGCGCGGACGGAAGTGGTAAATACAATAATGGGCAGGCCACGCGCAGACTAAAATAAGTTACGGATTCCGACTTCTCATAAGGAGCGCGCAACCTAGATCCCTGGCATGCGCAGTTGACAGTAGGGTTCGCGCTCCTATGAGAATCTAATGCCGCCGCTGATCTGACAGGAGGCGGATCTCAGACGGTAATGCAAGCGATGGGGAGCGGCTGTAAATACAGATGAAGCTTCACTCGCTCACCCACCGCTCGCCTCCTGCTGTGCGGCCCGGTTCCTAACAGGCCACGGACCGGTACCGATCCGCGGCCCGGGGGTTGGGGACCCCTGGTTTAGACCACAGACTCAAAGCGTTGAGAACACGTGGCCGTCCCAGCAACAGGCAGCAGTGAGACAAAGACAACTGTGGACCGGTTTCGTCTAATTAGGACTCATTAGTGCAGGACGGTAATCAATACTTTCTCTTGCCATATGCCTCTGGCAGCCCCATATATGGAGATGACCTTTACACTATGGTGACCCCATACACAGTTGTCTAAAGGTAACAGTAATCAAATCTGTAAATGATGAGAAAACCAATCACAACAAATATAAATTATGCAGGCTGGAAACAATAGATTTCACAATGGTATCAGTGAAAATAGTATACTTTTTTTTTACGGTAAAGTCACGTTTACACGTTCAGATACAAAAACACTCCGCATGTACCCTCCCCGAGTGAATCTAAGTAATTAAAATAAAACAAAAACAGCACCATGCATTACTGCTCTACTTTGTAGTCGCGAAAGTCTAGTGTGACAAGTCTTGATCAAATCGTGTTTATGCATATACACGTGCCTGAGTAAACATTTTAACGATGATAATCCTCTACAATTGAAAAAAACATCGCATTAAGAAGATGTGTGTGGGAATATTTACAAGGCCTAAAAGTTGCACAGCGCATACGACTTAGGGGTCTATAGCTGTACGCACTGCCGTGCAGTTGAAATCCTTTAAATTGTGAGAAAAAATCACACGCGGACAGAGTTATTTGTGGTTGGTGCACTGCTTTATGAACCACATATGTATTAGACAGTCACCCACAGAAGTTGATATAACAGAGCTACCTCTAATTACAAATGTAATTTTCTTCTTGATTTCCCCGCATCTGCCCTCATTCCCCTCCACCAAATAAAAAATTATTCTGCACGAGTTATTTTCAATCTCCCCTTTAATTCTCACACTTTGCCTCTCCTCCTTCAACTCCAATGGCTTCTCGTTCACTACCGCTGTCTTTTAAAATACCTGTCGCTGGTCTTTAAACCTCTCCATGGACTTGCCCTACATAATTTTGCCTCTTTCATCTCCTTCCATGTCCTCTCTCGTCCTCTTTGTTCCCAATCTTCTGTCTCTGTCCCTCCTCTTTGTGCCAAACCTCATTTATGGTCCCTCTACTTAACCTTTTTCCATTCCTCCCATAAAGCCCCACCTCCTCTCCATTGCCCATTCTCTACCTCTTCTCTCCCCTTAAGCCTCCACTCCTTCTCGTCCCTACTCTTCTCCGATCCCATTACTGTCTATCGCTGTCACTTATTCCTCAAACTTTGTACACCCCTGCCATCTAAATCATTCCATTCTGTCACCGCCTTGTGCTTGTTATGTCAAGAGAGAAGGCACTCTATAAATATACACCAAAGCCACCACCGCCACCACCGTCACCACCGCCACCAAGAAAAGGAACAGATTTATTTGTTGGGTCTGGAAGTGGCCAAAGTGCAAGTCGGCCATGAAAAAAATTTACATTTAAAATTACACCGCCACCAATTAAAACATTAAACACAAACACAAATGTTGTCTGTATAACCTCAACGGACTCTTGAGGCAAGTGCTTTTAGCGAGCAACTATGAAAGCCAGCATGGTACACAATGGGGAGGGTGGCCAGCACCATGCCTGGCCGCCTTTATCTCCCGAGTAGTGATGTTTACACACCGCACCAGGTACTCATTGGAGGCTGAGTCGACATCGGGTTAGCCCAAAACCACTTTAGTTCATCGGTACTGGTGTTGCCAAGTTCATCGCGCAATACGCGAAACACTATACAATTACCGGATAATACGCATACCCACACAGGCTTGTGCATGTGTGGGTGGGTTATTTATACAGCAGTATGCAGCATGGCAGTCAGTCGGCACCTTCCGCAATGCACGTTTGTTATTCATGAGGGTGCACATCCTGATGTATTCATTGGCTGATCACCCGAAGCCACCGTGTGAGCTGAGAGTTTCTCGATCTTACCGGGTACTCGATAGAGCTGAGAAATGCACTGCGGTCAATACTCAGAGTCATCATTTAGAGGTAGAGACCCAGAGATGAAGAGAATCCTTAGCAGCCCGTACATGTTAATGGATAGCAGTGATGGTCCCAGCTGCTGACTTGTACACCAGGGGTGAAGAATTGAGACAAGGCTGTGGTCCCAAGATAATTTCACTCCTTCCATTTGTTTTGTAT
This sequence comes from Petromyzon marinus, assembly GCF_048934315.1. Lineage (NCBI taxonomy): Eukaryota > Metazoa > Chordata > Hyperoartia > Petromyzontiformes > Petromyzontidae > Petromyzon > Petromyzon marinus. Next base: position 981,659 of record NW_027423213.1, read on the forward strand.
TGAGTGGCATCCTGACGGGTACGACACGGTTCAGACGCGGCCACCAGCTCAAAAAACACGTACAGAACAAACCCTGCGCAGAGAAGCATGCAGAGACGCGTGCTCGAAATCACACCAAGACAGAGGAACGCGCAGATGAGAGAACATACACAGAGGTAGGATCCCTCCTCATGTTGACCATGATGAGAAGGAAAGAGCAACACGCAGATGAAAACGTTTCTGGAAGTGACGATGGCTGATGATCAAGAGTAACTTGGAGGGGAGGAGGTGGGAAGCTCATGCACAGGAGGTGCTGGGGCCGATTGTCACAGCGCAGGCGTCACGAGAAGTGACGTTGGTTTGGGGAGGCCTTCATCAAACAGTGGATTTACCACTGGTGATGATGCCCATAATGATGATGAATGCATGGGCAGTCCACTCACATTCGTGCATAATCAGGTGCACGTCCACTCCCCTAGTCACCCCTCCACTAATCTCACTCCCCGAGTCACCCCTCCACTCACCTCACCCCCATTCCCCGAGTCACTCTCACCTCGACTTCTCCACTCTATCGCCAGTCGCCCTGAAGAGGCCCAACTCCGGAGCCTCCCCCAGTGCCACGTTCACTCTCAGCACGAACATCGTGCGGTGCCACCCCCTCCTCTGCTGCATCCCTCCAACTCTTCCTCCGCCATTGCGAGAATCGGCTCCACGAAGGGTCCCACGCTGTCCCCGTCCCTCAATGGACTCATGTCCTTTGTTGATGAAGGCCATTTAATAAAATAATGATAATTAATTATGCACACACACACAGGTCACCAAAGTAGCCTCAATAGACATGTTAGGGCAAGTTGTGGAGCCTTGTGCTGTGGAACACACGAGGGGGTGGTATGTATTTTGTATGTTGAACTTCTTTTGCACGGTACGTAGCCAACCGTGCTAATCGGAGGTGCAGGGGAAGGGCAACAAAGTAAGCACAAAAAGTAGTTCTAAAGAAATGAGTTGTCAATCTAGATGTAAAAGTGCACAGCTCCAGTGGCTTCTAATATCAGAAGGAAGAGCGTTCGAGACGGCCGCAGAAGCGCTTCTGAAAGTGCGATGCAGCGACCGCCTTTGTTCGATGGTTCGACAAAATTCGCTGTGGGAATGTGATGTGGCCAACACCATGCACGCGGCCACCTTTGTCTCTCCAAATTGCTGATGTTTATTATAGACACTGCACCAGGTACTCTTTAGAGGGTGAGTCGACCGAGGGAAGGTTCAGGACTGGGCCACACAGACACACACACAGAAAAAGATGCCCTATGTCAAATCCAGAGGCTTCTAAGAAAATGGAGGTGTAAGACGGACACAGCTATTACATGGATGAAGGTGTAATACAGATATTTGTGTTAAGGTGGTGCTGCTCACCTGAAAACAATAACA